>NW_024610076.1:0-600000 GCF_016920785.2 Ixodes scapularis | reverse complement strand
CTCGTGCTAACTAGCGCTCTTGTTCTCTATAATACATTACCAACTAGCCCAGCAGTTAATTCTGATCTTGTGCTAACAATGCTAGGTCCCATGAGATAAAATATAACGTCACCTGCCAGTGAACAGGGGGAATCTCAGTCGGCGGTTAGTCAGCGCAACTCGTGGTCACAAAAAGCGATTTTCGGCAGGACAGGCTACTGAATGATTGGGCGCAGGCGCGGTAACACAGTTTGCCTTGGTACCCGGGCGTTGGGGTTCGAGATCGGGCTCAATAATTATGGCGCAGCCAGTCTCAGTGTTGCGAAAATATTGCTTTAGATGACGCTACCCCTGCAGCAAACTTAATTTCGCCGAGCGTACTGTCGATTTTGAATGCGCGTATTTTTAGGCTACTTTCACGGCTTTTTATTTAGGCCGCCAGGTGTTGCGAATGTTTGTTTCGCTCGAGACGGCTGACGAGCGAACCTGCCGCCACAGCTTTCTCTTCTAGCCGTTAGCCATCGATTTGGTTGTAGTCGCCACTAGATCGTTGGATACCTGTTGGAAGGCGCGATGTGAGTATTTGTTCAAAAAGAAACACGAAATCCGTGACATCACATATTTTTGAACATATTCCCATTCATTTTCGCTCAGGAAGTGTCATTCCTGTTTGTGGACAACTATCGTGACTTCGACAAGGAGGTGGCAAAAACGCTTTCTGGTGAGTTTTACATCAACCCTCTATTCTGAATCCACGCTGACACGAATCTCTCTTTAATTCCTTAGAGTATAAATTGTTTTGAAATTCATGTCTGCGCAACGACAAGCTAGTTTGTTTCTCACATATACAATTTCAAGGCGTAAAAATTTATTTTTTAAACGTGTCACCCGAATGTTGCCACCCCTTAAATATAGACAATATTTTCGACATTTGTTTGCCGGAAATGGTGTGAGACCGGTTTCGCACCTTCAATTTTTATAACATTTTCAGTTCAATTCCTGAGATGTATGTTTCAGCCTCTAATTATCCGATTTTGCTCCTTTCATTTAGGCACAAACCATAATCTTACCATTTTCATCATTTGGGCTCAAACTTCAATATAATAAATTTGTCTGAATTTAAAGCAACTTATTCCATGGTAGCTAGATAAGCAACTGAATGTGTTGAAAGACGTAATTACCGTAGCTAACTGTAGCGGCTATGTCTCCCCAACAATAGAAACGTGAATCACAAACTCGATACTCTCCTCGAGAAAGCATGAGCTATACGGACCACAAGCCCACCAAAACGTGTAATTTTGCGCCATAGGTTTGTTTGTTTGTTTGTTTACTTTTGACACAATTGTCAGGGAGGTTGGGACAAAAGGCGAAAGCGAATCACCTGACTAGGTCCCAACCCCCGTTACAGCACTCAGCAGCAGGGCACAGGAAATGAATCAAAAACAGCATAAATAAAAAATAAAACAATATCTGAGAAGATAAAAATATGGTGTTTGGGTATTCACATGTGCGAAGAACGTGACATAGGTTCGCACCCACAACTGTTGATTGCTCTTCGGTGGTGGTGTCGGTGCAGAGCCAACGACATTTATACTTGCCCTCAGCTCAAGAGTTAAAGTAAAACAAGTCCGTCTCGTGGCGGAGCATTTAAGCTTATCACCAATGAAACGGCATGACACTCTTGTATCTTGAGATATCGGAGACATCTTTATGTTCAAGAACCCAAGCATACGTGTCACGCGATGCCCGTGACATAAAACTATATACATGGTAGCCAGCATGGGAACCACTCAGATTATTAATATATACCAACCGAAACTAGGTTACAACAACTCCCTCCCACATGGCACTAGAATCACTCATGTCCAAAGTGATCGGGCAGACGCCTAGTTCTGGTACTACGCCTGAGTGCTACACCAGCATGAGCAGGCGACCCTGAATAAGCTGAATGTGGTGATGTATTACTGGCCGCATCTGAACTGTGAGTGTCCGCATGACCCACTTGAATCATGTGGGGCTCACAAGAAATACAAGCATCACGTACATCAGCATTATGAGACAATGACACACGCGCTTCCAATGGCATTTCAGAGCGGCATTCTTGAAACGACCCTTTGAGATGGTCAACATGCGCATAACGCACTTGTCCGTTCACTAACGGACAAGTTATTGGAGACTTGACACTCTTGATTGATCCTTGCCACCATTTCACAGTTTCTCCACGCACCGTTCTCACAAACACGCGGTCACCCACAGAGGACACTTTCGGTGTACACGTTCGCTTTTAAGCGGCACACCTGGTTTTCTCAACCTTTTTTCTGCATCGCCATTTTCATGTCTGGTTTTACAAGAGACTACCTCGTCCTTAGTTTCCTCCCCAGGAACAACTCAGCGGGAGTTTTCTTTGTGAAGGTATGCTGAGAAGTTCTACACGCAAAGAGGAAGTTGTCAATGCGATGTTGCATAAACCCTTTCGGATTTTGCTGCTGGTCCTCCAGAAGTTGTTTCAACAGCGATTTCTTTACTGTTTGAACAGTCCGCTCTGCTGCGCCGTTTCATTCCGAATGATGGGGTGGGGTGAGGGTGTGCTTCACATCATTGCTACGCAGAAAATTGGTGAACTCTTTCGAGCGATATTGCGGCCCATTGTCAGTGATCATTTCTACTAGTAGTCCGTGGGCTGCAAACCATCCCCTGACTGTCTCCATCGTTTGCTGCGCGGTGGCTGATGTCATTTTCTTAACTTATAACCACTTCGAGTAAGAGTCCACCGCGAGCAACCAAGGCTTGCCTTCCTTCTCTGCGAAGTCCAAACACACACTTTCCCACTTGTTAGTACACCATCTCCATGGCTGCAGAAGGGCAGGCTGCCCAATCGATACAGCGCTCTGGCACACACCGCACCGCTTCGCTACATCTTCGAGAGCTTTATCCATGCCTGGCCACCAGACCATGGCTGTTGCGACTGCTTTCATTGTTGTGATGGCCATGTGTTGCTCATGCAACAAGCCAAGCATGCCATCTTGGAGAGACTTTGGGACAATTACTCTATTGTTTCACACAAGACAAGCCGTGTTGACAAAGCTCAAAACCTCGAACGAAAAATGGCTGATACTCATCATATACGTTTTGAGGCAAACCTCGACATGTCGTCTCTCGCACAGCAATCGAGACTTTTGCCTTTTGCCGTTTCCCGTTCGACATCCGTCAAGGTTACTGGGAGTTCACTCGCAGGTAACAAAATAAAATATTGTCACGAATGACAACGGATGAGGCGATATTAACTGACTTAACTAAACGTTTAATGGGGCGAACTTGTGCCCAAAAATAAAAAGGAAACAGAAGATAACAGAAAGGCGTCGCGGGCGTCGAAGTCGGCGTAACAGCAGAGTCGAACGCTGGGGTGAGACTGACCTTGGCTCGCCACGCGAAGCCACTTTTGTACACGCGTGGGCTTCTAGGATAATTGGCGTAGAAAGTTCGACGCGTAGAACATTCTGACCTGGAACAAGCAACAGGATTCTCGAATTCTTCAGAACACTAAATTGCAGGAATGAACAAAAGACTCTCGCTCCCAGGAATCGAACCCTGGCTTTTTTTGCGTGGGAGGCAGGCGCCATAACCGTTAGGCCACGCGCGCGCTGCCTACTTGGCCAGCTGCGCGCCCGGCAATTTCTCATCTGAGTTGTCAGTCGTACTGGGCAGGAGTAACCTTGACAGGCCATCAGCGTTATTGATGGGTTTCCCCGACTTGTGAACAATGCGGTAATTGTAGTCTCCCGTGATTGTCAGCCAGCGATGCATGCGGGCCACAGCCACTGCACTAGCGGGTCGCTCAGTGTCAAAAAGTACCGTCAAGGGCTGGTGGTCCGTTGCAACCTTGAAGGTGCGTCTATACAAGTACTTCTGAATTTTTTTAACTCCAAACACAATCGCAAGCGCATATTTCTCGATGTGGGAATAGTTACGCTCTGCAAGCGACATCGATCAAGATGCAAATGCAGTTGGTTTTTAGACACCATCTACTATGTGGGAAAACTCAGCGCCAAGACCATACGCCGATGCGTCACATGTGAGCTTAATTTCTTTGTGCAGATCATACTGCTCCAATATCTGACTCTCACAAGGGAGCTTTTTATACGCGTTAAAATTGTTAGCACACTGGCTTGATTATTCCAACTCATTGCTTTTTCGCAGAAGGGCGTGCATAGGCTCAAGCAGAGTAGCCAATTTTGGCAAAAATCTTGCGTAATAGTTCACAATGCCTAAAAATGCCTTAAGCTGCGTCAGGTTCGTTGGTTCGGGGGCTTTGCGAATCACCTCCATTTTTTCTTCTGTTGGATGTAATTCCCTGCTATTCACCATATGTCCTAAGTACTGAACTTGGCTCTGCAAGAACTTGCATTTTCCAACATTCACTCGGATGCCGTGAGTGCTCAGATTCTGCAGCACTTGCTGCACGCGGGTGTTGCATTCTTAGTGACCTTTGCCAGCAACGAGCACATCATCCATATAACAGGCAGTACCAGGTACACCTTGTAGGATCTGATCCATGACTGGCTGAAACATGGCGGGTATACTTGCTACCCTGTACGGCAATCTATAAAACCTGAAGAGGCCCATGTGAGTGTCCACAGTTAGCAGCTCTTCTGCTTTCTCGTCGAGTTCGAGTTGCAAGTGGGTGATTTCAGATAAGATCGACCAAAGGGTGGCTGGTCGCCATTTTTCAATCAACTGATGTTTTATATGCCTGGTATAAAGGTATGAGGTATAAGCAAATTCCTACTTAGTTTTGACCAGAAAAAATATTTGGGGACAGAAAAAATCGTAAGGCATGAAGAGGTGGACAGTTGCATTAACGTGCACCGATGGAGGGGGCACGTATGAGGGTCAATAACTAAAACGATAACATTAGGATAATTTTATTACTTTTTAGCCGCGAACTGTGGGTACAGTTTGCTTGTAATATAAAGTAAAAATATTAATTTTAATTTTATTTATTTTTTGAAAAAATGACAAACATGCCTACTCGAACGACAAACGGCAAACTGTCGAGGCCGGTATCTCATGAAATAATTAATCATTTTTACATAATTTGCAGATAGTATTCTACTTATATATAGCTATTACTTAAAAATAAATAAGCTATGTGAGTTATACGATAGTCAAGATATGCTTAGGCAAACATCGGAAGAACATCAAAAACGAGAAATTCCGGCGGGAATAAAAACAAAACACCACCTTCAATTTTTTTTTTTAATTTGGGTACCTTGTTATACCCTATTTTGGCATTCATTTTTATTAAAAACATGTTGCATTACTTTAGTGAGAAGGAAGAAACAACTACCCAAAGTAAGGCCCTTTTTCAAAACCTACACTTAGCAGTGCCTTATACGAGAAGTGACGCTGAGTTCCAGATTCAGGAAACTAACTCAAATATTTCATATATTTTTATTCAGGTGAAGTCACTGACAACTAGAGCAATCGGTCACACACTGAAAGTGAGGAGAAAAAATATACAGCATTTTACATACAGTTTAAAGGGCTATCATATTAGAGACTAGTGATTCGAGAATAGATGATGCTGTGTGAAGTTTTACGTTCCGGTATAATTTATATTTAAAATAAAAGAAACAACTTTACTTCCACGAAAAAAAAAAAAAAGATATAATACTAAAATTGTTTAGGTTAGTTCTGTATTTCCGGGGGACACACCATTTCAGATGAGCGGTGCCACCGCGCCGGACTGTAGGAGCTTCGAGACTCTCGGTGTACGAATGGATCATGGCAAGCGGAGATATTTTATCCCGCTCGAGGATAACGTTTCTTGATTCTCGTATGGTAATTAGATAAAGATTATATGCTATCACCTAGTAAAACAGTAGGTTAAATACCCCGCGAAGAAAACTGTGATAAATAAGATAACCCTGTCTTCAAAATGAACAGTCCTTAGGACATCAATTTCGGCACTTTACACTAAGGCTTTTTTCGACGTACCCATCTAATAAAGTTTCTTCTAACCAGATTCAACTGTCTGTTTTACATATATGTCACAGGTTCTTTCTGTTGATGACTTGCACAGCCGCCACGCGTGCCAAGACTGAATGCCAGGAAAGGCGCGCACCGCGAGCCACTCTTTTTTTTTTTTTTCTTTTTGATGGCGATACCGAACAAGCTTATTTTCGTCCAGATACGCAAGATGCATCCAGTTTCTCCGATAGACCGCTCACCATTGTCCTGGCCGTCTGAATTGCCTTTATTGAACGTTCGCTCAGGTTGTTCAGTGTGGCCTGGTGCTTACGAGTCCACCAACTCCGTCGCATTCATTTTCTCATGTCCAGATGCAGAAAATAACCACTGGGCTTGTGGGCAATCATTCTGTGCAAACTGGTGAAGCTGGTAGCAATTCTTAAGATGACTGGTGGCCCCGTCACTTACGTACGTTACGTGCAAGTATACCGCAATGTTGCCTTCAACCAACTCTTTCACTTTTTCTAGAGCAAAGCGCGTGAGAGCGACGTCGCCACACAGGTCCTCACTGATCATAGCAACGATGTTTGTAGATATTCTTGTCACTACACATGCGAATATCATAACCTCTTTTCTTCAGTGGTATTCTTTTCCTTTGTCAGAAAGCACGATGGTCCAGTTTTCAGCAAAGTCAAAATGAAGGACAATGCTCCCGCGTTGCATGCAGCTGCTTTTCATCGTAGATCGCTTTATCTCGCGTTGGTCGGATATAGATGTGAAATATCTAACTTTCAACCGTTACTTGAACGACTTTTAATAAAGTCTCAAAATCCAATGTTTTTTTTTGTTTCGTTTTACAAGGTTGCCGGACTTTTATGTTGCAAACACAATCCCTTTATCCCCTGGAATATGAAGTTCCACGAGTGTAAGAGACTGACCTTTTGCGCAGTGATCACAGTCTCCTTAAAGACACAGACTTGTTCGAGGGTCGGACAGAAATGCTGAGTTCATTTTAACAGTGTTGAATGTTGAGCCTGTAACGTTCTCTACAGCGGCAATACAAAGGTTATAATTGGAGTAGCGCACACAAACGCACACTTCCTGGTGTGGAATAGATTTGACCCATCTATTGGCGCAAGGAATAAAGTTTTGTTAGCTCACCGCCGGCACCAGGATACTTGTCGTTATATACACGGAAGGCCTCTCGGATTGATGGCTGTTGCCACTTTGGAAACGCGCTCCCACGCGACGTCACTGTCGGTCACCCATGGCAAGCACACGGCAGCGAATGTCCGCTTCAAAGCCCGGCAATCAAGCGGTCTCGTAACGCCTCCTACAGGAAAGTGTTGAAGGCGCAAGTGGCTGCTAATGTCTTCAGTGCGACGAAAAAGTCCGAGATGCTTTCTTCGGGACCCTGGACACGTCAATGAAATCGGTGACGTTTCGTGACGACCGATCGTTTTGAAGCGTAGTGCTTTCGTAACACCGCAACCGCCTCTTCACATCCGGCTTCCGTCGGCATTTTCGGTAGAAATAGGCTGCGCAGTGTCACGTAGTATTTCTCGCCCAGCACGGTAAGAAGAACGAGCAACGTTTTGCCTTTGACAACATCGTTCGCCGCTGCATACGGCTCGAACCGCTCAAGGTACACATTGATGTCACCTAAGTCAGGGTAGACCTCCAAAAGCTGCCCCACAGAAGTTGAAGCAGTCGACGTCATCGTAGTCATTCCTATGATCTCATCTCCTCGCGGCCAAATGTTGTACCCTCTGATGAAATCGGAGGCCGGGTACTCAACGAGACACCCGAGACATCTTTATGTTCCAGAACCCAAGCATAAGTGCAACGCGATGCGCCTGGCATAAAACTATATACATACAGTCACACATGATAATTAGCATGGGAGCCACTCAGATTAATATATACAAACCGAAACTAGGTTACAACTTGAGAGGGGTCCGCCCCCACAACTGTTGATTGCTCTTCGGTGGTGGTGTCGGTGGAGAGCCAACGACATTTATACTTGCCCTCAGCTCAAGAGCTGAAGTAAAATCAGTCCGTCTCTTGGCGGAGCGTTTTCGCTTTTCACTCATGAAACGGCATGCCACGTAGACTGCACCCCGTCTAAGTTGGATGGTGGTAGGTTGTACATTTTCGTGCCGAAACCATATCAGAAGGTTGCTGTTGGTTTTCATTTTGTACAGGAAAACAACTGCAAGATTACGTCACTAAATCAAGTAAATGCCGTTAACTTCTGTTTAGTGAGCTTTAAGCTTAAAAATGGTGCATGTCAACTTTAGACTACATCTCCCGTGGAAATATCTGCGCATGTAATGTCTCGTGTCATTTGACTCCTATTTTACGAGTGCATAATTCTACGCTCACTCAGAAACATAAGCATACATACATTATTGCGCATATTGCTTGCAGGTGTAACATTTCATGATCCAAGCCTCGGACTGATTTTGTTTTATTTGTGTTACACCAAGACATGTGTATGCAAAAAAAAAATAATTCTAATTTATTGACAGCTACTTTTATTAATTAAAAACAAATATTTGGAATGGCATATATTGTGTATGTGCCAATGGCCATCCAGCTTAATGTGGAAATTTAGTATTGATTTCTGAGGCGTCCTTCCATCATTCGCAGAGATTTGTTGAATCAGTTGTCTTGGCAATGAAGATAAGATTAGGTGCTAATTGGGGGATAATCCTGCCTGTCCTTGAAATAATGCTTTATATTAGTTCCTTTGCTAACTCAAAGGTTTATTGCCTACCATCATTTGATTTACCAATGGTGATTTCTGTGCAGTTCTTAAGAGTGTGAACCCCGAAAAGCGGCGACGTGCCGCCGCTCGGTGCACTAAGGGAGACTTCGAAACATATCATCCAAAACGAAGGTGATAATTATCAAAATGCTGTATTTTTTGAACGATGAAAAAGACAAAAATTACTAAACCGGCGCCGTTTTTTTTTTTTTTATCATGATGTAAAGACAGCGCAAGCAAACACGGACGAAGGAGAAGCACGCAGACGGGACAAGCGCTGCCGTTAATGCCGTTTTGCTTCTTTTGCAATTGCCGACATTAATGCCGGCAATTTGCCGACATTAATTCCGTTTTACTTCTTTTGCAATTATTTAAAGTCTGTCAAGACCACTCTAAAGATATAACCAGTAAATACGCCAAACAAATAGGGAAAAAAAAAAGACGAGTGGCACAGAGGACAGGGCGTATACGTCCTGAACTGTGTGCCAGTAATATTTTTGTACTTGTTTTTTCTTTGTATAGCCCTATTATGAATCAGTACCAACTAGCCCAACTCGCAGTCACAAGTCACACTGTGACGACTTCACAGCAGAGATTATTCTATACTCATTCTCGTTACCGACTTCACCGTCTGTGCTTTCCGTTCCATCTCATCGTGGTTGCCTGCCTTTTACCTCTTGCACGAAATATGTTTAGGCAAGCAAGCACCAGCGTGTAACAATCACTCTTCCATCTTTCGTCGCAGGGGCCTTGAGTTCGGTACTCTATACGAATATAACTGCCTTACTTGCCAACTTTACTGTGCCGTCCGTTAGTGCCTTCTAATTTGAAAGGCCGGCGTTACCTGAGTGTCTTCTTGATAGTAGATTTTTGCGGTTATAAGCTATTCTTTGCCTGGTCGCTCTCAGATATCGCTGTTTGTACTTTTGGATCTTCTTCCTCTTAGTTACGTGAGGGTTTCTTTTTGATAAATATTTCACGAAACCGAAATTGCTCAGAAGGCTATAAGAGTAGAGCACGGCAGCAGCACGATGTCTTTTCTGAGGACAGTGGCCATATCGCTGTGTCTTAGGAGTTTACGTCAATAGAAGAAGTAGTGAGCGCAGGCTCTCATTGCCATGTTTATAAACACGTCGTGATTAGCCATTTTTTACTTTTCTACCAGCGTTCGGGCCCTTCTTCGATGGAGTTTTCAGAGCTTTGTTATCTCGTTTGAAATTCCGCTTCCTCTCGTTAACGGAGCTAACACTGACGTCTATCGCATCGGCAGTTAGGTCAATACATTCCTTGTTTTCCTCTTGAACCTACGAAGCGTCACCGACTGATGCAGTTGCGACGTTAAAAACGTGGTTTCTGAATTTCCGCTTGATGACGTCTTAGAAGTGTCATGCCGCGGGCGGCTGCGATCCTGGCGGCGACAAAGCAGTGGTGGTGTATGTGGCAGATAACGGCCTAGTTTCACCGTTCATGGAAGCTTCAGAAGTCAGGAGGTGGGGCGCCGAGACGACCGAGAAAATCATGTTCTCTCATGTTTTGCTACAACATTTTGCGACCAGCGGCCAAGATCTTGGCATCCGACATCATGACACCCCAGCTTTTTTTATGCTATGTGTTGCTGCTTCGAGACCACTTTAAGTGCATTGGCTCAATACAATGCTAACAGACTATTCGGAAACACCACATAGGCACCGCATTTGTAGAGCCTACGCATCCAAGACTCTATTTATAGTATATTCCCTCGTCTGGCTCGACATGACATTTCCACTCGCATGGCGATTGCTTGAGGTATAACCAAAGGGAAAAGTCTTTGGGCGAGAGCCAGAAACGACTGCGCCGATGGAGCAGTGGTGGTTTTGGTGACCTGGCATTCAAATGGTTGCTGTGGCTACGAAATTATTCTTGAATTTCGCGGTACAAAAATATATTCTTACCGGACTCCAATAGTTCTTGTTAAAAATTGCGGGGCGTCAATTTCTGTGTTTTCTTTAAACAGCATCGACGTATAACCTACCAAACGGGGTTAGTCTTCACCTGCACGTAATGCCAGTCTAAAATGAAAAAAAGAAACTCGGGAAGAACAAGTAAGTTAACCTCCTCAACCACTAGGCAGTACAAACGGCCACGCGAAATAGTGCAAATAATATGCCGCCAATTTTCAACATAGCCACGCGGTGGGGTTGGCAACGCGCGTAGCATGCACTGACTTCCAGACGTTGTTAGAGTTCGACTCTTCTGGGCATTGCGGGGATTGGACTCGAGCACTCTTGTACAGGTCACTAAAAATATAATTGATTATAACTACCAATACTCTCGCTTAAAATATAAATTTAGACTACTTCATTACCTGGATGGAAAAGTAATAGGCCATTACTTGGAAGAGTAACCTTTACTTTTCGTATTATTTCAATTACGGCTACAGGTCAAGGTCCACTTTCATTTGACCGTGACCTGTGGGAGGCTGGGTAATCTGGGAGTAATCATAATCCTGGCGATATTCCGCACTGCCAGACGAGTGTTACAAAATACTCAAGAGAATCAAATTGACTGCGAAGCTTGAGGGGAGGAATTATACTATACTTCTTGGTATTGAGGTTTTTAGGTTAGGTGGCGCAAGCTGCCGCCCGTTATGAAACAGTACATCAATTAGCATCCTCCCATGCATCCATTCGTTTAGGGAAATCATTCTAGGTCACAGTAGCTACATGGAGCAAGCGGAATCTTGCTTCGTCTCTTGAAGTAAGTTTAGCACTCGATTGTGCTACCTCTACGCAAATTTATACAGAAAAGCGCTAAAATATAATTTTCGTTTTTCTGCCGTTTTTTTTTTCTTTTTTTTTTTGTGACGGCAATTGTTGTATATTCTCTCGAGAACCCTATATTGTTCCCACAAATAAGCGGAGTGCGAAGAGGCTCTATAAACGCTATGCATCGAGAACGCCTCGGTCCTAAGCGCAGTTTCATGCGGCTTAATTGCTTTCTTTCAGAATTTACTCTCGAACTTTCTGAAGAATTTATCACAGATGTTGGAAGTTTCCCGATCAAGAACCTAAGGAATATCGAGGAACGTACGTCGCCTTTCTAACTTCGGGATGGGGCTGCAAGCTTAGCCCGATCGGAGCTCGGGGGTCATGCTCCATTTCACAGTCCATCCCAATAATCTCGTTCAGCCAACACCACCTGCAACAATCGAAATCTGTGCACTAGAGCTTTTGACGTGATCACTGTGAGATCGGGCGACCTCGCAGATTCAATACGAGTGCCGCGTCAGTGCTCGGCTCCGCTTCGGGTCCAATCAACACGTCGAAGGACGATCGGCATAGTGCTCGGGTCCAATTGCTGAGTTGGCGCCACCCGACTGTGACGACGTCCCAGCAAGGACGATACTTTTATTATTTCGGAGACCTTTATTATTTCAGGTGATGTTGGTTCTGCGCGCTGCCATCTTTGACTGCTGAGCAATGGAACTTTTTCTGGGCATGCGCAATAGCTCTCTTGAGCGGAACATCAGACGTATGCATCCACAGCACAGTGACTCGCTCTATTTACCCGGGAGGTTACGGCTTAAATCTACAGAAATCGACACTGCTTTCTTGTTTGTTCCAATGTACGGCTTGAACAGACTTAACAATATTATATATAATAATAATAGTTTCAAAATATCATTTTTATTAAATAATGTGTTAAACAGATGTGTTTTTTTTTTAAGATGAGAGAACAATTCAGAATGAGCGTCACACAAATCAGTCAATAAATTATTCAATAAATCACATATGCAATCAAGAAGTGAAATGAACAAAAAACGATATTAATAAATTGGTCAAACAATCAAGTTTAATTTTCGCCGCAGGAGTGCATTTCTAAGAAAGGGCTGGAAGAAAAATAAAAACAGATTGTTTTAAACTTGTCCTTAGATGGTCAGGTGGGCATGTTGCTACGATTGAACCTTCCCATGACCGCGAAATATCGTGGGCAGGCTACCGCCCGCCATGTTTAGGCGCCCCCGAGTGCGAAAATGCGCATTCATAAGAAACCTGCGAAGCCTAAATCGCACCGCATATTGACGACGTGCGCGACCGAAAGCGTCGCTGTGGTCGCCCTTCCACGATTGACCGAACGCTGACTATGACGTCAGAAAAGGATTTATCATCGACAGAAATGAGAGGAATGAAATAACTTTAATTTTGACGGTGTTGGCAGTGTTCCTTTGAGAGCGCAACGATTTCAAGCTTCCACCATGCTATTTAGAAACACCATTGAACTTGTTGTTTGCAAGGTAATGACGTCACAAGGGGGAACCGTAGGAGGGCGCAGCTAAAACATCTCAACGCTAATACAGACTACAAAAGACAGTCTGCATACAAACTCAAACACGAGTCACCGCGAGACCTGTGCGTCGAATACCGCATGGCGACGCGTTCAAGAAGAAACTTGGCGCGCGATCAATCGAACCACGGATAACGCGCTGACTCATGTTTGCAACGTGTCCTTTGCATAACGTATGAGCAGTGTGGCACCGGCTTAAGTGTTTTCTCGCTTTTTTTGAAGGAACAAAGCGATGCTTGAAGCCATCATGTAAAGTAACATCACAGTGTCACGTTCCGTAACGCCACAATGTTTCCAATAAATTTCGATACAAGGAGGTGCATGGTAAAAAGCTCAGCAAGTGTTATCGCTCCTGCATGGCGACTAACGCAATCTCTGAGCAAGGTGATTTTTTCGTTTTTTCTTTCTTTTCATCCCCAAAAAGGTCTCGGGAAAGTGTCGCAAGAAACCCAATCGCTCCAAAAATCAATGCAGAAATTAAACGACAATTTTAGAGTTTACCAAGAAAAGGTGGAAGACAGCGTGTACCTACTGACCCCGAGCGATAAATGCGTGCTATTTGAAACACTTCACAAGGAGGGCAAGAACTATTGCCTATCTCAATCATCATGGACCGACGCTATGCAGAATGATATAGTTGAATCCACTGTCACAGTAAGTTGAGTGCGGCTTGCGTGAGTCCGCTGAACCCCAGAATGGGTAAAGTCGGGTTTTTGAGCTACCCATACTAAACAAATTTTTAAAATGCAAGGTTGGGTTCTTCTCGAAGAGCAATGTATTACCTCTAGATTTAAAATAGTCATGAAACCGGATGATTAATTTTCTTTTTTTCTTGAGAGTTATGACGCCAGATAGTGTATCTCTTGCAAGTCCTGAGGGCAGTTCAGAACGCAGTACTCTGTACACGCTTTTGTTTGGTTTGCTGGCGTAAGTTAAACCAGCTTTCATTATTTTACAGCATTTTTTGGAGAATGTATAAAAAAGTATTCTATAAAAATTGTGATCACGGTAAAAAGTAGTTATTAGGAAGTTTTGGTAGACCGTTTCCGCAGCCCGCTAAGGATGCGGATAGCGCTTAGCGGCGTTTTTTTTTTTTTTTTCTTTTTTTACAGATACCGTAGAGGAGGAAAAACACGATCTACTAGAACTTCCTAATTTTGTATTTACTTGCTTATGCCAAAAATTGAAAAATCAGAACCCGTCTACATTATCGGCAACAATGCCCGTCTAATAGAATTAGCCCCGCAATAATGAGTTTGCGCGAGCAGTTTTGTTCAATGTATATTACATGATGTAAATTGACACCAATATCTGAGCAGGTTCCAGACATAAAGGATCGAGGAGATCGAATCGTCCAGTTTCTGGAGCGTCCTGGACTTCCACAGCATATTAATAAGGTACTTGCTTGTTACTTTCATTTTGCATTTTCAAAAGTTGAAGTTCATTCTTCATTTACAATAAAGTTAAATGATGGATGTAGTTGGTAGTTGCTGCACAAGGTGATGAAAAAAAAGCAGCCCGAAGAAAAAGGACAAAAGAAGGGAAAGGAGAAAAGGCGAACATACACGACATGACAGCGCTTGTTCTGTTATGTTTGGACCTTTCTGCATTTATCTTTTGCAATGTTCCTTTACAAACGTGTATTTCATGCACAAGCTTCCTGGAATTGCTTAGTGACAAGTTTTACGCCGATTCCGACTTTAATGCAGTGTTCATTTTAAATGAAATAAAACTGAAGCACTTTTGCGCACAAAAAAAATCTAAAAGAGATATGAATCTTCACAGAATTTTTTTTTTTTTTTTTTTTGTCCCGAACAAAGGTTTGTTTTGGACAAAAGTAAACGTGAACGAAATTTATGTTGAAAAATACATGCAGCGTTTGTCCCGGGGCTTGCGGAGGTGCTCTCTGCCGCCTGTTCCAAAGCGTCGTGACGTCATTGACGGCATCACCAAGCCAGCTTAGTGTAGTATTCGTAGCTTGCGTTTCAGTCATAGAATTAATGACTGCCATCCAAGATGCGTGCTCAACTTCCTGCTTTTTGTTTACTCCGTGTGAAAGGATTACACAACATCTCCCCTTTTCTTTTGTATCGAACCTTTGTATCGAACCAGTCTTTGCACTGGGTTTAGTTTTACCACTCGCCTACATTTGGTGGTTGCAAGTTCGGAAGGTGATGGCCTTCCGACATGACGATTCTCGGCTCCCTAGATTTCCTTCAGCTGCTTGAGTGTTCTCCGAATTAAATGTCACCGGGATTACGTAAAACCTTGGCAGTACGGAAGATGATGTTATAGGAAACGACGATTCATGTCTTCCGAGGTTTTCTTTAGCTGCCTTAGTATTTTCTGGAAGGACGTCATCGAGATGAAGTTAAATCTGACGCGCCTCACCTCGCCTCTAGGTATCTTCACTATGTAAGGTCGAAGTGCTTCTGAAGCTGCCTTAAAAACTCCACTACTCTATTGGTTATGGATCCGCCTTTTTTCTCTCCCCTCAGTGGTTTTAATGGATCTGCTTCGTGTCTTGAGTCAAAGTTAGTTTTCTTCCGGCGCTCGCTCTGTTTCTCCCACTTCCAAAGCTTGGGATGATCAGATACGACGTTCCACGAAATGTTCCGCGGGGTTAATGTCTTTTTCCAGCGGCGTTGCTCTCTACGCCTGTAGCGCCCTATAGTCATCGTCAGTATTTTTTGAGCTTGCGTCTATTATCTTTACGTAAGCTTTAATGAATCTTTTGCTTTTTGGAAATTTGGGGCTAGAAGAGAGTTGCTGAAAGTTTCAGTCTTTCGCCAACTGTGTTGATTTGGAGTTCAGAAGTTTCTGATTTCGGGGTTCATTGTCACTGTGAACAACTTCTGGCGTTCTTTGTCTGGTGAAAATAGATTTTAAGTGATTAACTATTACACTCGCTGACAGACTGGTCGAAGGAGCCACTTCTGAATATCTTAGTAGTAGTCTGTAACAACTAAATACCACTTTTCTTTGGAAGGGATCTATTCCGACACGTTGCCAAGGCCTTTCGGGAAGCGCTCCCGGGATCAGTGGTTCAGGTCGATTGCTTTTCTTGACTGCAGCGTGTGCATCCTTGTGCGTACACTTCTATTTGTGTGTACTCCAGGCCGTCAGACGGACTACACGCACGGGCGCGACATCTGGTGATACCATGGTGTCCTTCCTCCATACCCTACGGTATCTCTCGTCATAATTAGGCAGGAATGATAATACGGGACCCACTCATAAGAAATCCTTCTTCAACAAAAATCTCGCTACTTTCCTGCCAGAAGTCTTCGCGTTTTATATCCACTGCATTCTTTGAGGGCCAGCAATGCACGATTGAGTGCTTTAGTAGCTAGTAGGTGTCGTCACTGTGTTGCTTCTCTTAAATTTCGTTTAGTCTTTTCTCAGATGCTGGATCTCCCGAAGTGATTCCCTGTACATAGGTTGTTATTTCGTGTCCCATTTTGTTATCTGGATGATTTCTGGAGGACATTGTGTCAATGTATCTGCACACACCAGGGAAACCCCGAGATGTGTTTGATTTCGTATGATAATCTTATAATTCCGATTTTGATTCGCTGAAGTAGTGTCCTTCAGGCACTGCGATGTTGCTATCGGAAGTAGAGTCTTGTGGTCTGCCTCAATTGTTATTTGCACGCCTGTAACGAAGATACAAAATATCTCCAACCCCATTACACGGCTGGCACCTTTTCATTTCACCGCAGCTTTGCTCTCTTTCGCTCATTGTTTGTGATGAAAAATCAACTGTCCTGTACTTTCCATACTGTTGTTTCTAAAAAGAGTACTGCCCCAACTCCAAAAGAGGAGGCATCAGTAGACAGTACAGTATGCTATGCGGGATAAAAAAGGGCTAACGCTGGAGTACATGGGAGTTTCAGTTTCGTCTTTTTACAGTTTCGCTGCTGGTCCTTTCCATAGATCCAGTGATTCTTTGAGCTGAGAAGTACAATCAGAGAGTATGACTCTTGTGAGAGGTCTGGTATGAGATTTCCAGGCTAGTTTACATACCCAAAAAGTCTATTTAGCGCAATGACATTCTAGCGCGCCCCCATTTGTTTTATCACCTCATTTTTGCTACGGCAGGGTGGATTTCTTGGTAAACACCGTGCCCTAAAGAATCGGGGTCCGTGACTCTAAATGGGCACTTATTTAAGTTGAGGATGATTCCACTTTTTTGAATATGCGATAGGGCAGCCTGAAGTCTGTTGTAGTGTTTTTGTCGGGTGAATCCATAGAAAAGTATGTCCTCCACATTACAAAAGTGTCCTTCGATGTGGCTCAGGACTTGACGCATCTTGCGTTGGTAAAACTCCGGAGCGGATGTTGCACCACGTAAGAGATTGAGCGAGTTGGTTTCTAATTTACGATCACAAAAGTAGGACATTGAAAATAAACAGACAACGCAGCCTGTGTTGTCTCTTTGTCTTCAATGTCTCTCTTTCGTGACCGCAAATTTTATACCAACTCGCAAACGGTTAATACTGTATATTTCAAAATGTGTAAGGAAAGTAGTCAGGATTAACTGGGATGCACAGATTCAACATACACGCATGAAAATGAACAAGGTAATTGGTGTACTGTGTCGCCATAGATACTCGCTTCCGACAAGTGTTAAAATCCTCATTTATAATGCCTTTTTACTACCTATTATTACTTACTGTAATATCATCTGGGGAACAACCACAAAACAAAACAAACTCAAATTACTTCTTGCGCAAAAAAGGGCAGTAAGGCTGATTGCGAATGTCTCATGGTGCATGCATACCGAACAATATTTTTTCAAGTTCAGTATTATTAAATCAACCTCTCTTTATGCTTTCAAATTATTGTGTATGTATAAGACATCATTGCTAGTCGCGACTAGCAATGATGTCCTGTTAAGTATGTTTAAACTTAATCGCCACACACCCGCATATAACATACGTCACAACATTGCTTGGTTACTGCCATTTTGCCGCACATCTTATCGCGTCCAATCATTATGTTAACTTACCGCTTTATCTCAACATTCTTTTGCATAATAATATTTCTATAGAAACAACCCCCAAGAAAAAATTGATCGATGTCCTTCATCTGTTAGATCTACATTTTGTGTAAGAATTGTGTAACTGTTCCTTTCACTAAATATGCATAGTGCCCCATTACGTTGAATGTGTCAGTGTACTTTTTTTTTTGGAAATGTTCTTCTGTTCCTGCCCACTGCTGCCGTGTGTAGGGGCGCAGGGGGCCCTCAAGCTGCACCACGCAGCTTTTTCCCTTGCGTCCCTTCTCACAATGTAATGTTGAGAGATAGATAAATTCAAATTCAATTCAATTCAATTCAATCTGTGATTTTTCGGCAGGTTCGAACCGCCCGAAGCCTGAGTTTGTGTTCATTTTAGAAAAGTGCTTCGCTCCCTTCAGCTGCATAATCTGTGACTGGGAGAGCTCTCTCTCTCTCTCTCTCTTTCTCTTTTTGCGTACTTGTGGAGTTCGGTGAAGTTCATATAGGTTTTGAACATTCTATCTGGCTTTGGTACTATCACCATAGCGGACCACCGGTCAGTTGGTTCTTCAACGGCTTCGACCATCTCTAGCCTGACCATGTTGTGGATTTCTTTATGGACCATCTATCAGAGGAAAAGGAATCCTTCTGGAAGACGCCGGAGAAAGAAGAACTGCTTCGGCAAGGAGTTTTATCTTGTAAGGCGTTCTCGCGCGACCAAGGCCATGAAAAAGTTCTGGCAACTCTGTCTTTGGTTCGACTGTCGTGGGCTGAGTCGCAATGACCTCATTCACTTTTTTGACAACGCCCAGATTTTCCCTGTTGCCTTTGGATAGCAGTGCCCTATTGAAAACACCAGCTTAAGCTGGTCCCAGCTTCAAGCTGGGTTATTGCCCCAGCATGCCCAGCTTGGCATGCTGGTCATGCTGGATAATCTGGTCCCAGCTTCAAGCTGGGTTATTGCTCCAGCATGCCCAGTTTGGCATGTTGGTTGATCTGGTCCCAGCTTCAAGCTGGGTTATTGCCCCAGCATGCCCAGTTTGGCATGCTGGTCATGCTAGTTATACTGGTCATACTGGTGGACTTCCCAACCAGTTTAACCTTTTTAAATTAATACACAGGATAAACAAGCCAAGCTCTTCAGAAAAGCCAACTCGGCATCCAATTTATTATTTTCGTACTTGCGGCCGCCTCACATGAACTGAGATGCTACATATCCTCGGCGCTGACACAGTATACTAACCGGCGCACAGGCAGTGCCTCTCGGTGCAAAGCCAACAATGTTAATAAAACCATATTGTTTATCTTTCAACAGAAAAAATACTAGACACACGCCAAAAACAGGCAATAGCTAAAGAAAAAACTACTCGGATGAAAGAAGCGAACCTGGGTCCCGCCAGTGATGGGGGCGAAGCGGCAACTTGCGTGGTCGGCAGAGGCGGGGAAATCCGTGTGGCTTGGATAGCATTGGCGATACTCCTCGGCACCACCGTCATTCACGAGCACAAACACGTTCAAAGACACGAAGTGACGCCTCAGTCGGGGCGTCCGACATCTTCCCACACTGAACCGAGTGCCGCTCGCTGTCTCCTCAAAACCCGCTTCGCTTGCATCGTCGTTCAACTAGTCTCCAAACAACGCGCACACAGCCGTCCCTTCGGAAGTCTACCTAAGATAGCCAAACGCGTCCTAAAATTCTCCGTTCCTACCACTCTCTCTCTCTCTTTTCTCACACACAAAGGTAGCTTGCAGTGCGCCTGACGCGCCCTGTCGTCAACCAAAAACGAGAGGA
The DNA here is from genome assembly GCF_016920785.2 of Ixodes scapularis. NCBI lineage: Eukaryota > Metazoa > Arthropoda > Arachnida > Ixodida > Ixodidae > Ixodes > Ixodes scapularis. The sequence continues at coordinate 580,164 of NW_024610076.1, read as the reverse complement.
CAAAGAACAGGATGTGGCCTCGCTCCATCCTAAGCCGACCTTGGCGCGCGCGCTCCCAGCAATGCCAGTTCGGCTATCTCTAGCCGACCTTGGCGTCCGCGCTCCCAGCATGACCAGCTTGACCACCACGATTATTACTTCGACCAGATTCACCAGCTTGTCCACCAGCATGACCACCTTGTCTCCCAGCTTGACCACCTTGGCTCCATGGAAAACCAGTTTGACCAGTTAAGACCAGACTGGCTCTCAGCTACACCAGATTGAATCTAAAACCAGATTCTATTTAGATCATGCTGGTTTTTACTTAAACCAGACTGACCAGCTTAAATTCTTCCTTTGCCCAGCTTAAACCAGCTTGATTTCCAGTTAAACCAGTTTGATTACCACATTGACCAGATTGACCAGCTTGATTTTCATGCTGGTTTTTCCAATAGGGTGGGGTCTGTATATCAGCTACCATGTCGATGTCTGTAGTCGTCCTTTTATTGCGGAACCTGAGTTGTCTTTCAGCATTTTCATGACTACTATAGTTTTTCTTGGCTGGGCCCGCTCAGCCAAGAAAACATTCAGGAAGAGGCCGACAGGCGCCTGGAACACGAGGATGGTTGAGGTGGCGACAGAAATAACTCCAGCTCCAGATATAGAGCAACTCCAGATATAGAGCTAGGACATCTACGCTCAAAAAACAAAACTCGAGCTAGTGGAGTCGGCTCTGAACTCAACCTGAGAGAAGCTGTAAGCTTTTTAGGGCTTGATAAAAGGTGTGTTGGCTCCCATTCTGTCATCCGATACATTAGTATTAAGCTTGTTTGACTCCGTGGCGAATGGTTTCAAGACGTATCTGGTCCCCGAGCGGCTCATGGAATATATTGTGAGGCCACATTTCACAGAGAGTACGCGCACACTGGTGAATAGGCGGCCCGTGGGTGAGACAAGTGGCTGGTGTAAGGAAAAAAACGGGTGTTGTTAGAGCCCGAACTGTCGCCCCTTACCAAAAAAAATGTGAGCCGGTCTGTAGACATCTTAACGATTTTTTAACATGCCTGTCCACTTCCTATCTTATCGCCATTTTTCTACAAGGTTTCTACAGATTTCCTGTCAACAGGAGTCTACAGAGCACAGTCGACAGAAATCCTACCAACTGTCTGTCGCCAACGGTCGTTAGACTTTGAGTCGCCATATTCCTATAGATTTTCTACAGACCTGACTTGATAGGCCATACACACTGAAAACATGACAAAATCGTTGATATGAGTCATAAGCAGGTTTCGTGTGTAGTAAGAAACGCTTTTACAACAGGCTTGAAGTGAACTACATAGTCACAGGATTTTATCGTCACAAGATCCGGCCCTGATAAACATTTAAAAAGAATCACATAGAGTATATATACATCAATAACACAGGTTTCCAAACAAACATGCTGTATGTTGCAGCCTCGACCACTGCGTGCCCTATTTTTAATATTTAATGTTTCTGTGCTTATTTGTCATTGTCGACTCAGGTGTCAACAAACAAAGCCGCCGCTTACGCCGCCAACCGAAGTGACTTCTACTCTCAGTTTTACGAGAGTCTATCGCGCTACAAAGTCGTCTATTGGACTCGAATGATGTCTCGAGAGGGCTGCTTTGACTGCCAGTGCACATGTCATCAGTGTAGGCAGAGCAACGACGTAGCAATCACGACGCGAGAGCATACTGCGCCACCATGGGGCCGGCCGCGCTCGCTCTGCGGAAATGTGAGCGTGGGACTCTCGAGCCCCGTTAGCTCACTGAAGTTGGAAGACGCTACTTTGTCGGTCGCGAATCCTTTGCCCTTCGAACGGTCGCGAAGCAGTTGCGCCCGGCGTATACCTTACGCAGCATCTTTCCGAAATTTTTAGCGCAGCATCGCAACCTTCTTTCTGTCGGCGAGCTTCGGCGATTCATCGTGTGCTGAAAGTCGGACGATGTGCTGTCCGTGGCGTCTTTTATCTGTAACTCTTTCGTAAAAAAAAAAAAAAAATTGATGTTTAAAAACGCGAACTTAACAGTGTACAAATAATTTTAAATTTATTGATAATATATATTTATTTATTGATTTATTTGTGGACATCGTGCGCAAAAAATAGTCGCGCTTAGTACTTCATTCTAAATTATAATGTGAGTTATACGACGTAAAGCATAGTGTCTTCAAACTTGCCCCGTTTAGAATCGCTAGACAGCTTCTTTAGAAATTCAAAAGCTGGCCTTCAAAGAGCTGTCCTGTTCAACCGGTATTGACAGCAGGGTAGACGCTATGCGTGTTTTAGGCCAATCGTGTCTCCGGTTAGGGTCACGTGACTACAGTCTCGAAGCTGGTGATAAGGCAGAGCACGGAACCTGACTAAAAGCCCAAGGCCACGCATAACTTCCACTGCATTATCAACCTTGGGTACAAGTGGCAACTCCTCCCGTTGTGTTCATTGTTGAGATGGCCCTGAAGATTAGCCTTTGTAAGCGCACCCCCCGTTCTCTGCTGCTTCCTTTCTACTTCTTTCTTTTTTGCTCTCTCTCTAAGCTGAAGGCGTAGTAGACGGTGCGTATTCGCCGGACCAATGAACCGTATACTTTTTATCGCTTGAATCCAGACTTGTACACGTTACTGAAAAATAGTAAGGAATTACATTTACAATTACTCAAGGCCAAATTGTAATTTATTACAATTACAATTACCCTCTCATAAAAGTAAGTGGCCGTTACCCCAAAAAGTAATCCGCTACTTTCGTGGCGTTACTTTCAACATTTTTGTCCTCAATTAAGAAACAAAGAAACGAAGATTATTTAAGTTCTTATTGGTGCCACCGGCTCCATTTATTGACCTTGAGTATGTTGGAAAACAGCTGGCTCTCGAAAGTCTCGTCAGACATTTTCCGTCATTTCTTACTGAAGATGTCGACTGCTACGCTGAACACCCTTTGAACTGATCAGGCACTGGATGGGAGTGCCATATTGTGCCTCACGAACATTTAATGCTCTGCATTGAGCTATTTCAGTGAAGCAATGGAAGTACTATTTAGCTCAAAGATAGAGCAAGGCTTCATCTTTGCAGCCGTTGCCTGATATTCGAGAGTTTTAGTAGAGTTGGTAACAGTAAGGTGATAATTAAAATAATAAATAAGGTTTCGCTCGATATTCTTCTTTCTTTGGTTATGAGCAGGTCGAGCCTCGGTTGAGACGTTGGTGAATAAGAGTTTCTAATATATAAATATAAGTAATCGAGAAAAAAAAATAACCAGGACGTTGGTTAAAACAAATAAATGTAAACGCACGTTTGCTGTATGTACATTTCTTGGTGCCTTTCAAAAACGCACAGAGCACGGGCTGACTGCAGTTTACTCCGATGTTCTCCAGATAGACATCCGCTGATGCCACGGGCAGCGAAAGGTAGAGTACTAAGTAAGACACACTATGAAAGAAACACTCACGAGTTTCACTCGCTCCTCCAGCCCAGAATATCAGTCTACGTCAGCCATCATTATTTTTTATTTGTAAAAATATATGCTTGAGATAAGATGCGTATTGCAGGGGTAAAAACAGGAAGAAAAAAGGAAAATTATTACCATTTTCGAAGTGCTCGCGAAAAGTTGACTCACAAAAGGGTGACTGAGAGATGCAGATAACCTGCCTGGAGTTCACAAATGAAGTGGGCTAATCCTAGAAGTTACGACTATAAAAATAACACCTTCACATATTATCACATCTCTTTTAGTGAATTTTAGGGTAGACGGAGCGTTGTCTCGTGTTGTGACATTATGAAAATTTTCGTAGTCACTATAACCGAGAAGGACATTGTTAATTCTTGTTGTTTCACTTACTGCCTCGAGCTTGCCGAAGAGGCACACAATCACTAGGTGTCCTCTTCTCCCCATCTTCGATCGCAAAGAAAAAAAAAAAAAAACAGGCACTAAAAAAAGCGGATATAACTTGCCCCCCCCCCCCTCCCCTCCCCTTTTTTTTCGTAGAAATGTTTATTTGGATCTTTGACATCGTTGTTAGGGTGGAAAAAAAAATAGGTGCAGGGGCTTGGTGTTGCAAAAAAAGACTGCGGAACTCGAGTGCCAAGCCTCCCTTTGCGCTGGTCAATTCGCGTGAGTGTCACTGCATTCAACTTTAAAAAAATGAAAGAAACCTTTTCTTTAGAAGGGGGGGGGGGGGGGGGGGGGCTGGTCTTGAAAAAAAAGTAACGGATTACAAGGAATCCGTTACGTAAAAAATGTAAGGGAATTACTTTAAAATTACTCTAGAAAATATGTAATTTTTCCGTTACTAAATTACCGATAAATGTAAGGGATTACAAGTAATTTCGTTACTTGTAACGGATTACGTACAAGTCTGCTTGAATCCTCCCTCTGTGCGCGGGTAACGACAGAAGCGTGATCACGTGGTTTGACGGATGACGCATTAGCCGTTGACAAACCCGGAACGCCTGCGAAGACCGGACCTAGCTTCGCGGGTGATGCGGCCTGCGGGCCTGCTGTGGATTTCGTTTCTGTGGTAAATGTGGTAAATCTAGTTCTAGAGTTCCGATCACCAGCAGCGCATTTCGTCTTAGTGCCAAGTGCGATCTTCAACATGCGGATTGCCAAGACCATGGATATTCTTTCGGCAGCGCCTACACACCGGTGATTTTCCTTTGTTGTGGGCATACATTTGCCCACTAGCTTCGACGGTTCGACGGACCGAAGACACGACGGACCGCCTTCTCTTTCATGTGAGTGACAAGGAGAGGCCCTCTTGACCATTTGGGATAGGTATTCTTGCTACGCAATGTACGTTTTGTCACTATCCGATGAGTTTGAACCGTGTCGAACTCTGTGCCAAGAATCTCCGATGAGTTCAGCGTGTAATCCACAGCGATCGGCCCGAAAGGCACTGTACAGCGCTATTCGAAAGTGCTTTTTGCGCCCTCAAGTCAAAAATTAAAAATTTAATTAAAACATTTTAGTTAATTTGCTGATTACCTAATTTCACGTATTTTCTAGAGGCCGCCATGGCCATTAACACTTCCCCAGGGCTCAAATTACTCTATCTCCAGTTCCCTTCTTGAAAATTTGGTGTAACTAAAAAAAATAAATACCCTGTACACGTCCCTAGTGTAAAATAGGCTTGCTAATGGAGCAGCAATTTGAAGACACTTAACTTTTTCATTACCATGCAAAGTCTAGGCTTCTATGAAAGCTGCAGGCAGAAGCTGGTAGCTTGGCGTTGATTGGAGAGTTTGGCCGGGCCAGCTGTGTTGGTGGCGCAAGCTTACAAAGGTTACAGCCTCTATCGTCCATCCATCCATGATCTCCCACTCTTTTTGCTTCCAACGTATCATGCCAGTTTTTCCTAATTATCGAGCAAGTGAGCCTGTGAATGGGGCATGTGCTCCCCAGTTGAGTAGTGGGGAGCTGCACAACTTTTAATAGATGCATTTAATAATTTAATAATAATTTTAATAGAGATTTTAATAGATGCTAACTTGTCATCTCTCTCTCTCTCTCTATTTTTCCAGGCCACATCTGTGCACTTCTCAAGGTCGATGCAGCAAAGATCAAGCACAGCCTATCAAGCATGCTGAGCAAGCTGGAGAAGTACAACAAAACACTGCTCAACAACTGAGAATAAAAAAAAAAACACGAAAAATAAGAACATTTTGTCTGGTCTTTGAGTGTATAATGAAGCAAGTGCTCTGCATGCAGCATATGCATCGGTACACTTCAGAAATGACAACTAGCATTACACAAAGATAGAAACTGGCCTATTTTCTGTAGATAATGGATAGAGTTGAGGGGATTTCTCTGTAGCAAGTGGGCAGAAAATGGGTAGAGACTGCTATATCCTCCACAGTGAGATGATAGAAACTATGGCCACTTGTCTACAGCAATTCGTTAGAAACTCTCTAATTGGCGCTAGAAATGGGACAGGAGTGTTGCTAGAATGTCTATGTTTGCTGTACAGAGTCGACACATTATCTGTACACTGAGGTCTACAGAAAACCTGTAGGAAGCGGCGGCCAATAATCTGTAGACAATGGTTAAAAAAGAGGATACATTCTCTCTAGGAAATCTATGCTCTCTAGCCACAATTATGTCTAGAAATTCTGTAGAAATTGGTTAAATTTTTTTGTAAGGGGCGCGCTGAGGTCAGCGGGCTCTTTTGTGAAACCACCACTTCTCTCCAGGAGGATCACAACAACCCAAGGCTGGGTGCGATAACTGACAATTATAGGATGAATTGCATTAAAATGCAAGAGATTAGGGTACTTTTCCCGCGAATACCCTCGTAAGACGACGCCAGACGAAGGAGTTTTGTTTCGCAACATGAGTGTAGGAGCAGAGAAGGGCAAGGTTGAGAAAGACTGCGACCGTGAGCCCGATAATGTGACGCCTGATGTGAGCAAGACCGACGGTAACAACCAGAAGGAAAATGGTCAGGAAAGGCCCAAACCATCGGTCCCCGGGGTGCCTCAGAGTCTGTTACAGACCGGCGACAAGAAGCGGTCGCCAAAGAGCCATCGCAGCAGCATGTCTGTGCTGTCAGGCGTCAACAACGAGAATGAACTGAACGTGTCGTGTGCGTGGAGGACGTTGCGGCGATCCGAGCATTACCGAGGCGAGCAAGTGAACGTCGACGACGAATAAGGGCAGAACAGCTTGCCTGGGCGGCGGGCGTTTCGCCGAGGTGAGGGCGACCATGATGAAACTTTGAAAACGTCAAGGAAGGTCCCGACATCTTACCTTGGTGGCACGTGTTCGACAAGCCACTGATGACCACCTTGAGAACGGAAACGTCGCTAACAAGGAAGAACCAAGGCTATCGCGTGGTTGGTGAACGTCAAGCCGAGGACGACCACGGCGAGAACGTGGACGTCAACGGCGAGAAAAAAAACAACTAATATTTTGCCTGGGTGGCAGACGTTATGGCCAGCGGATGACAACCGCGGCCACGGAAGCGGACTTGGATCTCCCACAAAGAGCCGAAAGACGCACCGGCACGAGAATGGAAGATGAACGATCCCCATCATGAAGGAGCGAGTACAGGGGCCGCCGGCACGAAGGTCAAGGAGAACACGCGCGGGCCCAGCAGCAAGACTCGTAAGTCATAACAGAGTATCAAACGTTGAAGCTCTTGCGCCAGAGATTGTCCAGAATCGGCCAGCTACACACCGTTCGATTGAAGTCCTGTCGATATCGGAATGACTCGAATATGCTATGGGACCAAGATACCAAGGGCGGGAGGCTAGATGTTGTGCTAGTCTGTGCACTTGATTTGTCACGATACCTTTAGACCCTTGGCGAGCACTGTAAGAATCACTTCACTTGTACATTTTGTATTGGTGATGTCAATACTTTTGTGTTTTGTACTTTTTGTTTTTCACGTATTCAAGTCACGGACTATTGTCGAGCGTGACCGGTGCGCATATCTGTTTCACATTTAGATATTTTGTATAGTTTCAGTGTGAAAAATATGTTAGGTGGAGAGGTGTGAGAATCGGTCCTGCTTTCGCTCTGAGGAAATGCAAAAGCGAGACCGACTTTTTTTTTCCCGTGTTTATTTAGTGTCGTGTGCCCCAGTGTACTAATGAACTGACGGCGCTCGTGCGGGCTAGTGCGACATATAAGAAAAAAAAATGACGAGGCTTCTGCGCGTTTTTTCTCGCGTGTTTATTTAGTGTCGTGAACTGACGGCGCTCGTGCGGGCTAGTGCGACACATAAGAAAAAAACAAATAACGAGGCTCCTGCGCGTTATAGAAAAGGAAAGGTTTGGCTGAGGGAGTTCCAAACACAAGTGGGTTGTAGATAGTAGTTTTTCTATCTTTTCTTCAATGAGTACTGTCCACCTTATTCCGATTTGCGCCCATCGGCAACAATCTGCTGCCTCCGTCTGCACGTCCCGGTGCAGTCACAAGCTGAAGATTGACCATCTTCACTAGCGCTTGACAGGGTTTTCAGCTCTTCCGAGTGCGGGTTCGAACAGAGTTCAAGAAGCTGGATTGTTTTCTTGTCAACTAAAAAGAGCCGGCTTTTAGCGCTGTAATAGAACATGCAGAACCGAGAAGTCATCTGACAAGCCATGTGATCGGACCATTTCGAGATTGTAGTTGATGAATTGTGCGCACAATAGATCATGTCCTACGTTAAAGTTCTTTATTCTCGGGATTTAATTCAAAACAGAATTATTAAAAGTCACTCATATAGACAAAAAACAGGTACCAAATTATCTACTGAATGCACTAGAAGGTCGAACAGACTCTCAACATCCGGGACAAGCATCCAACGTCCGTTGACTTCACTTACGCCAACCTCAGAGAGAGGCTATCCCATACAAAAATGGCCTATGGACGTCTATGGAAAATCCTATGGTGAGCTATCACCTTCTATGGCCCTCTATGGTCAGCCATTAGAAACCATAAAACACGCTATACCCACCTATAGAAAAATGTATGTCTTCAAAGCTTTAGAATCTCGACCTTTCCGATTTCTATACCTGGCTATAGAATAATTTATGACTACGCAGCTATAGACTCGCGACTATTCAATATTCTTTAGCGAGCTAGAGAAATTTGTATGTCCTTGAGGCTATAGATTCGCGACTATTGAATGTGCTTTAGCCGGCTATAGAGTGGCGTAAGTCCCTAAATCTATGGAATCGCGACCATTGAATTTTCTTTAGCCTACTCTATAGCGTTTTATGTCACCAAAGCTATAGGCCTTTGACCTTTCAATATTCTTTAGCCGTCTATAGAGCGGTGTATGTCCCTAAATTTATAGACTCGCGACCATCGAACTTTCTTTAGCCGTCTCTATAGTGTTTTATGTCACCAAAGCTATAGGCCTCCGACCATTCAATGTGCTTTAGCCGACTATAGGGTGGTGTATGTCCCTAAATCTATAGAATCGCGACCATTTAATTTTCTTTAGCCGACTCAATAGTGTTCTATGTCACCAAAGCTATAGCCTCCAACTTTACAATGTGCTTTAGCCGGCTATAGAGGGATGTATGTCTCCCGAGCTATAGACTCGCGACCATCCAATTTTTTTAGTCGGCTCACTGGTTTGTTTAGGCTATAGGCCCGCGACCCTCTTTTTTTTTTTTTTTTTTTTTTTTTTTTACTGCAGATGTACGAAAGTTGAAGAGAGTCATTCATGCGCTCGATCGGGGCGAGAATTTTCTTCAGCCAGGTTAACGTCGCCGAGGCTATACGCCCGCGATCACAAAAACGTCCTTAGCTGCCTATAGGACTATTGCAGTTTTGCCGGCTGCTTTCCCTGCGCATTGCCTTATTTCGGCGTTGACGTCATCTCAATCTTCCGTTTTTTAGCTCTAATTGTCTGTCGTTTCCAGTGTATTTTGTAAGTATATGTATTTCGTAGCGCGCCTTCTACTTTGTCCCTGTCCCTGCCATGTTTGTATTTCTTTCTGCCTGCTGTGTTAAATATATTTAATGTTTTTTTTGGTGTATATTTCGTCGCTCTCGACGCGGCGTCAAGAACGCTGCTTACGCCACTACAGAGGTGAGCTTTACTCTTGTCACGACGGTTTATCGCGCTATAAAGCCGTCTATTGGACTCGTATAAAGTCTCGAGAGGGCGGTTTCGAATGCCGGTGCACATGTCATCGGTGTAGGTAGAACAACGACGTAGCAATCGCGACGCGAGTGCTGACTGCGCCTCGATCTGGCCGCCCGCGCTCGCTCTGTGGAAATGTAAGCTTGGGACTCTCGAGCCCCGTTAGCTTACTGAAGATGCAAGACACTACTTGGTCGTCGCGAATCCTCTGCCCTTCGAATGGCTTCGAAGCCGTTCCAGCGCCCGGCGTATACCCTACGCAGCGTCCTCCAACAACCGTTCGCACAGCATCGGAACCCTCCGTCTGCGAGCGCGCGTTCGCCGTCGCGGGGATTATGTTCGCGGGAGTTCATGTTCGCGGTGTTTCATGTTCACCGCAGGAGTTCATAAAATGCTCCCATTCAAGTCGCGACGATAAATCGTCGGCGCTCGCAGACTGCCAGTAGGCTCCAGAAAGGTTGCGATGCTGCGCGGGCGTTCGCTGACAGGCGCTGCTGCCTAGGGTACGCCGAGCACTGGAACGTTTTCGCCGGCGTTCGCAGGACAAAGATTCTCTACGACAAAGCAGCGCCTTGCATCATCAGCAAGTTAACGCTGCTCGAGAGTCCCACGCTCACATTTTATCAGAGTGAGGCGCAATCGTCTCTCATTTCGCGATTGCTGCGTCGTTGCTCTCACTAAACAATTGACAGTTCTCTCGAGACTTCATGAGCGTTAAATCGACGCGTCTATAGCGCGATAGAGTGTCGTGACAACAAAAAAGCTTACCCCGGCAGGGGCGTAAGCAGCGGTGCAATGTTCGTCAACGCCCATGTCGAGAACGGCGAAATATACAAAAATAACAGCCGAAAACAAAATTAATATTATCCCCCCCCCTTTAAAAGCGCATCGTCCCGATGCAGCACAAACCGAAAACAAAGCGAACAGAAATAACGGTAAACTAAAGAGTCATTTGGAACACAAAAGGTCCACAGTCCTATCGAGCGTAGTACGGCTTCATGCGCACGACGTGGACGACTTCTGGTCTTGGAGGGCGGCGTGATGAAGTCCGTGTTCCATCGGGCATCACCTCGTAGTTCAGATCCCCGAGTCGACGAAGCACTTTGTAGGGTCCAAAGTAGCGCTTCAGGAGTTTCTCGCTGAGACCACGGCGGCGGATCGGTGTCCAGACCCACACCCTGTCTCCCGGCTGGAAGTGGACGTCCCGGCGACGAAGGTTGTAGCGGCCAGTGTCGATACGTTGTTGGGCTTGAATCCGGAGTCTGGCGAGCTGACGGACTTCTTCTGCCCGTTGGGCAACCACCTGGGCGTCGTCGCTTCCGTCGACAGCCGGTTCGTGGGGTAACATTGCGTCCAGCATTGTCGTCACTTTGCGACCATGAACCAGTTGAAAGGGTGTAACCCCGGTGGTTTCTTGCACGGCCGTATTGTAAGCAAAGGTGACATACGGCAACACCTCGTCCCATGTCTTGTGCTCCACGTCGACGTACATGGAAATCATGTCGGCGATGGTCTTATTGAGTCTTTCCGTCAGCCCGTTGGTCTGAGGGTGGTACGCCGTAGTGCGACGATGGCTGGTGTGGCTGAGACGAAGGACTTCTTGTGTCAGCTGGGCCATGAACGATGATCCACGGTCTGAGATCAGGACTTCAGGAGCGCCGTGCCGGAGGACGATGGATTCAATGAAAAACTTGGCAACTTCCACAGCAGTTCCGGAAGGAAGGGCTTTCGTTTCGCCGTACCGCGTAAGATATTCTGTGGCGACGATGATCCAGCGATTTCCCGACGTCGACGGCGGAAAAGGGCCAAGTAGATCCATTCCGATCTGTTGGAAGGGTGCCGTTGGCGGAGGAATGGACTGCAAGAGTCCGGCCGGCTTCGTCGGAGGCTTCTTTCGTCGCTGGCATTCATGGCATGATCGTGTGTATAGGTACGGTTTTGGGGAGCTTGGGGCAGTAATACTTTTCACGAATACGGGCCAGTGTCCGGCTGTAACCAAGGTGTCCGGACGTCGGGTCGTCGTGGCAGGCTTGGAAGATCTCCTCCCGAAGGTCGATCGGGATTACCAGCAGCCATGTCGTGTTGTTGTTCCCGAAGTTCTCTTTGTAGAGTACACCTTGTCTAATGGCGAAGGTCGGCAGGGCTCGTGAAAAAACACGTGGTATGGCACTCCCACGCCCTTCCAGGTGCTCTATTAGTGCGCGCAGCTCAGGATCGTCTCGCTGACGTCGGGCCATGTCGTCGCTGTTCACTGCGCTCAGGAAACACTCGTCGTCATCGTCGTCACTGCTGTCGGAAGGTGTTTCGACGGGAGCTCTGGACAGGCAGTCGGCGTCGCTGTGCTTGCGGCCTGACTTGTAGACTACGGTCATGTTGAACTCTTGTAGTCGGAGACTCCATCGCGCAAGGCGTCCTGAGGGGTCCTTGATGTTCGCAAGCCAGCAGAGCGAATGGTGGTCCGTGACTATGCGGAACGGGCTTCCGTATAAGTACGGACGAAACTTCGTGATCGCCCAGACGACCGCAAGGCATTCTTTTTCAGTCGTGGAGTAATTTCGCTCCACCTTGGACAATGTCCGACTTGCGTAGGCGATGACTCGCTCGGTGCCTTCTTGTACTTGAACCAGTACCGCGCCAAGTCCTGCGTTACTTGCGTCCGTGTGAATCTCGGTTTCCGCATCCTGGTCGAACTGTCCAAGAACGGGAGGCGCCTGCAGTCGTCGCTTCAGCTCGTCGAATGCCTGCTGCTGCTCCTCGGCCCATTCGAACTTCTCGGCGTCCTTCGTGAGGCTTGTGAGCGGTGCGGAAATCCTCGCGAAATCTCGAACGAAGCGCCGATAGTAGGCACATAGCCCAAGGAACCTTCGCACGGCCTTCTTGTCTGCCGGCGCTGGAAATGCTGCGACGGCGCGAGTCTTCTCTGGGTCGGGGCGAACGCCATCGTTACTGACACGTGACCTAGGAACTTCAGCTCGTCATAGGCGAACCGACACTTTGACGGCTTCAGGGTGAGTCCGGCAGTCCGTATGGCTTGGAGAACAGCTCGCAGTCGTCGCAGGTGCTCGTCGAAGTCGCTGGAAAACACAACGACGTCGTCGAGGTAGACGAGACAGCTCTGCCACTTCAGTCCTGCCAGTACGGTGTCCATGACACGCTGGAAAGTTGCTGGCGCCGTGCACAGTCCGAAGGGCATCACCTTGAACTCGTACAGCCCATCCGGTGTGACGAAAGCTGTCTTCTCTCGGTCCCGCTCGTCAACTTCGATCTGCCAGTAGCCGCTCTTCAGGTCCATTGATGAAAAGTATCGGGAGTGGCGCAGCCGGTCTAACGTGTCGTCGATGCGGGGGAGTGGATAGACGTCTTTCTTCGTTACCGCGTTCAGCTGCCGGTAGTCCACGCAGAACCTAAGCGTTCCGTCCTTCTTCTTAACCAGTACGACTGGGGAGGCCCATGGACTGCTTGAAGGTTGGATTATGTCGTCATTCAGCATCTCTTGAACTTGACCCAGCACCTCCACCAAAATGTCACGGGTGGTGACCAAAAGAAAACAGAAAATGAACAAGAAGAAATAAACGTTTAATGTGGCGAACTTTTGCCAAAAATAAAAGGGTACAAAAGAAAACAGCAGAGCGTCGCGGGCGTCGATGTCGGCGAAACCGCAGGATCGAGCGCAGAGGCGAGACTGACTCGACAAGGTCGCGGGCGGCCTCTTATCTAGAATGAGTCACTATCTAGAAGATTCGGCGGGGAACGTTCGAGCGTAGCGCGCTTGGAGCGAGAATGAACACGCACTTTCTAGAACAACAAAAACGATAGAAGTTATGTTCGCAGCAAGAACAAACGAGAACCCTCTGCAAGTCTGCGCGCGGCAATATCATTAGGCACGCGCTACCCTAGGTGCGTCCTATTATCTCTCTGTTCTGCGAATTCAACAAATCAGCAAGCGCTGTGGCTAATTTTTCTTCTTTTTCTTTAAATTATGAGACATTAAATCATTGGAGCTTCTTGGAGCACACATCCCCACCATGAGTCATTATGGTGCTCAGAGATTGTAATTGATGGCAGTGATATAGACTGAACTCACGGATGAAAAACGTATCACGGCACAAATTCCTTAAACCACGCAATCATAGATGCCACTACGATGCAAAGATTCCCAAAATTGACGTTTAAAAATGCGAACCTAACAGTGTACACATAATTCAAAAGTGCTTGGTAGAATATATATATATAAATATATATATATATATACAAATAAATAGATAAATAAATATATATATATATATATATATATATATATATATATTTATTTATTTGTTTGTGGACATCCTGCACAAAGAAAAAGTATTCGCCATTAATTCTTCATTTTAAATTATAATGTTGCTACACAGCGTAAAATATCATATCTTCAAACCTGCCTCGTTTTGGGTCACTTCTGGGAAGTGCAGCTTTAGAGCTGGCGGGCCTTCATGGAGCTGTCCTGTTCACTCCGTAGTGACAGCAGAGTAGACGCTATGCGTGTTTGAGGCCAATCATGTCTCCGGTTAGGGTCCCGTGACAACTGTCTCGAAGCTGGTGATAACGCTGGACACGGCACCTGCCTTAAGCCCAAGGCCACACATAGCATCCACTGCACTATCAACCTTGGCTCGAACTGTCAACAGGATATAAGTGACACATTCTCTCGCTGTGTCCATTGTTGGTATGCCCCTGAAGATTAGTCTTTGTGATCGCACCCCCGTTCTGGCCTTGAAGGAGCTCTGCTTTTCAATTTTTCTGTTTTTTCTCTCTCCCTAAGCTAAAAGCATTGCAGAAGGTGCGGACTCGGCGGACCAATCAACCGTAATCTTTCTATCGCTTCACTCCGCTCTCTGTGCGCATGTAACGGAAGGAGCGTGATCACGTGGTTTGACGGATGACGTAATAGCCGCTGCCAATCCCGGAATGAGGCTGCTTGCGGATCTAGTTTCGCGTGTGGTGCGGCCCGCGGGGCTGCTGTGGATTTCGCTTCTATGTTAAAAGGTATCCCGATCGAAAAGTCCTACCCCTATGTCGGCAACAAGCGATTTCTTCAAAGAAGCCCAAGACATTCTTGTGATGCGTTCAGTGTTCGGTTCGGCAAATGACAGCTTGTGCTACATCGTGGTGAATCTTCACGGATCCCTTCCTTCTCGGTTTCCTGTTTGAGTGGTTGGTCTGCAGTGCCCGTGTCGAAGTATATTTCGGATTACATCTTTCAAGTCCGGTATTTTGAACGTAAGTGCGCTGCAACCTACTCGGCGACAATTGACCGTTCTGTAGTGTCTATCTCCTGGCAGTGCCTATCTTCTGACAGCTGGGAGAATAATTTCCCCGTGATTCTACCGCAGTCGCCTGCCATTAGCTTTCTGAAATCATGTGAAAATTGTAGTTAGAATACTGACATTCTTTGTCTCTCTGCGTTTTGTGAAAAGACGTTTCATGGACACCTTTTCGTGGATAGACGCTTCATGGATACACGTTTAGTCGGCACTCGTTACGCGAATCGCACGCTGCAGGGACATTTCGTCGCGCCTGTATTCCTGAGGCGCGTGCTCACCGACTCACTCCCCCCCCCCCCTCCCCCCCCCCCCCCTTGGCAAATCATTACAAAAAACAAACAAAAAAAACATATTTTGAGTTGTTTATAAATGTCACGTGTTGATGAAATGATTTCGATGAAACGTCTTTTGATAAACTGATTGCAGCGCCAATGAGTGGCGACTGGCACTCATTGGTAGTAGAGACTGCTTAGTGTGTGCTTGTCTACAGAATGGGCTTTGTGTAATAAACTTCTAGGAGATTTAAAAACAATACCTTGTGTCTGTTTACCTGTGCTTTTGCAAACACCTGAGTGAGTGCATTTGTTTTTTGTTGTTTTGTTGAAATGTTAGCTCTTTGTTTTAGATGGGGCTATGAAGTTCGGCACGTCTCACAAGGTTTTTTTTAAAGATGTCCAGTGACAACAAATAATTTGTTTCACATTTCATACGATTGCGGTAAAAAGAAAAACTACAGGCAGCTATGGCACGATGGTAAGGAGACTCATAAGACGAGCTATAGAATGAGCTATAGCGGACCATGCAAAGAGCCATAGGCGGCTAAAAAAACCATAGGAAAAGCCATAAGCAGCTATAGCACGGTGTCTAAAAAAATCCATAAAGTAAGCCATAGAGATCTCTATAGCAGACCATACAGAAAGCTATAGGCGGCTAAAGGAATTATAGGAAATGCCATAGGCGGCCGTAGCACGATGGGTAGAGAGAACCATAGGACGAACTATAGAATGAGCTATAGCGAACCATACAAAGAGCAATAGGCGGCTAAAGAAACCACAGGAAAAGCCATAGGCAGCTATAGCACGGTGTCTAAAGAGATCCATAAAGCAAGCCATAGAGATCTCTATAGAAGACCTTACAAAAAGCTATAGAAGGCCAAAGGAACCAAAAGAAAAGCCATAGGCGGCTATAGCATCCTTTCTAAAGAGATTCCTAGATTAAACCATACAAAATTCGATAGCCAAATTTCCATTGAAAAAGCTATAGACAACCATAGGGTAGACCATAGGAAAAGCTATAGACAGCCATAGAAGCGGCTGTAGCTAATTGGGCCAATTTTCTATAACCGGCCATACAAAGGATTTTCTATAGCCGACCATAGACCATTTTTGTATGGGATGGGCCATCCGGCCCGCTATAGCAGATATTAATGGATTACATGAATTGCGGAAATCGGCAGATGTTCCGCGCACTATAAAAAGAAGCGAGGGATCTGAGAGCTAGCTTTTTTTGTGCATCACGAAGTCAATCACGAGGAGCAAAAATACAGCCGCAGCGAACGACGACGCTCGGAATACGAGTAGGTCTGAAAAAAATGCGATGTTCGCACGGTGAATGCGGAAGTGAAACACCATGCGCATTACCCATTATTTTTATCCTTGTCATCCATTGAGGTTCTTTTGTTGTCTGCATGTGATTGTATTTATGTTTTTGCCAAAATATAAACTCGGGGACGTTATTTTTTTATTTTTTCGGTGCTTACGACGCTTGACAGTTTGCGACAATCATTTGTGTCACAATTGCCATTTGTTAACATGCGCAATGGGCGAGATGAGTGCTGCATGACGCTTCGATATCTTTTTTTTTTTTTTTACCATGGCTTTTTTGCAGATTTTAAAAGAGCGCCCGTTGCTCGAGAGTTTCATGGAGAATGCAGCTAAGAGGGTTAAGGGTGAGTAATCATTTATTTGGCAGAATGTTTGAAACTGTCCTAGAAATCTGTCTGTCCTCACAAGGACTTTCAACACAAAAGGAGTCGAAGTGATTGGTGGTTGTTTGACTGGACCGCATAAATCAGTTTGTGAGCAGATTGAGCTACATGCTTTTATAAAGGTGGTCGAAGAACGCGCGTGAAGCGCGTACAAATTTCACTCAACAACCTTTTCTGAGTTAAAGAATAGAAGCGATAAACCTGAAAAGCCTTACTATGGCGGCCGCCTGGTAAAGAAAGGCGTCTGATTGGCTAAACAACCGCACAGTGGCGGCACATAAAATCGCAGGTGGTATGCTAGTGCGGTTCCAGGGTTTCAGGTAATACGGCACATGGACGTCCGGAGGGGGGTGCAGGTGGAGGGCCGTGTGCTAATATGTATAATGTGTACCGGCATGCACATATACCGACGTGTGTAAAGGGGTACCACTTGAATTGCCCACGTGGGCGCCGACGTAAGAGCGACAGTGGACACAGAAATGTCCTGCCTTTGTTTGGTTTTTAAGCTTTCCACTTTAACGCACATACGCGTATAACCAAGAGAAGACAAATGTCATGATTCAGCGCTGTGTCTGTGTCTTTGTCCTTGTATGTTTGCGCTGTTTACTATTATATAGGGTGGTCCAAGTCACCAGGCTCGATCTAAAAGGGACCGTAAAAATCGACACCTGCACGTAGCTATCTAAACTTTTCGTCAAAGGTGTAGATCACAGGTCGGTTTTTTCTTGTAAAATTAGAACGCGTAGTTCTCTTTCTGTAAAAATGACGCCAAGAAACCTGCCAGGGTCTACGGCGGGCAGTGACGCAGACGACAGGGGTTCAGTAACGGGGTCTGCTTGGCGTTAGTAGGGATAGATAGCGTTACCTTCTTATCGCGACGGCTCGCGAACACCGTGGTTTATTAAAATGAACTTAATATTTTTGAAATGTATCTTCGGTTAAAAAATAAATGCGGACAATAAAAGCAAAAGTTAAAGTAAAAAGCGCGCCCGCATAACGACGGCACTTTTGCTGGCCACGGATTTCGCCAGCGTGTCGTCTGCTTTCTTTCGCTGGTCGACTGCACCTTCGAACGCTGCTTCCCCGACGCCATCTATATATACAAACGCCAAACACACCCGCTACTGAACCCCTGTTGTCTGCGTCGTTGCCCGCCATCAACCCTGGCAGGCTTCTTGGTCTTATTTTTTACAGAAAGAGAACTACGATTTGTAATTTTACAAGAAAAAAACCGACCTGTGAAAACTTTGACGAAAAGTTTAGCTTTTGAATATAATTCAATTAAATGCAAAGGTTTAGCTTGCTACGTGCAGGCATTGATTCTTACGGTCCATTTTAGATCGAGCCAAGTGACTTGGACCACCCTATATATGCCCATTTACCGACACACCGAACCAGAAACGTTGCTACAAAGGTTCCATTTGGGCATCCTACATGGCCTGCCCTCGTAAAACCCACAGGGGGCCAGCTACCCGAGCAGTAGACATGCTTTCTCTCTGGTGACCTGAGTACGCCTGGGATGATATCACTCGTGACCTGACAGAGGGTCACGAGTGACGTCATGAGGGTTCCACGCGTTGCATTATGAGAAATGTCCCATAGAATAATGGATATTCGAGCGAGTTGGTGGGAATTCATAATAGGAAACAGCGCGAAAAACGTACGGGGACGACAAAAAACCCCATAGAACGAGCGCTGACTTTCAACTAAAATATTTTAAAAGAAAAACACATGAAAATGACCATTCATCTTTGGCAGCACGCCCCTCGTCTGCGCATCACGAGACAGTCGTGACGTCACGAGTGACGTCACGAGGGTCTCCCGCGTAGCATTATGGGAAACGTCCATGATGCAACGGTGACGCCCCACAGGGGGAGGAGGAGTAGATGCGGATGAGGAGAGGGGCAACGTTCCCCTCCGTAACTTCCCCTCCTCCTCCTCAAGAGCTGCACTCTAATTCGGCATTACAAGGTGTTGTAAACCTCTTTCTTTTTTTTTCATTTTACTCGTACAAGAGTGAGCACAACACTGTGCACGATCCCATATAATTCCCGTTATCCAGGCGTGAAAACGCATCTGGTAGCCAGCCCTGCGCCTGTTGCACAATTGGTCAGTTTAGGGTAACGCCGGGCTTGCCACATGCTGAAAGTGGTTCTGAAACTTAGTAATTTAGCTGATCTAGATCAGGGTCAGTAAGCGCCAAATTCAGCTGATGTGGTTATTTGATTAAGTAAAATATTAATTGACAAAATTTAGTTATTCACTTAAGTTATCCTGGCACCTATACAATCTCCTCCCTGACCTATAACTCACCTGCACATTATTCAAGCTTTAACACTTTGTTTTGTTCAAAAATCAAGGCAGCCTACAAAATCAGCCTTATATATCTTTGTTGAGAAATAAAGAAGACGAAGCAGGGGGATTCCGGCACGAGAACGCGTGCACCTCACATGGGCAGTGTATCGATAAATGGCCATCCGAACGGACACGACTCGGGTTCCTCCTTCCATTTCATTTTGTTGACGAAACCTATCGAGAGAACATGAACCGCTTGCGAACGACCCATGACGTTGTCCGCACTATCCAGGCATGGACGCTTGCCAAGATTGACTATCTTCTTGTGCAGTCGAATTTGACAGAAGTTGACTTGCGCATACAGCAGAGCTACATGATCGCAAAGCGAACCGGGCTGGTCGACCTTGACTGAGACATTCTGGCCTCGACCACAGATGAAAACCGAGACGACGAGTTCAACAAGGCCGAAGACTACCACTTAGGAACCAACCGAGGCATCACACGCGTTCAACACGCCCTGAACTCCATAGTCCAACTTCTGACCATCAACTCGCGCGCGATGACCACGCCACCCGACACCCTGCACTCCAGCGGCCTCCCCGCAACGGCAGGGACTTCTAGCAACAACCCTCTAATACCTGCCCCAAGGAGATAGCCGACCGTCACACTTCAAAATTTTAGGTACCAACGTTTTGGGCAACCTCAAATATGTTAAAGGGGTTTGGGAACATTTTGATGTCACTATTCATAATGCTGATCTTCGAGCCAAATAAAAATCCAAGTACTTAATTACATACCTCACTGACAGCGCAAGGTGAGCGGTCAAAGTCATTCACCTCTCTGAATAAGCTTAAGCAATGCAAGTGAAAACACTCCATAACCACTTTGGAAGACTAGACATCATAATTCACGAACAGATCGACCAAACTCTCAGTCTTCCGAGAATCAGCAGCTCAAAGAACGTTACGCAATTTCACCAACTGTGTTATGCCATTCGCTTCCGCACAACTTCTCTAGAAGGTTTTACAGTCCCACCTGACAACTATGCGATGGTGCTGCACTGCGTCCTGACGCAGTACCCGCTGCGCTCGCGCTAACTAATAAATTTTTTCAGCTCCAAGCCTTCACCAGTATGCTCTGCGGCTCCACTGAGCACGATGTCCAGAGTTGCCAACTCCAAGTATCAACAGAAGAAAAACTATCACTGCTGACACGAGCACGTTGCTGCTTTAAATGTAGCAAACGAAACCACATCACACGTGCTTCCTGTTCAGAAAGATACCTTATCTTCACCAGCTGCGGAGGACGCCACCTAACAACACTCTGTGTTGTGCCTCGTCCCCCTTCATCTATACAAGGCAATTCTCAATCTCTGGTGAAGCCTTATAACAGGTCCGCTACAGTTATGACTGCTCCTGCAAACGTGACTGAGAAAGGGAAGTGTGTTCTTTAAACTGCTGAAATATTGGCTTGTACGCTATCTCTTCGTTCAGACCCTATTGGACAGCGGAAGCCAGAGAGCAGTCGTACGTCGCGACCTTTCCGAGAAAATAAACTGTCCTGTTCTTGGACGTGATGAGCTGACCGTTTTCACAATTGGACACCCTCGACGACCATTACGATACCACTGTTGACGAGTTAGCCTCGATTTACGTGTTCAGTTCAATGACACTGTAATCACACAGGAAGCACCGGAGGTGCAAGATATATGCACTGTCGCCAATAATTCATTCGACGATGGGGTTTAAGCACAACAGCGCTTGCAAAAGTGTCCTCATCTGTCCCAACGCTTATTGGAGGATAGCCACAGGAGTCAACAAACTTCTCAGCGAGGCACTGACAGCCGTTGAGACTGCCTTCGGCTGAAAGGTGCAGGGCACCTATGCACATCATACTGGTAGTCCCCGAAGCGCAGTCACCACTTTATTTATGCCATACGCATTCACCAGAAATTGACGCGTGCTCTGTGATCCCTCTGAAATGTGGTACTTTGACGCCATTGGAATCGCTAATTCTTCCGGTAGCCAATGCCTTGACAGTACAGCGCTTCAACAATTTGAGAGTGAGATAGAAATGCAAGAGCAACGGTATTAAGTGCCTCTTATGATAAGCACTTTAGATCTAGAACCACACCGAAACTAACAAAGCATCGCAGAAACACAGATTTTGTTAGAACTTCGGGGACTCAAAGGAGAATCATATCACGTTGATTCTCATCCCGTACAGCAGAGTCACCCAAGACAAATATCGTGTACAATGTCCACCGGGTCGCTCAACGACGACGAACCCTAGCCTCCTCAGGAGCTGTCAGGAGGTCGGGACCGAAGCTGCAGTGCCTTACCTCCATCCGTAGCAGAGGCAGTGATAATATAACCCCGGAGGAACTCGGGCGCTACATAAAGCTTCTGAAGTGCCTCGGCTTACTCGACTTTCTGCCACGCCTCCCTCTGTAATGCTGCAACCAGTTCAGACGATTGTCACATCACGCCAGAAGCCAAGCATTGTAATGGAGACAATAATTTAACTCTTCGGGAAGGGTCGAGGTATGTTTTCGTTCGACGCCGGAGCCTATAAAGGTGGAGGCGTATGTTCGGATAACTCTCATACCAGCCTGGTTCAAAAAAATGCGCCGTCAACTGCGCACACCGCCACGAGGACGAGCATCATTGTCTGCGTGCCACCACCTACCGCGGCGACGTCTCTATACAGGTTGAAGAGAAAATCTGTAGACTTTGGTCACTGGGAGGGTGAGGATAGTATGCAGTAAGAGCCACAGGAGTCGGCTTACGCTGTTAGTGCGGTAGCTAAGAGACGTCACTCGGAGCTATAAACGGAGAACCCGGTAGCGACGGCAAAAAGATGAGGCACTCGGACCAGGGAACATTCACAGCGGGGCCAAGGAAGGCGTCGACGAAAATGGCGAGCCAACTTCAACGCTGGGGCGGCAGTCGCGGCTAATGATTGTTGATGAAGAGCCTCTCTTCTCTTCGACAGCAGGTCCTAGTTTACTGTGCAATATCCTGACAAGGGCTTAGCTGAGCGCTTAGCTGTTGCCAGTTTACCTACCTTTTTAAAACCGTAGTGGCGGAACGCGAGTAAAGAGGCCGAAGCCCAAGATTCTCGCGGACCGGAAGTGTCGTGTCTTGACGGGGCAACAGACACAGTAGACCGGAGGACCATGGCCCGATGTTTATTCCATGGAGCGTGGAACTAGAACGAACCTCTCGTGCTATCAAACTGACATTACGATAAAGAAGAAGAGCGAAGGAACTAAAGCGCCGCCACTATAGTCCCAGTAGCGCGCGCTTGGCGGTAACTACAAGTTGCCTTGGAAATGGAACTGGACACAGGAGCAACTGTTTCTGTCATGTAACTGCAACAGTTTCGTCATATATCTCCTTCAACAAAGATCATGCCGACGTTTCAGGAAGGAACCCTTTCAACCTCTTCAGTGTACATCAAAAATCCTCCGAAGACCTCGGTAACAACCGAAACTCCTACTAATGTTGGTGCGACCTAAAATGTCAGAACACAATTTGGGAGCCTTACAAAAATCCCAGCCAGAATCTACTCTGATAATGCGCGGACGTTACAATGCTGTGCACGAACGGTGAACACTATGTCGACAACTGAGCTTAGAGTCAGATTGACTACATTGTGATCGCCAACCGCAATGACACCCTAATCCTGTTTTGGAAGCTTGGCCGGATTTCAGCCCTTTTTTAGCTGCCGAGACCAAATTCCGCGAGCAGCCAGGGTGGCTGCCCGGCGGGCTCGATATCAACCGGCTGATTAAAGGGATCTTTTTGCTCGAAGCATCAACGACACCAGCACAGGCCCGGCTTGGTGTTGAGAAATAAAAAGGAAAAAGCGGGGAGATTCGGGGACACGAGAGAATGTGCACACTAAAGGGGCAGTGTTTCGATACACGGTCACCCGAACGTACACGACTCGGGTCTCTCCTTCCGTTACGCCCTTAAACGAAAACACCATTATATAGGACCACTTCAATGCACCCTTACATGCGCAGTTTTGTGTTTTTTAATTATAATAATTAATGGTTTTTAAACATTTCTTAGTGCCTTTAAGTTTATCAAACATTAGTTTTTTTTTATACATAAGTTTTCTGTTGTGTGTTTGCCCTTTCTTTGCACGAGGTCTTTGAGCTAGCAGTTTATCCTCAACATCTACGTACTGACCAGTTTTGCCTCCTTAGTCGTGTATCACTACTGCCTGATGCACGTAAAAGACCCCATATGTTTGCAGTAGTACTCAACTAGCTGAATGTCTCAACATATGTGACACGAGATGTCCATTAAAGCTGACCAACTTGCGGCTTCCTATACTCACACAATGCACAATTCATTCCTTTCTGACCTAATGCACACCATTTTCTTAGGAATTAAAAAGAAAGTCAAGGACGTGGGACGCGACCTGAAAGCGCTGAGTGACACGTTCAACGCGTACATGGACCCCGAGTCGCTGACCCTCAAGCACGTCGTGTCGAACCTGGCGACCGGCTTCACCCGCATGGACCCCCAGCCACTCTTGTGCCTCTCGGTCTTCGGGATCCTCGCACTGAACCTCCTGGGCATCGTCATGGGGTTAATCCTGAGCGAGCTGGGCTCCAACCGCGGCTTCCTTTCCCACTACTGGGGCAGCCGGAGTTTGCTGTTTAACGCGTGCCTGCTGGCCTTCCTGTTCGGAGTGGTGATGCTTTCGTCGGCCACGTCGCTGCTGCTCGGCTTTGCTTGGGAGAGCAAGACTTGCGCCCTCATCGGAGATCTTTCAGTGCCAGCCGCCAGGGGCCTGGTTAGGTGAGCATATAGAGCGGACTTGTACATAAAACGTTACAAGTAGCGCGTTGCTGGCACTTCGTTACTTTTTTCGGTAAAAATAAATGACATATATACATTTTAAGAGAAGGAAGTAGTAACGTGATTACATTATTTTGTACATAGTAACAAATAACGACATGTAGTTTCCACAACAGGAAACGTATACAACACAAGTTTACCTAACATAGTTCTCAACCCACCCAGCGCCTATAATTTCAATAACAAAAAAAAAAGAAACGCTAGAGATAAAGACAATAAATAATGCATAAAGTAGATCAGTATTGTCACAGTTATCCCTGAGTAAACGCGTGAAGAAGCAAGGAATTATTAGCGACGACAAGTATTACAAACATCTACTACTTCACAAGACCGTAACAATGAGAGTGATAAGAACATAACGCCTTACTTTTAAGCAGAGGTAACACGTTTTTAATTGAGTTTTATTTGGGGTAGCGTAATTAGTTACTTTTGTGATTGAGTAACGAGTAATGGTATTTAGTTACTTCATTAACGTAAACATATTTGAAATCGTGATAATAAATAGGCCGCAATCGGAGTGTTTAGTGGTGCTTAAAAAGGAGGTCTCGTGGTCTTTGAGGTATTTAATCAAAACACAATCTCGGTATGCTCAAGCCCTACTCTTTTTTTAATTATATTCTCTACAAAATCAAAATAGCTATTGATAAAAAGGCTAATGAACCAATATTCAATCTTTCCCCCCGGTCTGCAGAAGGGGGGGGGGGGGGGGGGGTTCATACGCCATATGTTGCATAACTTGAAGGATGAGCGGGTAATCTCCAGTATTAGCAGAAACTTTATTTTTTTTTTATCGTACGATTTTTGTGGAGTTATGTAACAAACAGCCCGCTGTAACGGAAGGACGACGCTGAAGAGCGTTAAGCATATCGAAAACCATATAAGAAGACTTCAGTCCCCCGCCAGGGCCTGAACATTGTTACGTTTTACATGAAAACTCGAAGAGTCTGTGTTAACTATCAATGACATTCTTGGCCCATAGAAAACTGTCAAAGTCTGTCGGAGAGGAACAAATTCGTTGTTAATTTTTCCTGAAGACACAGGCCTGCTTCTTAAGATTTGACACACTGAACCAAGACACCATATCCTGCACAACATTGACGGCATGTTGACTGGCGTGTGCTTGTGTGTGTGTGTGTAAATGTGAGTTTACTTATTGATAGGGTATAAACATTCTGGGAGGATGAGTCTCAACACCACGGCCAGAGGGCGCTGCCGAATGCCCAAACTGGACAAAGGCCGAGGCGCGCAATAGCGCACGTAAGACAAGCGCAGAAGCCCATAAAAGAGGGCACATGCCCACAGAAAGGGGGAGACGAACCGGCGGCACGGAGACGCGTAGGTCGAATGCCGGGCATTATTATACTTTAGTACTAACAACCCTTCGATGTCACTTTAATAAATGTAGTTTCCCGTTATGGAAACCCCGGCTTCGTGTTGTTCCTCCCAGATGGGCATGCAGCAAGGCCACCCTACCACATGGGGCCCCATGTGGGGCCCCATGTGGGTCCCGATGTGGATGGGCATGCAGAAAGGCCACGCTACCACATGGGACCCCACATTAGGCGCCATGTGCTGCACGCCCATCCAGGAGGAACAACACGAAGCCGGGGTTTCCAAAACTAGAAACTACATTTAATAAAGTGACATCAAAGGGTTGTTAGTAATAAAGTATAATAATACCGGGCATTCGACCTACGCGCCTCCGTGCCGCCGGTCCGTCTCCCCCCTTTCTGTGGGGGTGTGCCCTCTTTTATAGGCTCCTGCGCCTGTCCTACGTGCGCTATTGCGCGCGTCGGCCGTTGTCCAGTTTGGGAATTCGGCAGCAGCGTCTGGCCGTGGTGGGAGACTCTTGCTCCCACAACATCTAATGATTTTTCTCTGTTGTATTTTTATTGACGTTTTTTTTCATGAAGTAGCCGACTAGCAAACTTTGTGGTGTCAGCATCTTTGTGTTTTTATTTTTTTCTTCATCAATAAAAATTGTCTGAGGTTACATCATCAGTGCCTTTTCATCATATGTCAGTGCGTAGTTGAGAATTCACAGAAACACCAACACACACTAAAAGCGCAAGTCGCCTAGTAGTTGCCGAACTTGATTGGCTCATCACTGATCATGAAGCACGTAGAGAAGAATGACGAACGCCATGAAATCTAGGTTTTGACGATGCTTGATAGATCCGATCGCTCTGTGGCGTTGCCTAAGGCAGGACAAATTGCGAAATGATGTTTGATGGTTGCCTTCTAGTGACTTATGGAGAAAGAAATTAAAGGTACGCACAAGCAGATTATTCGAGGATTTTACATAAAAGGCATAGGTCCTTAGTAGAATGCTGCGGATGAATTTAATACAAGAGCAGCGAAAGCGTTCTTTTCTGTATCCGGTCCCATTCATTCCTTTTCACAAAACAGATGTCCGTTAAAGTTTGACGCGTGTTGTCACTCCCTTCTAAGTACGGTCCAGTTGAATCATAAAAACTTAAATATATTGACAGTTAACTACACTGTCGAGAGGACACTCTCGTTCTCCGTTTAACTGAAAAAAGTTACAATGTCCGATGAACACCACATGTTCATGTGGGACATTAGTTGTGCAAACTTTAAGCTGCCATTGGTGCCACCAGATGACGCTGAATATTTGAGAGATTATTCCTTAAGAAATATACGCTGGATCAATGTTTTCACGGACCTCGCTTTAACGAGTTTTTATGACAGTAAAAGTGTGTGATGAGAACCAGAGCACGTATTTTTTTTTTAGCACCCGGCCACCAGCACGCGCAGGCTGCCTCACATCGTGCTTTCTTTGCGCGCGCACAGATGAGGCTCATGAGACGTCGAAGTATTGTTGAAGCTCGCGCTGGAGGCGGGACAAGGAAAAATTCTCTCCCTGCCGTGCTTAAACAATCGGTGACTAAAAAGTCTGGTTTTCACATGTTTGTCTGCTTGCGGCCGGAGAGGCATAAAAGCCTGTTATGTCGCATTCGGTCATGGGCAAATGCAAGTGTGTGAAGGGGCCTTAAGTATGACTACTCAGAGGGTAAAGAGAGGTGAAAGATCGTGACACTCATGGCTTCACTACAGGCACGTAGCCAGGGGGGGGGGGGGGGGGCATGAAGCTTGGGCCTCCCCCCCCCCCCCCCCCCCCGAAATCTTTCAGTTTGCTGGGACCTCCTCTCCCCCTCCCCCTCATACAGCATTTTATCATGGGTGCACCCCCCCCCCCCCCCCCCGAAACAAACATTCTGTCTACGTGCCTGCTTCACAATTATAATATTCTTTCAGATATGTCGCTGACGAGGTCCGTGAGGAAGATAATCACACTGCTGGAACTGCGAGCAACTCCAGTGGGTCCGGGTCCTTCTTTGATCACGTGAACACTACGACCATGACGGATATTCTGCAAAACTTCACGCGCTGCGAGGAGACGTCCTGCATCTTTTACAAGTGGGTTTTAAGTTGAAACTGGTGTGCTAACCATAAAAAACAAACTAGAGTATGTTGCACATTGCGATAAAGGTAGAGGACTGCCCCCGATGCGACAGCACTTTCTCTGAATTGAAAAGCTCTTGATGCTGGGCAAACGTACAATACAAACAATACTGGACGAAGTCTCAACTTACTCAGAAAATAGTGTCTCTAGATGAATGCCAAGGTTCTTTTATAGTCGTGTTTGTTAGCCTGCGACATTAGTATGCGGAAACAAAGTGAGGGAGAAGGGAAAATGCGAACGCGCATAGACGTCTGAGTATCGAGCTCAGGTTTGATTCATTACTGGGTAGTGTCATAGCCAGCTGCCCGCATAGTCCCTGACCGAATGAGAAAGGCGAGGTGTGTGTTTCCAACGCCTGGTTCAAACGCCCGGCTGCACGCGGGCGGTCAAGGTACTGATACGAGACGCCGAAACGCTGACGCCGGACTCCTAAAGGACATCCCTGCCGTTCTCAAGTTGTTTGAGACTATACGCCTCACAAGTAGGCTAATTTTACACCAAAGCTATATACGGGGCTTGTTGGTCCTGTTTTTTTCGTGTCTGTCGACAGAGCAGTAGTCGACAGAATTATCAACACAATTTTCGACAGAAAACAATCGCGATCACCTTAGCACCGCTCGCGGGAGCCTTACCTGTTATTATGTGCATTGAGCACTTGTTTCAATAAGAAAACCACAAAAGAAGTGTCAAAACCACGTGTAAGATGATAAGAAGACACAGCTTCCCGCATGCGTTTCGCGGCAAAGTTTGCGGTTTCATAAGCTGCCGCGGCAACGCCCAGTGTACCAGGTCTTTCATATATATAAAAAAAATGTTTTTGTACAGTGCATTTATTTTTTTCCCAATTATTCGGTACAGACCCTTCTGCTGTTTACACAACTGAATTGCCGCTCGCGTCCCAAGCTACTTCCGGTCGCACCGTCCATGCAAGAAAGTTGATGTCGCTTATGTCACCAGTGCTAGAAAGCATCAATGCTACACGGACCACAAAGTTAGAGATTTACTGAGGACCTTCGGCTGTACAATAGTACATCTTGGAGGAGGCAAGGGGGTTCACAAGAATACTTGAAAGTTTTTAACAGATCTCACACTTCTTCGTTCTTTTAGCGTTCGCCTGGAGTACTGGTGGTTAAACGTTTCATCAACATTTCAAGCAGCGGTGTTAAAGTGGCCTTATTAATTAACCGGAAATTCTCTTGGACGTCAAAGACTGTACCACCTGGTGGCGTTTGTCACAAGAAGGGCCTATAGTGCATTAAGCAATCGTTAGAGGTGATACCACAGCTTGGCTGTCCAACAACCTTCACAGCGTGGGTTAGAGTCTTAATGTTTTGTCTTCTGCGCATGGGAAAGGAGACGCGAAGGCGACAGAGGAGCTTGATGATTCTGAGTAGGCTCCGCTCTCGCACATCTCGGGAGGGAGGCTGTCGGTAAATGAACACCGGCCTCGGTAATGGCGGCTGTGCCGTAGCAGCGACCAGGAGCCTTTTGTTCATTTTAGCCCTATTAAAATTTGCCGAATTCACAAG
Organism: Ixodes scapularis; assembly: GCF_016920785.2. NCBI lineage: Eukaryota > Metazoa > Arthropoda > Arachnida > Ixodida > Ixodidae > Ixodes > Ixodes scapularis. The sequence goes on along the minus strand of NW_024610076.1, from coordinate 551,117 downwards.
ATCAAGCCCCTTTGTCCGCCTTACGATTCCTCCGTCATATGATCGAGGAATTTCGAAGATTTCAGTATAAAAACGAAGAGCAAAAGAAAGAATGCGCTTGCCAAGCCTAGCGATTGAAACGCCGGTTGCGCCGGTGACTACAAGACCGTTCTCTGATTCTACAGGTCATCAGCCTTTTATCAGGTGCTTAGCTTAAAACCACAACGCATTTTGACTTCCTGCAGGGCCTTGTAAATCTCGCATCACGCAGTCGATTGGGTCTTACTTGAACAACAGCTCAGAAGGCGGCATTTTTGCGATACTACAAGCCCCATGTTCGCATGATATATTTTATAATACTCTCCATTTTGACTCGCAACTGCACGGATGCTGCTTAAACCATACTCCGTTTTATTTTAAATACGACCAAAGTCAAACTACGTGCGCGCGTCCCGACCTTTGATCACAGCTGCCATGCTTGTGTGTTCGTGCAGTGCAAGCGCTGTTCACACCCTCTCATTTCTAATTTTCGCTTCGTTATCACTTAGGTTAGACGCAGTATAGTTAAACATCGTATATTGTATAGTAGTTGCAGTCTACGGTTCTAATCATAGCACTAAAAGAGCGGAGAGCTCAAAATTTGCCACAAAAGCATGATCGTTTTTGTCCTAAGGTAAGGAGGGCTGGCAGTCGAACTTCGCGTACGGGTTCCAACCTTTTAGCACAGGCTTGCGCGCTTGCCAGGTTCACAATTTTGTAGTGCAAATAAATTGTATTAAGATTATCATTATTATCGTGTTTCTTTAGGTTTTACTTTAAGAATGAAATCTGAATGGCGTTACGTGAAATACAGTGAACCAAGTCCGCGAGTGCAATTTGGCGTTTCATTTTACCTAGTGCGAGTGATCTGCCAAAGAATTACCGATGCCGTCTTTTGTGCAAAATGTGTCACGCAGTGTATCTTCGAACCAGCCATATCGAGCTAACCGTTTGGGGATTGCGCGTCTATGCCTAGCCCAAGCCTATAGCTAATGAGTGCCCCATGGAATTGGCACGGTAGTAAACAATGACTTACATGTCTGTACAAGATATCTGCGAAAATATCTGCAGTCTTTTTAATATTGTAAAAATAAACTACGCATTTCCGAAAGCTGGATCTCCGCCAAAAGGTAGTGCTGGAGGTCAGGACCAAATGGCAACGTTTCAGCACAGAGCGACATCTTATTCAATAGTTATTAGTGATTTCCTAAAAATTTCACTGAGGAAATGGGGCCGATTTTCGCCCGTTTTCGGTTTGTGGTGCCACAGAGCTCCACCCATTGGAAAGCTCTGTCTGGCGTCATTTTCCCAATAAACATTTCATAAAACCACGATTAATTTCGGTATACGACATCTGTTCGGTGCTAAAACTCTGGCGCCTGGTTCGGAGATCTAGCGCTATTTTTTGGGCGGATGATGGGCGTTCGGCGATGGGTATTTTACTTTTGTGCTAAAACAAAACCCTGTAACGTTATTGGGGGACATTGAGTATTTTTTGTTGTTTGTTCAGCAGACTATGTGAAACAAAATCCACTCTACAATTGACGAACACTCTAACTTTCCAATGTCGTTCGTCACTTCTAGGTCCCAGATGGGCAGTTGAAATCCAGAAACACACTCCAGCAGATTGTGGCGACCAGGGTTATAAAAGTTACTTCAAAATCTACCTAAGAGAGAGTTACAGTTACTCATAAAAACAGGTACCTAGGTACTCGCTTAAACTGTACCTAGGTACAGGTACAGTTACTTCAAAGATACTCTTTCTTTATTTATTTTCTCATATTTGTTACAATATTTTGGAAGGAAAGCTTTTCATACTGAAGATACACACAAGAACGAGTTCGATAGAAGTGCTTTATTGGTTTTGATGCGATAAAACGAAAATCCGCATTCCCATGAGCATTCCAGAACACACTATATCTTCTAATTTAATGCTCTATTTGACTTTAGAATCAAGAAACTCCTCAACATTTTTATCTAACATCTTCGATCGCAGTTTAGTAGCGATTGTTTCTCCTGCGCTGAAAGGGGGTTCTACCGCCGCATTTCATGGAATCCCACAGTTTCCAGAGACGTTGAGTTTAACCGAAACTGCCCACATCTTTCAAGTTATTTCCTCCCTTGTATAGCTGTCAGAGGAGCTTCAAACACGCAATGAATTCGATTGCGCTTTGGGATGATGGAAGCATGTCGGTATTGTCACCTAAACGGAGTTCCGAAGCGATTCGATAGACTGGTGTCGCTAAAACGGCATCACTAGACCACCGTTCGATCAAATGAACACCGCCATTCACTAAAGTGTCGTTCAGTGAAACATCACGGGTGGGGCTTCGTTTGCTAAAATCTCGTTCAATCAAGTCAGTGTCTCCCAAATTGTATCCAGATCAACGTTAATCACGGCACATGGCAGTGTGTTAATGCTCCAAGCATTATAGCTTTTACCATTTTAACGGAGCGAATAGAAAAGTACCTGTAAAAAGTAACTTCACTTAGTTACAACGTACAAGAAAATGTACTTAAGATACAGATACGGATAGCGAGAAATGAAAGTGCTTAGATTAGTATCTCAGGTACAACAGAAGTACCTATACCGAGTTCCAGTTACTTGTACCTAGGTACTTTACAGCCCTGGTGCTCACTCAAGTATCGTGAAGAATACCGAGAGACAATCTCATTTCGATCCATATTTCTAACCCACTGATTGACGATCTTTTCTTCCTTCATAAATGCCTGAGTATGCCAGCGACTAAGTTCCTACTCGCTAGATGTGTTAGTGACGTTAGCATGAGAGGTTTCAGTATTGTCGCTGCATCTAGGCTCACAATCACACCAAAGCTCGTCGTGCTATGCCTTTTTATGGAAGAATTTGGTTGATTCCAATTTCCTAGAAACTCCAATATTTATTTTGGTGCGCTTAGCGGCTACAGTGGATTTCTGAAGGGTGTTTCATCTCTTTTCCGGGGGGTGGTACCACCTCAGTGCGAACCACTTAGAAGCTGCCTGGACTTCTCTGAACATCTGAAATTAACCTTACCTTCCTTATTTTCCCATGTCCATGCTAGTGCTAAAATGTAACAAGTCCACTTAGCCTATTTTTACTAGAAAACAAACACAATCCGTAGAAAGGTTTAATAGCTTATTTGTTTTCCTAATGTTTTCTTTGTTTCATCAATAATATATGATGCTGCCAAAGCTACTTGAACCAACCCACAACTTAGACTGGTGTCCTACCTGCGCACGCCATAAAACAAATGAGCTGCCAGGTGTAGCCACTATCGTAGCAGTAGCCTTTATAATATTGCTTTGTCTGGTTTGTATCGAACAGTATTTAATGGTACGAATGTTGAGTTTAAATGAAAATAGTTTATATACCCTAATCTAATGTTTTGTATTGAAGAACTTTATGAAAATAAAAGCACCAATCCTGAACACCAACATGTGCTTCAAGATATTCCTTGCCAAAATGGTAAATAAATGTACAGTCTACGTGAATCCCTACAATGTCAAACAGGTTTAAGAGATATAAATATAAAAAATATTTCACTGTAATACAGAATCTTGAAAGCAAATAAAGTTCGTGTTATTCGTCGTTACTAACTCAGAGCTCCCGGCAGCTTCTTTTCAGAACGCCATGTTTATTTACAATGCTTCGTCTTCCTCCTCTACCAGCCAAGCCCAACAGCACAACTCACCGTTTTTAAAACTGAACTTTAGTTACGGGTTCCACTCGTCTTCCACTGCGTGTAGTGTACGCAGTTGATTCGATGATGGGTACCGAAGTTTCTTTCATGACTTCAGTATCTCGCATCGGCGTGAGATGAAAGCTTTTTCTTCGAAGTGTAGTTGTGTTGGTGTCCACTAAGTACGACCTCGGAATCTCAGTAGGACACCGTACAATGGCTCATTTTTCGTTGATCGGTAACCCAGAAAACGTCACCTCTTCTCGGTGGCTTGCACTGTCGTACAGCACGAATTGTCTGTCATAGTTAGCGTTCCGCCCATCTATTCTTCCCTTACTTCATTTTCGGAGTCGTTGGGTATCCACAAGTCTCGGTTCCAAACAAGAAGAAACCGTTGGCAGTGACGTCCTCAACTTGCGGCCCATAAGCAATTCGGTGGGACTATATCCATTGCCTAATGGTGTTGCACGATAAGCCTGCACCGCGATGTAGCTGTCTGATGTCTGCTTAAGGTTTTTCCTAATAATCCCGATGGCAACTTCCACAAATCCGTTACTCTGCATATATCTTGGACTGAACGTTTTATGCTCGAAACACCATTCTTGGGCAAACTGGTAAAACTCACTTCCGATAATTCTCTAAAATTGTGTTGCGTTGTCGCTGAAAAAAACTTCAGGAGTTTCATGTCGTGCAAAAATTGACTTTAGGTGTGTTATGACACGCATATCAGTCATACTGGTAAGAAGTTCAATTTCTGGATATCTGGAGTAATAATCTGTCACCAGACTTAATTCTTTCCTGACAGTAGAACCGATTCATTGAAACTTTCTGCCACGGACGCTCCGGGAACTTGGGTGGCATCAACGGTTCATGATGGTTGGAGGTTTCCTTGATGCATTCAGGACACCTGCGTACCCTGCTTTCGATGGCCACTGAAATTTCTGGCGACAATAAGGACTCCCGTGCTCAAGCTCTGCACTTCGTTATTCCTTGGTGTCCTTGATAGACCCTTTGTAAAATATTAGAGCGCATGGAACTTGGGATAATAAGCCTTGATATTTTCATGAGTAGTCCAGCTTGAACTGTAATATCTGACCGGTGTTGCAAGTACCCTTTACAGTTTCTTTCCAATTGGGTCAGCCCTCTTTGCTGTACCATACAAACTGGTTACATGTGGTGTCCTCGGCCTGTTTTTCTCTGATCTCTTCTAATTTCTTTTCAGCCACTGGAAAATCAGCAATCATCTCCTTGACGTATGCAGCCATTTCTTGTTCTATGTCTTCGTCTCCTATTTCTTTCAGAGGCTGTCTGTGCCAGCTGCAATCATCGCCTATTCTAGGATGTGTTTTATCACGTCAGAGAACCGCATCATTCTCATTTTTATTCTTTGAAGTCTAGGAGTGACGTCGGCCAGGTTGTTCGACATGAAAATTGGGACAAGCGGCTTGTGGTTGGTTTTAATTTCCATGTGAAGACCAGTAACAAAATATTGAAATATCTTGCACGCCCAAAGTACTGCTAGGTCTTCTTTTTCTACCTGTGCATACCCCCTTTCCGTGCCTGTTAGTGTCCGTGATGCCTTCGCAACCGGTTTGAGGGTTCCATCTTCCTGATGTTAACGAAGCACAGCTCCCAAACCGTAAGATGACGCATCGGCTGAGACTACTGTGTGCTTTTCAGGGTCAAACAGTTGTCACGACCTTGTTGTCAGCGCACCCTTGATCTGATAAAGCTTCTCTACTGTTCCGTAGCCAAATCCAGTGGCTCTTCGTACTCAATAGAAAATTAAGTGGATAGGCGATGTTTGATATTGTCGGTATAAACTTTGTCAAATAGTTTACCATGCCCAAAAAGCTTCTACGTTTGTGGACATTCCAGGGAGGCTTTATGTCAACGATGGCCTTGACCTTGGCGCTGTCAGGGCGTATACCATCATGATCAAGGATGTGACTCAAAGAACTTGGGCTCTGAATTCACGCTTGTCCGGGTTCAAAGTTATTTCTTTCTGTTGAAGGCACTCCAGGACTGGCCATAGTCGTTCATCGTGCTCTTGTCGAGAGCTGCCATAGATGAGAACATCGTCCATGTTGCATACCACGCCCTCAAGGCCGTTCAGGAACTGCGACGTCTTCTTTTGGAAAAATTCTGGATCTGATGATATTCCAAGAGGCGGTCTCTTGAACTTGAACCTTCTGAAGGGTGTAATGAAAGTCGTCAGAGCTTGAGACTCTTTAGCAAGTTCAATTGCCAAAATCCGGAGTTCGTGTCGACTTTCGAAAAATATCTTGCTCCAGCAAGCTGCCCAAGAACGTGTTCTCCTATTGCAAGGGGATCGACTTCCCGCTCAACGAACTTGTTCAGTTCGGTCAAGTCTACATATATTCGGATTTCTCCGTTGGTTTTTCGAACGATCACCATACCAGAGCACAAGTCAGTCGGCCCTTCAATTGGCTCGATAATTAACATTTTAACCATCTCATCAAGTTTCGCTTTGGTTTTACCGAGAAGTGGAATAGCCACTCTTCGAGGTGTCATTAGCGCCAAGGGCTCAGCGTCGGGCCTCAGTTTGATCGTGTACGGTATCTTGATGTGACCCAGCACAGAAGCTTCTCCTTTTGGGTCGACCGTACCACTCCGCAAGGAGTCAACTTGGTCAAAACGTTGGACGATGCCTAGTTGCAGGGATGGGCAAAATACATGCAAATATGTATCGAAATACAAATACAAAATACTTCATCAAAAATGTATTTAATTACAAATCTAATTACATCTCCAAAAATTATTTACGTACAAGATATAAATACAACCAAATGTATTTGGTCACCTCCAAATACTTTTCCAAATACATTCCTCAAATTTGCATCAGCGACTTCAGGGCACCTGCAACGGGTTTCTGGGTATCTCCTTTTAATTTTGCATCGCACACTCGGGAGTTAGTGTGCAAGGCTCTAGTAACGTTATAGAAATATATAATCACAAAAAATGTAGTCATCTTGGACGTAATAGGTGAAAAACGTACAGAGCCTCAAGCAGCTTTTTTTGTCGATTACATTTTGGTATAGACCAACAAAGAACCGAGACGACCAAGGCGCGCAGCTATAGCTAGAGACTTTTTTATTGTTGCAACTCGCACCATTTAAGAAACTCTGGACGACCCGTTCATTTAGAATGTTCCAGGCAAAAATATAGATGGAAATCAGGCTGGAAAGCATCACAAGTTGTGACAGGCACTTATTTAGCGAGTCTGCCTGAGAACTTCGATTTCGTCATTATTCTTGCCCTGGACTAGCACCGTAATCACAAAGTCACTAAACACTTGTGCTTGATTGAGAGACACTGCATCCGGTGCAGAACATAGTTTTCTTCCTTCTCTGGACAGTGACAATAAATTTAAGGGATGTATTTTCGCCCACAAAATTGTATTTAATTACAATTGTATTTGAACTACCCACCTTTTAGTATTTAAATACACACGTCAAATACATTACCCAATTCGTAATTAAATACAAATGCAAAATACACAAAGTATTTGAAATACCGCCCATCCCTGCCTAGTTGTTACCTCGCATCTCTCGAGAGCAGTGGCTGTTCCAATTCTTCAACAATCTACAGATCCGTTTTGAAGCTCTTGTCTGTGTAGTGAAGTGTCTCGCTCATGACAGCAAGAATTGTCAGGGCCTTCTGACTTGAACTCTTTAGGAGATTCTTAGGACTCTCCAGAGAAACGTTCTTGACACAGTCTTTGTATATCCTGTCAGGAACCACAGTGACGTCAGCACCCGTGTCAACCTTGAATGTTATGGAGACATCTCTGACGTTGACCTCGACTTTCCACCGCTCTCCCTCTGAAGCTGACGCAGTGTCGAGGAATGCTGTCTGTGCAGTCGTTACTTCCTGCAGTGTGGCAGGGCTTCTGCAAACACGCGCATAGTGTCCAGTTTTTCTGCATTTGTTGCACGCAGCTTCACGTGCGGGGCGCTTGTCTTTCTGATGCAGCCCGTAGCCACATTTGGAATAATCTTTTCGTTCGTTTGTAAACTGAACGAGGACGGTGTTGTCCTTTCCTTTCCTTGCTTCGCTTTTCTTTGATTCTCGTGTTTTTCAAGAGGCATTGCTACTCTGTCAACCTTTCTTCCTGTCAAGTGCGGAGAGTAACTTGCTGTCTCTTGACAGCGTCTGACTGTCGAGCCAGGTTCGTAGCCTTCTCGAGCGTCAACTCCGGATCTAGTTGCATCTTCTTCGACAACTGGTGGTTGCAAACGGCGACGACGATGCGATCTCGAATAATCTCCTCGTCTGGAACTTCAAAGTCGCAAGTCTTGGCAAGGCTGTGAGGGTCAATGATGAATTCTTCAACGCCTTCACTTTCTCGCTGGCTTCTCCTGTGAAATTTTGCTGGTGCATAAATGATGTTTCGACGGACGACGAAGTGCCGTTCAATTGCTGAAAGTACTTCTTCGTACTTCGCCATCTTTTCCGTGCTAAGGTTCAAGGATATGAGGACATCGTCTGCCTTATCACTCATGAAGTAGATCAGAGCGTTCACCGTTCTGGCTCAGGCTTAGTGGAGAGACCACTGATCATTAGGAAGCGTTCGAATCGCCGCTTCCAATGAGGCCATTCATCTGGGCTTGTAAACCCAAATTCCCTGGGCGGTTGGCACTGGAAGGAGTTGGCGGTTGCCATCGCTCCCCGTTCCTATCCAAGCTTGGGGTCCTGAGCTTATGACACCACGTGTTATTCATCGTTACTAACTCAGAGCTCGGAGGAGCTTCTTGTCAGAACGCCATGTTAATTTACAGTGCTTCGCCTTCCTCCTCTACCCCAGAGCCCAACAGCAAAAAGTTAACGTTCATGACTTCTATCTAGTTGGGAATAATAAATGAAGTGTTCAGTTTCATAATGTTGACCGGACACAGCACAAGTAAATAGTTGTATTTAGAACTCGCAGTGGCTCCATAACGAAGTTTTCAATGTTTGCCTAAATTGCAACCACAGTGCTTAAAACTAGACTCCAACTGCTGTGTTTACCACATTAGAAAAATCCTCATTCAATTTCCCCTTCAAAACTTCGTATAACCTCTGCCGCGACACCACCAGGACCCCGGCTGTCGATAGCATGACACATGCTGTCGCCAGCCGCGATCTTGTTGGTGTCGCGGCTGGCGACACCAACAAGATGTAACACAGGAGGGCAAGTCGTTGATAAATATCAGATAAAGAAGAGGGCCCAATACAGATCATTGCGTGAGTCTGGATGTTACAGGTGCTAAAGGGGAGGAACAGTCGCTTACATACAAAAATTCGGAGCGATTAGATAAGAAAACACGAATCCAGAAAAATAATGAAGGATCATTGTTAAGGGTACTTAACTTATAAAGTAGTAGTTTATGCGATACTTTATCGAATGCTTTGGCGAAGTCCAAGAATATACAATCAGCACGTGAACTACGATCAAGAATAAGGTGAAGATAATGACTGAACGTTAGAAACTGCGTTTCACACGAAAAAGAATTTACGGAAACCGTCTTGCTCGGCTGAAAAAAAAGGTATTTGATTCCAGGAATTTTACAAGTTGTCAATAAACGATAGGCTCAAGAATTTTGCATGGGATACTTGTTAAGGATATGGGGCGATAGCTAAGAGGACAGTGTTTATTGCCAGCGTTATGTATCGGCATTATTTTCCCCACTTTCCAGTCGTCGGGTAAACATCGTTGTTCAAGAGTTTGCTGAAATATTGTAGCCAGTATTATAGAAGAATATTGTTTAGTGTTTTTCAGAAATTTTAAATTAATAGCGTCTACCCCAGATCAGCAAGATGCGTTTAGGTTATCAATTGCAGAAACCAATGCCATTAACATAAATAAAAATAGGGTTCACTGGTAAATAGACATATTGTTGTAATGAAGGTAAGGTTGTTGATAAAACGTCTGAAAATGACGAGACAAATGTGGAATTCAAAATAGATGCACATTCACTAACAAGCACAGGGTCATCAGAAGGAGTAAAAAAGGCTATATAGGCCTTTTCTTCGTTAGTAACTACTTTCCAAAACTGTTTCGGGTTGTTTGTTAGAAGTGAGGGTAGAATTACCGTTAAATATGCAGCTTTCGCGACATGAAGAGCAGTTTTTTTTTTAATTTTGTAAGTAATATAGTAATCATCCCATTTTTCAGGGAGGTTTGTAAATATCGCTACACGAAATTTACGTTTCTTTTTGTTGGTAAGCCTTTTTAATGTGGCGTTATACCAGGGAGAGTCGGGGAACACCGAGATGTTACGTAAAGGCATATATGCATTTGCAAGATATGTCACCTATTTTTGAAATAATTCCCAATTTTCACTGATATAGCTACCTTCAAACTGTTGTAAAAACTCGTCAAGAAAATTGCAAAGTTCAATGTTTATTGCCTTAATTTCCCATTTAGCATAATCACGTATTTCTTTAGTATACTCTGGTGAGATTCTAAAAGGCACATCGATAAAAAAAATGTATTAAGGAATGGTCACTGAGATCCGGCATGTAGCTCATTGAAGAAATTAAAGCAGGTGACGTTGTGAGGATTAAATCTAATATGTTAACGGAGGTTGTAGTGACTCCCGTGGGAACTGTGACCAACTGAGTGAAACTAAAGTCGCTGCACAGATCTATAAACTCAAGCGCGTCTCACAAGAATGGTTGACTGTGGGTATTAACGTCTGTCCATACCATATTAAAATAGTTCAAATCGCCAAGAAGGATAATTGGAGAAGATGAAAACCGCACTAGCAAGGAGTTAATGGCGTCATGAAGATTCACAACGAAAGGAGACTTACAAGACGGTGCATGATACCATACGCCCAAAACAATCTTATAGTAGTTCAAATGCAAACAAAGCCAAACTATTTCTAATTCGCTACTAATACGCATACAAAATAATTCGATATGATTTGCTACAGCTATCAGTACAGCACCACCTGATCTTCCACCCCTATCGCAACGCTAAATATTAAACCGTTTTTCACAACAAAAAAAAATCAGAATTTCTAAAGGCCCGTTCACACTCTTGCGACTCAGTAAGACTGAAAGAAACCAGACCGGTTTTTAAGCCTTTTGCGACTTCTTAGAACCGGATGCGCTGCAGCGGAGCTGGTCCTAAGAAGTCACAAAAGGCTTAAAAACCGGTCTGGTCTCTCTCGGTCTTACTCGGTCGCAAGAGTGTGAACGGACGTTAACGTTCGAAGATAACCACGTACGTTTCTGTTAAGACAACAATATCAGCAAAACAAGAATCAATTACAGAACTCAAGTCATCCTTGTGACGTACGACACTTCTTATATTAGTAAAAAGTAGGGAAACGTGTCGGCCATTATCAGAACAGCCCTCACTCCTCACGACTTGTTACGATGATAGTGATGTTTGCTGTTGATTAGAAAGAGGTTCCAGATTGCCGTCAGCCACGCGCTCATCGGAGCCGCTACTAAGCTTAAATACAGAATCAGTTGTTGCTTTGTATATATAGCAACTTTTACTGACGTACAGTTTGTTGTATCGTAATTGATAAAGGCTATTTATAGTTCTTCCGAAATCGACCAGTTTCCTTCTTGCGAGGCACGTTGCCGGTGAGAAATCTTCGCTGATATACGTTTGGCTCCCTTTTAACTTCACCCCTGAATAGTATATTTCATCTTTGACCTTTGATGACGAAAGTTTTAATGCGACGGGCCGACATTTGGTAGCACTAAAAGAGCCGATGCGATGTGCGCGTTCAATGCACTCGGGGGGGACTTGAAACTGCAGAGAATTATAGACCAGATCGAGCAATTTCTTTTCGCTTCCCGTCCACGTTTCAGAGGCGACATTAAGAATACCATAGATGATCAAATTATCTCTCCGTGAACGATCTTTGAACTCATTCAGCCGACTATGTAAATGTGCGTTGCGTTGCCAGACATTTGCTGCTGGTGGTGAGCCACCTCAAGCGCGGAAACCTTGGTTTAAACTAGTGCAAGACGATTGCCTATTGTGTTAATTTTTGTTTCAATATTTTGCTGAGTTTGTTTTATTTTGTTCACAGTTTTAATTAGGTCATTTTGACCTTCCTCAGATTTCAGAGATCGCGCATTGAGGCTTTTCAAAAGCTGAAACATCTCCGCGAACTGTTTGGCCTGGGCACCAGACATGGGGCCGGGGTTGATCTATATATCGCCCGACAGTAACAGCAGTGCCCCCAAGACATCAACACACTCGACAAGTACATCCGAAATAACGCTTGGGCACGGAAGCATCCGAAGAAAAATATTGTTACTTCTTCTTGCGTAAAAGGATCAACCAGCACCAACCTGCACAAAAATGCACGCAGCATGGTTAGACGAAGGCATTCTTAGGCTGCTTCCGTGCCCACTAAAAAGAAGGCAGTCGCTCCCTGCTTCTAAAGCCAGGCCACAGACGATTGACGATGGCAATGTTGATGCTGTTAGCTTCTCAAACGGTGTGGTGAAGACCCACTGAGTCCTATCGGTGGGATCGCCGAAACGCCCAGCGATTTCTTTCGGAATGATATATACCTGCTGGACGATCGGTGCACGCGTGGCGATGACTGGTGACGATAGCTGATGAGGCGACACGAGCAGACATGCCGCAATCTGCACAAAGATGCGCGCAGCACGGCTAGAGGAAGGCAATCTTAGGCTGCTTCTGTGCCCACTTCTCGAAATGATCAATTTCAAATCAGAACCAATTTATTGGTTATCATCATCACTGGCCTAGGGTATCACGTGAACAGATCACCCCCCTGATTGACTGCTGCCGCTTCAAACGTCTTCCGATTGCTCCGAGTTGCTCGCTTGTTTTGAGCCAGACCCGATCTTATCAGTTCTTATTCATGTAGGGAAAGCTAAGGAACGAACAGCCGGACCCGATCTACTCAGGTTTATCGATCTAGGGAAAGCTAAGGAACGAACCGCTAGCAACCCCAAAATTACTGAAAGAGTTTCCCCGCCGAAAGCGGGACTAACATTGTCGCTAGTAAATCCGAGCAGCATCGCCTACATTGCGACTGCATGAACGTGAGCGTGTGTTGCAGCGTATCACAATGAGCACGAGGCTAGGGCACGGCGACGCCAAGATGCACGCGCGTACCGAGTCTACCGCTTTGTTGCCTACTCACGTTCAGCACCAGTATTTTTGCCGCGTGGGCGAATGTACCAAATATCACTGCGATCCCTGAAACGCGTTTTCGGCTGTCGTGTTCACCCATCTCATCCCGCCCATTTATCAAAAGTGGTCCCACAGTGTGAACATATTATGTCACAGGAGCCGATGTATCGTGCTGTCGGATGTTCATAACCATGTGATTGGTAGCAGAAGGCAATTGGACGCACTGGTCGCTGTCCAATCGTGACGTCGCCATCGCGTGTTTTCTGCACTATCCTTTGACTCTGGTTGACGTGCAACTCTACAGCAGGAGAGGCGTCAATTCCATCGGCTTCTGCTGCTCTGCCGCCTCGAGCATGGCGTCAGGCGACAGCGGGACACTTTTACGACGTCATCTGGCAGAAATTGAGGGATCACATTTGAGGACGTGGTAGGTGCAGCAGTTGGAGGCGCACTCCAAGCAGCAATGAACGCTGCTTCCACGAGCAGTACCCCTCTCCCCCCTCCTCCTCCCCCTCTTCTCCCCACAGACCGGCTCCCGTCGTTCGACGCGTCAGCATTTTGGGGTCGAGTGCTTTGGAAATCGCAGTGCGTTCTACGGAATAATTGCGTCAGGAAGATTCTCGATGCGTCATGACGCAACATAGGTGAAGCCGGTAAAGATTTCCAGCTTGAAGGGACACCCCAACCAGCACGGAACTTGGCCAAGCACTGGCGAATGACTGGTTATGGTCTTTTCGCCAAAGGCCAAAGGATGGCCATTCATCGGCCAATGCTTGGCCGATGGCTGATGGGAAGTGGTCATTGGCGAATGGCAAGAGAAAGGCCAGTCGTTAACTAATCGCTGGCCACTGTATGGCCACTGGCCAAAGGACCATTTCCGGCCATTGGCCAATGCTTGGCCAAATCTGTGCTGCTTGGGACGCCTGCAACGATAACCGAAAGGAAAAACGCTATGAGACAGAAAGGGCACACTAAAGCCGTGGTCCCACTGCTTATACATCATACAAAGAAAATTCTGCATACAGATTCGAACGCGAGTCAACGCGAGATCCATGCTTCGAATGCCACACGGCAATCAGTTCGAGGTTTAAATTTCGTACATGGCATTCGAATCGCAAATATTGAGGTGACACGTGTTTGCATACTGTCCTTTGTACGATGTTTGAGCAGTATGACCCCGGCGTTAGGCACCCTTGGTGAGGCTGCCGCCGACCACGACCTCTACTTCCGGCTTCAGTTGGTATTTTCTCACTTGGCTGGCTTGGGCCGGTATGTCCCCTCTTCTTTTCATTTTTATGTGCCGAATATATATGTTTTTAGGTGCAGCATCTAGATGGGTTGCACCGTACCCTATAGAGCACACAGTTTTACAACGATAAATTAGATGGCGCTTTATACAATGGGAGGAGGACTGAAGGGAGTTGGGGATAATATCCCTACGCTGAAAGTTCTACAATTGAGCTAAACTAGTAACCTTGGCTGAAGGCATTATAAGGATGACGTAATTCCCATGCAGTCCTTACCTTGTGTACTAAGTGGTATAGCAGAACGAACTCGCAAATGCACGATTGCTTGAATGTGTTTTATCTTTTCTTTCTATGACCTCAGATTGCTCGGCGACCGTCTAGTACTTTCTATGGGGGATTTCCTCAAGCAGACTTGGGACATTCGATGGCTCGTCCAAAAGGAAGTGCCAGCGACGTTTGACCGTTCATTCGCCCGGTTCGGCAAAGTTCGTCTGGCTGAGATAAACAATGCAACCGCTCAGACAGTCGGCCAAATATTGACGACTATCACCTCAATTCCTTTCGGCGATCTCAATATGAATTTGAGTACCAACTCGGTAAATACACAACTTTGATTTTCTTAGTCCTTGAATGGCTACATCAAATATGCTTGATTCATTCCGCCATAAATGGGAGAACAGTTATATAATGGAATATTAATACTTTATTTAAGATAATGTCTGACTTTGAGAAATTCGAGAGGCCTCGTTGCCGACAGCTTTTTTGTAGTTGGAATGGCCGAAAACGCACGATGAATGCCGCCATCTATTCTCGTGGAGAGCCTTGGAGACATCCATGACAGCCGTGTCCACAGTCTTGGCGAATTCGGTCTCTCAGTGCATCGGCGGCAACCCTCCCTCTCTGCCCGATGTGAAAGCGTGGACAACGTGACTGAGCTAAGAGTTAGTGCAGTGTAAAGTGCAGCCTGTGTGCACACATGCTCCCAGACAGGACTGCCAACAAGGAAAGTCAAAATTCCCATTTTTCTTCCTACATTCCCTTCGCTTACCCAACTAATTATATAATAAAAAATATTTGTTGTGTTCTGTATCACTTTTATTTTTATTATGAAAAATATAATTATATCTGAAGTGCAAGTTTGTTTGCCTCTTCCGGAAGGGTTGCGATGATGGCAGAGCGCAAAGCTCTTATTGCCTGATTGAAAACCGATAGTGGGTAGACCTCAAGTCATCTAGCATTGAGGTCTACGCACTTTCCTTTCAACAAAAGTCAATCAGAGCCCGGCATCTTTCTGACCTCATTGCAACTTCTGCGCAAGAAGCTCACGACTTGCTCTACGCATAACCTCTACCCAGGGCCGGATAAAAAAATATAGGGGCCCTGGGCTAATGACTACGTTGCCCCCCCCCCCCCCCCCCCCTCTCTTATATATCATAATTCTAGGGGAAGCGAGAAACGCATCAGAAGTTTGCTTGTAAGCACCAAAGGCTGCATTTGCTTCGAGCGTCCATTTTATACTTATTTTGTTTTCCGGAACTGTTTCGACCCCTAATCCCGTAAGTAGACAAGACTGTATTAAAACAATTGTCAATTAAAATTTAACACAAACTTCACAGAGCAGCAGTGCAGGAATGTGTACATATGTTACACAACGAATATACAATGAATGCACATAATCAATAGTATACAATATATACAGCAACACAAACGATAAAGTGGACACTATGGTACAAATAGAAATTATCAACACTAAGCGACAAAACAATGTACCAAAATGCAAACATTAGAAATAATTGACAAATACCACACCAAACAAACGTTATATGCTTCTCACGGAAACCCTTTGTAATGAGATGGACAAAAAAAAAGCCAATAATCAGAATGTTTATGATATCAGAAAAGGAAATGCGACAATGCTGAGGCTTACATTCTTAACCTGAAAGGATTTCTTAATAGTAAAAACACAAGACAAGCAGCCAATTTCGACTTTTCTTGCTGGTAGCTAAGCGCTTTCTCGACAACATGGAAGTTAGGACAGATGGCACGAACATACAAGAATAGAGCCCTCCTAATTCCTTGCTCTGAATTGGCCTGCAACCATCGGGGCACGACACAGCCATGCTGTACCTAACACGCGTCACAACCCAGGTTGGTTACTTGAAAAATGCAAGATGTTACCATTCCAATAGCCCCATGCTCTTTGAAGCGTCGTGCCCATTGACCACCAACGCGTACTAACCTGTCTTCGTGGTTTGTGTAATATATTCACTGGTGTGCTTAACAGCCTGCTTTCCCTACCTCAGGATATATATATCTTGTTTTTGGAGTGATTCCTAACCCTATCAGGAGATGTAGAACTAAATCCTGGGCCACTAACAGGAATTGAAAAATTAGAAGTGATGCTTCAAAGCCTCGCGAAAACAAATGAAGAGAACCAAAAGGAAACTCGGCAAAGGCTGAATTCTATCTGTTGAGGAATCCGCGAACTTAAACAAAAAGTTCATGCTCTAGAAAAACGAATTCAGAAAATAAGCGAGATTAAAGAAAGACTTACCGTTGTTGAGGCAAGTGTTGGCAAATTAAGGGCTGATCTTGGTTGTACGCACGGGAAATTTGATTCACTTGAGTCCGGAATTGGTCGAAATAACAGGATGAGAAGGAAGAATCTGCTCTTACAGGTCATTTCATAAAAACATAATGAAACATGGGAACAGTCATGTGTCATTATAAACGAGTTTGTGAAGACACACCTGGGCTTAGAAGCCGGTGGGATTGAGCGTGCGCACCGCGTGGGTGGCAAACGTGACGGCACAAAACGCCCCATCGTTGTGCGCTTACTGGACTATCAAAGTAGACAGTATATTCTTCATAACGCTCGCAAACTAAAAAAAAACCTTCCCCTCTCTACGCGTTTCTATTTCGGAAGATTTCACACCATGGACCCGTCAACATCTTATCAATCCATGGCATTTTCGTGATTAATTCAGAGAAAGAAACATTAAAGTCAGAGTTGTCTATGCTAAGCTATACGCATTTGGTAAACAGTTCTGCTATTTCCCCCAGAGTGACGAGAGATTTTTGCTAAGGCAACTTCAGAACAAGAATATGACAGTGCAATAGCATGAGGTAACACGTAGCCAAAAAAAAAAATTTGACGTCTCGCTCATTTTCGCTAACTTCCGTAGTCTTTTTTCTTGCATGGGCCATCGACGATACCGATGCTAAGATAGCGATAGGAACTGAAACGTGGTTAACAGCTTAAATTGAAAATGCGGAGCTTCTTCTGAGTGAGTCATTCAATCTATTTCGGAAAGATCGTACGCTGTCGCGGGGGGAGCGGTCCTTATTGCAGTTAGCAACTTTATTAACGCATCTCTCATTCCCGTTCGTAGTAGGCTATATGTGTTGTTGGTTCGACTATAATTCGCTCACTCATGTCTTATTCTTAGATCCTGCAATCGCCCTCCGGGAAGAGAGAGTGTCTTTTCAGAGAAATTGTTGGAATGCATCGAATCTAGTAAATGTTCCTACCCGGATTGTTGTATTATATTAGGAGGGGACTTCAACTATTCTGGTGTTAGGTGGAAAGAAGGGCGTATTGAAAATGCATGCTCAAACCCAGTAGAAGCCTCTAATTGTTTGGATATAGCAAGTATTTTTATTGCTAATCAAATCGTTGCTCAGCCTACAATGAACAATACTATACTAGAGCTTGCGTTTACGTCGTCTAATCACAATATTAGATCAGTTGATGTTCTCGGTAAAATTGGTGACCATAACATTGTTTTTGTTGAAATGACACTCCCGATTGAGTTTAGAGCTACGGTACCAAAAATATATATATGATTACGCGAAAGTCAACAAGGAAGCTCTTGTTTCCTCTTTTCAAAGTTTTGCGTCCGAGTATTTACGAAATTTTAACAAAAGATCGCTTCTGGCAAGCTCGAATATGTTGAAAATGAAGTTTAAGAGACTAAATTCGACTTTCGTTTCGAAAATTGTGCGAAAACCGAATGGTGAACGATCATGGTTTACTAACTGGTTAAATTACTATCTGATAAGAAAAGACGTCTGTTTTCTAAAGCAAAGTTAAGTAATCTAGTTATAGACTGGTCAAAATTTAATGAATGATACCAAAAGCAGAAATCTGAAATTAGAAAGGCAAAAAATAAATATTACATGAGTGACCTACTAAATTTATTAAAACAAACCCCAAACAAATTGGAAGACCATCGGTCCTAAACAGAAGCGAACCTTGAATAAGATTTATGATGAGCAAGGAGAGGAGCTCTCCAGCCATGATTCAGCAACCATTTTTAATGAGCATTTTGTATCTGTTTTCACTGAGAAACAGGTTTCTTTTCCATGTGATTTAATTTGTGTATCCCCAACGATATCATGTGAACCTGTCACCTTTACACAAGAAGGCATTTTGGCAATTATTGATCGACTCTCCCCAAGCTCTGCACATGGCGAAGGCGATATATTTTTTCCAATTTTTGAAGGTAACACGAACCATATCTTGTCATCTACTATATCTCATTTTCAAGCAATCTGTAGAGCTGATGTACCTTCCGGCGGATTGGAGATTTGGGAAGTGCTACCGATCTTTAAATCTGGTGATAAAACATGTTTCTCATTACAGACCAATTTCATTAACAAGTGCACCATGCAAAATTATAGAGCATGTCATATATTCCCATGTCATTAGCTACATAACTGATCACGACCTAATTTGTAATAATCAACATGGATTCAGAAAAGGGCTTTCGTGTGAAAGGCAACTTTTCAAATTTGTTACTAATTTGCACGAAAACATTCACTCTTCCAGACCTACTGATGCCATATTTATTGATTTTGCCAAAGCCTTCGACACCGTATCTCACCAACGCTTGTTGTACAAACCGTCTCAACTTAACATTCATCCTGTTATCATAAAACGGATTGCCACGTTTCTTGAAATTCGTAAACAGGATACATACGTCGGAGAGACTAAGTCTTCAAAATCATCAGTAAAGTACGGTGTCCCTCAGGGCAGCGTATTGGGTTCGCTTTTATGTTTCATTCACATAAACGACCTTCCTCTTAGCTTAACATCCTCCATAAGACTTTCTGCAGATGACTGTGTTATCTACCGCCGCATCACCGACCCAGATGATCAAGCACTGCTACAGCAAGACCTCAACATAATTTCACTTTGGTGCAGCACATGGCAACTGAGATTGAACACTAACAAAACAAGATTTAAAGCATTTGCCAGTCAGCCTTCACCCACGCAAAGGAATTATTTCATTAACCACGAAGATATAGAAAAAGTTCGGACATACAAGTACTTAGGAGTAATTTTTTCAGAGGACCACACATGGAACGATCACATCAATAACACCTTTTTAAGGGCATGTAAATCAGTCGGATACATCAAACGCACCCTTTCCCGCTCATCTCAGACAGTCAAACTAACCACCTACTAACCATTTGTGCGATCCATGGATGGATGGATGAATACGGCTGAGCCCTTTGGATCGGGCGGTAGCTTACGCCACCTAGCCATTTTGTTTTACCATTTAAGCTTAGAATATTTAAATGTGAAATCTATATTCACTCCGCAGTGCAAAGAAAGTGAGGCTATGAAACCCCCTTGCCATCAGTGGATAAGAAAATACCTAGTTTTCTCTCGATTTCTGCCACCATTCACTTAATCTTTGCTTGGTAATCTCTACAGTCTTGAAATCCACTCTCCCTTCGCTGTCTCTAAAACGCAATGACTTTATTAAATCTATGTTGTCTTCGGTAGGCATAGGGTGAAGCCCTTTACAGTAGAGTATCAAGTGTTCAGCCGTCTCGTCCTCCTCTCCACAAGCAGTGCACACTGTATCAATTTCCTGGTACTTCACTCTGTATGTTCTGGTTCGCAGAACACCCGTTCTTGCCTCAAACAGCAATGAGCTTCCCCTAGAATTGTCATAAATGCTTTCTTTGGCAATAACTCTTTTGTTTAATCTATAGCTTTCCAGAGCCGTCTTTGTCTGCATTCCCTCTAGCCACCAATCTCTTTCTGTGGCCTTAACTTTCTTCTTAACTGAGACTTGCTCTTCCGTATCTTCGCTATAGCCCAAAAACTTTCCTCTTAATTTCCTAGTGCGCTGTCTCCACTTTGTGTCTCCACTCCTCATGTATAAATAGCTGAAAACCTTTCGTGCCCATTGCTCCCCGTCCATTTGCCTCAACCTATCCTCAAATTCTACCTTGCTCACCGCTTCCCTGCTCTCAAATGATGCCCATCCCATGTCTCCTTGTACTCCCTGGTTTGGCGTTTTGCAATGTGCCCCCAAAGCCAGTCTACCTACTCCGCGCTGTTTTATTTCTAGTCTCGCATGCACTTCGGATTTCATGCATAGCACTGCGTTTCCAAAAGTCAAGCCAGGCACCATGACCCCTTTCCAACTCTCTCTCACCACCTCATACCTGTTGTAATTCCAAAGTGCTCTATTTTTCATTACAGCTGCATTTCTGTTGCCCTTACCTATTATATACTTTTCATGGTCTCTGAGATATTCTGCACCATCACATATCCATACTCCTAGATACTTGTATTTACTAGCTCTCTAAACTGTAATATTCTGTATCTTCAGCCTCTCAACTTCATCCTCGTTAAAAATCATGACTGCCGATTTTTCGCTACTGAATTCTAAACCTAATTCCTCTCCTTCCCTACCACAGATGCTCATTAATTCCTGCAACTCTGTCCTGTTGTTAGCCATTAGTACAATATCATCCGCATACATCAATCCCGGTAAGAATTGCTGAATTTTTTGGCCTAGCTTACTGTAAGAAAGGTTGAACCCAAGCCCACTCTTCTCTAGTCTATCCTGCAATCCTCTCAGATACAACATAAACAGCAAAGGCGATAACGGGCACCCCTGCCTAAGGCCTCGTCTTATCTCTATTTTCCCTGTCGCCTTTCCTTCCCATGTTATAATCACCTTGTTATCTTTGTAAATGTTCCTTAATAGTGCTGTTAGTCCTTCATCTAGGTTTAAGTTCTCCATTATGTCCCACAGGTTTCTTTGGTTCACATTGTCATAGGCACCCTTGATATCCAGAAATGCCAGCCAGAGCTGTCTGTTTTCTTTTTGCGCTATTTCTATACACTGTGTTAGAGAAAATAAATTGTCCTCCAACCTTCTTTGTTTTCGAAACCCGTTCTGTAATTCGCCCAGTATGCCCTCGCAATCTACCCATTCCTCCAGTCTGTTCTTTATAATCTGCATTACCAACCTGTAAATAACCGGTGTCACGGTTATAGGACGATAATTCCTAATATCAGACTTATCTCCCTTTCCCTTATATATCATACTCATCCTACTAAGCCTCCATTCATCTGGAATATTTCCTTTTGTTATCATGGTACTCACTACCTCCCTTAGTTTTGCCTTAGATTTAGGACCCAAATTCTTCACCAGCTTGATAGGGATACCGTCTGTGCCTGTCGACGTGCCACTAGGGACTCTTCGTTCCGCCTTTTCCCATTCTCTTTGTCCAAAATCCGCGATGTCACAAACTGGACTGCTACTTCCTTCGGTTCTTCTATCTTCCACATGTAACCGTTCCCGAAATTTCTCCTCCATCACTGCTCCTATATATTGTATCGCATCATCTCCCTCTAATTGATCTCCCTGATGCGAGAGTATGAACCTCTGTCTAGCTTGCGTTGTTTCACCGAGTGAGTTCAAGTGCTCCCAAAACTTCTTGGCAGCGTTTCTATCTTTCTTACTTACATTACTCATCCATTCCTCACCCTTTCTCTGAATTTTCGCATTGATCAAACTGGATGCCTCTCGGCGACATGTTATAAAATTGTCCCATTTTCTTTTTACTTCCGTTTCGGACTCCCCACTGCGCTTGGAATACCTGTGTTCTCTAGAGACTTCCTGACGTTTTTGTATCGCTTGCTTCACTTCTTTGTCCCACCAGCTTTTTGGTCTATGTCCTTGCTTCCCCTTTCGTTTACACTTAACTTTGTTTAGTTCTAGAGCAAAAAGCCTAGTTAGGCTCTCATAGGTCCAATCTGTATGCCGTTGCCCTGAAACTGCTGCCTCTATTCTTTCAACAACTATTTCCAACTCTTTGTCGCTGCAGAAAGTTTGCTTTGAATTATGTTGTCTAGTTTCAGCATTTACTTCTCTGGCAAAATTCAGCTTAATACATTTGTGATCACTACCAAGACTTTTGGAACCTTCTTCATCTATTTTCATTACTTGTAACTTACCATATATTTTGTGTGACATGAGTACGTAATCTATAGTTGAATGCAGATTGCCAGTTTCCCAAGTTATGTGCCCGTCACACTTCTGGCTGGTATTACATAAAACTAAGTCATGTTTTTCCACCAGTTCTAGTAATATGCTTCCAGTTGAGTCCGTATACCCATCCAGACCCTCAATATGGGCATTCATGTCTCCCATAATAATTATTTCGGAGCCTTCCCCTAGTTCACTAATGTCTCTTGATATGCAATCAATCATTTTTCTGTTTTCCTCTTTAGCACCTGTCCCTGTCCATAAGTAAACCACTCCAAGGACTGTTGCTTCCCCAGCGACTTTTCCTTTCAGCCACAAATGTTCGGCGCACTCCTTTCTGATCCTTTGAAAGTTCATATTCATCTTAATAAATGCTCCGATTCCACCTCCCTTCCTCGTTCCCTCCATTCTGTTGCATTCTTCCCACACATAGTCAGGGTTGCAAGGTGGCTGCTCCATGTCTCTGAGATGTGTTTCCACAAACCCATACACCATTAAATCCTCCTTTCTTAGTTGCTCCTCTACCTCTTCCCATTTTAACCTATTTCTACCACCCTGCATGTTAATATATCCAATGTCTGATTGTGCTGTTTTTTTATACCTGTTCTTACGTTTTCTCCTCTTTTTAACCCTGGGTGCCTCTCCTGACTTTGTTGGGTTTTCAATTACTTCAGTGCCCCCAGGGCCCTCGGTCCCCCCAAAAAAGCAGTCACCGTGCGGCCCATCCTATCCCCCACCCTGTAACCCGTGGCCTCACTGTAGTGAATGCCATCTGCAAAAGGGCGGGAGCCAGCCTCGTACACCTCTCTGTTTACTTCCATTACGTCGTACCGAAGCTGTCGACTCATACCCTTAATTACTCCGTTGGCTTCGACAACCCTCCTCTCCGTTAACCCGGACTGCCCCCGAACTTCTGGAATGGTGCACACAACCACATGCACATTCTCAGACACGTCCCTCTGCTTACTTATTCCCACGTTTAGCTGCTTTCCGAGGTTCTGGCTCCTACCCTTCAGCACATCATTAAGCCCCGCGTGAACTATTACTAGGTTCCTTCCCTCCCGGTTATCCCACACCCCCTCACGTGCTGCGGTCATAGCATCCACCATACACTTCCCTGGCTGGACCTCTACGGTTACCCTCTGGTCTCCCTTCACCCTGCTATGTACACCCCTCCTAACCCGTGCTACGTTAGAGCTCCCCACTACCAGTACCCTAGATCCCCCTGGTGCCTGCGCGCCTTTGTCCTGCGACTTATCTCCTGTCACCTGACTGCCCGACGCCTGCTGCTCGAAGGCGCCATTGAGCTGAGGTTCAATCAGCTCTCCAGCGTCGTCGAGCCCGCCTGCCAACAGGCCGGACTCCCGACCACCAGGGACCCCAGCCTGCAGACTGGTGGTTCGTCCCGCTAGAACTGACACTTCCTCCTTTCTTCCCTCGCTACTCTCACTCGCTCGAATTACTCGAATTACAAGCTCGAATACGCCAACGTCATCTGGTGGCCTCATCAAGCATACCTTCTTAACAAGCTCGAATCTGTTCAAAATAAGGCATCACGCTACATCATGCGTTACTATTCACGAACCTCGAGTGTCACTATCATTAAAACCAACCTAGAGTTGAAACCTCTGACCGTTAGAACCAAACTAGCTCGTCTTGCTTTCCTTCATGGCATCTACTACTCGTCATCGGAATTTCGTAGCCTCTATCTCCAAGATCCATTTTACATTTCAAAGCGCTGCGATCATCCACTGAAAATTCAGCCTCTCCTCTCCAGAACTAACAAATTTTAAAATTTCCCCTTTTACTTGCTATTGCCGACTGGAGTTTCTTACCCGCTCACATCGTCCATGAAACTAATACTAATAAATTTCGCGATATTTGTAATTCTCATTTGTAAAGTGTGACCAATGAATGTAGTTTGTATGTTTTGCTGTTTACCTTTTAATATTGCCGCCCGCAGAGCCGAGAAGGCAACGCTTGGTCACGGTCTTCTAGAAGTTTCCCGGTCATTCTCGCAGCAGACGTAACTTTCCCTCTGCATTGTTATTCTCGAAAGTGCCAGTCCATCCTCGCCCCGAGCGCGCGACGCTCGAACCTTCTTTGCCGAACTTTCGAGATAGTGACGCACGGTAGATAAGCAGCTACCCGCGACCTTGTCGAGTCAGTCTCAGTCTCGCTCGAGCTCTCTGATTCGCCGCCGAATCGCCGCCTGCTTTTCTGCTGTCTCGACGCTCTTTCGTTACTTATTTTTGTTTGGCACAAGTTCGCCCATTAAACCTTTATTTTCTGTTCACTGTTCGCCTTCTCGTCGCATTAATTCGTGACATTTCTGGTGGAGGTGCGGGGTACCAAACCCGTGCAGCGTACCCCTACAAAGAACTCGGTCAGCAAGCCCCATTTCCCGACGACCTTCCGTTGAAGACTCAGAGCATCGTGATAGCCGCCGTCTTCAAGGGCAAGCTCCTGAACTCGGACCCCTTCCGCAGAATTCAAAGAAGACCGCGACGATGACCCCTCCGCCCGTCGTTGTCCTGCCCGTCGCCCCCCGGTCGCCGACACCTTTCCATGGCGAAATCTATGAAGACGTCGAGGACTGGATCCTTCACTATGAGCGCGTGGCCCGCCACAACAGATGGAACGCCGAGCAACGCCTCCAGAACCTCTACTTTTCGCTAGAGGGTACTGCGAGGCATTGGTTCGAGAATCACGAGGCTTCGCTTACGTCGTGGGACATCTGTGTGGCCGAGATGCAGCGGACGTTCGCCACCCTATACCGACGGGAGAGAGCAGAAGATCTCCTTCGGACGAGGACGCAAGGTCCCAACGAAAGCGTAACCAGCTTCGTTCAAGATGTCCTGCGTCTGAGCGCGCGTGCCGACCCACAAGCCGCCGACGACAAGAAGCTGCGCGTCCTCATGCGCGGGGTGAGGGACGACATCTTTGGGGGCCTCGTCCGCAACCCTCCAACCACCGTCGATGCGTTTGTCATGGAGGCAACGAACATGGAGCGCGCCCTCCAAGCACGCGCCTCCTACTACCAACGACATCCCGGCGTCGTTGCCTTCACGCTGCTTAACGAAAAGATCGGCGCCCTTACACGGGACATCCGTGAGGTTATCCGCGACGTCGTCCAGGAGGAGCTCCAAAAGTTGCTACCTGCGGCCAGTCCTCCGGCATCCCTCTCCATCGCTGAAGCTGTCCGTGAAGAAATTCACCGGACACTCCGGCCAAAGCTTCCCGGCACCATGGTGGCGGAAGAGGAGCCGACACTGAGCTACGCCGCCGTAGCCCGCCGACCGCCGCCTGTTGCCCATCAATACCAGGCGTCATCTCGAAGGGACAACCCAACGCCGCAAATCCTTCGACGCCAAGAACAAGCCCAGGACGTTCGCCCAGAGCGACCCTCGCCGAGGAAGACCGACGTGTGGCGAACCGCCGGCCGACGCCCTCTCTGCTACCATTGCGGGGAAGCCGACCATGTCTACCGCCGTTGCCCGTACCGGCAGCTGGGGTTACGCGGCTTCCACCCCGACGACCCGCGACTGCGCTGCGGAGAGCGACCTAGGAACATCGACGAATACCTCCGCCGTTCGCCATCCCCAGGACCGTCTCCACGCCGCGGTTTCCGATCGCCGTCACCGCAACGCCCTGCATCGCCTCAGTGTAGGTCCCGCCGAGAAAGCCTGTGGGCTTTCTCGGCGGAACTAAGTGCGGCAATACCGGGAGGTGGTATTGCCGAGGACGAACGACGCCAATATCCACCACTAACGTCGGAGGGCTCCCACACTAGCGACAAGACGCATCAGAACGACGCTTCTGTGACGGTGTCGAATAACCTCGACGTTACCATCGACGGCCACGACGCGAAGGCACTCGTTGACACCGGAGCAGACTATTCCGTTTTAAGTGGGAAGCTCTCTCGCCACCTTCGGAAAGTGATGACGCCGTGGGATGGCCCGAAAATACGAACCGCCGGCGGGCATCTCATCACACCAGTGGGAAGGTGTACTGCGCGCGTGGGCATCCACGGGGAGACCTGCCCCGTGAAATTCGTCGTCCTCAAAGACTGTTCGAGAGACGTCATCCTTGGCATGGACTTCCTCTGTGAGTACAGTGCGATGATCGACCTTGGAGCAAACAGGTTGACACTGCAAAAGCCCGTGCTACCTCCGGAGGGATCCAAAACGTCGCCAGCCGCCGTCCGAGTCATTGCGGACCACGTGAACCTGCCGCCACGGTCGAGTGTTTTTGTGCCCGTCATTACCGACGCAGTTGCCAGCGAGAAAGTCCTTCTAGAAGGCAACGTCCAACTGCTTCTCGGAAGAGGAATAGGCGTCGCAAGGGGCGTAGCGGAGCTGCAGAATGGGCGTTGTGTGGTCCTCGTGACGAACTTTCGACCGGAGGCGCAGCATCTCACGAAAGGTGCCCCTATAGGACACGTCGAGGAACTACGGGCCGACGCCGAAATCGCCGTGATCTCCGACGAGCCCTCGCCATGTCAGCCGTCCAGTACAGTGCCGCCACAGCTCGACGTTAACCCGAAGCTCAGCGCCACGGAACGACGACAGCTCGGAGACCTGCTCGCCGAGTTCGACGACTGCTTTGCGACGACGTCGAGGGTGCGCCAGACAACACTTGCGAAACACCGCATCATTACCAACGAAGACGCGCTCCCTGTGCGTTGGCCGCCGTACCGGGTCTCCCCAAAGGAACGAGAGGCCATACATGAACAAGTACAGGAGATGCTCAACGACGACATCATTCAGCCTTCGAGCAGCCCGTGGGCCTCTCCAGTCGTGCTTGTAAAGAAGAAAGACGGAACGCTTCGGTTCTGCGTTGACTATTGGCGGCTGAACGCGGTCACCAAGAAAGACTTGTATCTGCTCCCCCGTATCGACGACACGCTGGACCGGTGGCGCCACTCTCGATACTTTTCGTCGATGGACCTTAAGAGTGGCTACTGGCAGATCGAAGTCGACTAACGGGACCGAGAAAAGACTGCCTTCGTCACGTCCGACGGACTGTTTGAGTTCAAGCTAGGTGATGCCCTTCGGACCGTGCACGGCGCCCGCAACGTTCCAACGTGTCATGGACACCGTCCTGGCAGGCCTCAAGTGGCAGAGCTGTCTCGTTTACCTCGACGACGTCGTGGTATTCTCGGCCAACTTCGACGAGAATTTGCAACGCCTTCGTGCCGTTTTTGAGGCAATCAGGACCGCAGGACTCACCCTCAAGCCGACGAAGTGCCGGTTTGCCTACGGCAAACTGAAGTTCCTGGACCACGTTGTGAGCAACGAAGGTGTAAGTCCTCACCCTGGGAAAACTCGCGCCGTAGCGGCCTTTCCACCGCCCACCGAGAAAAAGGCCGTCCGAAGATTCCTTGGACTTTGAGCATACTACCGGCGATTCGTTCAGGATTTCGCCAAGCTTTCTGCGCCGCTAACGCGCCTTACGAAAGACGCCATGAACTTCAAATGGGGTGGAGAACAACAACAGGCATTCGACGAACTAAAGCGACGGCTCCAGTCACCACCGATTCTCGGCCACTTCGACCAATCAGCCGAAACGGAGGTCCACACGGACGCCAGTAATACAGGACTGGGAGCGGTACTGGTCCAACGACAAGACGGTACGGAGCGCGTGATCGCATACGCTAGCCGGACGCTGTCAAACGCGGAACGCAATTACTCGACGACTGAGAAGGAATGTCTGGCCGTCGTCTGGGCCCATCCCGAAATTCCGCCCATACTTGTACGGGACTCCTTTTTGGGTGGTCACCGACCACCATTCGCTGTGTTGGTTAGCGAGCCTGAGGGACCCATCGGGACGCCTCGCTCGGTGGAGCCTACGACTGCAAGAGTACGACGTGACCGTGGTCTACAAGTCAGGCCGAAAACACAGCGACGCCGACTGCCTGTCCAGAGCCCCTGTCGAGTCAGCTACCGGATGTGCCAAAGACGACGACGACGACGACGACCAATTTCTTGGCGCGGTGAGCACCCGATCGAAAAGACCATCAGGTTTTCCTGATGGACCATCAGAGTTTCTTGATGGTCCATCAGACTTTTCTGATGGTCCATCAGGTTTCCTGATGGACCATCAAAGAAGTCTGATGGACCATCAGCCCACTCCTGATGGACCATCAGCTCCCATTCCTGACGGACCATTAGACTTCTTTGATGGCCCATCAGGCTTCCTGATGGACCATCAAGAAGGTCTGATGGACCATCAAGAAAGTCTGATGGACCATCAGCCCATTCTTGACGCACCATCCGACTGTCCTGATGGACCATTAGACTTCTTTGATGGCCCATCAGGCTTCCTGATGGACCATCAAGAAGGTCTGATGGACCATCAAGAAGGTCTGATGGACCATCAAGAAGGTCTGATGGACCATCAAGAAGGTCTGATGGACCATCAAGAAAGTCTGATGGACCATCAGCCCATTCTTGACGCACTATCCGACTGTCCTGATGGACCATCAGATGCGTTTAGATGGTCCGTCAGAAGTTCCTGACGGCGCCTAATGGTCTGTTGGACACTCTTGATGGGCTGTCAGAGGATGTCTAATGGTCGTCGGAAGTTTTATGTTTCACTTCGGTTCCATCAAAAGCGCCTTATTTCCCGGCCGTCGGGACTTTCTTTGCGCACAATGTTTATCAAAAGTGCTTGATTAATTGTTGCTCGCGGTATTCTGACGGCGCCGTCAGAGGCGTTTAATAACAATTGATATATGGGTCGCGACATATTTGCCAGCATGTGATGAGTCGCGGGCTCGCGAGGTGCTGACACAACTATGTCACGCGATTTGTCTTTACTCACTGAGTCCCCGATTCACCGGCAACTGTGCGTTCGTCTGCAATCACGCACCGTGGAAATTTCCCGTACTCACGGTAGGGTTCATCGTTTCGCATATGCTTCATCTACGCCTTTCATTACCAACGGAAGGTGGACAGACTTTTCGTCGACACATTAATTTTTATAGACACGGCACCCCCCGAGCCCTGCAACCGTTGTGCGCATCGGATGGTCGCGGCGGCAATTAAGTTCAGCTTCCAAACAGACCGCGCGGCCATTGCTTTGCTTTACTTTGCTCGAAGGTTAAATAGTCGGGGGAATGCGCCACCGCCTCGCTGAATGAGCGGCCCAAAGTCGAGGAGGCTCCGCAACTTTGCACGCTACAAAATAGGCGATTTGAGGCTATGTCGCGATAAAAAAAGCTGTCGTTGAATCTCGACTATGCTATATGGTGGGCCGCAGCCACGTGGTCAATGGGTTGATGTGATTTTTTTTATTAAGGAAAAGCCTTATATGTCTCGTCATTCAGACGACCTTAAAAGTTCTTGAGCGGAAACACGTCGAGTCACGAAAGGTACTAAAACCGGCGACATGAAAGGTAGAAAAACCTGCATTATTCAGTATTCAGCTGCACTATACTTCGTTTCAGCTTCGGTCCGAGCGCGGCCGCTGTTATGAGCCGAAGGGCCAATCAGACAGCGAAAGAGACACAACGTCATGGCGTGCTCTCTGCAATACCAGCCGGTATTCGCCGTCTCCCTGTGCGCGTTCCTTCGCCGGCTAGTCGTATCAAGCGCAGAGAGCACACCATGACGCTGCGCTTTTTGCGTTGTTTGATTGGCCCTTCGGCTTATAACATCGGCCGCGCTCGGACCGAAGCTGAAACGAAGTATAGAACCCTTTTGGACCAGGGCGGTCGTTAACGAAGCAGCTTCGCATGGGTTTTAGCCTGAATTAAAGTTTTCAACACCACCGCCACCGCCACCAACATAGATATAATAAAAATAAATAAAAAACACAAAAAAAACTCGCACAAAAAACGTTTTCTTCCTTCTCCCCAAGGGGGAGTCGAACCAGCGACCTCTCGTTCCGTATGCCGACGCGCTACCCCTGCGCCACGGGCGGAGGACTGTCGAGGGTCGCGTAAATTATGAGTTAGTCTTTAATGTATCCGCTACTGCCGACGCATCGGCTACTTGCGGCGCCAGTTTCTTTACACGCAGTGTTGACACTTGACATATTTCTCTCAAAAATGTTCTCATTCAAGTTCATACGCAGTGTTCGACACTCGACGATCCGTTAATTTCAATGTATACTTTATATTTTGAAAAACATTCGCCGCTTATATCCGTTCGAGCAACTGCGTCTTCAAAAGCTTCGAATCCAAATCCAAATCCAGTTGTTTCGTGCGCTTTGTTGCCTCGGCAGCCTCACCTTTCCTCGTGGAGTGTTTTCGAGGTTTTAGATATTTCGGTAGGTTTCACTCGATTTGGCGAGAACGGAGAAATAAGCGACGTCCACAGGGCTTTATTTAAAAACTGCAATCCTTCGAATGTGGTCGACTTCGAGCGTAGGACGGCGTACAAGGTGTCTTGGGACGGCGACGCGAACGCTCGAGGAGGCTATTACGACGCCGAGATCCTCGAACTGACGGGTGAGTGTGTATTTTTTACCTTCCCGAAGTGCGACGTAGCCACAAGCAGTCGCCGTTTTCTTTCTTTTTTATTGCGACTGTAATTAAAAGTGAACATTGTAGATTGCTTATATGGGGCACCAAGCTAGGCAGATGAATGCATGGGCTAATACTTCAGTTGAGCGTGTGGACTGAACTGCCTTGCACGTGATATCATATGGCACCCTGCAAGCCACCATTGCTCCTGTGCCTTAAGTCCGCGCTAATTTACTCGTACTCCACCGTTCCGAGTTTCACACTCCGAGCGCAGCAACTAAACGAAGCATAGCGTACAGTAGCGCAACACACCGTAGCTGTCGGCGAGCTGTATGAGCCACTTCCGACCACAGTTTTATGACAAACCCAGCATTTCGCGGATGCCAAAATTATTTTGAACATAAATTAATTAAGGGCTCTGTAAAATGGTAAAGTAAACGCCCCCCCCCCCCCCCCCAAAAAAAAAAAAAAAAAGAAAAGAAATGCGCGGCGACGTTAGGAAATTTTTACGAATGTTTTAATATTTGTGAAAGGTTTGAAGACTCGCTTCGACCAGATATGCTGAATGTTACTTTGACCGATCTATTTATTGACCATGCATGCTGCTTAGATTCAAATGAAAGACAACATTCTTGAACTCGCTTGTCAAAACAAGAAACTCTCAAACTTGTCAGATATCTTGGGTTTCCGTCTTCCAGCGCGAGACGGAACCTGTTGATGTGCTACTCCAATACTGGCACACCACCGTTCAATAAATAGCACATTAATTAGTTTTCAGGCGAGATGCATGGACAAACTTTTTCCGCAACGTTTTCGCTTTCCAATCGAAGTATCTTTATTCGGAGGGCTGTGCATTCTACAAAGGGCAGCGATCGGACTGTCCTCTCATACCATCATAACGCTATTGTTCGATGGGTAATTGGTTTTCAGGTGAGATTCGGGAACAAACCTTTTCCGTAATGGTCCTGGCTTTGAAATCAAATCATTTTACTCGCTGGGTTAAGCATTCTTCAACTGAAATGAGGCAGCGATCCACTGCACTCCTCGTCTCGGCGACGTTTCTGTCAGCGCGAAGAAATGACTTGCACTTCGAGAAATACTCGGTGCAAAAAGAGCACGCTTGAGTGTCAGTCCTTTGGTGGCGCTTCTGTCCATTTAATGAACAGAGCGCCAAACTCTTGCGCTCTGCAGCACAAACTTAGGCGCACAATCGTGGCTGATTCAATGTCAATTCATGCGAGTCATATAATACATGGCTTGCATTGATTTGCATCAGCTGCCATTGCTTCCTGACCAATTTATTTATTCATGATCACAGATGTACAGTCGGGGACAAAAGTCCCTAGGACGTGCTAGCTGCGGCTGAAACCCATTGCTCTGCCACCTGCCGGCGGGTCGCCTGGTTTCGAGATCACACAAAAGCGCATGCGCGTCCTACTCTGCCTGCAAACATGTGCGTTCCCTGCTCTTCTGCAGCACAGCACCTAACTAGGAATCGGGCACATGGTACTGCCTCGGAGATAGCGCTGGCGCTGACGAGCGTCTGCTATACATTCCAAAACTCGAGGTACCGCCTGGGGCATTGCGCCGCATTTCGTCGTGTCAGCGCACCTTGCTTTATAACCAGTTCAGCTTATCGCTTAATTGAGCTGCCGTGACTTCTTGCTTTATAGGTGCCGTGTCAGTAAGCACTATCTCCGAAGTGGTACCACGCGCCCGATTCCGAGTTAGGCGCCGCGCCGCAGCAGAGCGGGAAAGCGCACACGTTGGCAGGTACAATAGGACGCACGTGCGCCCTTCTGCGATCTCGAAACCAGGCGACCCGCCGGCAGATGGCAGAGGAATGCGTTTCAGTCGCAGCTTGCGTGTCCTGGAGACTTTTGTCCCCGACTGTACCTACAAGAAACCCAGGAGGAAATGGCAACTGAACTGGCCAGGCGCAAACAGGCAGCTGAAGCATCTGCAAGTTCACACAAAGCTGCTCCTCCCAGGAACGTCAGCCCTTGTGCCCTCTAACGCAAAGCAGTTTTTGTGGAAATTTTGTCACCAGAATATCATTACCTGTCTATGTAATGTGGTACAGCCTATTTTTTCTGGGAGTGTCCAAAAGCTAAATCTTAACGCTAATTAAATTTTTAGATGCGGTTTATGTCAGGACACAAGCTGAAAGTGACGATGTTGCAAGGCTCTCAAAAGCAACGCCAGCCACATATGGCTAGCAGCGACCGAAACGGGCACACAACTGGCCAATCCAATTGATGCAGAAAGAGAGCTGGTCGTGCACAAAATGTGAGTGTGGAGAGCAGCTTGGGAATCCCAGCACTGTCATGTCGAGTCCTTAACATTTATACTTCCTTGGGATTGCTCTCTTTCACCACTCAGTCAAGGCTTTGCAGTTTACCAAGCCTTCTTTATTTCACAAAGGCCAGTAAAGCAGTCGGGAGTGACAAGGAAGACAAAGAATCAACTAAATCACAAAAAAAAAAGAAAAATAGCACAGGGATCCAGTTTGGTGCCGGCAACAATGTGTTGTCATGATTTGTTGATGAGGAATGCCATGCTTTCTGCCTACACCCCAATGTGCGTGAGAATGCTGCTAGGGGGCACACCAGCAGAGCTGCTAGAAACACTTTTCTCTGACTTACCCTGCTCTATCAATTGCAGGACTACCTGCGGCTCGGCTGTTGATGCGGGAGGTGCTGTAGGGCCCTACTGCCTAACACGTAAGTCATTTATGGCTTGACCTCTGGGTACTCGTATGTTTACCGTACTAACAGAACCCATGCTTTAGCATTAAAAAGGTAACTTTTTTTAATGAACCTGCAGTATATGAAAGAAGTTTGCTGTGCGGTGATAGAGCCGAACATGTCATAAGCAACACATGGCTTATATCTTGCATAGAGGATATTCATTCATAAAGGGTGGAAACAATAATGCTGAGAAAGAAGGCATGAACGGCAAAGAGCTCTCTACTCTACTGTTGTGGCTGCGCTCTGTTGCTGAGCAGAATGACTGAGGAATGTCCTTCCTACGTCATGACTACGTAGCAAGTTCCCCAATGTTGCTAGATTACCTCCCAAATAGGCTCCACATGCATCCACCAGGTGCACATTGAAAGATTGTTTGATTAGCTTTAAAATTAGTTTGCTTGTGCCCTTAAGGAAAGGACTGGTATTTTTGAGGTTATGTTGCAACCTGCAACTCATTAAAGCGATAAAATGAGCGCTGGAATTTGGTTTCTGTACCTCTTTAATGTAAAATTGTTTTTTTCAGTTGCTGACGAGGACATCCTTGCAAAGAATGAGATCGTGGATCCTAGCATCGGCCTCCAGAAAAGGAAGGAATGGTAAAATAGAAAAACTTTTCACTTTCATTCAGTGTATAATATACATTAAAAGAGTTTAGGATAGTGCAGGGGTGGCCAGAGTGACATGGAGTTAGAGCCGCAGACAAAACTACGAAAGTTTTGTCTGCGGGTTAGAGTCGCTGGAAGAAAGAAAGGGGGGGTGCTACTTTTAACAAGAAACAATATGCAGGGAACAGTTATTTCCATAGATTACAAGTATAATGGGCGATAACAACAAATGACACTATGCATCAGAAGGTCCTTTCCACTGCTAAGCAAAAATTAATACACGATTCACTAGCCAGTCACTGCCCCTGACAACTGTTATGCGTATACGGTTGAAAGTCTTTCTAGAACAATAAAGGAAACGGGGTCACTCGACGCATCTATGTGGCAAAAAGCATTCCAGGTGTATATATGTAGTGTGTTGCCAGGCTGCCAAGACTTGTAGCTCTTTCTAAATTCTAGAACCCCTTTCGTCTAGGGGACACGTTTTCCAGGGAGCCGCGAGCTGCACTTGGACACGCAAAGAGCCGCGTGCGGCTCGCGAGCCTCACTTTGGCCACTCCTGAGATAATGTAAGCACAGTAGATTGAATCGATTGCAACAAGAAGTCATTAAACCATTATTGTAGCCAGGCTCTTAATTGTAGTTACAGCCAGTGCCTGGAAAACATTCTGTTGTCATGCTCACCTGATGCAACTAAGGGATTATGTTGCTGTTTCATGCAGATGCCATGAAGCTTTGTAGGCCCATCAGCTTCGCAGACGCCCATGAAGATAGGAATTCATGTGTAGTGCTGTCTTAAATTTAAAGGCCTAAATTTCATTAATGTAATAATTTTAGTGCATTTTCAATGCATCTTGTACCACTCTACGTCAACGACTGGTATATGTGAAGCTGTTTCTCGCTTTTGTTTTTAACAGATCCATGTCGGGCAAGGTGTGCACGTCAACCAGGAATGCGGGCAACATGCGGAGAGCAGAGTGCGACTCCATGTTTTGCAAGATCACTGCTGCTTCCATAGGGTGAGTGGAAGTGCCCTTGGAGAGGTCGGTGACCGGCACCCTCTCCAACAAGGCAAAGGCAGTGAGGCAAGAGAAGGCGTTTGCCCCGCTCACTCAGCGCAAGGTGCAGGCTCTCTCATTAAGCAAGCATGTTTAAAATCTTGATATGAATCTCGCGGAGTCGCGTAAAATATTTCATGCTAAATTCGTATCAACGAAAGAGAAACAAAATTTATATTTTGAAACACAAGGAATGCATGAATGGGCATTTATTTATGACAGAAAATATCTTGTATGCAATTTACACGATTCTAACACGCCCCCGATAGTAACACACGGTTATAATCAACCCACGAATGTTGAAAAAATGAATTAATGTCGATTCTACTGCGCAGATAAATGTCGATTCCACTTCGCAGATAAAATAATGACGGCTGAACAACATACACTTTGTGGAAAACATTTTATCAAATGCACATACTCGGAAAGTGCCCACACTATGTGCTGTTGAAGCCCTACATCAAAAACTTGCAAGCAAAAATTCGGTTTCTTTGTCTTTCCAACCAAGCTCGCATGTCACCGTGGACCACACCGAAGACACCACCAACATCACTCGGTTTTCTGTTTTTGCCAACGCAGTTACTTTGCTTTTTAGAGGTAACCTTATAGTAAAATCGGTTTTGCTTTTCCAAGGCTGAAACACCATTCCACGAGATCGCAAAAACAAAAAAGCGATTTTGGATTCAGATTGGATTGGATTTGAAACATGTGTTGATGGTGACGGGGCTGGCCACTTTGCATTTTTTTTTAGCATTTTGTTTAGTTTTGGTTTTTGGGTCCGATTGTAACATGCATGTAATTTTGAGCTCCAGTTTTTGGGTAAAGTGCGGCTGATCCCTGGCAGCAACAGGCAATCAGCCGCCCGGAGCCTTGAAAGCTTACAGTCGCCGATCGTGGCCTCCTTGCCACTATCAGTTGTGGAGCACGCATTCGTATCAGCCGTCGCAGTGCGTAGAGGAATCTGGAACACCCAACAATTTTCACGTCGTATACAATGCACTTCGGCCGGGGAATTTGTTAATTTGTTTTATTCCGAAATTCGTACCAGTTAGTATCACCGAGATTTTACTCTAGTAGGTTGTCTGCTAACACCTGGACATGTGATGGGGGTACCCCGCCAAGAATGAGTCAATCATAACAGATAATAACCGTAAATAATCGCACATTTGTATTTTGAACAGATAATTTTATTTTTCGTTCTAAGCAACAAACTCGAGCAAGTGCTTGAAGAGAAGTCAACGGAGGGCTCGATGCGTCGTGGGCTATCCGGCAAAGCTGGCGTGGCTATGAGCTGTGCCGTTCGGGTGCATAGTGGTGGTGTAGACGTGTTACAGCCTAGCCATTTGAAACACCTGTGGGCTTTACGTGGACCAAAGCGGACTAAGCTGTCTAAGCGCCTATGTGTGAGATAAGTAATGTCAAGGTCATCGCGTTCAGGGCGAGATTACTCCAACAGTTGAGTATACCTCCAAACAGCGGCGCTGCTCCGATGTGTAGTGCAGCTACGTACATAGCGGTTTTCGCCATGTCACGACTACGTCCAAGATCCCCAACATTGCTAGATTACCTCCCAACGAAGCTTCAGAGGCCTCCACCAGGTGCACATTGAAAGACTGTTTAATTACCTTTAAATTTAGAGCCAGGCCATGG
The DNA here is from genome assembly GCF_016920785.2 of Ixodes scapularis. Lineage (NCBI taxonomy): Eukaryota > Metazoa > Arthropoda > Arachnida > Ixodida > Ixodidae > Ixodes > Ixodes scapularis. The sequence continues at coordinate 514,197 of NW_024610076.1, read as the reverse complement.
ATGGAAGATCTTTCAAGGAATGTGAAAGATTGTTTTTATATAGAACTGCATTGTTCTTTCTGGTGCTCATGATGCTATTTTTTTAATTCTGTGGCGTGTCTAAGCTGTTACCACAGCGAGGGATGATAACCAAGTATAAGCAGTTTCCAACGTACATTGTCTACTTATCTACAGTTGTAGCTCCTATTTCTTACAAGGTCACTAGCCTAGCAGTGAGATTTATAGACATGGGCTACCTGTTTTGTGCTTAAAAGAATCTAACAGAAGCCAGGGTGAGCTGTCTATTGGGAGTGGAACATAAATCAGGATACTGCGGTACTTTTGCTTTCATGGTGATCTCTGAACACTGTAAATACTAAGAAACGTTGAAGGTTTGTTAGGTGCCAGCTGCCACTTAATTGCTTTTATTTGAGACTAATTTACCCTTGGTCTTCTCAAACTATGACCCTCCAGCCTGTATTTATGACGTTCTATATTGTTTTAAGTCTGAGCACTGCAAAAAATAATCACCCTGGAATTTCAATATTCCAGGCTGCTTTTGACTACACCTGAGGGAGAAAGGTACCACCAGGCTGAAAGGGCAGCCCGCACCAGAAGATACGGCGGTACCTGTCAGAAAAGCTGTCCAATCTCAAAAGAAATCACTACAAAGGTATGTGCATCTATACTCTAACTTCCTTAATTAAGTAATATACTATTTTGGGTCTCAAGTTTACAAGCAATTATTTTAAATGACGGTACAGATAAATTATTTAGTGGTTAATATATCTAAATATTTATGCAAACAACTTTAAAGTAGTCTGTTGATCAGCTGACCACTTGAAAAAGGCTGTGGGTTGCTTGGTCGCTACTGCCATCCCATCAGGCCGTGCTCGCTCACTCTCCAAAAAGTTGCATGGTCACACAATTACAATGAAGCACGTCACTCTTACTGCCCCTTAGTCGTCTCTAGGCCCACTCTGCTGTTTACGTATGTCAATGGTCGTCCTGTGTTTGGACTCATTGCTGATCTCTGAATTGCCCTTGATATGTCCAGGCTCATCCCTTTGCTGCCTGTCCTCCCCCGATGCGTGGTCCTACCACGGACTGCCCATGCTGTTGCAGGTCTGCCATCGCTTGCACCCCATGTTGTAGCCTTTTTACCCTTTTCTTCATATTAATTTAGCTTAATTTATATATTGCCAATACTATTGAAATGGAACAAATGTACTATCGCAGCCAATATGAGCTGAAACGCCACTGCACGTGGCACGCGATGAGAGTTGTCTCTCAGATTGTTCAGCAAACCTTGGTATGCGTTGAGGTAGAAACAAATCACTTCTTGTGCTCGTTGCACCACTATGCCGTTCCGTGTCAATTTTCAGCTCATGGTGGCACAATGAGTGCAAGAAGCAACCTGCCTAAACCTCAGCAAACACAGAGGTTCACTGATAATCCGACAGGTGGCTCTGATAGTACCGCACGCCAAGCGTCATGGCGCTTCAACTAATATTGGTCACAATAGTACTTCCTCGAATGTTTCTGGTTTTTCTGTACTACCTAGCCATTCCGCCCAGCGAAACAATGTATGATTTCATAACTTCATAATAAAAATATCAAAGCAATGCAGCTTGTTTGACTTTATTCTTATTAGTAGCTGCATTCGCCGTACTCAAATGTCGGGCTGGCGATTACCAGTGTGCAGTGGACAATATAATTAAATTCTAAGTGGGATATGCACCTCGTCATGCTCCAGGCATGGCATAATTAAGTTTCCAGATTATGCATTCACATATTGTTGTGTTTTTTAAGTTGTGGCCAACTCGATTTGTTTCAAATTAGCCATGAAACCACCCTAATCAAACCGTAAAAAAATGGGCGTCTCAAAATACGACAGGTCATTCGACCATCAGACCAATCCAACAGACCATCAAACCATCAGGCCATCAAACCATCAGGCCAACAGACCATCAAACCATCAGGCCATCAAACCATCAGGCCAACAGACCATCAAACCATCAGGCCAATAGACCATCAAACCATCAGGCCATCAAACCATCAGACGTCCCAAAATACGACTCCATCAGACCATCAGACCATCAGGATTTTCCTGATGGTCTTTTCGATAGGGCATTCACGGCATGGCAGCGCTCCAGTGGGACGATCCTGAGTTGCGTGCACTGATCGACCACTTGGAGGTACGAGGGGGTACGATTCCCCGAGCCTTCTTGCGTGACCTGCCAAGATTCGCCGTCCGGAGAGGTCTCCTCTATAAAGAGAACGTCGGGGACAACAACTCGACGTGGCTCCTGGTCATTCCTGCTAGTCTTCAAGAATAGATCTTCCAAGCCTGCCACGACTACCCAACATCTGGTCACCTTGGCTACAGTAGGACTCTTACACGGATCCGAGAAAAATACTACTGGCCCAAGCTCCCGAAGACTGTCCACCTCTACGTCCGTTCGTGCCACGAATGCCAACGACGCAAGAAACCACCGACGAAGCCGGCAGGTCTCCTGCAACCGATCGCGCCCCCGACTGCACCATTCCAGCAGGTTGGAATGGATCTTCTCGCACCTTCCCCACCGTCGACGCAGGGAATCCAGTGGATAATCGTGGCAACTGGTTATCTCACCAGGTACGCCGAGACAAAAGCACTCCCGTCGGGGACCGCCGTGGAAGTAGCAAAGTTCTTCGTGGAGTCTATCGTCCTCCGACACGGCGCTCCCCAAGTCCTGATTACGGACCGAGGATCCTCGTTCATGGCGCAACTGACACAAGAGGTACTCCGCCTGAGCCACACCGACCACCGCCGGACCACGGCATACCACCCGCAGACCAACGGGCTGACGGAGCGACTAAACAAGACCATCGCCGACATGATTTCGATGTAAGTCGACGTGGAACACAAGACGTGGGATGAAGTGCTGCCCTACGTCACGTTTGCGTACAACACGGCGATTCAAGAAACTACCGGCGTTACACCCTTTCAGCTGGTGCACGGCAGAAAGGTGACGACGATGCTCGACGCCATGCTGCCCCACGATCCAACGGACGACGGCACCGACGACGCCCAGCTGGTCACCCAACGAGCAGAAGAAGTACGACAGCTAGCCCGTCTTCGAATAAAGAACCAGCAACGTGTCGACGCAGGCCGCTACAACCTCCGCCGTCGCGACGTGGAGTTCCAGCCCGGAGACAGGGTATGGGTGTGGACGCCCATTCGCCGCCGCGGCCTCAGCGAGAAACTGTTAAAGCGCTACTTCGGACCCTACAAGGTCATCCGCCGCCTTGGGGATTTGAACTACGAGGTGCTCCCCGACGGAACTCGACCATCAGGACGCCGCCAGCCACGACCCGAAGTCGTCCACGTAGTTCGACTCAAGCCGTTCTACGCGCGTTAGGATTGTGACACTGCATGTTTGTTTTGTTTCGCCGTAATTGTTTTAGCCATTTCCGTTTTCCTTTCGTTTTGCATCGGGGCGATGCACTTTTAAAAGGCGGATAATGCCGCCCGCAGAGCCGAGAAGGCAACGCTTGGTCATGGTCTTCTAGAAGTTTCCCGGTCATTCTCGCAGCAGACGTAACTTTCCCTCTGCTTTGTTATTCTCGAAAGTGTCAGTTCATCCTCGCCCGGAGCGCGCGACGCTCGAACCTTCTTTGCCGAACTTTTGAGATAGTGACGCACGGTAGATAAGCAGCTACCCGCGACCTTGTCGAGTCAGTGTCAGTCTCGCTCGCGCTCTGATTCGCCGCCGAAGCGCCGCCTGCTTTTCTGCTGTCTCGACGCTCTTTCGTTACTTATTTTTGGTTGGCACAAGTTCGCCCATTAAACCTTTATTTTCAGTTCACTGTTCGCCTTTTCGTCGCATTAACTCGTGACAATACTGTACATTAAACGATGTATTTATTCCCCTCCTTATGTATTGTATCCCAATTGGGATACCTTTTAGGAAAATAAATCTGATCTGATCTGCTCTTTCGCGCCTTCGCTTTGGCAAAATCTGATATAGTTTGTTCAAAAGATAAATCACGGAGAAGATTACTCTCAACTGATATGATAAGGAGAGAGATCAGCTTCCCATCCGGAATGTTAGAACGAAGCCGATTCTTTATCAGTGACAACTTTGAAAACGATCGCTCGCCTTCACAATTTGCCATGGTGTGCTTAGGTATTTTCGCAATGCAATCGAAAAGTTTGGAAACATATGAATAAGTTTTCTTTTGTGCAGCAATTGCATTAATCATTGAGCACTCGTGCCCTGCATGCAGAACGTTGCAGAGAATTTGAAAACTGAATTACCTTGCCTGAAAATGCTGGCTCTAAATAATTTTGGTAGGTTTTCACCAACTTCTCGGTCTGCTGTGCAGAGACATCTCGCTCCCAACTTCTGTCATCAATTTTAAAAACCCGATCTTCTCGCAGAGTTCAGCTTAGAACCTTTAGCACCCGCAAATTAGAGCCCAGATTGTCAGGTACGACAATGCAAGGCTATATAAGGAACCTTTCCCTACCTTGTAGCGTACAGTCGCTTTTTCCGTCTGGGTACCTTCTCGAAACGATATGTTTGCCCTCATCCTGATAGCCCTAAATCGTACTCAAAATGCGTTCTCTCGCCTCAAAGGCATCAACGAGAGGTCGCAGCGAATTAACAAACCCCTCCAGAGAGCTTAGGAGATTGACAGCAGTCGAAATATCTAAGCCAGGCTTCTTGAGTTCTGCACTGGTTTTGTCAAAACGCTCGAAGATTTCACTCCAGAAAATGGTCACCAACGCGGTCTCGAGCTTTGTCATTTTCTTAAAAAGAGAGCGCGCTTCATTCCGGGTGCCACCGTTTTCTTCTCCGTTCTTTGAGACAGATTCAAGCCAACGCTGAACCGCCTTGAAATTTTTACGAATGACCTCGCATGATTTGGCATGTCTTAACCTCTTGGTTTCAGAGAGGCTTTTTAGAACTTGGTGTTCACCAGTTTCACTCATGCTGTCTAAAAGATATTTCCACCGCTTAGGGACGGCAACAAAGAATGTGTACAGATTGAGTTCCACCAAAAACTTTGACGGCCTTCAGGCAACTGGCTACTGGCAACACTACACGCGCCAACTAAGTTTAGTGAATGGCCTGCGCACGGGACGTACACGGCGAACTTGTTGAGGTGTTTAACTTGCGCTTGCAGTACTTTGTACTTCCCCGACATATGACTTGCGTTGTCACACGCCTAGCCCCTGCAGTCGTCAATCGAGATGCCGTTGCTTGTCAACAGAGACATCACCATATCGAAAATATACAACCCTGTATGCGATTCAACCGGAACAAATCCAAGAAAGCGTTCATGCACTTCTTACTCTAAACAGGAGCGTAAAACAACAGACAGCTGGTCAACGTGGGTTAGGTCTGGACTCAAATCAATTAAGAGAAATATTTTGCCCGTTCAACCTCGTCAACAAGACGTTCTTTCGCGGCCTTTTCCATAAGCTCAATAAATTTGTCACAAATTGTTTTGACAGGTATAAGCTAGATAAAGTCGTCACGAATTGTTTTGACACGTATGATATGTGGCCTCTGCCCTTGTTTCCATGGCCCTTAATGTGCTCGCTCAAGAATAGATCAAACTGGGCAATGGTTTGAAGCACTCTAATATAATTTCCATTTCGCGGGGATCCAAAAACCTTTCCACTTCCCCTAAACGCTAGGCTTCGTTCAGCTAAAAGCTTGACCACGACGACCGCGCATTTTAATACCACTGTCCAGTAAGCGGTCTGAGTGAAGAGGCGCTTGACGAGCTCCTTGTCAACGGTATAGCCCGAATAAGAGCGGGATAGCCATGCCGCCACGGAGGTCCTGTGTTCGACACTGTTTTCATGTGCGCAAACCTTTTGCTCTCCTCTCTACTAGCCCCAAAATCTATGCCTGGTGAAAGAACTCGGGTTGCTACGCACATGAAACAATAAACGGAACCTTTTGACTTCAAGTACAATAACTAGTGCCTCTCGCACGCTTCCCCATTTACAGCCTTTCGCGCAAAAAGAGCAGCTGACGTATAGCGTTCTTGACTTTTGTATTATCTTTCAGAAGACGGAAAAGTCTCGGCTCGATTTTGAAAATACATCGCTCCCTTCTCGATGCATGCACACCCAAAACCGGTTAGTAGTGTGGTCACGTACGCAAGCACCGACCTAGCGGCTCCCGAGATAACTTTTCTCCACTCTCTGGGGAGGGAGTACTGTGGTCACGTACGCACGCACCGACCTAGCGGCTCCCGAGAGAACTTTTCTCCACTCGATCGAGCGGCCCCGGAAAGCGTCAGGTTACCTTACCCGGCTCAAGTGCTGCGTCGTCGACGGATGTTGCCGCACGCTTACATAAGTCCGCGCAACATCCATTGCACCACATTAGACAACATCTTGGCAATCACACCATAGCACTGCAAATACTGCTGTGTCATCTGGCTGATGTATTGCCTCGCGATTGCACCAGTTCACGCCATCGCGAGGTAACCCTCAGCACGAGGGTTTAAAAAGAAGTCGGACAGAGGAATAAAGGGGGAGACGAGACGGGGTGAGCATGCGAGACGACATGGGACTAGCGGCCTGATCAGACGCCGACAACGCTCTTTCATCATTATTATAAATTTGGCCAAGTAATAATCAGTTAACAAAATAAAATGTTAGTGTTCTCACCAACTGTTCCAGACCAAGTCTAGAACAACCCGAGATACTACAGTAGTAACAGCCGGCCAGTTAGCTGGGTCACGGGCAGTAACGGAGCCTACCTCATGATGCTTGTGAGCTGCCAGATTTCCGTCAAAACAGGAAGGCAGCTGATCCTTTTCTTCGAGGCCCACGCCGTGGGTGGCAGGAGAAAAATCTATACTCCCAGGGAACAGGTGAAATGACTCTTGGAGTGTCTTTTGAAGTCGCTCGTCAGCAGCAGGAATCTGACCGGGGAGGATTAGTGCACGTTGATAAGCAGCAGAGGAGATCGGATAGGAGAGAACGGGCGCGTGGAGCTGGGCGGTAGGGGCTAAGCCAGGTAGAATTGACGTCTTTTGCTCAACAAAAAGGATTGGTGAAGAATTGGTGTTCAGGATCCGGAGGACCAGGAAGAGTGGACGCTTGCCGCTCATCAGGAAGTAGAGGAGAGGGTGGCGTAGGCGAGTGTTTTGGAATCGCCGTCTGTTGCTCAGCAGTAGGAATTTGTGAGGTGAGTATGTTTTGTTCAGGATTAGGAGGACCAAGAAAAGTGAATGCTTGCCGCTCATCAGGAAGTCGAGGGCAGGGTGGAGTAGACGAGTCTTTCGCAGGAGCGCTGTCTGTACTAATGCTACTAGGGATTTTAAAATGACAACTCACGGAGGAGCAATCGAACAACTCCGCGGAAGCTGCTTTCACTATATATTTTGTCATTTTTGGTAGTTTCTTCTCGTGCTTTTTACTCGCTAACTTTGCCTTTTGTTTCGAGGCGCCACTTTGGTGCTTCCGACCGGAAATTTTGAGCTCTTGTAGACACCTCACTCAACATGGATGCTTCAGCCAGACGGTGTTCATCGGTGGCCTAGAGTTTTTTTTTCTGTCTCTTTCCACATTAACGGAGTTACAGGTGATGAAAAGAGTTGACCAAGCCAATGTTGAATACATATACTCTATACCACTGCGTCGCATCTGCACGCTCTTAACACAGTAAAGCCCATCAGGGGCCTGGGGTTGGAGATTTATTATCATAACGAACATCATCATAACAAACACGACGCTCCATGCGGCAATAATATATCGGGAATTATTTCCATATGCCCGCCATCTGGGGAAGAGTAAAATTCTCCACCTTAATTAAAAAACCCTACGTAGACTGCGAATGAGAGCTACGTGTGCATTCTCGTCAATAGGGACATGGCTTTTACAGTGGTAAAATGAAGAAATGTTTGGGACACATCTGGGTTCTAACCAGAAAAATTTTTCATGAGAGGATCCCGTGCCAAAGGCAACCTGCAACGCGGTACTGCGCTGACACACCAGGTGGCAAGGGAACACTTAGAGTGCTGAGTACTCCAAGCTGCATCCCCCCAAACGTTTCTTATTTTTTTATCAAAGTAAAGATTTGAGGTTTCAAAAGCTCTCGGTAATGACAATAGTAGCCTGGAAACTATACAGACGCCCAGCACACCGGCATTTGATTCTGTTTCTCGAAGGGCGGCTCAAGTTTTCGGTGTTCAGCTTAACCCTGCCAACAGAAAAATAAAATTGTCAGTGTTTTGCGTGGCTGACATCTGTGCAAGCTGATGCGACAACTGAGAACACATGACGATGCAGTGTTTTTGTACTTGTTCGGCTATCGATGGCGCCACCGGAGGGCCTTCCACTCCCGTCGAGACGAGAGGAAAATCAGGGACTTTTCCCAACAACCACAAAAGACTCCGCGACAATCCACCAGCAAACGCGGACTTCATAGTAGGACGGGGTAAAGTGGCCCCTCCAGGATGGGCCACTTGAGAGGTGGAGGTCTCGCTTCTGTAACTGCTGACAAGGTCACTCGAAGTAAACAAGCCACAGGAAGTGACATTAAGCGGGGGCCCCGACTTCTTCCGTTGCTTGAAGTTCTATTCTCTGGAGCTACATTGAATTGAAGGGGGCAGAAAGCTGTCAGGCTTCCCGACTTTTTCTCTGCCTCCTCCGCAATTGTTATCCGGGAATAATTTAAAAAAAAATACGCCAAGGCAAGGTGGCCCCCTTTCTCTGCGCTTAGGGCTGCGGCCCTGGACTACAACCTCCTCCCCCCCCCCCCCCCCCAATCCAGCGCTGCCTTTACGCGTTGAGTACGTTTCGCAATCAATTAGTTTATAGCACGAAAACTGTGGTCAAAGCAAATGTGGCGAAACGAAGTGTAGCAAAAAATTAAAACTGACGAGTGAAACCATACCTTCGCTTTAGGTTTTATGCACGTCATCACAACATTCTAACGCTTTAAGAACTATATTACCGCTTTTTTTATAATTGTAAATAAAAGTGGAAAACATAGAGTTTTCAAACTCGAGCTTGCACTCACGACGGCACATTGCAAGATATGGCATGTCACTGCACGTTTATGTCACCAGGCACTGCAGAATTTCTTTTTGTGTTCAAGCTTGTTTTTTCTTGCGAGTAAGGACTACCCTATTGAAAAAACCAGCATGAAAATCTAGCTGGGCAAGCTGGTCACTAAGCTGGTTAAACTGGTCAATGTGGCAGTCAAACTGGTTTAACTGGCAATCAAGCTGGTTTTAGCTGGACAAGCTAGAATTTGAGCTGGTCAGTCTGGTTTAAGTAAAAACCACCATGGTCTAACTAGAATCTGGTTATAGACTCAATCTGGTGTATCTGGGAGCCAGTTTGGTAATGACTGGTCAAACTGGTAAAACCGGTTTTCCAAGGAGCCAATGTGGTCAAGCTGGGAGACAAGCTGGTGAAGCTGGTCGAACTCATAATCGTAGTGGTCAAGCTGGCCTTGCTCGGAGCGCACACGCGAAGGTCGGCTAGAGATCGTCGAACTGGCGTTGCTGGGAGGGTGCGCCAAGTTCGCCTAAGGCTGGGACGAGGCCACGTCCTGTTCTTTGTCCTCTTGTTTTTTGGTAGACGACCGGGCGTTTGCTTGCAGCCAGCTGCTTTTGTGTGCGAGGAACCAGAGAGAGGGTGGTAGGAACGAAGAATTGGAGACACGTTTGGCTATCTTGGGCAGATTTTCGAAGGGATGGCTCTGTGCGCGTTGTTTGGAGACTTCTTAAACGGCGGTGCAACCGAAGCGGGATTTGACGAGACAGCGAGCGGCAGTCTGTTCAGCGCTTGAAGAAGTCGGATGCTCCAAATGGGGCGTCGCTTCGTGTCTTTGAACGTGTGTGTGCTCGTTAATGACGTTGGTGCCGAGGAGTTCTGCCAATGCCATCCAAGCTACACGAATATCCTCGCCTCTGCCGACTACGGAAGAGGCCGCTTCGACCCCATCACTGGCGGAAACCAGGTTCGCTTTTTACATCCGTGTAGTACTATCTGTTGTTTTTTGTTCTGTTTTTTGGCGTTTCTAGTATTTTTTGTGTAGAGAAATAAGCAATCTAGTTTTAATAACATTGTTTTTCACCGAGAACCACTGTTTTCCGTCCGTTGTGCTTTGTCAGCGCCGAGGATATGTAGCATCTGAGCTCATTTGAGCAGGCCACAAGTACAAAAATAACAAATTAGATTCCGACTTGGCATCTCTGAAGGCCTTGGCTTGTTTATTCTGTATAATAGTTTAAACAGGTTAAACTGGTTGGAAAGTCCACCAGCATGACCAGTTTAACCAGCATGACCAGCATGCTGAACTGGGCATGCTGGGGTAACAACAGAGCTTGAAGCTGGGACCAGATCAACCACCATGACCAGTATCCCAAACTGGGCATGTTGGGGCCATAGCCCAGCTTGAAGCTGAGACAAGATCAACCAGCATGATCAGTATAACCAGATGAGCCAGCATGACCAGCATGACTAGATCAACCAGCATGACCAGCATGTCAAACTGGGCACGATAGGGCAATAACCCAGCTTAAAGCTGGGACCAGCTTACAGGGCTGTGCAACGACATTGGGTAGGAATATTTCTTACTTCACACCAGCTTCCTGGCACTAGTGGGACCCAAGAATACCCGAACGAAACACCACTGACCAAGAAGCGTCTTCGTCGGGGCGGAATTCAAAGGATGAAAGCGGAGCTTTTCTTTCAGTCTCTCCTTCCAAAGTCGCCTTTTGCTCCTTCGCGAAATTTGATGACGGAGCTGTGGGGACAATGGCAACAGTACGATCCCCGGGAATGCGTCATCGAGCTTTGCGGTGACGATATTCAAATGCTCCTAACACAGTGGACGCGAAAACTGTGTACGCATTCGATCTGGGCTCGTGACAATCGATGCCTCAACATGCATTTGGGTAGTGGCCTGTGTCCAATCGCTGCAACGACGACAATAGCCGAGCCAAAACAATTTTTGGAACTCAAAACGTGTTCTGTGCTTTGCCAACCCCAGCGCGTGACTATGATCAACATTGGCGGCATATAATTGGCTCCAAATCACGTGGCCGCTTGTTCTGGCTGCGAGTTGAGGGAGTGAACGGTGCTTGCTTTTCTTTATTTATTTTTTCTGGAACTTCTATTGCGTGGGGTGAAAAATGAACGTGTGTATCATAGGTCATTAACGTCAGGGATCTGTTCTAAAGGGCAACTCCGGCCGAAACTCAAAATGATATAAATTACTGGTATCGCTGTGGTGACACAAAATACGAACCCATGGCCAAAATACTACATCCGTGGGACGCCACATTCTCAACTAATGCCGATAATACAAATTCGACCCGCCGCGAGCCGCTGCTCCTTAGCGTTCGCCAGCGAGATGCCGATCGCTAAAGCTCCATTCGGCCGAGACGTCAGTATCGTTCTCTTTTTTTCCTCCGGTACGGGCGTTGCGCCGAGTGCGCTTCTTTGAGCTGCTACCACCGCTACTTCGGCTTGTGATTGGGGTGTTTAGCCGTTGCTTTTATCTGTAGCGCGCGGAGCTTCGGTATAGCCTTTTGTTCATTTGCCTTGTGAGGACTCCAAGACTCTTTTTAACGATCAACTTGGTGCGCCCAAGACTGCCCAGCTGTTCCTCGAAAGATGTCAAGTGCAACTTCTAGCGCTGTGGGCTGCTCAAACAACCCGCCGCGTAACACGGAGGTGCTTTTTCACAAGTTTCCAACGCACCGGATATTGGAGAAGGTGTGGGTGAACGCTGTTCAACGAGTGGACTTTGGACTTCGGCTATTACGCGCCCGAGAAAAAAAGAACGGAAAAACAGACGTGTACAGCCCAGCACACGTGTGTTCCGGCGTCGCGGCCCGCGCCGGAGAGCCTCAAAGCTTCGTGTCTGGGACTGACCTGCAACGCGAAAGCGAGAGGAACCCTTAGTACTGTACGTCACTGGCAGCGTGGCGTAGAGCAACGCCGCTCCATCCAGGGAGCCACGATGACAATTTAGGCCTTTCGACGAGTACGGAAGACCGCACACGCAGACAGCCGCCGAGTATGGAACCGAATGAGTTCACTCGTTTTCCAGTCGCTAGCTTTTGGGTATACAAGCGACGAGTACGGCATGACGCACGCACGGCGGCGGCCGCCGAGTACGGCGCCGTACGAGTTCACGGGTTTTCCGGTCGCTAGCTTTTGGGTATACGCAGTACCTCTTACTACATATGCTGAATAACTCCCACGTATACAGAATTAAAACAAAATCAGCTTACCTCCTATCTTTAGACGGCTAGCGCAACAGAGGTAGGTGCCGCTCGGCCTGCTTTCTCGTTGAACGAGGACGATCCTGACGTCACGTTCACATAGCGGCTGATTTCCAGTGTTGCCGGGGCCTCGAGCGGCTAGTTTCGGTTTTGTTGGCCGTGCCCCAAACAAAACTTTGAGTCGTCGATATCTTTAAAACTACGCACAATGACGAGAAAAAATTACACCTTGCAATGCAAGATCGCTGACTGCACCAAAAACAGTCATAATCCCAAAATCGAAAGTACGGACAAGAGCTGCCCTTTAAAGGGGTACTCCACCGATTTTTTGAGCTACCTCAACTAACTCTATTTTCTGACTTCCCGGCCTTTAGCCTTTCCGGTATGCTATTCAGCATCGCGAAATTCATAATAGGTATTGTGAAATCGGCAAATGAAAATGGTGCAAAAACCAATATTCAAATATTCGCGCACTTTTCAGTGCCGTGACGTCAGTGGCAGGCAGGCTTGCCAGTCGAGCAAGTAGTCTAAAAATAGAATATGCCAATCATTTGTTCCGTGCTTGAGCGCGGATATGGGAGCGAGCTTCCAAAGCACTCATTTGACACCGAGAAACTGCATCAAATCCGTTGGAAACAACTTCCGTAGTCTAAAAAGTTAACCGCTGCCTTCCACTGACGTTACTTTGTTGTTGTTGCCAGTAGAGACTTTCAGTTTGAAAAACATGGTGAAGACCAAAACTGTAAATTTAATAACTTCGTGAAAAAACAATATTTTGACCTAATATTTGGGATATTATTTTAGCAATGTTCAATGGTTAGTTTAGCAAATTTTCAAGCAAATCGGAGACAATGAAAAAACCGGTGGAGTATTTCTTTAAGCGGCATTTCCGCAAAGTACAAAAATTGTTGCATCGCCCCTTTAGAGTTTGACGACCAGACTCGAGATTCTGCAAGGCATAAGATCCTCCTCACCATAAGGAAAAAAAAAAAAAAGGCAGCGGTGGACAGGGTAGAAGGGAAGAGAGGAGGAAGCGAGGGAAAAGTGGAAAGCGCGAACTGGTCATCGGCCTTTAAGCTGTTTTTAGTAGGTATAGGCACAGCCGCCCTCTCAAAATCTTCGACTTGGCTAGTACCTTCCTCTATATTTTTGAGGGAGAGATGAAAATTGTTTTTGCTGAAAAAGTTGGAATAATGGATAGATGCTAACGGCTGTCTTCTCTAAAACGGAAGGTGGCTTGCGCCACCTAGCCCAGTATTCCTCAGTATTGGCCAGATGGTCAGACCACAAAACGCCAAACGGCTGGAGGAAATAACCCAAACGAAGCCAAAGTTGCTGAAATTTGATGTCATCTGGAAAGAAAGTTCTACAAGAAAACCTAAAAAAATACCAGATATCTATGGTGCCCAAACTTCCCTTCAAACTAGCAAGATTTCCCTTGAACCCCCGTGGGTCTGAATGTTGCTTTAATCTGGGAAACTTATTTAGCTTGGCAGCATTACCCCCACACTACACTGTACAACGCGAAAACAGACAGCGGCAGCGCCTGGCCACCGGCGCTCAAAAGCCATAGCTGCTCGAGGAGCACACCATGATTTATTTGCTCTGCCTGAAAAAAGGCAGTGGGTAGAGACTGTGGAGCCAGGAAGAAGAGGAGGCGACGGGACGCAGTCAATGGGAACGTCCCAAGGGTGACCAAAAAAGTTGTTGGCGTCAAATCAGCTCCTCTTTCCGCCCAAAAGCCTGTTTTGGTTTTGGTCACCGTTGGGGGCGTGTACCTTGAAACCGGAAGTCTCCCCCGGCTTCATTTCTGGTGAAGTCATGTCGCCTTCAGAAGCTTCCTACCACCATGGCAGATACAAATGCAGCTATCATTTTGGTCTACCCACTATACGTTTCCAATCTGAGCTCGGCACTCTGGCCTCGCATCACGCTCTCAAGTCCTTCTCTCCCTCACTTTCTCTCCGCATTGCCAATTGACATCGCGGCCTCATTGGTTGCGCAGCTATTAAAAGATGCTCGGAATATGCTACGCCTTGTGTTTTTTATGATTTGAATGACTTCATATGGTATTCACGAAAGTCAATGGATCCCGGGAAAGTATAGCGCCAACGTTGTATGGTCGCCATTTCAACCTAAGCACTGACCAGTTCCAGCTTGAACTCTCCATTCTTAGTGAGCCGACCTATATTCGCGGTGACTGGTGACCCAATAAAGGCATTTCTTTATACCGTGATTTTTTTTTCGACCACACACCGGCCAAGCTAGCCTATAGTACATTTTCGCACCGTCTTCACAGGGGGTGTCGGTGGTAGGCGGCATTCAGAAAATAATTTTCTTTCTTGAAATATGCAAGGACAGTATCATTGCAATATATATGTATGAAGATAAACATGGGAAATAAGCCGATTCTGCATATAGTGCCAAAGGCGCTTTTGTTGGTGAGAAACCCTTCCCAAGCAGCACGGATTTCGGCCAGGCAATGGCCAATAGCTGGGGATGGTCTTGTGGCCAGTGGCCAAAGAGTGGTTATTCATTGCCCAATGCTTGGCCGATGGCTGATGACCGGTGGCCATTGGTCAATGACCAGAAAAAGGCCAGTCATCGGCGAATCTCTGGCCACTGTCTGGCCACTGGCCAAAGGACCATTGCCAGCCATTGGCCACTGCTTGGCCAACTCTGTGCTGCTTGGGTTTATTATTGTAACACTCCATAGCGATCTTAAAGCGGCCGGCTAGGAATGACCCTTTTAAAGCTTCCAAGATCAGAAAGGAAAGATATGACGATTACCACGACAACATATGCAGAGCAGCCAATCGCCTTGCGAGGGTTTGGTCAACTGTATCTTAGCATATGTATTTCGCTAGCAGGCAGAGAAAGCAATGGCGCTACTTTCCCGAGATGTGGTTACTTTAATACTCACTGGTAACAAGGTTGAGTCTGTGGGTGTTCAGCGTGAGCTTACGATAAGCTACCACGATGTTTCCGCGAATTGCATATTACCAAGATTTTCCCACATATATACAAGCAGGTCTACCCACTATAGTGCTGAAGTAGTTCACGACGCGATCTAGGTGGCAGCAACACTAAACTGCTTCACTACATTTCAGATGAACGAGCTTAAAGCTATGTTCGAGCTTGCCATGAATAAAACACGTGACGCCTTCATAAGGTTGGATAATCTGACAAAAAAGGTACGTGTTCTTTGATTGTTTATTTGGCGCCGGTGTGCCGGTATTTTATATGACAATGAGAAACAGCCTGTATGCAACCGGATTTCCTTCCTAGATATGACTATTAAAGCGATACCACCTGTAAAACGCGGTGTGCGCATTTCTTCTTCTGACACCATCACTCATGGGTTCCGCAGCGGCACTTATCTTACGTCCGCGTCACCTTGAATGGGTTTAGCAGAGTGCCACTAATGCGCGATGCTCGTTTGCAGCAACGTCTTTACGCACGGGTTTCCCTGTTTGCTGCATACCCTCGTAAAGCTTCAGCTTATTTGCCGCCAGGTTTGGGCTGGAAATCTTCTAAATATTACACAATGCGCAGTACCATCGTAGAGTGCATAATCGTAGCCTTAGTAAAGAAGGTAAAAAAAGGCACGAGATGAACTCATGTAAAATTCTATGACCTGAGTACTCAAAAGTCAAACGCGAAAGTCGAATAAAGAATGAACAAGTGCTGGCAGTGTTGAAGAACACCCTCCTTTAAAGTTCGCTCAAGTACGAGTCGTGGTAAAGGAAAGCAATTGTGAAGAAAAGGCATTACTCTAAAAGTAATTTATACGTGAAAATTATTAATCTTTATGAACTAGTAACACAAATTCAAAGTTAATTCATCATAATAATGATAATATTAATAATAATCTTTGTTGGCTCGGTAGAGTCGAGAAAAGTAGATATAATTTACTTCAAATTACAATTCTCCAGAAGTGATATACTTATGTATGCCGCGCTAGAAGCCGTCGGAAATCACAAAACACCTTTTCACCCTAATATCGCCCCGTCTTATGTCCTTTGAACCCGTGAGCCTTCACTGCCTGCGTTGCGAATATATTCAAGCGAAGCCAGTCAGCATCTTGGCGCTTTATGGACTGGGCGCCAGGGCGGCGCTAATGTATTTGGAATTGGGCAAAAATAAATAATTCCCCGTTCCCAGCGGTGTCTTGCCAATCAAGTACGGAAACATTCGTAATGCTATACGCACACGGACTACCGATCACGCTGCACACCAATTCTCTACGTCACGTGTGACCGTCTGAAACTTGAGTGGAAAAATGTTTGCACTAAATTTAGTGAAAAAATCTTCCCTCTGAAATTATTTGGAGAACTTTTCCATTATTAGCCCCTAGGACATAGACTGACGCCACCTGACGGCTTCTCGTTGCGATCTTGTAGAAAGAATCACCTGAACGCTTCTGCGCTCCGTTGTTAGCATGTTGGTTGAAGTGTATTTTTAAAAATTTCAGTTTAATTGGCTATTTCAACGACAGCTTAGCGTTGCTTTTGACCTAATATATTCGTTGTACTTCTCTTTAAACTTAAGCTCAACCAGCGCGACTACGGTGGTGTCGCGGCGTACGGAGCTGGACCCAGTCACCCAGCTTAGTGTTATTGTATACCAACCACGACCTAGTGTGTCGTGGTCGTAGATTCGGAGGCTTGTCAAGTGACCAAACAGGTAGATTTTGAAAGAACATGGTTTCCGGGCGATATAATTTTTGCAGCTTTCTGGAAACAAAAAGAGCAAATCGAAATCATCCGCGATGAAGGCAGTGCAGGCGTCGAACTCGGCATCCCGATCGCCGGTTTGCTCGCAGTTTAGTCGAGCGTCTTTGAGGCTGCCGTTGCCTCTGAAAGCTAATCGAATGTTCAATTATCACGCATTACCAAGGCATTACCTTCCGCGGTAACGTTTTGGGCTTTATATTGAGGTGACGAATCGGGAAAGAAAGCGTTGTTCAGGTATTGTGTAACTAGCTTAGCTACCGAGGCATGTTCTAGCTCAATTCGTGTTGACGTTTGTACCACGCTGACCTCGAGACAAAAGAAATAATCACGAAAAATAAAGTGTACGTACCACTTGATCCGCGAGTAGTCTTTGACACCTGTTTATCAAGAGGTCAGCGTAAAAATGATTGAATTATGAGACGTTTCCTTCGTTACTCACTGAAGAAACAGAGAGAAAAGCAGCCCCGGCCGCAGATTAGCACGGCAAAAACTTTGTTTACATCAAGAAAATCCTCTCTCCTAATCGTATTCGCCCTCCGAGCGTTACTTAGTATACGCTCTGTCTGTCCCTACATTCCCTACGCAAATCCAGCGCATATCTAGGGGCGAGTCTGTAAACCCGAGTTAATAGAGACTTTTAGAAAACCATTACCGTGACCGCGTACTACACTAGCGGAGACTTTAGAGCATGCTTATAAGCACGCCCGCGTGTTACCATGATCATGGGGCCTGCGCGTAAAGGCATGCCTCAAAGGCTCCGGTATAGACCCTTTCCGAAATTCAGTCTGGCCACTTTGATCGCTATCATCATCTGCGGTAAGGCATCTGTGCCATACCAATGACGGCCTTCTAGCGACTCATAAAGGAAGACGTTAAAGATGCTTCTAAGCGGATGATGCAAGGCCTGTACATTCGGGGGGTCAGTACGACGCGACGTAGGTTATGAAACAGAAGGGGTACGTAAGCGTTTATTTCTAATAACTCAGATTCAGTCAATCTGCGGGCGGCACACAATCGGCTTTAAAGCATTTTGGTCCGAGGCATCTCAGTGGGTTGGAGCTTTGTTCTGAATGCAGGTTCTTGGTCACCATCGAACTGAAAGTGATCGAGAAAGAACTCAAGCTGAAGAATTCCTCGCGTGTCGTTGACTTGCAAAAGTGATGGTGCCGATACAAGTTCATTTCCGCCATTGATATGGCAAAACCTTAACTGCTTTACGAACCACCAGATGGCACTGAATTTCGGAAAGGGTCTATTGAGGTACGCAGAGCACGGTAACAGTTTGTAAAAGTTTCCAATGCTGGTGCAACAGGAAATAAACTTTTTCATGGGTGGTGGTATATTTACGTCCCACTTACGCTTAATCTGTACTCGGCTCATGGGAAGTAAATTTCTCACCATTTTACTATCTCGCTATTTATCGGAACTAATCTCAAAAAATGGTACCTCAAATGCCCTTAATTGGGCCTTTGAGGTACCATGAATAAATAAATAAATAAATAAATAAATTAAATTAAATAATACACTGGTGCCACCTGGCGGTGCGAAAACAATTTCCGAAACATTCGTGCAAGAGCGTTCGCAAGAATTTGTACTTGTAGGGCTGGCTTTTCTTATCTTCCGCTGATCAGATCTTTACAAGCAATGTAACCTTCGAAGTTAAAAATCAGGCGCTTCGAGCAAACGGATGAATCGGAATATTTTAAAAGCACATGTGCCGCAAGCAGTTTTCTCTGTATTTGCCGAAGTCAGATGTATAGTCTCCGTGGACTACGAGCAACTCTCCGAGGAATTTCGCGGAGCATCTGTTCCTAAAATAAAGAAATAATTTCGTTTCTAGGTGGCTTTGAGAATAAAAAAAAAAAAAAAAAAAAAAAAAAAAAAGAAACAAACTGCATTGAGTTGCAGAAACGTGATCTTCAGCTCCTGCAGTTTCTCTCTTCAGCAATAAAATGAAATGTTTGCCTATTTCTTCAGCAGCTGCTTGGCCTTGGGAAGCATATTTCCCAACCAAATATTTTTTTTTTGTGCTTTCCGAAAAAAAAAAAATTTGAATTTGTAGCAGAGCTCTTATTAAAATATCTTCACAGGAAAAAGAAAAAAACAGTTCCCCGCGGTGTCTACAAAAGTCTCCAATGAAAGGGTAAAACCTGTGCTTAGCCTAGTTCGGTTTAAAACGCAAAGCTAACTTAGAACAAAGCCGCTTTAAACAAAGGTAAGCGACGTTGGTGCAACCGTCCCTAAGTGTTACCTGTCCTGGAGATCTGCCCTGCATGCGTGCCTTTATATTATCATATTTGTTTGGTTTCTTAGTTTTCTTTTTATTGTTGCAAATATGCATGGTGTGATTGTAGTCTACTTCATCCTTTTGGTTCTCTTTATATGCATGAACGTCGTTTTCCTGTTTCTTATCAATATCAGTTGCGAGTCAACGATCGTGTGGCCTTTGTTTCTCTCTTCTGTTGTTCTGTCCAATGTGTGCTGTTTTACACCACGCCCTCATTAAGTACCGTCACAAAAAAAATCGTCACGTGACGTCACAGCGTACATGACGTCGTAACACTTAATGTTTATAGACTTAAAGGGTCGATGGAATGATTTTCATACTTTGCGCAAGTACCGCTTAGATCGGATCCCTGTCGTTAATGAGCTGTGAAGCACCCGTTTGTTTTTCGACATACGCAGTTGAATTCGATTTAAGCTCGCTGTTTGAACAAGCGGCCACGTAATGCGGAGGTGATTATATGCCTCCACTTTTGATCATAGCCACGCCCTGGGGTCGGCAAGGCAGAAGACAGGCGCTGAGTTTCAGACGTCGTTATGATTCCGCTATTGTCGACATTGCAGCGATTGGACATGGGCCACTACCCAAATGCGTCTAGAGCTATCGATTATCACGAGCCCTAATCGAGTGCCCACGCAGTGCTCGGGTCCAATCTATGAGCAGCATTCAAATATCGTCATTGGGCGGTACGTGACCTCCCAGCTACGCCATCAAGTTTTGCGACGGAGAGATGCAATGAAAACACTCCCTTTTGTCCTTGAAATTACACCGTAACAAAAAACTTTTTCTGTCCAGTGGTGTTGTTTGCTAGCACCCTCGAGTCCCACTAGTGCCAGTAAGGTCATATAAAGTGAAAAACATTCTAATTGAATATCGTTGCACCGCCCCTTCAACAATGGAAATCACGTAACATCGTGAAAAAAGCTGGGCAATGTGACACCCGGATGCCAGAGTTACACAATGCCACGTGAACCTCTTACGTAACGGCGTCACGTGGCGTAGGTCTATGACGTCATTATGTCGCTCGATATCACGATGTCCCGTGAAATCGTGACGTCATGTTACTCTGACTTTATGAAATCGCGTGACGCCCTGATGTCGCGTGACGTTACAGTCATGTGAACACGTGACGCCACGTTATCTCCCACACCCAATATGTGCCCAGCTCATTCACAGTTACATATTTAGTGCTCTCCGAGCTTTTTTAGACTTGGTCAAATCAGCGTAGTCTCTTCAGACCGATTATGAATATAGAAACATTTTCTATAAGTTTCGACTCCGCCGTTTTGTAAGGCTGCCTAAAAATGTTCCGTCGGATTCTGTCTTGCACGATTATTCCCAGGTTGACCCTGCAATGATTCTGGTCCACAACCTTTCTTATTTTTTGAATGACACCAACAAAGTTTTGTCAGGCCTGGTAAACAACGCAAGCAGCTTGCTCACCTTAACCGTGAGTAGGCTTTCCTATTTGTCGGATGCATTCTATATTAAAGCACAATTTACAAAAAAAAAAAGAAAAGCGAAGAAACTTTATAATTATGGAAAAACTTGCCCCTAATAGGCACCTTTTAAAATTAGAATAAGCAACACTGGCGGTCGCAATTTTTTGGGCACGCACCACGGGATTTGGTCAGAGATCTTGCTGAACGCTGTCGCGAGCTGAGCCGATATCACGCCGAACACTCACGCGGCCCTCGTATGCATTACACATTCAGAATGTGCTCCCAAGCAATGGCGGGCCTGGATAATTGGCGCATTAAGAACTATACGGCTCGCACTTTCGAAAAGGGTCTGGTACCATACAAAGCCTTTCAACATACAGCGCCCATGAAGAACCGAGATGAAATAGCGAGGACCTTCCTTGCGAAATGAAAAGTAGTCCCTTTGTTGTACGAGTGTGGCAAAACCAGTGGTAACACAGAACGTGATGTGTTAGTGTGGAGAAACTGTGTACAGATGTGGAGACTGGATGACAAGAAGCGCCCCTGTGTCGTCCAAAGTAAGCGCGTGAGCGCTTCGGGGATGCCGTAAGGCCCATACGCATATTTCCGTTTGAACGCAGTGGGTTAGTTAGCGGCAAGCGGATGCGTAACGTGGCGAAGAGCGCTTGCGCAAAGCTTGTACGCACAGTTGCGTTGACACGCAGTCGACCACAGTCGAGACCCGTTAAGAACGCGCTATCGCCACTGGCGGATCACTACTAGTCAGCGAAATCCACAGCAACATGGTGGCGCCCAGTGACTGTGTCGAAGTCGTCGATCTTGGCAGATGTCACTACATTTCAACGAGCTTTCCCGACATTTCGTCAGGCTTGAATAATTGTAGCCTTGGGAAAACTTGCTCCCGCAGTCCCCGCCACTCCCCTAAACGAACAAAGCAAGTTCCACGAATCGAGACTCGGATACTCATCGCCGAGTGGCACAAGCGGTAACGTGACCCTCCTTTCATTTTCTGGCGTCTGTTTTGACTATCGTGACGCGCACCCGCTTCAAAGTTCAGCCTGCTCAGAGCGCGCCGTTGCACGACATCGTGCTTCGTAGCGCTAGTAACCGCTTCCTGCCTCAAAAACGCCGGTCCGCGCTCAAAACCGTTAAACGCGAATGTGCCTATGGGTCTTATTTATTCGGAGGTGCCATCTTCTGCGATTGCGGTGTAAATGGGACCTCTATAGAGCCTGTCGGAATGTGTGCCGCAATAGACGAAGTCAGCGGAAAACATGATTATAGAAACGCGACTGCGCCGAACATAAGCCGTGTCTCTAGCTCGCGGCGAAAGAGAAACCAATACTCGGAACTAGCTGAGCTCGTTGCGGCAAAGGATTTAATTTTTTTTTCTCCGGATCTCCCTCGCTCTGTCTTGCGGTCTTTCATTAAAGACTATAACGGAAGGGTAGCCCAATGTTTATGCTCCCGTCAGCACGCAACTGCATCGCGCCGGTGTACCGAGCTGCATTGATTTTTATGCTGCATATTATGATGCATGGAAAAAGAGACATGCAAAAGAACGAAATACGAGCATATATAGGGGCTGACAATGTTAGTTGTGCGCAACAGGGCCCTCCAAAACTCGCGACAATGGGAAGCAAGTTTTAGTCGAGAAGAGGATTACCGGAAAAAGGTTCATTCTGGCGTGTTGTATGATGTCATGGGTGACGATTTGCCCCTTCCGCTATCCACCTTCTGGTTTGACCCTTCAGCCTGATGTGCTATTAGACTCTCTCAGCCTTTTAATCCTCTTCAGCCTCCCTGGCCCTTCAGCCCTTGCAGCTTTTCAGAGCCTTCCCACCCTTGAGCCGCCGAAATAATTTGAACCATGCCCAAAATTTTAGTTATTTAATACGTAATTGGACGTATATTTTATACATTGATTTTTACACGAGTGTTGCAACTTAAAAAAGCAAAAAAACCAACGAGTTATAAACCTGGGTATATGCTGCTCTAGACAGCAGCCGAGTTTTTTGTCGCCAAAAATATCTTTCGAGGTACTCACAATGCTGCTGTGTAAATTCCTGAAACGTGCGGTAGTTCAACACTTGAAACAGTGTGGGTGCACCACACATATTCATACTCTGTCAGTAACACGTTTAGCGAAAGCCGTGAACGCGAAAGCAACAACCGCCGCCGACGCCAGAATCCTGAGCAACGTCCCGGTGTCCTCGTTGTTGCAAAATCAGGGCACTGGGAGACGTTCTCTTTAATCTGCCAACTGAGTTACTTTAGACGTTAGATTCATGGGACGGGAAGCCGAGACTGTGCGACAGTGTTCTGAGGCCGCCTGATGAAAAACAGAAAGACGGTTTACCCGACGCAAATAACCTGAAGGGCCAATGGTCTCTCCAACAGACCCGTTAAAACAATCTTGAGGAGTCAAGTGATTTCGCGGAAAAAATTAATACACTGCCCACACACATATGAGAAATTATTGCGAACACCTCCCGCCACTAAAGAAAAGTCTTGAAGCGTACGTTCGACAATTTAGAAATCTTCGAAGGACATCTCACACCTATCAGAAATATTTAAAGGGTACATCAGGGCCTTTCAAAAATGCCGGTTGGCCCCACATAAGGATATTTAATTGGGCAACAAAGTGGCTTTTGTGTTCAGTGCCATCGCCTTGAGTTACCTTGTTCTCCACCGACGCGTTAAATTTACATCAAAATCACGGCTCTCCTGTCGCGAAGCTGGGGAAGAACGAAAAAATAATTAAATGATCATATCCCGTTTCTGGCTGGCGGCGGACTGTCGGGGCCGTCGAAACTAAAGGGCGGGCCTTCCTGCCGCAACGCGTAGCAGCAGCCACAAGGACTTCACAATTTACGGTGCCCGCGTCCCTTAAAGGGATTGGTTTGAAGCGTCCTTAACCCGTAAATAAAACAAATCATTCCGGCAAGAATGATCAACATCCGCCATTTGTTTTAGTCGCGGAGAAATGACACCACTCGTGTGGGTGCTGGCGCACATACAACAGCTTAACTCCCTGTCATCACGTCACTGGTGTGACACCATCTCTTGTCGGAACTGCGCATAAGCAGACACGTCACCTCAGGGAAGTCTTGTTTCTGCACAGGCACAGTGCCCACACCTGGTGGGGGCAAACACGGGCTCCTTTGTAAAAAAACCTGTTGCTGTGTGCCTCACCGCGAGACCTACAATGATTGCTTTAGCCAGAAAAAAGAGAACGGCAGGAGGCTCAAACAAAACATGAGTTAACGTCTTTGTTTTTATTCACTCCACGCACACACAAAAAAAGTTGAAACGAAAAACGAGCAGCGTTTTTTATGTAGCGGGGTGATTTCAGATAAGATCGACCAAAGTGTGGCTGGTCGACATTTTTAAATCAACTGATGTTTTTATATGACATTGTCTAGTGTCTGGTATAAACGAATCCACACTTAGTTTTGACCAGAAAAAAAATTTGGAGACAAGAAAAATCGTAAGGCAGGGAGAGGTGGACAGTTGCAATAACGCGCACTGATGGAGGGGGCAAGTTTGAAAGTGAATAATTAAAACAATAAAATTAGGAGAATTTTAAAACTTTTTACAAACAAACTATGGGTACAACTTGCTTGTAATATAAAGTAATAATATTTATTAAAAATTTATTTAGTTTTCTAAAAATTGCCAAACATGCCTGCTCGAACGACAAATGGCAAACTTTGGAAATCTCTATCTCATGAAATAATTTAATCATTATTACATAACTTGCAGACATTATTTTACTAATATATGGCTATTATTGAAAAAATAAATAAGGTATCTGAGTGACACAATAGTTACAATATATTTAGGCAAACATGGGAAAGAAATCAAACAAAGAAAAATTCCAATGCGAATAAAAAAAAAACACCACCTTCGATTTTTTTTTAAATTTGGGTACCCTGTTATACTCTATTTCGGCATTCATTTCCATTAAAAACATGTTGCATCATTGCACTGTGAAAGAAGAAACAACTCCCCAAAGTAGGGTCCTTTTTCAAAGCCTACACTTAGCAGTGTCCTATAGAAGAAGTGACTCTGAGTTCCAGTTTCATGAAACTTGCACAAATCTTTTATATACATTTATTCAGATGAGGTCATTGATAAAAAGAGCGATCGGTCACACAGTAAAAGGGAGGAGAAACTATATACAGCATTTTACATAAGCGTACAAAGTGGTATCATATTAGAGACTAATGATTTGAGAGAAGATGATGCAGTGTGAAGTACCTTCCGGTATATTTAACATCTAGAGTAAAATAAATAACTTCCATGCACAAAAACAAAGATATAATAGTAAGATATTTAGGTTGGCTGTGTATTTACGATTACAAACAATTTCAGGTGACGGATGCCATAGTGCCTAACTGGAGCAGCTTCGATGCTCTCGGTGTATGAATGAATCGTGGCAAGCCGATATATTTTATCCTGCTCGAGGATAACATTTTGGGATTTTTTTTAGAGTGATCAGATAAAAATTATTAGTAACCACCAACAAAAACAGTAGGTTAAATACCCCGTGAAGAAAAATGTGATAAATAAGATGTCCCTGCATTCAATATGAGCAGTCCTTGGGAAATCAAATTCGGCACTTTACGCTAAGGTTTTCCTCGCTGTACCCATTTAATAAAGTTGCTTCCAAGCAGATCCGACTGTCCGTGCTACATATACGTCACAGGTCCCTTCTGTTGATGACTTGCTGAGCCGCCACGCGTGCCAAGACTGAATGCCAGGGAAGGCGCGCACCGTCAGCCACTCTTCTTTTTTTTCTTCACGATACCGAACAACCTCATTTTCGTCCAGATATACAAGATGCACGCCTTTCAGTTTCTTTGATAGAACGCTCACCATTGTCCTGGCCGTCTGAATTGCGCTTACTGAACGTTCTCTCAGGTTGTTCAGCGTGGCCTGGTGCTTCACGAGTCCGCCAACTCCGTCACATGCATTTTTCCCATGTCCAGATGCAGAAAATAACCACTGGGCTTGTGGGCAATCGTCCTTTGCAAATTGGTGAAGCTGGTAGCGATTCTTGAAATGACTCGCGGCGCCGTCACTTACGTACGTCACGTACGAGTATACCGCAACGTTGCCTTCAACCCACTCCTTCACTTTTTCTAGAGCCAAGCAAGCGTGAGCGGCGTCGTGACACAGGTCCTCACTGATGATGGCAAAGCTGTTTGTAGATTTTCTTGTCGTCACTACACATGTAAATATCGAAACTTGTTTTTTTTTCCAGTGATATGCTTGCACTTCGTCAGGAAGCACGATGGTCCAGTTTTCAGCAAAGTCAAAATGAAAGACAATGCTCCCGCGTTGCATTCACTGTTTTTCATCGTAGATCGCTTTACCTTGCGTTTGCCGGATATGGTTGTGAAGTACCCAACTTCCAACCGTCACTTGGATGACTTTTAGGAAAGTCTCAGGTTCCAAAGTTTTTTTCACAAGGTCGCCGGACTCCCATGTTGCAAGCACAATCTCTTCATCCTCCGGGATATCAAGTTCCTGGAGTGTAAGAAACTGGCCTTTTGGGCAGTGATCACAGTCTCCTTGAAGGCACAGTTCTGTTGCTGGGTCGCACAGAAATGCCGAGTTCATTTCACCAGTGTTGAATGTTGAGCCTGTAACGTTCTCTAGAGCGGCAATACAAAGATAATAATTGGCGCAGCGCACACAAACGCACACTTCCTGGTGTGAAATACATTGGACCCATCTAGGGCGCAACGAATAAAATTTCGTTAGCCCAACGCCGGAATCGGGATGCTTGTCTTTGTATATTCGCGACTCCAGCGACCTATAGGGGGCGCCACCACCAAACAAACATGGCGGCTGAGTCCAGGTCGCGTCGGCTCGGCCGGGCCGCCTGAACAGGTGGCGCGTTCAATTTAACAGATTTTATTTTGTTTAATGCCCAATTTTATAGGTGTCTGAACTGAGACGGTTAAGTGTAGCCGGCCCAGATAAACTTGCAAAGCATAGTTTTGTTTTGCCGGTGTTTTTTGTTCTTTTCATGTCAAACTTTCGTTTCGGAGATTTCGTTCAAAACCGAAACTATGGGCTCCGGAGAGGCGGTAATATACTAATCAGTTTTGATCATCTAAGGAAAGCGGCAATGACTACAGAATCGTTCCACAGAAAGTAACTTTTCAACTAACTCGCATGCCTCTACCATGCGACTTATCTGTCCGCGAAATCGAACCTTTGTGCGTATCCGCGTTTAAGAAACAGCTCCAGTCGTCTGCTCGGTCAACAACACAGGCTGCAGGAAAATTACGAAAATTAAGCAAGCGCTTCTTGAGTCAAGAACCATGTTAACCCGCTGGCGCCCCACTAAGCAGCTGATACTCGTATTTCAATCCAGATTTTAGCGAGAAGTCATTTTGACGAGCGGGTTATGTATTACATTACGTAGTATGTCCCCCTAAGGTGATATTAGTATATCTTCGGGTTGAAATATGAGCTTAGTTGACTAGCTATTAGGTGAGCTGCTGAATAAAAGTATATTTGAGAGGCAGAGAGATACTACTTAAACTTAGCCAAATGGTTCTATAGCTGGCAGCACGGAGACAAACTGAAGAGAGTCTTCATCGAACATTCGCGCAGAACCTCTCTGCATTGAACTTTGCTTCGAATCCTGAACGGAAAAAAATTAGTATTTTTTTTTGGCCGGTCAACCTGACCAATGTAGACGTATAATGCTGCTGGCTTCGACATCCTCGTAATATAAATATTGGAGGCGCGATAGGTCAAAATGCCGTCACAGCATCTTACGTCGCGAGACTCGTCCCCCACCTTTTGAAAACAGATAATTTCCCTCATTCATCATTTGCAGCGAGCAGGCTTTCCTGAATCAAGTAACTGCGAAATTAGCCAAACACCTTCAGTATGGTCCAGAGGCTTTTTCGGCAAAAAGCAGCCAAGATGAATAGCCAACGCCCCGACCGGCGTGAGTGGCTCAATCTTGAAGCTAACAAGAAAAGCAGCTATCGAACCTTCCCATTCACTTGACTGCAACATTGATGTTTCCTCCAGTGCAATGCCTCGTTTGTCATCCTCAGTTCACTGTTCTACATCCTTATAAAGAAGCCACTTATCAGCTACCAAGTAGTCGTCACTTTGAATGTGATTCGAGACAGACAAGAAATCAAAACGTTTTTCCGTGATTCCTCCCCATCCAAGAAATCGAAAGCACGCGACCGTGTGTTGTGGAGTAAACGGGCTTTCAAACACGTGATGGAAGGAAACAATTTACTGAGGCCTCACCACACTAATGATCACTCAGGCAAAGTTAAGAAATATTCGGACCTTCGTCAAATTACATTAATTGTTCGCCACCGCGCCGACTACACGTCTCCGCGAAAGCCACCAGAGACGCGGAGGGGCGCGGAGCGACCTGGACCGGCTGGTTCCCGGTTTTCCCGCTTGGTGGCGTCCGTTTTGCTGGAGTTGCGAATACGGAAGGCCTCTCGTATTGAGCGTGTCATGAAGCGCTTTGGCACGAACGTTTTCTCTCCGTTGAGCATGACAGAGATGACGTCCTTCTGGTTGGGACTTTGGCGCGAACATTGTAGCTCGTCTTTCGTGAAGTACTCTAGGGCAGCAGACAGGTTCTCAGGGCTCACCTTGCACCTCGTGTAAGGATCCGGCTCATACCACACGCCATGCTTTTCCTTGAGTTTTCGGGATTTACTGATGAGGTACATTGAGGCCTGTGGAATCATCTTTTGAACCTCATTCTTCGCCAGTGTTGACGGCAGGAGTGTAAGCAGTTGACAACGTTCCCGGAGAGAGGTGGCGGTTTCAAAGGCCTGCCGAAAGTTGTCCACCCACTCAGTGCATGTGGAGCATGTTGGTTCCGACGACCCCGATGGTGCGTCCCTGTCGTACGCAATACGTAGCCTTGAGCGTATATTCTTGACAGCAACCTGCTCCAGTTCTGTCTGCTTTCTCTTGACATAGGTAGGCCTGTCCCGACTTCTTACGACGCTTGGTTGTCTCAGCGGCGACACATCTGTAGGTAGTATGCTGCGATTTAGATCTTCAATTGCTTCTTCAGCTGGCACAAATATGTCAGGGCACTGCTCTGAGCTTCGCATCGAGATCTCCTTAGTGATGTGCATGAAGCAATGGTAGCACAGGTAGTCCGTCGCACTCACTTTGGTGGAACAGTCAGGCGGAAGAATTTGCTTCAACGAGTTTAGGCCCAACTCGCCAACACTTCGAAAATTCCGCTGCTTTGGTATAGTCTTTTTGTGTTTGCAAAAGTAATCTGCACAAAACACTCGTTCGGAGCTCCAGGACGTCTTCGTAATGTATACATAAATAGTAGAAATTAAACCCCAACTGATGGCATATAATTGCCAAGTGAAAGAACTACTGGGTGCACAAGTGACAAGTCCGAGGCTGAGGAGCTCACTCACTGCAAACGTACATTTGAAAAGAGAGGTCACAACTGAGGCTGTCGGCAAAGCTTGATCCACGTCAAAGGAAGAAAGAGGGAAAGTCTCCAGACAAAAAATTGTGGTCAGCGGCCTTCGAAAAAGACTTTGCGGAATCGCACTGTCGTCCCTCCACGCGTTGATATGAAAGCACCCGAGCTTCTACCACGTGGTTTATGACACAGCCTGAGCCATGTCGGCGACCGGTTCGCGAGGGGTTGGCGGTGGGGTTACGTTGATGGTCACTCGGATTAGCCCTTGCTGTACTGAGCTACCACCTGCAGTGCCTTATCGCCGGCTGGAGTCAACAACGAGAACACACACACCCTGTCTACACCAAAACTACAAGCGTTCACCGCACACGCGTCGCCGCCGCTTTTAAGCTTTTGTGAAATTGCTTTCTTTTGCCGCGGAGAACCGCCTTATCTTAACTACGCGCCTGAAATCCTTCCAGGCGGGCGTACACAATATCAAGCGTTTCGAGAAATGCCCGTGGAGTAGAACTATGGGAAAATTCGGAGCCCGCGATGTCGATATCGTCGCCGTTGTGTTAGTACGCCGTCGCGTACTGCAGTCCCCCTTTGGGGGAGGGGGGGGGCGGTCTTACTACGATAACATGGCGACAGCGTTTACACTCTATGTATTTACGCGAGGCTCGAGTATTTGGGGATAATGCTGCCGGTTGGTGTGCCCCTTTGTGCCTGATATTATCGCCCGTGACGCCAGCGAGTGAGATGGCGACAGGCATGACTGCTCAGTAAACAGGCGTCGGCGGCCATGTTTTGCTGGTTGAAGCGAACCCCCTTGTCCTTGACAGCGAGCGGGGAAATGCGAAAAAAAGATTGTACCGGCCGTTTTGCCAGAACTAGCGACGAGTGTCGTCTGCGGTTTCCGGCAACTATTTTGCCATAATCGTGAGCTTAGCGAGGAAATGATTTTTGCTAGCCACAGAACACTACCACGCAGAAAGGGAATGCTTGAACATGTTTTTGTTCTGGATATATATCAGGGATATATATATGAGAGAGAGAGAGAGAGAGAGATGAAGGTAGAGCGGAAGAGGGAATAGCATATAGTGTCACAGGAGAATAAAGTAAACAAAGTTCCTAGTGGCCAATGGCTGCATGATCTTTTCTCGGATCACTAGTCCGTAATATGATACCTCTTTGTACACAGTAGTTTCTCCTTAATTAAAGTGTGTGAACGATTTCTTTAGTTATCATTGGCCTCATCTGAATAAAAATATATAAAAGATGTGTGTTGGTTTCATGAAACTGGAACTCAGAGTCAGTTCTTGTATAAAACACTGCTAAGTGTAGGCTTTGAAAAAGGACCCTACTTTGGGGAGTTGTATCTTCTTTCTCAATAAAATGATGCAACATGTTTTTAATGGAAATGAATGACGAAATAGAGTACAACAGGTTACCTAAATTTTAAAAAAATCGAGGGTGGTGTTGTTTTTTTTTTATTCGCATCGGAATTTTTCTTTGTTTGATTTTTTTTTTCATGTTTGACTAAATATATCCTATCTATTGTATCACACAGATACCTTAGTTATTTTTTAAATATTAGCTATATATTAGTAGAATAATATCTGCAAATTATATCATAATGATTAAATTATTTCATGAGATAGAGACCTCCAAAGTTTGCCATTTGTCGTTCGAGCAGGCATGTTTGTCAATTTTCAGAAAAATAAATAAATTTTAAATAAATATGATTACTTTATATTACAAGCAAGCTATACCCATAGTTTGCGCCTAAAACGTATTAGAGTTCTCCTAATGTTATCGCTTTAGTTATTCACTCTCAAACGGGCCCCCTCCATCAGTGCGCGTTAATGCAACTGTCCACCACCTCATGCCTTACGATTTTTCCTGTCCCCAAGTATTTTTTTCTAGTCAAAACTAAGTTTGGACTCGTTCACACCAGACACTAGACAATAACATATAAAAACATCAGTTGATTTGAAAATGTCGACTAGCCATCCTTTGGTCGATCTTATCTGAAATCACCCAGCGGTTATCTCGCCAGCCGGTGAACAGAAGAGGAGGAAGACCAAGATTACTCTCGTGTTTCTTAGGCATTACGAGCCATCGGGGGCCGAGGGCTTATAATGCTTCGTACCACCTTGTAGATATCCGCAACCGTTGTCTTATTGATGGCACTACATTCCTGTAACTCTAAGGCTAGCGCAAAAAGTTACAATCAAGCAGACACTTTCCACTGCTCGTTCGGTCGCATTCTCCCTACAATGACATCATTCAAGTTTTCGTCTCTAGTACGACCCTGAACATTCCCCAACCATTAGAGGCATAACGTCAAACATCACATCGAGAGAACGAGACATTCCGTTTATGCACAACCTCGCAGGCTTCCGCCCAAAAAAATATCGGACCGCCGAAGAAGCGTTCGACCAGACGCTCGCATTGGGCATCATTATACGTCCCTTTTTTTAGTTCATAGGTGTAACAGCTACACATGTTTTCAAAATCAACACCTGACGACTGGCGACCCTGAAGGAATTACCGCTCCCTCAATCAAGCAATCATCCCTGATCGACACCTGGTGCCCCATATCCCCGATGCTCTGTCAATTCTGGATGGCGCGATCATATTGTCACGTATAACGAGGTGAAACAAAGAATAACTGGGGAAACTGAAACGTTTAATGGGGCAAACTTGTGCCCGAAACAAAAAGGAAACAGAAGAAAACAGCAGAGCATCGCGGGCGTCGAAGTCGGCGTAAGAGCAGAGTCGAACGCTGGTGCGAGACTGACTTGGATTCGTAGCCGCGTGGGTTTCCGTAACATTCGGCCTGGAGCGCTCGCCGCGTAGAACTCTCGGGCCGCGAACAAGCAAGAGGATTCTCGAATTTACCAGAAAACTAAATTCCAATTCTAAATAAAAGACGCGTCACTCCCAGGAGTCAAACCCTGGCTTTTCGCGTGGGAGGCAGGAACAATACCGGTTAGGCCACGCGGTTGCAGCCTAGTTGGGCAGCTGCGCGCGCGGCAATATTTTCTAAAATTGATCTTGTATGCGCGTATCATCAAATCCCTGTCGCCCTTAAAGATACCTCCGAAAAGGCAATACTCACATTATCAGAGCAGTTCAGGTACTTCGAGGATTGCCTTTCGAGTATGCCTATGAGGAAAGACACTTCCCGTACCGAGGGAATATTTCATCCCTTCTGCCACAGTGATCCTCCCCGACCTACGTCGCCATTACGCCCCCCACACAACACGTACTATTTTCGTTAGCAGCGACCTTTCCTTAACCTCTCGTGTTTTTGTGCGAAGGGGCGCTATGCGCGGTTGCCTTGAAGTGCCCCTTGAGATGGTCCGTTCCCCGTTCTCAAATGGCCCCCAACCACTTTGAAAAACTGTTGAACTGCAAATCTGAGAGGATATCAATCGACATTCAAACATTTGCAAATCGACTCACTTGATTCCAACTTACCAAAAACTACGTGGGCGAATCAAACGTGACTCGATCAACTCAGTTGGCAAACTCCCACAGAAAGAGAGAGAGAGAGAAAGAAAAAGAAACGCCTTTATTATGCCGATTCCGGCTTTAAGGGGAGAGGGCTAGGTAGGGCTGTATGGGGCGACATCTTTAGACACACTGGAGATATGCTCCTGGAGGGGACGTTGAGTGAGCTCGCAGTGTGAGGGGTGAGTGAGCCTATCCTTCCAGGTGGTGTGGGAAGGGGAGAGTGTGTGGGGTGTAGGGAGAGGAGGCATTGCGAGCGTGGACAGTTCCAGAAGACATCTTCATTGTTCGGATAACTTCCGCTGGCTGAGCAGGAGGGGTGTCCTGGTAGGTTCAGTATACGGTGCTTGATGTGTGGGGTTTGGGAGAGAGTCGTTTTGGGCCTGTCGTAGGTTGGCAGACTGCGATCGAGAGAGGGAGCGGGACGGGGCAGGGAGGGGTGACTTAGAGACGAGGAGGCGATGCATGTTTTGCTTTCGGGAGCAACGGAGGGCACGTCTTTGGTCCTCAGGCAAGTACTTGGTTGGCCAGGAGATCGCAGGCACCGTAGTGAAATTAACTCGGGCGAGCGCGTTTCCCCGCAGGGGGCACCTGTGAAAGCAGGTGTTTGGAGAGTGGCGTCTACAAGGACCCCGAGCCCCGCAGGGGGCACCTGCACCTTAGGTGCTAGGTGTTTGGTGAGTAGCGTCACCACGGACCCCAGCCACGTGGGCCACCATACCCGCACGCAGGGGGCACCTACTTTTGTAGGTGCTTGGTGAGTGGCGTCACTACGAACCCCGAGCCATGTGGGTTCGCCCACCCACGTCTGGCTGTGCGTGGCGTACCCGTGTCCGGGGAAAACGGGACCCTGGTGGTTGAGCTGAGCCCGGGGTATGTTTGGACCCTTCGGGGCCCCCGGGCGAGGCAATACACTGCTTCGACCCCTGCTTCTCGTAGACGGGTGTCCTGGCTTGGCCCGACCAGGATGATTCAGACAGTCGCCTCTTCTACCCTCTTCTTCCTTCTTTCACTTTTCCTCCCACCTCTTTCTCTTTTCTTCTGCACTCTCTTCCTTCCTTTTTCACCTTCTTAGGCGGCAAGGGCTAACCTTGAGTGGAAACAGGTTCTGTCCCTGCATCCACACTCGGTTATAGTGCCCGGGCAGCACTGGTAGAGTAATTGTGTCAGCCAAGCCCTTCTTGTTATGGCACATTACCTACCCCCTTGTTGGGCTCCGTGGTGGGTGGTGCACCCGGGCACTGAACTTTCTTTCCCATCTTTATGGGTACCAAAACTAAACTACCTGATCGGGCCCTGAAAAGGACCCGCACCGAAGCACTGCCAACATTTTTCTCCACTGACAATGTAAATGACCATTTTATAAGATTTTCTGTTCTCCACTCTGACGATGCATCTAAACCACTTTCAAAAATATCTCCGTTCCTTGTCGCCAAAGTGCTTCAAGGCACGCTAGGAGCGAAGTATAACGCCAAAAAGCTCTTCTCAGGTGACCTTCTTGTGGAGGTTGACGAGAAATACCAAGCTACGGCTTTAATGAATCTCCAAGCAATCCACGATCTCAAAGTGACAGTGTCAGCCCATCGAACACTGAACACCATCCGCGGTGTGATCTCGGAAGACGATTTGATAGACAGTACCGAGGAAGAAATTGTAGAAGGCCTGCAATCCCAAGGAGTTGTTGCTGCAAAGCGCATCACAATCCGTCGAGATGGTGAGGAACGACCCACTAAACATGTCGTTTTGACCTTCGAGAGGCACACTTTGCCTCCGTCTATTAAGGCAGGCTACATAAATTGCAAGGTGCGACCTTACGTCCCGAATCCACTCCGTTGCTTTCGGTGCCAGCGGTACGGTCACGGATCGCGCACTTGCCGCGGTCGTGAGACATGCGCCAGGTGTGGCGGCAGGGACCATACCGCTGATGGCTGCAAAGCTGAAAACAAATGTGCCAATTGCAGTGGCAACCATCCTGCCTACTCCAGATCATGTGAGCACTTCAAAAAAGAAAACGAAATCCTTGCACTTAAGGTTAAAGAGAACATAACCTACCAGGATGCAAAGCGTCGCCTTTCCGCTTTCCACAGGGGCTCTTTTGCCGAGGCGGTGTCCAGCAGAGGACCTGCACCGTCTAAGATATCGGTGGCAACCCAGGCGTCCCTTGGGAACCCTGGGAAACCACTCCAGTCCTCCACGCCCAGGTTGAAGCTTTCTCTTCCTGGGCATTCCCTCTCGGCTGCCAAGGCAGCTGAGGCACCCGGTCATTCCAAAGACTCGGGTGCCATTGAGGCAATGGAGATGACTCCATTGCCCACACCTCGCAGGTCGTCTTCGAAAGAGAGCGAGCGAGCCCCTCGCTCCTCCTCTCAGAAGAGGACTTCCTCACCCAAGAAAACTCCAGCTTCGGGGGGAAGCACACCAGCTGACTCCCGGAGTCAGAATGGGCAGGCAATGCCTGTCCGTGGTTTGAGGACTTCCTCTGGTGAGGAGCGGCACTCTCGCCAAAACTCGCTGGAGAGGTCCTCCTCATCCAAAGGGCAGCATCGGGCTGCCCCTTCAGGATCTCGGGGACAGGAACAGAGAGACTCAGGCAATATCACGCCCAGTATCTCCCCTGCCTCTTCAGTGGGAGGTGGTCGTGGACGGGGTTTTCCACGCCGTGCTGCGGACCTACCCAAAACTCTAGGAAAAGTCTCGTCCGAGGAGGTAGAGGCGATGGACGAGGCTACTGATCTGGCTACTCCTGCGTCCGACCATGAAGACATGGAGTGGCAAACCTCAAACCGTAAATCGAAAGGGAAGAAACCTGTGACTGCTCCCAAATAGATTATACCAATTTACCCCTTTAATCGCGAGTATTAATTTTCTTTTTCTCTCTCCATTTTTATTAATTTATTCGTATACTTTTTTACCTAAATGAGAAGCTTGCATTTTATGCAATGGAATGTTCGAGGTCTCTTACCCAACATCGATGATGTTACTTATTTTATGGATGAGCTTCGGCCTATTGCCCTCTCTTTACAAGAAACTCATCTTCAAACACATCACACACAAATTTTGCGACATCATCAAGTGTTCCGTAAAGACCGTTTGAACTCCAGTTCTGGCGGTGTAGCAGTGGTCGTGCAGAGTGGGGTTGCCTGCTCGGAGGTTCCTCTTTGCACACCGCTCGAAGCTGTAGCGGTACGCCTTCTTTTAGACCGCCTCATAACAATTGTTTCCATTTATTTGCCACCAAACGTTCCATTGCAACTTCACGAACTCCAAGGGCTTGTACGGCAACTCCCTCAACCCTTCTTAATTTTAGGAGATTTTAATGCCCATCACCCTATGTGGGGCAGTACTCGCGTCGATTCTCGAGGCCGAGTAATCGAGCGGTTTTTACTATCATCTAACTTGTGTATTTTTAACAGGAGAGAACCTACTTTTTCAGTTCTGCTCACAATTCATCTACATCTATTGACCTTTCTATTACTTCACCTTCATTACTTCCATGCTTTTCATGGAAGGTTTTTAATAATCTTTTTGGGAGCGACCACTTCCCTATCGTTTTAGACAGTACTGTCTCTCTTCCGACTCTTTTAACGCGAATGCCCCGTTGGAAGGTAGACAAGGCAGATTGGTCCATCTTTCGATTGGAGGCACTAATCGATTCTTCTATAATCTCGAACATGAACCCAGAGGAAGCAACACTGTATGTCACAGAGGTTATAATAAGCGCTGCCACACGGAGTATTCCTCAAACGTCTGGTCGTCTTCCTAAAAGATGCAAGCCTTGGTGGAATGATGACTGTAAAACAACACGAAAGTCCCAGAACAAAGCTTGGTGCATCTTTCGTAGATATCCAACTTCTAGGAACCTACTTGAGTTTAAGAAAAGAAGAGCTAAAGCTCGCTGGACAAGACGCCAGGCGAAGGGAAGCTCCTGGAGGAAGTATTTGACGTCCTTGAGTAGTTTTGTACCTGCAAAAGAAGCGTGAAATCGGCTTAGAAAGGTTAGGGGTGACTACTTACCCTTCAGAATTCCCTTTTTCCCTGCGTCATCTTCAACGTCCCTGAAAGATCAAGCGAATGTTCTTGGGGAACATTTCCAAGACGTTTCTAGTTTACGCAACTGCAGTGAAGCATTTAAAAAGTTTAGTTCGACAGCAGAGAAACAGCCGATCATTCTGTCTGGTGCTCGTGACGCTCCGTACAACAGGCCTTTTACACTCTCCGAGCTCGAAGTGGCTCTCAGTGTAAAGAAGCAGTCTGCTCCTGGACCAGACAATATTCATTATGAGATGCTAAGGCACCTATCACCTGATTCTCTAGGCAGTTTGATGACCTTTTATAACTCATTATGGAACTGCTCTGCATTCCCCGAGATTTGGAAAAGAGCACATGTAATCGCTCTTCTGAAGCCTGGTAAGGATTCTTCTCAACCAACTAGCTACCGCCCCATTGCACTCACAAGCTGCTTGGGAAAAACCTACGAAAGAATGATTAATCGACGTCTCGTTCATTTCCTGGAGACCGAGAATGTGCTTGACAATAATCAATGTGGTTTTCGGGCTGGACGTTCCACCCTTGACCACTTAGTCCGCCTTGAAACCTCTATTCGGGAGGCATTTGTACACCGCCAGTTCTGTCTCTCTGTGTTCTTTGATCTGCAAAAGGCGTACGACACGACCTGGCGCTATGGGATCCTACGGGATCTCTATGCTTACGGTGTTCAGGGTCGCATGTTGCGATATATACAAAACTTCTTAATGGGACGTACCTTCCAAGTGCGTCTGGGCTCCACCTTATCGGACGTGTTTTCTCAAGAATGTGGTGTCCCTCTGGGAGGGGTGCTGAGTGTCACACTTTTTGCTGTTAAAATCAATAGCCTGGCTAAGGTGATACCACCGACAGTATCTTATTCTCTCTATGTGGATGATGTGCAAATTTCAGTTTCTTGCAATCTGCGTAGTTGCGAACGTCAACTGCAAGTGACAATCAACAGGATGAGCAAGTGGGCAGCCGAAAATGGGTTTCGTTCTTCCCCTGACAAAACCGTATGTGTTCTTTTTTCACTGCGTCGAGGGTTATCACCAGATCCTACCTTGCATCTGAATAATCATGCCATTACTGTAAAGGAGGCGCATAAGTTCCTAGGTGTGGTATTTGACAAAAAGCTCACATTCATACCCCACTTGAAAGAACTAAAACAAAAATGCCTACGATCTTCCAATATTCTTAAAGTGCTGTCACACACAACTTGGGGGTCTGACAGACGATGTCTGCTGCGAATTTATAACTCTCTAGTGCGGTCCCGGTTGGATTACGGTGCACCGGTATATGCGTCGGCACGACCATCTGCTTTGAAGATGTTAGACCCAATCCATCACTTGGGGCTGCGTCTAGCCACAGGTGCTTTTCGCACGTCGCCCGTGCTGAGTCTGTATGTTGAAACGCATCAGATGTCGCTTGAGCGACGCAGACAATATCTTAGTCTCGGTTATGTCTACAAAGTTTATAGTGATCCGCACCACCCTTCGTTCTCCGCTCTGCAGACCTCTGCATCACTGCGCCTTTTTGAGAATAAGCCCAGTATTGTTCGGCCCTTGAGCTTTCGGGCTGAGAGCATGGCAAAGTCGCTGCACCTTTCTTTTGATGAGCCCCCTTTGTTGAGACAGGCCTATAGGGTTGCTCCTTGGGACTTGGTGCCAATCTCTTGTGATTGGTCCCTTTCAAGGTACAGCAAAAAGGTTGTTCCTCCTTTCGTTCTTTTGCGGGAGTTCGCAGAGCTAGAGCAGAAATATAGTGACTATCTCCACTTTTACACTGATGGCGCGAAACCATTGACTTGCGTAGGCTGTGCAGTTTGTTCTCTCGCTTTCAGTGAAGTCAGGCAACTCAACCCTCTAGCAACTATTTTTACTGCTGAATTGTATGGTATCCTGATAGCTGTTGAATATATTCTAAAAAATAACATTAGCAAAGCGGTTCTGTTTGTTGATTCCCAAAGTGTTCTCTTAGCTATTTCATCTTTAGCAGACAGCAAGAACGCCCTTGTGCAACAGGTTCGTTTTCAGATAAACAAAGCTTTCCATCTAGGACAACTTATAAAATTTTGCTGGGTGCCCAGTCATGTGGGCATTCCTGGTAACGAGAATGCAGACCACCTTGCACTTAGTGCAAAAAACTACACGGAAACGTCTTTTGGCCTGCCACACCAAGACCTCAAGCCAGCCTTAAACAAGTCAATTATTAAATTATGGCAGCTGGACTGGGACACACAGATCGATAACAAACTCCACATTATTAAGCCCAACTTAGAAGTATGGGAGAGCTCCTCCCATAAGGACCGCCGTTCGGAAGTCCTCTTGTGCCGCTTGAGAATCGGTCATTCTCGATTGACGCACCTGCACTTGCTCTGCGGTGAAGATGTAAAGCTCTGCGAAAAGTGTGGGAAAGTGTTAACCGTCCTCCACATCCTTTGGAATTGTAGATTTCTCGATCATCAACGTCGAAGATATTTTCCTGAACTTTTCAGAAACCACCTTCCATTTCATCCTTATTTTTTGCTTGGAGATAGACCTTTGGTGCCATTTGCTCGCGTTTTAAGTTTCCTACATGCAATTGGCTTTTTGCATCTGATATAAGTAGACAAGTAAGTTTAGACATAACTGCATGCTAGGCTTTTTAAATTAACTTTCTTGGCGCAATATGGCCACAGTCGCTCTTGCGCCATTAAACCCCAATCATCATCAGCGCGTTTGCTCGAGCGTTACCTGCGAGAGCGGCATGGTCCAGATGATGCAGAGGGGCATTTGAGGCATCAGGTCGAGGGCGTGGTTATGGGGGGTAGGGAAAATGGGGGGATCACGAGGGTGTGTAGGTTTCAGATGCTTTGCTGCGAGTCGGTTACGATGATGTGTTGAAGAGGGGAGGGGGAGAGTTTGGAGAGAAGCTTGATAGCATCAGCAATTGCTTGGGTTTCAGCATGGGAGGCGGAGGGGACGTCAGTTTAGTTTTGTGTTTGGGAGATAGGTATTTGGGGGGACTAGAAGGCGGTGTGTGCGATGAGGTCGCGGTGGCTGAAGTGGGAGTCAGTGTAGATAATGACATGGTCATCTTGTGAGAGGGCTTGAAGATATGTTTTCAGGCTCTGTGTTTTGTGCTCACATCGCTTAGTGTGGTATTTGGAGTCCATGTGTTTCGGGAGGGGATCAAGGATGATCTGTGGGAGGTAGGGCCAGGGTGGTGGGGGAGGGCGGATGGGGGAAGACCTGAAGGGACTGGTAAGTTCAAGCGTTGTTGCAGTGCTAGGTGGTGATTCGCGATTTTTTCTTGAAGGGTGTTGTAGATGTGTGCTTGTTTTAAGAGGTGTGGTGTAGTGGTAGTAGGGGACTTCGAGGGCTGACCTTAAGAATTTACGGAGAGCGCGCTCCAGGTTACGAATTTGTGTCCGGGTGGGGTTCAGGTGAGGCAGGTGGTATAGTAAAAAGGAATAAATCATGGTCTCCGTGGCCCTGACAATTTCACGTTCTTTGAAGCCTCCGTGTCGTTTGGCTACACGTTTGAGCATTTCGCTGACTTGATTGGTGTGCCGGATGAGTTTTTTTTATAATGAGTTTGGCGGCTCCGTTTTGTTAGGATGCTTAGGATCTTGATGTGGGTGCGTCGCGGTATAGGGTGTTGGTTACGATAAGGCGAGATTAGTTGCGGGTTGGGGTCCTTGTTGTTGTTGGAGACGATTATGCACTCACATTTTTCTGGCGAGAAAGAGAGGCCGCATTGGGTTGTGCAGTGTTGTATGCGGTGGCACGCCTAAGTGAGGGCGGCTTCTTGCTCGGTTGGTGAGCCAGTGGTTCTCTATAAAGTGATGTCCTCGGCATAAAGTGTATTGGGAGGTGTATCATGGCTATGTTAAAGAGTGTGGGTGCAAGAATTGAGTCCTGGGGGACTCCGCGATGCTGGGGGAAGGGGGTAGATTGGTGGTTTCGTATTTGGAAAGGGGCCGTACGTCCGGAGAGGAGGTTGTGAATAAAGCTGTACATTCGGGTACCACAGTCGGTTGAGGCAAGGTGTTCCAAGATAAAACTCTGCGATACGCTGTCGAAAGCTTTGCTAATGTCTAGGGCAAGGATCACACGGAGTTGGGGCCTGCCCGGTAACGAGTAGACGTCTTTATAGGTGCGTGCGAGACTGTCATGGGTGCTAATGTTTTGGCGGAAGCCGATGAGACTGGGGAAAGTGGATGACGGTTTTCGAGATGCCAGTTGAGGAGATTTAGTATCATTTTTTCGAGAAGTTTACCCGCGCAGGACGCGAGGGGGATCGTTCGGAGGTTGTTGATGGTGAGAGGTTTGTTGGGTTTAGGGAAGGTGATGACCGAGTGTTTCCACTCTGGAGGGACTTCACTCGTTTCCCATACATGGTTGTAGAATGCCAGGAGTTGTGCATGTTGGTCGTTATTGAGGTTCCTTAATAAAAGATAGGTGATGACATCCTCTCCCTTTGTGGTATTTTGGGCGATGGACTTGAGAGGGGATTGTAGTTCCGTTGAAATGAAAGGGGTGTCGAGGTCGTTTGGAAGCAGATGAGGTGCCCGTGGTGGAGGGACAATGGACGGGGAGTTTGGGAGGGGGGAAAAGGTTTGGCGCAGGTCTTGTTCTAGTTGTTGGGGGAGATTTTGTTTGCTAGTACGATGCAAGTGAGGGGGTTCTGTAGGTGGGAGAGTCTAAAAAAGATTTAAGCATGTGCCAAGCAGGTTTGGTGCTAAGCTGCAAGTTTAGGGAGTCAAATAGCTGAAGTCAATTTTCGACTATCGATTTATTGGTGTTGGTTTGTATTTCTTCGATGATTTGTGTGAGGCGACGTTTGAGGTGCTTGTCACTCTTTCGGCGCTGATATGAGAGACTGCATGGTGGCGGGGAATCCCGAATGTTGACGAGTTGTCGGTCGATGTATGGGGTTTCAGTGGATGTGTAAAGGCGTTTGGTGCGTTCGTTTTGTAGGTTGAGGATATCGCGGAGCCAATGGATAGGAGTTGAGGAAGCTGGCAGGAGACGGGAGGCTCGGATTTGTCTCAATCTGTGATTAGAATGGGTTTACGGCGAACTTTTTTCGGATGCGGGGATTGTAGGCTGGTGATGAGAATCTTCTGATCGCTTACCTAGTTGTTCATCAGTAGCAGTCCAGGTTTGTGTAAGTGTGTCTTTGTGGAAAGTTAAATCGGGGTTAGTATCTCATTCCACTGAGTTCCCTGTTCTAGTATAGGTTCTGGTTACGTTCAGTAGGGTAAGGCGGGTGGCGTTCGCCGCATTTCCAAGTTACCTGCCCCTGGAGATGGAGATGTGATAGCCCCAGAGCACGTTGGCGGCGTTAAAATCACCCGCAAGGAGAACGTCGCAGTTTTGTAAGAGGTGAGGATTCTGGTGAGCCAGGTTGTTAGATCTGCTAAGTTCTTTCCAGGTCTCCAGTATGCGTTAATTGTAAGGAGGGAGGGTGTGAAGGTGTCCGGAGGTTGCGTGGTAGTTACAACGTGTTCTTGGTCAGTATTGTTTAGGAAGGACCTGTCTATTTGTATGTTAGGCAGGGATTTATCGATGTAACTTGCAACCAGCGGAGTATTGTGTTTGGCAGAGATGGAGGGCTGAGTGAAGGCAATATACCCCATAAGGTTAAATTCAGCAGGTGATCCTGGATTAGAAGGATGCCGGGTTTTTGGGGCAGGGAGAGGAGGTACTGTTTATGCCTTTTTTTTCGGCGGAGCTTACGACATTATACACTGTAAGATTTGTTGTGCCGAGTTAGTCATCATTGAACTCTGAAAGGGTAGATGAAAGTGATTCACGGTAGCACTTTGAGTTATCCCTGGATTAGTTCTGGGTTTTTCGCTTTTATTGGGCTCTGAGTAGCGCCTGGAGGGAGAGTTGGTTATATATTAGATCCGAGATCTCACTGCATAGGGCAATGTTTCATTGCTCAATTAGGTCCAGCTTAGACCACAGCTGTCGGAGGGCCGTGTGGAGGCTTTTGAGCATGTCAGAATCGGATTGGATGGTGGAGGGGAGTGTTGGTGTGGTAAGGTTGGACGAATTGATAGAGGGGTGTTGTGCAGAGGCAGGGTGGGGGCACGTGCGGCCGAGGGCCTGTTTGTAGCTGCCCTGTCGTAGATGGGTAGAGGGGTGGGGGAGGGGGGCGGACAGTTTCGAGAGGTAGGCTCACTCACCCCTCTCATGGGGCTAAGGTTTCGGGAACGTCTTGTGTCCTTCGTTAGGACGTGGGGTTTGTTTAGTGGAGTTTGTTTCCTTGTGGAGGAGTTGACGGTGTGGGGTCGTTTGTCTATGGACGGCGTGTTTCTAGCAGGTCGTCTAGCCAAGGTTTGCGATGGGGTGGTTACGAGGACCTTTGGGAGAGGCCTTGGGGTTTCCGGCTGGTTGGTCGGCTCCTGGCGTTGCCTTATACGGCGGTGGTATGCTCCCCGTAGGACCTTGGCATTTGCCCCCTTGCGCGCAGGGCAGTCGTTGAATGTAGGGGGTGGTCACCGGAGCAGTTGTGGCAGAAAGGTGAACAGTGGTGTTCGTCGTCTCCGAGTGCGGTGATGTCCGCGCAACAGTTTTCACAGAGGGCTATGTTACACAGACATGCGTAACACAGAGGTGCCCGTGGATGGGGGGGGGGGGGGGCGGCAGCGGTATTCGGCACGGTGGTAGAGGATATGGCAGGGATGTACGTGCCCCTCAAATGCGATAAGCACTGATTTCGACTTGCCCATGATAAGGGCGGTGATGCTGCGGGGGTCCGGGGAGTGGAGGTGCGCTACGAGTTCTTGTGTGTGTGTGTGTGGGGGGGGGGGGGGGGGGGGGGCAGGGGGTGCAGGGGGAGGGCAGGCACACCGTGAACGAAGCCCTTGCACGAGCATAACACGGGTTAATTATCTTGCTGAAGTCAAAGGGTTTGAAGTTGGACCAGTTTCTTTTGGGCCGAGAACGAAATGGGTCGATGACCGCGAAGTTTTGCGTAGGCCGAAGCTTCAGTATGGTCTCTCGGATTTCCATAGGGGTGAAGTTGGCTGCTTGCATGACGGCTTCTGTGAAGGTCGATGGGCGTACGGACGTGAGATCGAACCCTTTCTGCAGCTTGAGGATGGCGGTGTAATGTTGTTTTGTGGGTTTGGTGCTCGAATAGACCGCAGTCAATTTGGTGAGGTCGCGGGGCGGTGGGCAGGACCGAAGTGATGGGGAGGCCCCGGC
Source organism: Ixodes scapularis (assembly GCF_016920785.2). Classification (NCBI taxonomy): domain Eukaryota; kingdom Metazoa; phylum Arthropoda; class Arachnida; order Ixodida; family Ixodidae; genus Ixodes; species Ixodes scapularis. The sequence goes on along the minus strand of NW_024610076.1, from coordinate 470,305 downwards.
CATGCTGGAAGCAGGCCAGCGCTGAGCCTGAGGTAGACTTTGCAAGGAGTACAGCAGCGGGTGCGGCGGGAGCCCGTTGCTTTCGGGAAACAAGGTGTGGGGTAGCGCGGTGGCGCTAGTGTCGCTTCAAAAGGGGCCGTACTCGTCGATGGTCGGGTAGGGTTAGCGGTGCGGACGTCGGAGAGGTTTTTCAGTCGCCGAACAATGAAGGTTTGCGGCTCAACTGGACTCAAAAAGTCGCCCAACGGGTCTTTCCTTGACCATGCAGGAGACGGTATCACACCAAATTTGTTGCGAGGGTGATGGTCACTCTGGTGAGATGTGTATCATCAGGAGCCGACACGAGGCACGTCCAACATGGCTGACGGCCTATGGCGCCACCCTGCCGCAGAGAGCGTGATTCTCTTTAAGACACGCGCTGACACACGCCAGTTTCCACTGATAGCCCCTAGATTCGCAAATTTTGTTTGAAGCGCCATCGCGCTTGCTCGTGGCGGCCGTGTTTTAAACTGCTGTTGCAAGGCGCGCTGCAGCGAGAAAGAAGGTTGGTTCTTCAATCAGCGTTAGCCCGGCTGAGTGGTATGAGAAGGGATCAGCTCTCCATGGGAGTTTTCCAACTCATTTGATCGAGTAACGCTGAGAAAACCTGCACGTTGCGACGTCTATTCTTCACCCTGAACCGTCTCGCCGACAAGATCGGCAGTACTGTTACAGATATCTCGCCAGCCGGTGTCCAGAAGAGGAAGAATAACACCAAGATAACTCTCGTGTGTTTTAGCCATATAGAATTCTAAGACTATTCCAGCAGTTCAGCTGAATTGTACATATTAAAAATAAACGTCGATCGCTAAATTCATCTCAACTTACAGCAGGCATTTGTGGCAACGTGAACTTCTGCGGATTATATACAACTAATGTTGATCATTGCCCTCTGCTGTTAGGAAAACACGGGCAGGCGCTGAGTGTAATTTCTCATGAGTGAGAATTCCTGAAGGTCGTTCAACTTCCCGCTTCTGCTTTTAAATTTTTAAGCTCAAAGACTCAAATGACTGATTTATAAAATATTTATTTTACAGGATGGCATCAAAACAAACATCGACACTTTATTCAAGCTCACGGGACCGGATGGAAAAATCCTCAAGGTAAATTTGATGTCTTTCGTTTCAGTAAGGGAGCCCGGCCGAGTCTTTGTAACGTTTTTCTCGTACATTAAACCAACAATGTATGTATCACAGTAAGAAGGTTGCCATCTATTTAATAAAAGAGGGGCTCCATCTCACAGTGAACTATTCCTTTGTTCCTTAGAACACGAGAACTAACTAAACATGCGGGCTATAATTACTGCACATTGAAGTTAAGAAAACTAAACATTTATAGGCGTCCTCAATGGTCTACGACTGCTTCAAAAAATGTATTCAGTGCCGCGGTCTTTGCGAAATTTCTCAAACATACTTATTAAATTTCCGTGGCCAGGATATCGTCGATGCGGAAGTGCAAAAGTTTAATCTTCAACTCAATAAAACCTACTATCTTATCAAGAAGTTCGGAAGCGAGCCCAACTTTTCCTTCAAGAGTCGACTGAAGAGCTTGTATGAAGCCTACGTAAATCATGTCAGAGGCGAGGTAAGCGGCATCTTTATGTCATTGGGTTGGCCTAATGCCTAGTCAAGTAGCTGCATAACGTCCTTTTTAATTATTGTGTTTTTTTTTATTACGAGACAAGTTAATTTTCGATGAAATTTTTTTAATAATACGTATTATCTGCATTAAGTATTTGTTCTAACTATTACTCAATCTGGCCGCTTGCAGATAAGATATTTTGGCTTCAATTTTTTTAACACGTTGAGTGTTCATTTGGCGGTTTCAGCACGTAGAAGGCATACTGCGACTGTTCAGGAAAGGATGCAATAAAGTCTTAGCTCTTTTAGTCACTCTCAACTACATGCCTCACGCATGTGCGTATAATGCCACCGATCCCTTTTACCCGTGAGTATAGTTATTGAGTTTGGTTTTAGAACTGTGCTTCAAGTGACTCCCAGCATGCTAGAATATGCCATTTTCAAAATACGAGCATTCAAGTAGCTGCTGTGCCGAATCTCATGGTGCACCATAGCTTGGGCAAACACTGTGAGCATGTAGTGGTCACGAGGGTTGGGTCAACTTTTGACGCGAACTCGGCTCCACTCGAACCAAAAAGACACTTCACAACCAAGAAATGGCGGCCGCGGATGTTGCTTGGTGAGATCCGTGATGTGCTAGCGCTGTTGCTGTAATGTGCTACCGCCAGACAAGCAACGTGGAGCTAGCCACCGTCCAATAGGTAGAGTTCAGACGTATGCATCCAGCCATCTATCCGTGGATATATTGTATGCTAGTAAACGCTTGCGCAGCCTCGTGATATTTCGTTTTCTCGCCATCCCCAGGTCAAAGAGCGTGTTGGAGACTTGAAGCCACTCTATGATGTATTCCATGCATTCGTTGACGCCCTTTGTCCCGGTCTACTGGGACCTGTGGTGAGAAGTCTTCGCCGGATAATACGACTAGTTACTGTTTTTTTTTAAATTATGTTATGCATGTCGATGTTGGGAGCTTAATTGTACTTCCCAGTGTTTTTTCGCGGTATTTGTTCGTGCCGAGAGATGCTAAAAGAAACAGCGTTCAATGATTGCACTCCTTCTCTAGAGAACACAAACAAACAAACAAACAAGGGATATCCCATTGTTACATTTAGATCGATGTCAATGTACCAAGAGCTCGTTACATTGTTTAGTAAAACAAAGATCGAGGCGAAGATTGTATTCTCGCTTAGGTGTACCTTGCATATTTTAACTTTATTTTACGCACAAACTTTCAACCCCAAAATGTTTACCACAAGCTGAGCCTTAAAAACAATTCTCGCTAAATTCCAGTCTTGATTGCTCCTGGTTTCAGCTGACTACAGGAGAAATATACTTGAAGCACAATATTAAAACTACAGAGGAAACGCTCTCCATATTGAACTTTGCTGACAGAGGTTTCTCAGTTAACGTCGCATCTGAGCAAGCTGACCCCGTAGTGCATGATTCATTTGAGCTTCCACCAAGAGTGATTATATTACTAGGATATTTCAATTAAATTATACTTCCAATTACTTTCCTGAAAATTTCTATACCATAATTGAATAACATTACGAACTACCGGAAGCTAGAAGTAGACTTAAGAAGAAATCCGTGTCAAGTCAAGGATTACATGCAATCCGTTACTTTTTCAAGTAAACGTATAACTAGCACGTTCTTTTTTTTTTCGGCAGTGATTCGTAATTTAGTTTGATTACTAATATTAGAAACGAATTCATTTAATTGCTTCATTCTTCTTTAAAAAATGAGCATAATAAAGAAACTGGTGTTTCATGAGCCGACAATTCAGCAACGTAATGATAATAAGTTCAACAAACTAGAAAACATTGCGAAGAAGAAAATAACCGAAAAGAAAACACGCTTTTTCAATGAACGGTCACTAGAAACACTAGAAAAACGTGCAAGGCAAATTCAAAAATCCGAAAGACGAATATCAAGACGACAATGCCGAGTAGGCGTTACCTTCTTGATCTTCTGGTGGAGTTGACGCTGTTAGTGAGCATGCACATCGCAAGTTTGGTTTTTAAAATTCCAGAGATACCTTCCGGTCGCCATAAGCTAGCGGGTCGGTGGCTGTGATTGCAGCTTTTGCTGCCTTGTCAGCTTTCAGGTGATCGCAGTGCACCTACACTCTTTCTCTTAAAAACAACCTTTTTTTTCTTTCAAGAACTACCATAATCAGGGCGTATCAAAACAGGAAAATAGTGTTGGACAACATTTTTGAAAACATTAGATTTGTTTCAAGTATTTTCTTGATAAGTGTACGGGAAAAGTAACTTAGAATTATTTGTAACGTAACGAGTAAAGTAATCCAGGGCATTTCAGTGAAACTAATGTGTAAGATAAATCCATGAGATCTGAGGCTCCGTAATTTGCAATTGTAATTCCTTGCATTTTTTAAGTAATGGGTACAAGGCTGGCTAAAAGCAGAGCTGGCCAAATTACTCATATTTTGTAATTAAATTACATTACTAATTACTTTGCTGAAAATTGCTGAAATGTAATTAAATTACATTACAAATTACCACAGCCAGAAAGTAATTAATTACTATTACAAATTACTTTTCAAAGTAATGACATTACTTTCGCATTACTTTTGTATACTTTTAGATATAAAGGAGCTATTGGTAACTTCCTTTTTCAGATAACTTTATTTACATTATTTACACAGTTCATGGCACACAGCTAGAACTCTCTGTTGCATGTTTACCGATGGACAGAAAAACGCACGCGACTGATCCGTTTCCCACCCCAACCCGGACAACTATTTTTGGAGATGACTGAGGACCCTACGCAGATTATCTCTGGGTGGGGGTAGAACAATTGTCATTGTTCGCAAAATCGCGTCGAGGCCGTTCCACCAGGGGCCTTAGTTCGACCTACTTCCCCTCCTTCGTTTCCCGACAATGTCGAGCAGAAAAGCTCGAATGGCAGGCACTTACCAGCCCTATTTCTCACAGTGGAAGATAACACAGAGAGGGTACGCAGCATGCATCAGAAAAAGTATGCGGAAACTTTCAAGAGGGGCCAGAAAACGTCGAATGCAAAACCGCAAAACATAGGTAGAGAATCGCGCTGAGCGGGTTTTCACAGTTCAAGAGAGTGGCAGAAAATGTCTAGCTGAGGGCGGGCGCGAGAGTCGCACCAGCCGCATTAGCATCAGCAACATAGCGGCGGCCAAAGAGCGTTTTTTGGAAAGCTGTAGAGGAAAAAGAAAAAGTAAAATAAAAAGAAAAGCGCTCTTGTGTATTGTGGACACAAAAAATATATCTGGTGCGAAAAAGTAATTAGGTAATTTAATTACAATTACCGTCGCTGGAGTAATTCATTACATTACTAAATTACCTGCTACAAAAAGTAATGAATTACATTACTAATTACTGGAACAAGTAATTAAATTACAGTAATTTCATTACAGTAATTACATTACTGCCAGCTCTGGCTAAAAGTAATGAAATTGCAATTACGATACTGAGTAAATATTTACTGTAAGGTTGCATTGCTACTTCTTCGCGCGTGAACATGGCGGAGCAATTCTTTTTTCATTACAATGCATACTGCTCGGCCAAGCTAGCGCGAACATGGCGTAAGCGTTTTATCGCACTTTGGGGAGCCGGGGTAATTATAGCAAATTACATTTTTTATTCGACTGACCGTTTGACGCAAATCAGCAAATTACAGCATACTATAGTAACATACAGCTTTGAAAAGGCGGGAGTGGCGAGTTGCAACCATCGACCCCGCAGCCACTGAAATTACCCAATATAATTGAATTCAGCCCAAGGTTCATTCATTCTCCTGACTACAAACAGCTCAAAGACGTACCTTTCCGGAAAAAGACCACATAAAAATAAACACAATGGTAAAAGTACTCATGGCAAACTTTATACACCTGCCTAAATTAGTAACATTGATTAAACTTTGAATGATATCTTACCCAAGCAAAATGATTTGTTGGCCTAGTTGGTTAAACATTATGAAAATTAAAAAGCGTTCTCCCTCTTGTCCTCGTCTTTTGCGCTTTTTAATTTTCGTAATATCTTACTCAATCATAGCTAAGCTCTCATACGGTAAGAACGTCAACCTGAAAATTAAGATGCAAAAAAACGTTCGTGATTCAAATGCGTTGCACTTTGAGTTCTTGAGTTGTCACTGAGATTTGACTAGACCATTTAGTTGGAAGAGGACATACAAAAAAAAACAACTTCGATTGCTTCTCGGTGTTAACTGCGTCGCGCTTTGTACATAGTATAAAAACCAAAGGTTCAACAAGATTTTCCACGCGAGCATTGTTGTGGTTTCAGCTCTCTGACAACCGGGCGGCTTAGCAGAGGCTTGATGAAGTCAATTGAGTTCTGTGTGCGTTTAGACAAACGGCGAGTTATTCCGCACAAAGGGGTACCTCATCTACTCCGTTGCAGATAAGCAATTTACCCCGTACAGTAACACTTCTGGCTTAGAACATTTTAAGTACATCAGGTGGTGATACACGATCGCACAGCGGTTCAGTACTCATCGAGATTGAAATGGGCTAGAACAGGAATCAAATCGGGGATAATTAACTTTGATCATAAGTCGTTATCCTCGAGCCTAGACCTGGGGGACAAAGAAGTTTGGTTAGATGTATAGCGCCATCTTATGCGTTGCAACTGTGATAGGCTCAGCGTCAGCAATCAATGCAGGCCCAAGCAGTAATTTCGCCTTCACCCCAGAAATGAATAAACGAAGTGGAGACAATTTTATTCTCGCGCATCCGAGTGTCCTGCCGAACAGTGACGCAGCGCTCGTGTTCAATTGCTCGGCAGCATGCACTTCCCAGTATTGTCTTCTTTCGGCCACCAGTGACGGTGACAAGAACTCGTATGTGGCGCCTTCTGTTCTCTGCCAAAGGCTTTACGAGGATAAGTAGAGCGAGGGGAGGGAATGAGACCACGTGGGCCGTCAAGACGTCGAGATCTGATTGGAATAATTAGAAGAAGACGCAAAGACTACCGTCCTTTGCAGCTATCCACTCACTCCTTTCAGTCAGGGCAAACACGAGCGTCATGTGCTCCCCACGCAGTGTCTCATGGTCGAACGCCGGCGTTCGGCGTTCGAACGGGTTTGAGCAGTGGGTAGAGGTAAGGGCAACTAGCGTTTGCAGTTACCATCTATCTTTCCAATCACAGCTGAACTCTCAGACGTCCCCGCGTGGCCTCATCTCCCCATACCTCTCGCATTCTCGGAGTTTACCCATATTGTTTAGGTCACACCACCAGATTTATTCTCTAGCAGTCACTCTATGCCCGGTTGTCAGGAGTCTGATATATAAAAAGTAATTATGTCTCTTTTAAAAATGCACGCAATTAAAGAATTAAATATCTACTAAATTGCTTTCTTCATAACGTAATCATGGCAATGAAACATTGCCATTACTGTGATAAATTAAGTACTCGTAGATTCCACCCAGGACTACAACCCACATGGCGCAAAATGCACATTGAAAAATGTCGGCGAAGAGTCGTCGTCAGTACAAGCTGGTCACATCAACTCAGCGGATGCCACCAATCAATAGATACTGGATGGCATGAACTTTTTTCGAAACTTGAAAACGTTCAGAGTATTCGACGATGTTGGATTCCTCCAATACATTTGCCCAATTTCTACACGAAAAAACATAATGCTGTCAGGAAATACGTGTACTGTTCAATGTTGAAGAATATATTACGTAGTTATTAGATATTTTATATGTTAGAACATATCCACGTATGTTTATACAAAATTAAAACAAATATATGACCCGTTAACGATTTAATTAATTCGTTAATGTGAAACAATCTAAACAGTATCGGTATTTAATATGTTTAAAATTTTCACGCGTGAAAGTAAAAGTCAAACTCCTGTCAAACTCTAACCCAGGGAGATTTCAGACATCTCTCGGTATTTCTTTAGCGAAGTGACTGTTTTTCTTTTGTGTTTCAGAACGCATTTTGGCTAAGTATTACAGTGTACCTGCTCTTAAGCATACCGGCAATAATCATGGCATTGAAGTTAGCGGCGGTCTACTCCAAAGTCAAAGCACCTGGGGAGGTGCCGGTTGCTACAGATGAACTTATGAGCCAGCCCTTGATGTGAGCATGTTGTTTTGGGTTTTATTTTGCGTGAGGTTAGCTCCGATAACGTTTCCTTGCGCTCCTTGCTACGAGCTGACTTTTCTAGAAGGGAACTGTACCGACACGCCTCAAGTACGCGTTTGACAGCGCTACACTTTCAAGAACAAGTCTTGTAGCCTTGTGAAAAAAGAAATTCACACTTCGAAGCAGGACAACAGCTTGGCAACCGAAGGCGCGGCTTAGCTGCAAGCTTGAAGGTTGGACGATCTCGTCACACCAGGAGCTCAAAGTCGGCGCCTCCGCCGTGCTACCAAACAGCATATTTAATCTACTGTCGGTGACAGGTTTAGAACCGATCAGATGCTTCTTTTATGATTATATTGCAATTAAATGCAACGGTGCAACCGAGCTGTTCACCTTCCCCCGGGATTATTTTCGTCAGATGTTCTTTGTCTTCCGCCTTTTTTTGAATTTGCATGCGACGAAGTCTTATCAAAGGCAAGATAAGTGTTACATTGGGCTTGTTTCGTTTTAACGCTGAATAACATTTTAGGAGGGGGTACCTTGGTTAAAGCGTAATGCGCAGGAGCGAAATGCAAAAAGGTTACGAAAATTAATCCTGATGTTCCGTGGCTTTTGACGTTATTAGTCAGATAACTGAGAAAGCATACACCTTTTCCCCTCTTCGACCGTGGTCAGAATTCGGTCTATCGCAATCTAACGCAAAAATACCAGACTGTGAGCCAGCCTTAAGCTGGTCACATTGTTTCCCTCTCCTCAGGCCCAAAGGGATGCACGCGGTTCCACCACGACGGTCGCACGACGAGGAAACTTCTCAACTGCCTAAAGCGTCCGAGGATTTTCTCTCGAGCGGGTGGCACGCCACCATTCCCAGTACGACGACCTTTAGCCATATGAGGAGCACAGAATCCGGTATAAGGAGCAGCGCGTAAGTTTTTGTTTTTATTAAATATTTTATAACACAGTTCATTTAGTGGTAGTGTTTTATAAAAACATTAAAGCCCGGTCACGCTGGAAATACACCACACAAATACCAGTCTGCAAACATGTATGTGTTCTAGTATGACGGTCCGTCAGATTGGCCGTGAAACTCTGTCTGTAGATATGTCGAAAGTGCACATGTGTGAAGAAAGCATGCTTTGAACATGGTTGAGGCGTGTCCTCAGACACTTCTGTCATCATGGCTGCAGCCAACACTGCGTCTCTTGTTTCATGAACTAGGGACTTCCTTAGCGCAAAATGTATTGCCGTACATTCATATGCGGAGCCTAAATTGGCACGCTACGTCCCGCTCAATATGGCTAAATTAAGCGACACTTTGGAACTCAGTAAGGCTCCCAAAGTTGCACACGGCTCATCTCAAAACATGGGGCGCATTCTGCCCCTGACCTAATGCATTAGATTAGAATAAAAAAAATTTACAGACGCTTTGCACATAAAATATTGGATCAAGAATCTCTATACCTGTTTTCACCTCAAGAAAAAAGTAAGTTTTGCACATTGTTCATAAGCGGTGTGAAGTTGTTCTTGTGAGATTCGGCTATTGAAGGAAAAAGCGGTCCTTTTGTTGTTTGGAACGTGTACTTATCAATAATATAACGTATATATAATCTAGACTTTACTTACATGAACCTTATTTCTCTAGATAAAAGGGAAAATCAATAATAGTCCAGGAAGAGTCGAATTTGTTTACTACGCTTCTTGAGGCGAAAACGGGTATAGATATAAAGAAGAAACCTTTAAGAAGTCCTGTAACAAAAACAATATATGAAATCCTCTTGAAATTATTTTTTTATGAGAAAGATGCAAACATTCCAGTTTTTTTTTATTCAGAAACATCTCAAATGTGCGAAGTGTCTCTTTATTTTGGCGAGCTCCAAAATATTATTTTGAAAAGAGGGATTAATTTATTTAGAAACTAAGTGAAAAAAAAGTGGGCCCTCTTTTATCAAGTTCAAGGTTAAACTCTGGAGGCATTTTAAGGAAGAAACAACCATGTAGTGCATAGCTTCAAAATAATAATTTTACTTTGGTGGGAACAGCGCGAAAAACGACGTAGGACTAGGACGAAGATACAATCAGACAGGGCGCTGATTCACAGAAGTAGGAACCACCAACTAGTCCAACTGCATGGCTTGTTGCATAATTTTAGTTTAAAAAAAGAAACGGAAGTTAAATTATCGTAAATGCGTCTGTTTTCGTTCGAATGATGATGTTGATGTAAACTCTACTTCAAACGGTTAGGGGGTATTAAAGGGTAATTCAGGTCGAAAATTGAACCGAAATAAATGTCTGATATCTATTTATGGAAACTAAATACGTGCACCTCCACATTACCACACTAACGAGAAAACCTGAACCACTCGAAGACCGTTATTGAAAATCCTACCACCTGCCTCTCGGCGGGTATTCAGCGTGTTGGCTGTTTGTCAAGCAGTTTCGTGCCCGATGTCATGTTTGTACTCAAGATTACTTGATCATACTGCGACTTCTTTCGCCGTGTTTTTCCGCGACGTATTTAATCGTCCGATTGGACTATTTATGCTTGTTATGGATATTTTTTAGCTACCGCCGTTTGTCAGTCCACCTCAGCGATCGCGCACGGAGGTTATTGACTCCCTGCTCGCTCGAGAACGCTGTGGTGACGATGGTGGTATTCACTGCCAACAATAGTTTAGTTCACGTTTGCTCAACGTGGGCTTACGATTGGCCTCCTCAACTCTTCTGCAATGTGCCTTGCACATATCGAGATTGTAGCCCTTAGAGTATTAATGGGGACGCGCTCTGAGCCTGCGCTAAGCCCACTTTTATCCTGGCGAACTCGCTATTCGGCCGGCAGTTTGATGACTTTGTATTAATGTTCGCTGCGGAGGACGCTATCTACAGAGCAAAGCACTAAAACAGGCATAGCATCTTACCTGACTGAACGAAACTGCTCTTGCGGCTAGGCCTGTTGTATGTTTTGCGGTACTGTGGTACGAACCTTGCGACCCATGATGGCTATGCCGCTAATCACAAGGGTTGCCATCATGCTTCATCCGATAGTTTCAGTCATTACAGCCAAAAGCCTCCGAAACAAAACTTTGAGGTATGCTATCTGCGAAACTACACGAGGCACCAAAAAAGAAACTATACCTCGCAATGCAGAAACATTCCTGTCACTAAAAACAGCCGTAATCCGGAAATAAAGAAAAATGTTCCGGAGTTATCTTTTAACTTACCATTAATGAAACTGCACCTTTAAACGCACATGAAGGATGCTCCATGGCGGAATCTGTAAGTAATCAGGAGTGTGGGACAACTTAAGAAGCATAGAGACTGACTTGGTATGTTCATGCTTGTTGATTAGTGAATCATTAATCAATGTTCTTATGGGCGATTGCCATTATATTATTGGCAGCGGAGTGACAACGAGGTGCCCGAGGCTGCTCACACCTCGCGGTCTTTAAACTGTCAGTAACTCTTTTGCCCCCTTGTCTCGGCATTTGTTTTGCTAAATTATCACTCTCTCATACTTTCGTTTCAGATATTCACCTTCTAACCTCGACTCGCAGCGGTATAAATCTTTTCCTATTAAGTAAGTTCGCAGCAATTCCTCTGATTTGATTTGTAGCGGAATTATTTCAATATTTGAAGCCTGCAAGCCACTGAGAAAAGAACTGCCATATAAAACGTTTTTTTTTTTTTTTGTGTGTGTGTCTTTTCGGAAGTAGGATTCGATTTTAAGGAAAGAGCGCCTCAGCTAAAACGCTCCTAAACAGGCATCTTGGGTTTTGATATTAATGGCAGTCACATTAAATTTAGTAAATTATTCTCCTAATTTTTTTTTTTTTTTTTTGCTTTTTCATTTTTTTTAATTGTTCGTGCGCCGCCGTTTATGTCTTATGGTTGAAATATCGAATAACAGGGCTTCCGGTACTTGGTGTAAACCTTGTTTGTTTCACTTCCCCATTTGTTCTTTTAACCAGAAAGCTGCCAGAATTTGTTTTGAAAACCAACTCTGTTGTGGGCGGTTTTTATCGATCACTGCTCTGAGCCACGAAGACAGAAATAATCATCATTAGAAAATAAATGGCTCTTGACAAAGTACTGCTAGTACGGTTTAGAAATGAACAGTTAAAAGGAAAATGTGATTTCGTCGGAAGGGCATTACTTAGAGCGGCGAATGTCAGGTTGGTAGTGCAAACGGATAATGAGCAAATTAACTGTTGTAGACCTACTGACTAACATTAAAAAAATAAGGTTAATTTTCACAGCGGAATTTTAAACAGTGTAGCCCTTCATCAAAATATTCCACGGCTGTTAGAATTCCTACGACTAAACTCTTGTGCACAGAGTTGCCGGTGACTGACTAGCAGCCAATGTAGCTCGTGGAGAGAGGTAGGTTCACACGGTAGACAGAAAAACTCCGTGCCAGTGTTGTAGGCGTTACAGAAACAAAGTAAAAAAAACAAAAAACGTCACTTGTTACTTGCAAATAAGTTTAATGCGTCACCAACCTACGTTACCTAAAAATAAAAGGAACGCGTCACCGTTACCCATACCGATAAAAACAATTACGGACGTAACTTTTGCGTGACTTTCTTTAATTATGAATGAACACGTTTTACTGTTTTTACGGTACGGTATGCGTACGCGCCATATTTCGAGAAACATTATGTTCATGCAAAAACTGAACATAAATATATTATCGTTTCTTCTTTTTTTTGCGGTTTCGCCTAAAACTTAAAAGAAAATAAAAGAAAACGAAAAAAAATCTCCACACTTGACATGGCAATTGGCGACAATAACACACAAAAAAAAAATTAAGTGCAATTTTGTTAAGTCTTGGGAATAAGAAGTAACGAGTAACGTAGCACGTTACACGTTATCTGAAGTAAGTAACGAAAGTACATTACCCGTTAGTGTTTTGAAAAATTAACGAGTACGCTACTACGTTACCAAAAAAAAAGCAATGCGTTACCGATAACGCCGTTACTTCTAATGCGTTACCGCCAACACTGCTCCACCCTCTCCACTTCTGCCACATTTTTCCCCTTATTTTGGCAATTCTAACCCCGCCCCTGTATTTAGCGTCTCCCGTCGACACGGAAAGTTTGAGTTCGCTTCCGGTAGGCTCTGAGAAATATGAAGGGTCCATTTTTCCACAGAAAACTTTAGGAGACTGTAGCGCCTTAGGTATTTCCAGACTCGACTCGGATGTTGAACTGGTCTGGAATGGTCGGTAAAAACACTAACGTTTTATTTAGTTCAGATAGGGCTGAATTCAGAATAATGATGAAGACGCGTTGTCGGCGTCCGTCCAGGCCGCTGGTCCCAAGTCGACTCGTCTCTCTATTTCTACTCTACTTGTCTCCCTTTGTCGTCCTGCGCCGCATTCCTTTGTACCCCTGTGGCGAGGATACAAAGGACGAAAGACAAAGGCATCACTTCACGCCCCCTCGCGGTGGGGTCAAGTGGTGCAACCGCGAGGAAATACGGCAGTCGGACGAGAGGGTAGTGTCCGGCGGTCCGCTGTGGATGGTGAGATTGCTAGGATATTAACCAACGTTATGGAACGGATATTGCGCGGAGCCGCTGTAAGCGTGCGGTAAGGTCTGCTGACGACGCTGTACTTGAGCCGGGTAAGGTAATCTTAAGCTCTCAGGGGCTGCTCTGTCGAACGGAGAAAAGCTATCTCGGGAGCCGCTGTGTGGGTGCGTGCGTACGTGACCACAAGTATATCGACGCAAACCACGGAGAGAGCTAAACGAATTGCGAGGCCTATATATATCTATATATATAAAAACATTAGTCCGCACTTTTACACAGATCATGGCGAAACGGCATACTCACGGCCACTGCACCAACTGATTAGTTGTTGGCGAAAATTTCCAGGATGTTGCGTCGTGGCGGTGTTTCGCGTAAACCACAACCGATCACACACCAAACAACAGGTTCTCGAGAAAGTGCTGCACAAACTGTTTGATCGCACCCGCGTTTCCATTCTTTGCTCGCTAACTTTCTCTTTGATACTCATTGACGTCAAATGCGTTCCACCCCAACACTCATGGCGAGATCGTAGGCGCGAAACCATCGACGAAGTTTTCTCTCGTGGGTGCGTTTCCACCGTCGAGCAGCCGCTGCTTGCTCCTGAGTTCTTGACTGCCCCATTCTCGCGCGGAAAGGCTTAGGGCCCTGTCAAACTGAGGCAACAATTGGACAACTCTATCCGGCAATACGAAGAAATCGTGTATATGGAGACCATGTCTAATCGCGGCAACGACAACAGTCGGACAAGATGTTGCTGCGGCCCCGCAATCGTGTTGGCCAATTTTGATGTCGGACCACCCTGTCACACCGCGCTGACGGCGGGGACAACAGGTGGAATACTACACCATCTTGATTGTTTACCTTTGTTCTTGTGAGACACTGAGTCGCTGGAATGGGGATTCCACAAAGCGCTAGAGTGTGCAAAGGGCCGCAAACTACCACAGACGACTTCACCCAGTGACTGTGATTGGACAAATGCGAATGAAGAAAATGATCTTCATTCGCAGGCAAAACAGATAGCCCTAACCGAGTAAAGTGGGATTGCTGATATATGTTCGGGATTTGCGCCGCCGTTTGAAGCGTTTTTGTCCGGCTCTTTCTCTGATGTAATTCATATTTTTACAGTAAAATTGAGTTAGCACCGACAGTACTCCCAAGCGCCTTTTGTCGCGTGGTGTTTAGCTGAACTGACAGTGCTTAAGAGCGGCGGCACCGAAACTATTGGCCTTCGTAAAACCGTCGGAATAAATATTTTCAAGGCTGTCTATGTGTCTCCAGCCTGCTATGTGATTGCTTACTTTCCCAAAATGGCATGGGTATTTTGACACAAATCAGGTGTCTGGTTGTGGCTGTTTCCATGTTTCAAGCATCAACAATCATGATCAGAGTGGTCGTTTTTATGCTTAGATTTTTAATGTTTGCTTTTCTGAATTGTTTTTGTTATACTTTATCAGCGGGTGAGTAGCCATGCAATTTTATTTCACTAGAAAGAACATCAGCTGGTCTCTTGGCAGTTATAATTTCAACACCAGTCTGAACATTCACGACCGTAGCTGTGATCATATTGACAATCATTTTCCGTAATTCCGGAATAAAAATATCATCCAATTATTTTAGCTGCACGCCAACCTTAATTTTTTGCTAAATAACGTTTTTTAAGCCTTTATTTGACCAAGCAATTGAAAAATATATTGATGGAAAACTAGCTCTGACATCAAAGCTTTGTTGTTGTGTTGCCGGCCTTTAATTAGGCACAGTTCAGCGAAACACACGTTGTCCAAAGCAAGTTGCCGCTGCTTTTGCTGCCGAAAGCTGCCATATTGAGGCAACATTTTTGTTGTTGCCTACGTTGTGCTGCTGTTGCCGCGGTTTGACAGGTTTATCAGACAACACGGGGAGCGAGCAACAAGTTGCCCGACTTTTAGAAACCGTGTTGTGTTGCTGTTGCCTTCTTGTTGTCTCGGTGTGATAGGGCCTTCAGAGCGCCGAGCGAACTATCCATTTAGGCCTGGGTAGAGATGCTCAAAAAAGTATTCCGGGATAGAAATACTGAGATACATTTCTTTTTGCGGTATGCGGATATTTCGGAGATACTTTGCAAAAAGAGAAAAAAAAAAATGTATAAAGAATACAGAGATACAAATACTGAAATACCTTTATTCCTCGAATGACGTCATGTTCCGTAAAAAAATATTTAACAATGAACTATAAGGTAGGTAATGACCGATAAAATGCGAGTCCCAAATGTGGTGCAAGAAACGAACAAACATTAATTTTCAATTGAGAAAAACATTTCTCTTTATTCATGAAAGGTTCTCGCAAACAGAGAAGAATGAAATTAATGGCACTTGAATAGCAGAAGCTTTTCAAACAGTTCGTCGAAAGACAGCGACGGTTCGGTTTTAGTACAAGACTTACGAACGAGAAAAGTCTCTACAGCGCTGCAGAGGAGCATATAGTTCGTATTAAGGCGAGAAAGAGCAGATGGCGATAACGTTCCCCATATGATACCTAAGCAATCGCGAATGAGCGAACGCACTGCGCCTCAACCGCGAATATGCTCCGAGAGTCTGCGGGAAAAGAAAAGGCGAGAGAACGCGGGGACGCCGGGACACCGAGTTCTGATCAGAATAATTAGTGGGTAGTCCTAAATATGGCTGCCTTTCCGCCCACTGGGGTTGTCAAGCGCGTTAAGGCTCTGTTATACTCCCACGTTGAACGCAGCGACCGCAGCGTCGTTCAAAAGATGGGCCTTTTGTTGGACGGCTAAGAGGAATTCGATATTTGCGACGGATCAATGTATGTGTGCTCTGCGCTACGCCACGTTTGCAACGCTCGACGTCGGTGTGTAACAGAGCTTCTAGAACGCGGAACACCGGCGGCCCGTTAAGGCCCGTTCACACACTTGCGTTCGACTACAGCCGACTTAGACAATGCCGATTTTCAAGCTTCCTGAGATGACTTACGACAAGCTTCCCAGCAGTGCATATCCGGTCATAAAGCGTCGCAAGAGGCTTGAAAACCGGTCTTGTCTCGGTTAGCCGTACTCGGTTGCAAGGGTGCGAATGGGCCTTAAGCTTGCGAATTCCAACGCGTTCGACGAGTGCAGTTCACACAAAATCAGCTCTTGTATCCACTGCAATTGTTGAACGCGTTAAAACACAAAAAGCCGGCGTCCGCCATTTTGCTCTCGCATTCGAACGCGTTCGAGGAGTGCAGAGGAGGCAAAGGCAGCCATGGTGCAGTTTTAGATCTGCCCACTAACCATTCGAATCTCGGCTCGGCGTTCTGTCTCTTACTGTTCATCGGTCTCTCGGCGCATTAGCAGCGAATCGATGAGGATATTGCCGTAGTCGCCATCTACAGGCACCAACGCCACATATGTGAAAGATAAATGTGCACTTGCTCTGTTCGTTCATAGCAGCATGACCTTCGCTCAGTACTACAAGCCCAGTGCAGCTGACGGTGTTAACGTGCCTTGGATACGTTCCGCTTCGACTTTAGCAAGTGTATCTGAAACGCAACTCCGCCTGGTATTTTTAACGTTCTACACCACTTGTTTATCCGAGCTGATTCACACTTTTTAACATAGTGCATCAAAGAACCTGGCGCGTCACGCTGTCGCGAACCTGGTAGTGAGTTTAAGACATGCTGGAGGAGTTGGCGAACAAACGTAAGCGTCGTTGGGGTCGCGGCGTCCGAGAATGGCTGTCGTAGTATCCGGCAACTGCACGGTGAACAGCCTGTGCGCCAAGTTGGCGGGTATTGCAAAGCAGTCGTCCGTCACATCGATCCCCTCTGCTATGCCACCGCCAGGATTGCGGCATGCGACAATAGGGAGTTTTCGTAGATCGTTTTCGCCGTCCCGCAAGGCCCTCCGCAATCCGCTACGATAGCGGGAACTCCACAGTCAAGGCTATCGGCGCGCAGGCGCAGTAGCGACTTCTTCGTTGCGGAACGCTTAGCGGAGGGGGTAGCGCGGGCTACGAAAACTCCCTAGTATGACGCAGTCGTAACGCTAAGGGGCCGGAATTTAGCGGTTTAGAAGTAAAGGTGGGGTAGACGCACCAGGCGGAGAGGCGTTCAAAAGAAAAAGTTACCCAAAATTTATAGTTTGAAACATAATGGTTTTTTCCTTTTTATTTTTTTTTTTTTTTTTGCAGTTCGACAGTTGATGACCAACAAGACGCCGTCGAGTTTCACAGGAGAGCTGGATACCAGTTCGCAACAAAGTGAAACCCATACATCGAGAAGCTTTTTTGCTTACAGTGATAAACTTGTTAATAGTAAAATTGTTCTAAATATCTCGACCACTTGTTTGTATCTAATTGAGTATTTATGGTCTCAAATAGAAATTTTGGTTGGTTCTGACTCGCTATCTCGCGGTCTTGGATGCAGTGACTTGGTGATGGCGTCAGGACGCCGAGACGGAATCGGTAGATGGTCGCCGATCACCACAAATTATAATAAGGTGAACAGCAATTCAAAAAAGAGAAGTTAGAAAAAGATTCATTTACAAGCCCGGCAAGTTTGGAAGTGCTCACATGGTGGGCTGGAAGAGGGAGGTGTGACGATCGGACATGCGAAAGTGACTCAATAGTTCAGCATGCGTAGCTGTGGTGGATTTTAGCGGGGCGGAGAGCCATCGATAAGCGGATAGCAGCGCCACCCTCCACTGCAGTGAATTGCTGAACATCCTTGCCATTTTCTCCCGCTAGACGAAGCAAGCCATCGTCCCACCTCCCCTTCTAGCCCACCATTACCCAACGGAACGCCAAAGCAGTACGCGTTCCCAATCTGAGCTCCGCAAAGGCCAGCAGTAGAGAACGTAGGAAGTCTTACATCACTTCCTCCGTATCCGGGATGTGTCTGCAAATGTCACAGGCCCCGCACGCGTGGAAATGTAGGAGAGAGACAGAGAGAGGTTCTAGGAACAGGGTGAAAACGGCACTGACAACCCTGACCCTGACAACCTGACAACACTGACAACTCGGCAGCATGCACTTCCCAGTATTGTCTTCTTTCGGCCACCAGTGACGGTGACAAGAACTCGTATGTGGCGCCTTCTGTTCTCTGCGAAAGGCTTTACGAGGATAAGTAGAGCGAGGGGAGGGAATGAGACCACGTGGGCCGTCAAGACGTCGAGATCTGATTGGAATAATTAGAAGAAGACGCAAAGACTACCGTCCTTTGCAGCTATCCACTCACTCCTTTCAGTCAGGGCAAACACGAGCGTCATGTGCTCCCCACGCAGTGTCTCATGGTCGAACGCCGGCGTTCGGCGTTCGAACGGGTTTGAGCAGTGGGTAGAGGTAAGGGCAACTAGCGTTTGCAGTTACCATCTATCTTTCCAATCATAGCTGAACTCTCAGACGTCCCCGCGTGGCCTCATCTCCCCATACCTCTCGCATTCTCGGAGTTTACCCATATTGTTTAGGTCACACCACCAGATTTATTCTCTAGCAGTTACTCTATGCCCGGTTGTCAGGAGACTGATATATAGAAAGTAATTATGTCTCTTTTAAAAATGCACGCAATTAAAGAATTAAATATCTACTAAATTGCTTTCTTCATAACGTAATCATGGCAATGAAACATTGCCATTACTGTGATAAATTAAGTACTCGTAGATTCCACCCAGGACTACAACCCACATGGCGCAAAATGCACATTGAAAAATGTCGGCGAAGAGTCGTCGTCAGTACAAGCTGGTCACATCAACTCAGCGGATGCCGCCAATCAATAGATACTGGATGGCATGAACTTTTTTCGAAACTTGAAAACGTTCAGAGTATTCGACGATGTTGGATTCCTCCAATACATTTGCCCAATTTCTACACGAAAAAACATAATGCTGTCAGGAAATGCGTGTACTGTTCAATGTTGAAGAATATATTACGTAGTTATTAGATATTTTATATGTTAGAACATATCCACGTATGTTTATACAAAATTAAAACAAATATATGACCCGTTAACGATTTAATTAATTCGTTAATGTGAAACAATCTAAACAGTATCGGTATTTAATATGTTTAAAATTTTCACGCGTGAAAATAATAGTCAAACTCCTGTCAAACTCTAACCCAGGGAGATTTCAGACATCTCTCGGTATTTCTTTAGCGAAGTGACTGTTTTTCTTTTGTGTTTCAGAACGCATTTTGGCTAAGTATTACAGTGTACCTGCTCTTAAGCATACCGGCAATAATCATGGCATTGAAGTTAGCGGCGGTCTACTCCAAAGTCAAAGCACCTGGGGAGGTGCCGGTTGCTACAGATGAACTTATGAGCCAGCCCTTGATGTGAGCATGTTGTTTTGGGTTTTATTTTGCGTGAGGTTAGCTCCGATAACGTTTCCTAGCGCTCCTTGCTACGAGCTGACTTTTCTAGAAGGGAACTGTACCGACACGCCTCAAGTACGCGTTTGACAGCGCTACACTTTCAAGAACAAGTCTTGTAGCCTTGTGAAAAAAGAAATTCACACTTCGAAGCAGGACAACAGCTTGGCAACCATGAGCGCGGCTTAGCTGCAAGCTTGAAGGTTGGACGATCTCGTCACACCAGGAGCTCAAAGTCGGCGCCTCCGCCGTGCTACCAAACAGCATATTTAATCTACTGTCGGTGACAGGTTTAGAACCGATCAGATGCTTCTTTTATGATTATATTGCAATTAAATGCAACGGTGCAACCGAGCTGTTCACCTTCCCCCGGGAGTATTTTCGTCAGATGTTCTTTGTCTTCCGCCTTCTTTTGAATTTGCATGCGACGAAGTCTTATCAAAGGCAAGATAAGTGTTACATTGGGCTTGTTTCGTTTTAACGCTGAATAACATTTTAGGAGGGGGTACCTTGGTTCAAGCGTAATGCGCAGGAGCGAAATGCAAAAAGGTTACGAAAATTAATCCTGATGTTCCGTGGCTTGTGACGTTATTAGTCAGATAACTGAGAACGCATACACCTTTCCCCTCTTCGACCGTGGTCAGAATGCGGTCTATCGCAATCTAACGCAAAAATGCCAGACTGTGAGCCAGCCTTAAGCTGGTCACATTGTTTCCCTCTCCTCAGGCCCAAAGGGATGCACGCGGTTCCACCACGACGGTCGCACGACGAGGAAACTTCTCAACTGCCTAAAGCGTCCGAGGATTTTCTCTCGAGCGGGTGGCACGCCACCACTCCCAGTACGACGACCTTTAGCCATATGAGGAGCACAGAATCCGGTATAAGGAGCAGCGCGTAAGTTTTTGTTTTTATTAAATATTTTATAACACAGTTCATTTAGTGGTAGTGTTTTATAAAAACATTAAAGCCCGGTCACGCTGGAAATACACCACACAAATACCAGTCTGCAAACATGTATGTGTTCTAGTATGACGGTCCGTCAGATTGGCCGTGAAACTCTGTCTGTAGATATGTCGAAAGTGCGCATGTGTGAAGAAAGCATGCTTTGAACATGGTTGAGGCGTGTCCTCAGACACTTCTGTCATCATGGCTGCAGCCAACACTGCGTCTCTTGTTTCATGAACTAGGGACTTCCTCAGCGCAAAATGTATTTCCGTACATTCATATGCGGAGCCTAAATTGGCACGCTACGTCCCGCTCAATATGGCTAAATTAAGCGACACTTTGGAACTCAGTAAGGCTCCCAAAGTCGCACACCGCTCATCTCAAAACATGGGGCGCATTCTGCCCCCGACCTAATGCATTAGATTAGAATAAAAAAAAATTTACAGACGCTTTGCACATAAAATAGTGGATCAAGAATCTCTATACCTGTTTTCACCTCAAGAAAAAAGTAAGTTTTGCACATTGTTCATAAGCGGTGTGAAGTTATTCTTGTGAGATTCGGCTATTGAAGGAAAAAGCGGTCCTTTTGTTGTTTGGAACGTGTACTTATCAATAATATAACGTATATATAATCTAGACTTTACTTACATGAACCTTATTTCTCTAGGTAAAAGGGAAAATCAATAATAGTCCAGGAAGAGTCGAATTTGTTTACTACGCTTCTTGAGGCGAAAACGGGTATAGATATAAAGAAGAAACCTTTAAGAAGTCCTGTAACAAAAACAATATATGAAATCCTCTTGAAATTATTTTTTTATGAGAAAGATGCAAACATTCCAGTTTTTTTTTTATTCAGAAACATCTCAAATGTGCGAAGTGTCTCTTTATTTTGGCGAGCTCCAAAATATTATTTTGAAAAGAGGGATTAATTTATTTAGAAACTAAGTGAAAAAAAAGTGGGCCCTCTTTTATCAAGTGCAAGGTTAAACTCTGGAGGCATTTTAAGGAAGAAACAACCATGTAGTGCATAGCTTCAAAATAATAATTTTAGTTTGGTGGGAACAGCGCGAAAAACGACGTAGGACTAGGACGAAGATACACTCAGACAGGGCGCTGATTCACAGAAGTAGGAACCACCAACTAGTCCAACTGCATGGCTTGTTGCATAATTTTAGTTTAAAAAAAGAAACGGAAGTTAAATTATCGTAAATGCGTCTGTTTTCGTTCGAATGATGATGTTGATGTAAACTCTACTTCAAACGATTAGTGGGTATTAAAGGGTAATTCAGGTCGAAAATTGAACCGAAATAAATGACTGATATCTATTTATGGAAACTAAATACGTGCACCTCCACATTACCACACTAACGAGAAAACCTGAACCACTCGAAGACCGTTATTGAAAATCCTACCACCTGCCTCTCGGCGGGTATTCAGCGTGTTGGCTGTTTGTCAAGCAATTTCGTGCCCGATGTCATGTTTGTACTCAAGATTACTTGATCATACTGCGACTTCTTTCGCCGTGTTTTTCCGCAACGTATTTAATCGTCCGATTGGACTATTTATGCTTGTTATGGATATTTTTTAGCTACCGCCGTTTGTCAGTCCACCTCAGCGATCGCGCACGGAGGTTATTGACTCCCTGCTCGCTCGAGAACGCTGTGGTGACGATGGTGGTATTCACTGCCGACAATAGTTTAGTTCACGTTTGCTCAACGTGGGCTTATGATTGGCCTCCACAACTCTTCTGCAATGTGCCTTGCACATATCGAGATTGTAGCCCTTAGAGTATTAATGGGGACGCGCTCTGAGCCTGCGCTAAGCCCACTTTTATCCTGGCGAACTCGCTATTCGGCCGGCAGTTTGATGACTTTGTATTAATGTTCGCTGCGGAGGACGCTATCTACAGAGCAAAGCACTAAAACAGGCATAGCATCTTACCTGACTGAACGAAACTGCTCTTGCGGCTAGGCCTGTTGTATGTTTTGCGGTACTGTGGTACGAACCTTGCGACCCATGATGGCTATGCCGCTAATCACAAGGGTTGCCATCATGCTTCATCCGATAGTTTCAGTCATTACAGCCAAACGCCTCCGAAACAAAACTTTGAGGTATGCTATCTGCGAAACTACACGAGGCACCAAAAAAGAAACTATACCTCGCAATGCAGAAACATACCTGTCACTAAAAACAGCCGTAATCCGGAAATAAAGAAAAATGTTCCGGAGTTATCTTTTAACTTACCATTAATGAAACTGCACCTTTAAACGCACATGAAGGATGCTCCATGGCGGAATCTGTAAGTAATCAGGAGTGTGGGACAACTTAAGAAGCATAGAGACTGACTTGGTATGTTCATGCTTGTTGATTAGTGAATCATTAATCAATGTTCTTATGGGCGATTGCCATTATATTATTGGCAGCGGAGTGACAACGAGGTGCCCGAGGCTGCTCACACCTCGCGGTCTTTAAACTGTCAGTAACTCTTTTGCCCCCTTGTCTCGGCATTTGTTTTGCTAAATTATCACTCTCTCATACTTTCGTTTCAGATATTCACCTTCTGACCTCGACTCGCAGCGGTATAAATCTTTTCCTATTAAGTAAGTTCGCAGCAATTCCTCTGATTTGATTTGTAGCGGAATTATTTCAATATTTGAAGCCTGCAAGCCACTGAGAAAAGAACTGCCATATAAAACGTTTTTTTTTGTGTGTGTGTCTTTTCGGAAGTAGGATTCGATTTTAAGGAAAGAGCGCCTCAGCTAAAACGCTCCTAAACAGGCATCTTGGGTTTTGATATTAATGGCAGTCACATTGAATTTAGTAAATTATTCTCCTAATTTTTTTTTTTTTGCTTTTTCATTTTTTTAATTGTTCGTGCGCCGCCGTTTATGTCTTATGGTTGAAATATCGAATAACAGGGCTTCCGGTACTTGGTGTAAACCTTGTTTGTTTCACTTCCCCATTTGTTCTTTTAACCAGAAAGCTGCCAGAATTTGTTTCGAAAACCAACTCTGTTGTGGGCGGTTTTTATCGATCACTGCTCTGAGCCACGAAGACAGAAATAATCATCATTAGAAAATAAATGGCTCTTGACAAAGTACTGCTAGTACGGTTTAGAAATGAACAGTTAAAAGGAAAATGTGATTTCGTCGGAAGGGCATTACTTAGAGCGGCGAATGTCAGGTTGGTAGTGCAAACGGATAATGAGCAAATTAACTGTTGTAGACCTACTGACTAACATTAAAAAAATAAGGTTAATTTTCACATCGGAATTTTAAACAGTGTAGCCCTTCATCAAAATATTCCACGGCTGTTAGAATTCCTACGACTAAACTCTTGTGCACAGAGTTGCCGGTGACTGACTAGCAGCCAATGTAGCTCGTGGAGAGAGGTAGGTTCACACGGTAGACAGGGAAACTCCGTGCCAGTGTTGTAGGCGTTACCGAAACAAAGTAAAAAAAAAAAAACGTCACTTGTTACTTGCAAATAAGTTTAATGCGTCACCAACCTACGTTACCTAAAAATAAAAGGAACGCGTCACCGTTACCCATACCGATAAAAACAATTACGGACGTAACTTTTGCGTGACTTTCTTTAATTATGGATGAACACGTTTTACTGTTTTTACGGTACGGTATGCGTACGCGCCATATTTCGAGAAACATTATGTTCATGCAAAAACTGAACATAAATATATTATCGTTTTTTTCTTTTTTTTTGCGGTTTCGCCTAAAACTTAAAAGAAAATAAAAGAAAACGAAAAAAAATCTCCACACTTGACATGGCAATTGGCGACAATAACACACAAAAAAAATTTAAGTGCAATTTTGTTAAGTCTTGGGAATAAGAAGTAACGAGTAACGTAGCACGTTACACGTTATCTGAAGTAAGTAACGAAAGTACATTACCCGTTAGTGTTTTGAAAAATTAACGAGTACGCTACTACGTTACCAAAAAAAAAGCAATGCGTTACCGATAACGCTGTTACTTCTAATGCGTTACCGCCAACACTGCTCCACCCTCTCCACTTCCGCCACATTTTTCCCCTTATTTCGGCAATTCTAACCCCGCCCCTGTATTTAGCGTCTCCCGTCGACACGGAAAGTTTGAGTTCGCTTCCGGTAGGCTCTGAGAAATATGAAGGGTCCATTTTTCCACAGAAAACTTTAGGAGACTGTAGCGCCTTAGGTATTTCCAGACTCGACTCGGATGTTGAACTGGTCTGGAATGGTCGGTAAAAACACTAACGTTTTATTTAGTTCAGATAGGGCTGAATTCAGAATAATGATGAAGACGCGTTGTCGGCGTCCGTCCAGGCCGCTGGTCCCAAGTCGACTCGCCTCTCTATTTCTACTCTACTTGTCTCCCTTTGTCGTCCTGCGCCGCATTCCTTTGTACCCCTGTGGCGAGGATACAAAGGACGAAAGACAAAGGCATCACTTCACGCCCCCTCGCGGTGGGGTCAAAAGGTGCAACCGCGAGGAAATACGGCAGTCGGACGAGAGAGTAGTGTCCGGCGGTCCGCTGTGGATGGTGAGATTGCTAGGATATTAACCAACGTTATGGAACGGATATTGCGCGGAGCCGCTGTAAGCGTGCGGTAAGGTCTGCTGACGACGCTGTACTTGAGCCGGGTAAGGTAATCTTAAGCTCTCAGGGGCTGCTCTGTCGAACGGAGAAAAGCTATCTCGGGAGCCGCTGTGTGGGTGCGTGCTTACGTGACCACAAGTATATCGACGCAAACCACGGAGAGAGCTAAACGAATTGCGAGGCCTATATATATCTATATATATAAAAACATTAGTCCGCACTTTTACACAGATCATGGCGAACCGGCATACTCACGGCCACTGCACCAACTGATTAGTTGTTGGCCAAAAATTTCCAGGATGTTGCGTCGTGGCGGTGTTTCGCGTAAACCACAACCGATCACACACCAAACAACAGGTTCTCGAGAAAGTGCTGCACAAACTGTTTGATCGCACCCGCGTTTCCATTCTTTGCTCGCTAACTTTCTCTTTGATACTCATTGACGTCAAATGCGTTCCACCCCAACACTCATGGCGAGATCGTAGGCGCGAAACCATCGACGAAGTTTTCTCTCGTGGGTGCGTTTCCACCGTCGAGCAGCCGCTGCTTGCTCCTGAGTTCTTGACTGCCCCATTCTCGCGCGGAAAGGAGGGCCCTGTCAAACTGAGGCAACAATTGGACAACTCTATCCGGCAATACGAAGAAATCGTGTATACGGAGACCATGTCTAATCGCGGCAACGACAACAGTCGGACAAGATGTTGCTGCGGCCCCGCAATCGTGTTGGCCAATTTTGATGTCGGACCACCCTGTCACACCGCGCTGACGGCGGGGACAACAGGTGGAATACTACACCATCTTGATTGTTTACCTTTGTTCTTGTGAGACACTGAGTCGCTGGAATGGGGATTCCACAAAGCGCTAGTGTGTGCGAAGGGCCGCAAACTACCACAGACGACTTCACCCAGTGACTGTGATTGGACAAATGCGAATGAAGAAAATGATCTTCATTCGCAGGCAAAACAGATAGCCCTAACCGAGTAAAGTGGGATTGCTGATATATGTTCGGGATTTGCGCCGCCGTTTGAAGCGTTTTTGTCCGGCTCTTTCTCTGATGTAATTCATATTTTTACAGTAAAATTGAGTTAGCACCGACAGTACTCCCAAGCGCCTTTTGTCGCGTGGTGTTTAGCTGAACTGACAGTGCTTAAGAGCGGCGGCACCGAAACTATTGGCCTTCGTAAAACCGTCGGAATAAATATTTTCAAGGCTGTCTATGTGTCTCCAGCCTGCTATGTGATTGCTTACTTTCCCAAAATGGCATGGGTATTTTGACACAAATCAGGTGTCTGGTTGTGGCTGTTTCCATGTTTCAAGCATCAACAATCATGATCAGAGTGGTCGTTTTTATGCTTAGATTTTTAATGTTTGCTTTTCTGAATTGTTTTTGTTATACTTTATCAGCGGGTGAGTAGCCATGCAATTTTATTTCACTAGAAAGAACATCAGCTGGTCTCTTGGCAGTTATAATTTCAACACCAGTCTGAACATTCACGACCGTACCTGTGATCATATTGACAATCATTTTCCGTAATTCCGGAATAAAAATATCATCCAATTATTTTAGCTGCACGCCAGCCTTAATTTTTTGCTAAATAACGTTTTTTAAGCCTTTATTTGACCAAGCAATTGAAAAATATATTGATGGAAAACTAGCTCTGACATCAAAGCTTTGTTGTTGTGTTGCCGGCCTTTAATTAGGCACAGTTCAGCGAAACACACGTTGTCCAAAGCAAGTTGCCGCTGCTTTTGCTGCCGAAAGCTGCCATATTGAGGCAACATTTTTGTTGTTGCCTACGTTGTGCTGCTGTTGCCGCGGTTTGACAGGTTTATCAGACAACACGGGGAGCGAGCAACAAGTTGCCCGACTTTTAGAAACCGTGTTGTGTTGCTGTTGCCTTCTTGTTGTCTCGGTGTGATAGGGCCTTCAGAGCGCCGAGCGAAATATCCATTTAGGCCTGGGTAGAGATGCTCAAAAAAGTATTCCGGGATAGAAATACTGAGATACATTTCTTTTTGCGGTATGCGGATATTTCGGAGATACTTTGCAAAAAGAGAAAAAAAAATGTATAAAGAATACAGAGATACAAATACTGAAATACCTTTATTCCTCGAATGACGTCATGTTCCGTAAAAAAATATTTAACAATGAACTATAAGCTAGGTAATGACCGATAAAATGCGAGTCCCAAATGTGGTGCAAGAAACGAACAAACATTAATTTTCAATTGAGAAAAACATCTCTCTTTATTCATGAAAGGTTCTCGCAAACAGAGGAGAATGAAATTAATGGCACTTGAGTAGCAGAAGCTTTTCAAACAGTTCGTCGAAAGACAGCGACGGTTCGGTTTTAGTACAAGACTTACGAACGAGAAAAGTCTCTACAGCGCTGCAGAGGAGCATATAGTTCGTATTAAGGCGAGAAAGAACAGATGGCGATAACGTTCCCCATATGATACCTAAGCAATCGCGAATGAGCGAACGCACTGCGCCTCAACCGCGAATATGCTCCGAGAGTCTGCGGGAAAAGAAAAGGCGAGAGAACGCGGGGACGCCGGGACACCGAGTTCTGATCAGAATAATTAGTGGGTAGTCCTAAATATGGCTGCCTTTCCGCCCACTGGGGTTGTCAAGCGCGTTAAGGCTCTGTTATACTCCCACGTTGAACGCAGCGACCGCAGCGTCGTTCAAAAGATGGGCCTTTTGTTGGACGGCTAAGAGGAATTCGATATTTGCGACGGATCAATGTATGTGTGCCCTGCGCTACGCCACGTTTGCAACGCTCGACGTCGGTGTGTAACAGAGCTTCTAGAACGCGGAACACCGGCGGCCCGTTAAGGCCCGTTCACACACTTGCGTTCGACTACAGCCGACTTAGACAATGCCGATTTTCAAGCTTCCTGAGATGACTTACGACAAGCTTCCCAGCAGTGCATATCCGGTCGTAAAGCGTCGCAAGAGGCTTGAAAACCGGTCTTGTCTCGGTTAGCCGTACTCGGTTGCAAGGGTGCGAATGGGCCTTAAGCTTGCGAATTCCAACGCGTTCGACGAGTGCAGTTCACACAAAATCAGCTCTTGTATCCACTGCAATTGTTGAACGCGTTAAAACACAAAAAGCCGGCGTCCGCCATTTTGCTCTCGCATTCGAACGCGTTCGAGGAGTGCAGAGGAGGCAAAGGCAGCCATGGTGCAGTTTTAGATCTGCCCACTAACCATTCGAATCTCGGCTCGGCGTTCTGTCTCTTACTGTTCATCGGTCTCTCGGCGCATAAGCAGCGAATCGATGAGGATATTGCTGTAGTCGCCATCTACAGGCACCAACGCCACATATGTGAAAGATAAATGTGCACTTGCTCTGTTCGTTCATAGCAGCATGACCTTCGCTCAGTACTACAAGCCCAGTGCAGCTGACGGTGTTAACGTGCCTTGGATACGTTCCGCTTCGACTGAAGCAAGTGTATCTGAAACGCAACTCCGCCTGGTATTTTTAACGTTCTACACCACTTGTTTATCCGAGCTGATTCACACTTTTTAACATAGTGCATCAAAGAACCTGGCGCGTCACGCTGTCGCGAACCTGGTGGTGAGTTTAAGACATGCTGGAGGAGTTGGCGAACAAACGTAAGCGTCGTTGGGGTCGCGGCGTCCGAGAATGGCTGCCGTAGTATCCGGCAACTGCACGGTGAACAGCCTGTGCGCCAAGTTGGCGGGTATTGCAAAGCAGTCGTCTGTCACATCGATCCCCTCTGCTATGCCACCGCCAGGATTGCGGCATGCGACAATATGACGCAGTCGTAACGCTAAGGGGCCGGAATTTAGCGGTTTAGAAGTAAAGGTGGGGTAGACGCACCAGGCGGAGAGGCGTTCGAAAGAAAAAGTTACCCAAAATTTATAGTTTAAAACATAATGGTTTTTCCTTTTTTTTTTTTTTTTTTTTTTTTGCAGTTTGACAGTTGATGACCAACAAGACGCCGTCGAGTTTCACAGGAGAGCTGGATACCAGTTCGCAACAAAGTGAAACCCATACATCGAGAAGCTTTTTTGCTTACAGTGATAAACTTGTTAATAGTAAAATTGTTCTAAATATCTCGACCACTTGTTTGTATCTAATTGAGTATTTATGGTCTCAAATAGAAATTTTGGTTGGTTCTGACTCGCTATCTCGCGGTCTTGGATGCAGTGACTTGGTGATGGCGTCAGGACGCCGAGACGGAAGCAGTAGATGGTCGCCGATCATCACAAATTATAATAAGGTGAACAGCAATTCAAAAAAAAGAAGTTAGAAAAAGATTCATTTACAAGCCCGGCAAGTTTGGAAGTGCTCACATGGTGGGCTGGAAGAGGGAGGTGTGACGATCGGACATGCGAAAGTGACTCAATAGTTCACCATGCGTAGCTGTGGTGGATTTTAGCGGGGCGGAGAGCCATCGATAAGCGGATAGCAGCGCCACCCTCCACTGCAGTGAATTGCTGAACATCATTGCCATTTTCTCCCGCTAGACGAAGCAAGCCATCGTCCCACCTCCCCTTCTAGCCCACCATTACCCAACTGAACGCCAAAGCAGTACGCGTCCCCAATCTGAGCTCCGCAAAGGCCAGCAGTAGAGAACGTAGGAAGTCTTACATCACTTCCTCCTTATCCGGGATGTGTCTGCAAATGTCACAGGCCCCACACGCGTGGAAATGTAGGAGAGAGACAGAGAGAGGTTCTAGGAACAGGGTGAAAACGGCACTGACAACCCCATGTTTTTTCTTGTAATTCAATTTATTATGATGTCAGCAGACTACCCAATAAATATTTTGCTACAGAATCACGTAAATTTATTAGGAAAAAATTTTAACTGCTCGAAAGCGAAACCGAAATATTAGCGCGGACGCTCATGCCTGTTGAACATGGACGATATGTGCTGAGTTGGAGGGAGAAACGTTGAGGAGCAAAGAGATGGCGGAAGTCACGTGGCAACACCCGACCGTGTTTTTTTTTTCTCAGTTTCTTTTTTACTACGACTAACTCATCTCCCTTCCACTTGATGTTCTGCGCTGGAAGATCGAGTGGCCGGTACTACGAACAGTTCCAAAGTAGCGGCCCCACGTCCGTCGGAACGTTGGTTGATCGTGTGCCTCCATCGCGCCATCCTGCCCGATGTACCTCGCCGTATTGAAAATGACGGGCGCATGTACTTCCCCTAATGTGAGCAACATTTTGTTTTCGATTGAAGAATTTCCAGATTTTCTGAGGTCACAAAAAAAAAAAAGGCTTCGTGCTCTTTACTATTTTAATATTAATTATGTGCCTTAGATGAACCACAACCTTAAATATATTGGGAACACGTAGTTTGAACCCTACGTGACTATGGAAAAGAGAGCGGAACTGAAACCGCCCAAATTTCAACCGTCTGTGTCCGGGCGGAGAGAAAATGAATACAAACCCTTAAATTTCGTTGTGATTAGTTGGGCTCTTCCAGGTAAAGTTTAAATAAAAACCTCGGTGAACGTGAATACCAGTCAGTGTCCTTTTAATGCCTTCTCGCGACTCCTAAACGCATTTTGAGTAAAACTAGTTCCAAACCCTTGGGACGATCACGGTCTTTTTCTTCTGCCTAATGTTCTCTTGTTGCGTGACATGCATGCAGTAGTACTGATGTTCTCTGTAATGAAGAATTAGAGCTCAGCTCTTTAGGAGGAGGTGGGAAGGGTACAGAAGGGAATTTACTCTGCAATTGGGGGACAATTTCCAGGTTACTTTCCCCACTAAATTTAGCAGGAAAATTTCCCAGATAAATTTGTCGGTAAAATTTTAGCCAGAAAACTTCCCCGCTAAATTTGGTGTAAAAATTTCCGCGCTGAATTCAGCGAGAAAATTGCCCGTTAAATTTGGCGGAAAAATTTTCCCGCTTATTTTTTGGTGGGGAAAGTTTCCCGCTTATTTTAGTGGGGAAAGTTTCCCGCTAAATTTAGTTGGGATATACACCCGCTCAATGTGGCAGAAGAATTTTCTGCCAAATTTAATGGGAAAATTTCCTAGCTAAATTTAGCGGGAAAATATTCCACCAATTGCATGCCGTGTGACGTCACCAGGATGGCGTCACTTGTAACTCTCGTGACGTGATCATGACGTCAGTGTGACATTATTATGGGAAGCGTTCCATAAGCAACGCGCGGTTACGCCTTGGAGACGTCGCTCAAACCGGAAACGGGCGCCTAAGGCTGGGTGTGGGCTAAAGCGCACACGCAGCTCGACGTGCGTGGAGCGAAAGCTCGCGCTGCAGAACCCAGGGATCCTGGGTTCGAGCCCCACCCCTGCCGGTTTCGATCTGGGTGAGCATCGTACCGGCGTGCGGTCGTGTATCACTACAGCGTGAGCACGTTCAAGACCCCAGGTTAGCAGTCGTACTGCACTGGCGACAATGCTCATCTACAGTGTTAGCCAGTGTCGCCCCTACTGGCGGACCAGGGTGTAAGATAGACCGGTGGGGAAACGAGAGCCAAATGAGCGACCGGATTGTGTAACCCTCGGTTTTCTCTTTTTTCCGTGGCGCCATCTATGTGGAGCACCGCGAACTCTCACTCCAAGTGGGCGACCGGTGGCGACCGGCTAAACTGACGGAGGTGGTTTCTCGTGGATTTTCAATAGAGGAATGTCGCGCTCTCGGTTTATTTTGCGCACTCTCCCATAAATTATCGTGCAAATCCGATTCCGATTTTTTTCCTCTCGCCGCAGCGCCATCTGTCGCAAATCAGGGGTACCCGCAAGCAGACGAGTACACAATCCGGTCACGGCGCTGCGGTAGGCTTCTATGGGCCGTTTCCTTACCTGCCTATCTTACGCCCTGTGCCAGACCGACCTTACGCTGTATAAATCACTAAAACCTCCTATTTGACTTTGATTTTTCCACACTAACGCCACATGGGGCCCGAGATTAAACCTCACCACTTTCGAGCGCAGCTCTTAGGCGCGCGTTTCCGGGTTGAGCGGCGCCGCCATCGGTGTAACCATTTTGCTAAATTAAGCCGGTTCATGTTTCCTTATTAAATTTAGAGGGAAAACTGACTTGGTGTTCAGGTCACGTGACGTCAATTTCGACTTCAAATTTGGCGTGGAAACTTTGCCGCTAAATTTTGGAGGGAAGTGTTTCTATTAATTATAGCAGAAAATTTTCCCCGCTAAACTTAGCGGGAACATTTTCCCGCTAAATTTAGTGGAAAAGTTAGTCTGCTAAATTTATCGGAATAAACAAAGAGGGGCAAGAAAGAAAGAAAAGGAGAAGCGGAGGGTAAGAAGGAAGAGGATGGGCATGCTCGCCCCTCCTTCTGCTCAAGAGCTGCGCTCTATTTCGCCTTACAAAGATTTGCAAGCGTCCTTCTTTCTTTTTTTATTAATACACTTCCTAACCGCACGCAAAAGTGAATAATTCGGTATAGGATGGAACAGATCTTCTACCGTTCAGGTAAAAGACACTTCTTAAACCACGCGCATCTTTGTGTAGGAATATTACTTCGTAAACTTGATTTATATGGTATTCGCGGTTTGCCTTTATCGCTTTCGAGGTCCTATTTACACCATCGTAAACAGTATGTTTCCATTGGTAAATATTCATCTGATATCAAACCAGTTAAGTCTGGCGTCCCACAGGGGAGCATACTTGGACAATTTCTTTTTAACATCTATATAAATGATATTGTCAATATAAATCCATCGGCGAAATTTGTAATATATGCTGACGACAGCAGTATATTTTTTTCCGGCACAAGCAGCGATGAACTTATCGATGTCGCCAATTTAACATTGTCTAAATTGTACGCCTGGTCCCGAGATAATGGTCTGAACATTAATACCGAGAAAACAAAAGCCACAATTTTTCGGCCAGAAAACAAGAGTGTAATAATAATGCGAGACATCGTATTGAACTCCGTCCCCATAGAAATCGTCAGCACTTTTAAAACTCTCGGAGTATTCTTTTCAGAACGAATGTCATCGGATAACCACATTGAACACTTAGCCACAAAACTGTCACGTGTTATAGGACTAATATACCGTCACGGTTCTTTCCTACCCG
The DNA here is from genome assembly GCF_016920785.2 of Ixodes scapularis. Taxonomy (NCBI): domain Eukaryota; kingdom Metazoa; phylum Arthropoda; class Arachnida; order Ixodida; family Ixodidae; genus Ixodes; species Ixodes scapularis. The sequence continues at coordinate 437,114 of NW_024610076.1, read as the reverse complement.
TTAACGTGAAACTATTAATATACAATGCCCTGTTTCAGTCCCATTTAAATTACTGTACCCTCGTTTGGAGTAACACGACGTTCACAAACTTGCAGAAACTATATTTATTGCAAAAACGAATATTGAGAATTATTTGTAATGTGCCTTATGATTACCATAGTGAGGGTTTGTTTCAAAAGTTCAGCATGCTAAAAATATTTAACCTCTATGACTATAGATTATGCATCAGCTTAAAACTCGAGAACAAAAAAAATGCGCGTTTCTTGTCAGGCTTATTCGAGTTGGTGCCGAACGATCACGTCTATTTAACCCGACACATGGAATATTGGAAGGCTACAGGCTGCAAGACCAACTATGGTACACAAACTCTACGTTACACTATACCTAAATTGCTCAACTACCTCGCCAGCAATGAAATTTGTTTAGACTCTATATCAACTAAAGATTTGCGTTCATTCTATTTGCGCTTATGATTCTTCATCGATGCCTACTATGTTACCTATTATCTACTTGTTTGTTTGAACTGTATAATATTATTTTTAGGGCTACAACAGTGTCTACACTGTAGTGTTTATAATAATTCTGATGAAGTTCTTTTTTTTTTTCTTATGTACATGCGTGTGTGTGCGCGCTTTTTTTTTTTTTTTTCTTCTTGTGCTGCTGCGTTTGTCACCGTATGGGGCTTCAGGCTCATCAAGCCTCCACTGGAGGCTTTTTCCCTTCTGCCCCTCCAATTCATCTGGAAAATAAAGTTATTATTATTATTATTATTAAGTTTATAACGCACGCAAGAGTTTCTTACCAAAAGCAGATGATACAGCTTCGGTCTCGTCAGATGTTTACTGAGGTAGCTGCGCATGTGCACACTCCAGGAGCCGGTCCGTTACAGTTTTCCTGAAGGGAGTCGAATTTCGTGCGTTTTGGCAGAAAAGAAAATGCTCAGATGCAGCCCCTTGCTACATTACACGCTCTTTCGAAACCCCATTAAGTTCATTACACCGCAAAGATCCTTGGCACGCGACCTAACCTTCGTCAATTGTCCCGGACACACTTGTTTGAAGTTCTTGAGAATTGCTTGTCGTGTCTTCTCACTGAACGTGTCCAGCGTAGCAACCCCAAAGCCACCTTCCTCTTTGGAAGTGAATACATTCAAGTAAGTGTCTATGAAGTAGTCGACGATGCGCGCAGCTTTACAGCCCCTCGTGGATAGGCACGGCATACGAAGGAGGACAATGACGCCATCAGCAACAAACCGTTATTTGTCTTCTGAAGTCACATTTCGAACAATCCCCTTGTGAGAGAAAACTTGGTTATAGGACGAGTTTCGTATCATGGGAGGACTTCGACCACTTACCTAAGGCTGACTCGATGTTCGGTAGAAGGACAACGTTCAGAAGAATTGGGACCTCTTGTTTTAGAGTGTCAGCTCGTTTTTTGGCCCTCGATAGAGCTACCATCACCTGCTGCCACAAAATTTCAGTGTACTGTGCTGCAGTTCGAAGCCCTTCTATGCCCTCTCAGCTACGTGAGCCGCAACGCCCCCGCAGTATTAGTGCAGTCTCGAGCATTTTTTGTATCTGTCTACTTGTGTCCACCCTTAGTGAAAAGTCGTTCAAAATCAGTTTACTCGAAGTGTACTGAAGTTTACTAAAAGTATACTTTCAGTGCGGTTTTTGTACTGATTGTATACTTTATGTTTACTTAAAGTATAATTCCAGTAAAAATGGTGGTGGACTGAAAGTATACTCATCCGTACAAAACTAGTACATGTAGTAGAATCGTAGTGCCCACGGTAAAATTAGTTCAAAATCAGTATACAAGAAGTGCAGTCAAGTATACTAAAGGTTTACATTCAGTGCTTGCTGTCGGCTTAATCAAATTATAGTAACGGGTATATATATATATATATACAACACGGGCACTTCACAGCATCGTACGTGGTCTCCGTGGAGGATATAAACGAACATATGCAGAAGAATGAACCGTACTTAATCCAGTGAATCAGGAACAAAGTTTTCAGGAACCCGCCGGTTTTTGGCTTTCGGCGGGTTCCTGAAAACTTTGACTCTTTGATTCACTGGATTCAGTACGCTTCATTCATCTGCTTATGTTCGTTGATATATATATATATATATATATATATATATAGTGCGATTGTTAACATCAACACATTAAAAACGCGATAGATAGGCAGATGTCGTCTTCACAGAATATTTGCGGGGCTCGGCGAACATTAGATGAGTAAATAAACGTCACAGTACGTTGTCTAATTAACTTTTTTATTTGACAGTGTAATTGACCATGTTGAAGTTTAAACTTTAAAGGGGCTATGAATAAACTCTAGCCCAACCGAAACAATTTGCGAAAATGCGACGAGTTTTGGGTTATTCATAGCCAAAAATCTGCCTTTCGTCGCCTGATTAAAAAACAGCGCGCTGGACAGAGTGCATGATATTATGCTTACGTAGTCGCTTCGGAGGCACCGTTGGAAGTGTGATGTTGGAGCATCCACCAAAGGAACGCTGTCAAAAGTGTGCAAGTTTGTTCATGCAGGTGCGACAGCATTTTATGAGGGTTGTAACCTCACTAAAAAAATAAATATTACATGGAACTCCAATATGAGAAGTTCTCGCTAACACAAACAAACATGCCATGTGAAAACCGCTAAGTCATTCCATTTCCCCGCACCTGCCACACGTGGTTCTTGAATCAAGGGAAGAAAGTGCGAAATTTGATAAGTATCCCAAAGCACCTTACTGTTTCGTGAATAGTTTTGATTTTGTTAGGCTCTAATAATGACTGCCTTTAAAACAGCAATAGTAAAAAAGGTAATTTACGGATTTTAGTTAATTAATAAAAATGTTGCCACGGTTATCCACCCATGTAATGTACGCCGAGTCGCACGACGCAGTGAAGACTGAATCAACGTGGCAGTGAGCCCCCTTTTTCTAAAAGCCTGTTGATTAAAAAATTGCACCGGGTATAGCTGACACATTTTGACGAAGGGATGGTTCATTTCTCATTTCACTGCAGACCGCGTGGTCCAAAAGTTTCCCGGGGGAACGACCGGCACTGTCACAGCATACTTACGTCGCAAATGCAACATGAACTGTACGCCTAAAAGAATACAAATAGAAACATTAGTTACATTGTACGCCACAGAAAGTAGCGTTGCCTAACTTGTCAATAATTATTTAAGCTAGTCATTTCTACTATATTTATCAATTGAAAAGTCTACTTTTATTGCAAAGATAGCTTTTATTTTCCCTGGACTGTATTTGTTACCTTTATTGAAGAATAAAAGTTTACTGTAAAAAACTGTTAGCACTATCCGGAAGCTAGACAATCAAGGGCAATTGCACCAAGTGTTTGATGCTGCTGATGCAAAAGCATGCACATGTGTTTGTTTTCAAAGTGCACCGCCACTTGCGTGCTGCCTCATGGGCTAGTGGACAAATTACGTTTGCAGGATTAGCCAGTGTTTTTGTAATGCAGGTCTCAGCGCACTATACGCTGTTTCAGATAACTGCTTCCACCGCAAGCAAAAGTTCACGAGGCAAAGGATACCAAGGCTAATAATTGGGACATAAGATTCTCCACCTCGCATAGTCACATGCAGCGCAAATCAAGTTTTGAACCGCACAACTAAGGTGTTGTTATGAATAGAAGCTCGCTCTGAAATTGGCTGGAGAAATCGGCGCCTTCATGTAACAACCTCAAGCTTTCACCGATAGTATTTCATGGTGTAGATTTAACTTGCAAAACTCTAAGACATCTCAATATACGTGAAAACAATTTTACAATTGCAACAACGAACACGCCAATACAGTCGATCGAAAGTTCCACTCTAAAATATCGATGTAAATTTTACGTGTCTTTCCCTCGCCAAATAAAGACCGGCACGTCATGGTTTCAAAATAGGTTTCCCTCATTATTTATTTGCCGCGAGATCCGCGGCTTCCAGAAAAGCCGAAATCCCAGGAGTACAAGCATGCTGAAGCATGCGCAGAAGAATCAAAATAGCCTTGGTACAGTCGCTTTCTTGGCGACGAAGAAGTTGCTTGATATAGTTTCGGTTTTGCGCTGAAAAAGAAAACCTAAAGTTTAGATAAAACATAAGATTGACTAAATATTTGTTAAATTTTTACGAAATTAATGTAGTGATATTATTATAATAATATATATTTTGATTCCTTAGTTTTGTCTTGAAAAAAAAAAAGAAGAAAAAAAATAGACTTCCGAAAACTGCGCTAGACCATCGCTATTGCAATCAGCTTCCGTTCGGCCGCCCTTGGAGCTCCGGAGGCTTCGAGCATCGCTTCCTTTTTACGTTTTAGCCCTTTTAGCGGATATTTTAGATATGTTACTTACGAATACCGTGTTCAAGAATAGCAAGCATTTACTGAGAGCTGGGGGACGCTGCGTCTTCAACGCAAGTAAGTGGCGGACAGTCATGGCCGACTGGCGCCGGTGAGGAAGTGCGCCGCTGTTACTTTGTCGTGTACACTGTCGTTGCTAAGCTATGCTTGATTCTAACTATGCTCTACCCGGTATTATTTCGTTATTCGAAAAGAGCGTATCTTCAAAGAAGTATGAAAGAACTATGTGCGTCTGCGTTCGTCCTTCATGTGTTTTATTCTTTCTGTGTGTTCTTCAAAATTTATGGCTCTCTCCGCAGAGAGAAAGTTTCTCGTGCGGCGGAACCGATGGCCAACCGAGGGCCTGTTCTGGGCACCGTCCTACGACGCTCGCCCGACGACGCTTTTGCGGAGCGTTCAAGTGCAGTCTGACGGCAGTTCAAGCAATCACAGGTTATGCTAGTTCTGACGTGTGGTCCCAACAGCTCGCCAACGATTTCTTTCATAAAGCGGGAGCGAGAAAAACGTTACAAGAGGGAGCAGCATTGTTTCTTGCCTGTGCCTGTGCCGTAGAGACGCGCGGTTTCTCTGCGTTTGCCGAAGCGGCACGCTTTCCAAGTCTACGATTGTGTGATGTAAATAAAGTGAGATTGGATGTCACTTTGTTTAGTGGCGGCGAAAGCCGCTACTAAAAAGCAAAGGCAAGAAAAGAAATGCGAAAAGGACCTGAATATTCGATGGATTTGAAAGTCTACCAACGTACCAACTCACCCAGTTATTCTTTGTCAAAGAATAATAGCCAATAGTAATAAAAATAAATAAATGCCAACTTTTAATTGGATACAAATTTGTAGTTAATGCAGTACAGCCCTACCCTGCCCTAATGCTTTGATGATATAAGGTAATGTGTAAATGCATAGGGTAGTTCATAGCAACCATTTGTGTCCGACCTCTAATATTGAATATTTTCTCTAAAAGCTCGAAGTTGTATAAAAAAAGTGCTCATGATAAATTAAGCCGCACCACTGAATGTAATAGTGTGTGACTTGTATGTATGTTTTCAGCAAAAGAGAAGGATGCATTCAAAACGGGCCAATCATTTTGTTTCCTCTGTGTTAGAGCTTCTTTCAGGTACACGCAAAATGTGGGTGTCTATACGCTTAAAAGAGTGGAATTGACACGTTCCGCACGGCTGCTGGCCTGACTCAGTTTGGCTAGCAGGTTGCAACCTATGGAAACCTGTAGGGAACTGCATCACAAGAGTAAAAGTGACGTCCGCCTACTGATCTCTATTATCGGTGGCTGCGTGGTGCATCGAGCAGACAGGTATGAAGCCAAAGGAAGTAAGCGGCCTGTCCCGATACCGAGCGCTTGACAGGCTTTTCAACCCTCCCGAATGCTGGTTCGAACAGCGTTCAGGGCACCGGGCTTTAGATGCGGAGCATCTCTTGCTCGGGTCTATGTCCCGCGGCGTCGTAGTCCATGCTTACACTACGCATGCGCAACTCTCCTCCTTCCCTCTCTCCAACAGCTGCGCGTTACTCTCTCCGCTCTCTCTCTCTACCAGCTGCGTGCACTTCGCGTGCGTTCGCTTCTACTCACACCGTGCGCGCATGCGCAACTCTCCTCCTCTAGTCTCTTCTCCTTCAAGTGTGAATATAACTAGCGGTAGCGCGCTGCGCGTGTTCAGTTCACCGCTGTTGACTCCACTTCACCTCGTTCTTCCGATGAAGTGTGATGGAAGCAACAGTCCCGTCAGTTAATGGGTTGGCGCAAGCAAGCGACAGCACCACCCCACAAACTAAAGGCCCATACGCACATTCGCGTTTGAGCGCGGTGCGTTCCGTAGCGGCAAGCGGACGTGTTGCGTTGCGAAGACCGCTTGCGCCAAACTTGTACGCACAGTTGCGGTTGACTGCGTGTTGACACGCAGTCCAGAGCCAATAAGAACGCGCTATCGTCGCTAGGGGCTCACCAATAGTAAGCGAAATCCAAGGCAACATGGCGGCGCACAGCGACAGCGTCGAAGTGTTCGATCTTGAGACAATCTCGCCGGCTTCCCCGACGTTTTGTCAAGCTTGAACCATCGCAGCCTTGGAAAATACAGTCCCCACCGCTCCCCAAAAGGAAAAAGCAAGCACTGCGACCGGCGAACCGGATACGTCTCGCCGAGTCGGCCGGGTGGGGCGAGCGAACACGTCACCCCCTCTCCTCTTTCGGCTTCTGATTGGTCGAACGCACCGCAACGCTTCAGAAAGTTGAGCGAGTTTCTACTCGCTTGCGTCGCGCTACCGAGCGTTGCGGGAAGGTGCGCGTCGCTCCGCAAGCGACCGCGCCTGGCCGCAAGGACTCCGCAACGCACTCAAACGCGTTCAAACGCGAATGTGCGTATGGCCCTTAACAGCAACGCTACGTCCACTGAAGACAAAGCTGCGCAGCGCAGGGCACGCGACGCTGAGCGCAAACGCTTGAAGCGAGCGGCAGACCCTGAACTACGGCAACGAGAAGCGGCTTCCATTCGTCAACGTCGAGCGGCGGATGCTGAACTACGACAACGTGAAGCAGCGGCGGTTCGAGAACGTCGAGCAGCAGAACCTGAGGTTCGGGACCGTGAAGTTCAACGTAAACGTACGAAGCGAGCGGCGGAACCCGACCTTCGAGAACGGGAAGCCGCGTTGGTTCGTGAACGTCGAGCAGCAGAACCTGAGGTTGGGACCGTGAAGTTCAACAACGTTACGAACACCGTTAATAACACCGTTAATAACGATCCGCGATGCTCCGCATCACCCCATGGTTCCCCTCGGGAAGATGGTGTAATTTTTTTTTCTTGTCATCCCAAGAGAGCCTGCTTTTTCGGGTCCGCATGCTTACAGTGCATACGGACCTGAGAAGTCTCCTGGGAAGCCATTCGATATAAATATTTTGAGATTCTATTTTATCAAAAAGTGCGTATGTCCCACGTTCAAATGTCTTATTTTTAGGATTTCATTCAGAACTAATCTCTGCAGCGCATTGGCACACGTGGAGAAGCGCACTGAAGAAAGCAAACCTACCGCAATGGTAACTTTGCGAGCTCTTTGAATGGTTTGAATGGCAGAAACAACTTTAGTTTCGCAAGCTCAATATTTCATACGTTTTATGATTATGAAGTGTTAGTGTTGGGAATACTTTGCAGGTACAAAATTTCGGAATCAGGAATAATGTTTAATGCATTGGAATTCCTGTGGTTACTTTTTTGCATGACCAATTTTAAGCAATTTCGATGAACTCGCAAAAACAAAGCGTTCACAAAAATTAAGTCGTTTATAGTAGTACAATTATTCTTGAAACCAATATCGAATGCGGTATACAAAACTTCTCAAATAAAATTTTAATATTATGCCTTGAAACTGGCCATTCTCGAATGTTTTCGTTGTGGCCTTCATCGGTCCATAAGTGCTTAAAATGTAGCAGCTGCAACCTTGAATCTGGAAAAGCCTATTGTTTGTCACAATTTTCTTTATGGTGCCTAAGATATGAGGTAATAATTGTTGTGCCCTGCAATTAACACTATTACCTGTAGCATAGCCCTGGGCATGCGAAGAAGGAACACAACCAATACCTGATATATCAGGCTTTCAGAAATGCTATTGTTCGATTTTCCTCACTCTTGTGTCAGGATGTTGTTACTATCTTGCCTTCCTCACACAGTGGTCCTTTGAGCGAGTTATGTGATGTTATATCATAGGGTAGCACAGGGTTTTTCTCTTCTCTTTTTACGCAGGATGTTATGGCACCGTTATCACAAAGGACAGTGTACAGTGAGGCAGGCTCGGAAACTTGAATAAAGTGACAAGTAGGATTTCAATTTCTGTCTTATCAATTACCTGAAGAACACTGATCATAATGTTTGTATGTTACACATACATACTTTCAGTTGAAAAATGCAATGCACCTTTTTTATGAATTTTTTCACACTGTCAGAAGACTCTGGTGTGCCATTTCCACGAGGAACGTTTGGAAACAGAGCTGCCAAAGATTTACTTGTAATTTTCACGTACATATACGCAAATCAAAATTACGACTCTCCTAGTCAATGTTGGAAAACGGCACTACATTATTTTCACGAGGGAAGATTTGGAAATGATTCAATTGTCATTTTCACGTCTATGCTCACAACTTAAAAATGCAACGCCTCTTTTTTTTACAACTTTTCCCACGCAATTTTATAACATGATTGTACGTTATTTCGACGAGACGAGAAATGTTTCGAAATACAGCTGCCAAGAGTTTCCTCGTAAATTTCCTGACTCATTTTTAGGAGTCCATCTCCCGATGGTGGCGCCTCTTCATTATCATCAATTAAGTTGTCAACGGCGTTTCTTAATTTCACAAGTTGGAATCCAGCCGTTCAAAGAAACACCTTTGAAAAGTCAGCTTTTTAAATGCAGGCGCCGATTTTTTAGGCCAATTTTAGACCTTTCTTTCCATTCAGAACGCCCGACATGCACTGCGTCCCAGATAACTTGCACCATGCTTAAAAAACACGGGAGGGCTCTGCAGGAGTGAAGTCAACTGTCGTTAGCAAGCGTCTTGCGAAAATGCACAGATTTTATTAATGCACCTGGTTATCTAAATAACTAAGATTAATCAGCTAACCTTTCAAATATTCTTTTAAAAGACAAGTTGTCAATTGTGAAGTTGCAGGGCGCATTGAGAAACACCCAATAAAGTATTTTAAACATTTTCATTTTCATTTCATTTTATTATACCTCAAAGGCACTTCTACCGAAGTGCATTACATGAGGGGGGATAAGAATACAAACTCACATAAAAACAAACAAAAGCAAAAGTAGATTCACAAACAAATACAAATAGTAATATTTGCCGAAAAATGGCTAGGGTTAAATCGCATCAGGATGCATATCATGGTAAAAAAAAAAAAAAAGAAAACTAATGACTAGTTACCGACATAAACATTTAGACTAACGAAAAACACTTTTGAGGTGTGCCTTGCAAAGATCGCGGAATTTAGCTGGATTATTTTCGAGAGCAATAGCCTCAGGAAGAGAATTCCAGTTATTGATGGCTAGAGAGAGCGGGGAATTTTGAAATTTATTAGTTCTCGCAAATAGAGGGTTTATTTTCTGGCTGTGGTCACGACGTAAGGAGATGTGAGATGGAGGTTGGCAGTAATGGTTTCGGAATGACGAAGAGGAATAGTAGATTTTGTGGAACATGACAAGACGAGCAAGTTTAGTTCTTTCGGCCAGTGGGCAAAGGTCTAGATTTGTTTTAAGTGCGGTTACGCTTGATGTCCGTGAGTAGTCATGAGATATGAAGCGAGATGCTTTATTCTGAACTGATTCAAGTTTGTTAATAAGGTAAGCTTGATGCGGCCACCAAATAAAGTTGGCATAGTCCAATTTAGCCCTCACAAAGGATTTATAGGCTGTTAGTTTAACACAATGCGGGGTACTGTGAAGGTTACGTTTGATATATCCTAGAGATTTACAAGCACTAGAAACTACAGTGTTAATGTGGGTATTCCAGGTTAGGTCGTCTGAAAATGTTACACCTAAATATTTGTAGCTGGACACTTTTTCGAGAGGCAGAGTTTGTAATGTATAATTTCGTATTGCAGGCGTTCGTTGGCCAGTGAATGTTAATAGTTTACTCTTGGTGACATTAACTTTCATCTGCCATGTGTTACACCATAGTGAAAACATATTTAAATCCTGCTGCAATATTAAAGACTCTTCAGGTTTAGTAATACGACGATAAATAACACAATCATCTGCGAAAAGCCTTATGGAAGATGTTATATGGAGAGGAAGGTCATTAATATAGATAAGAAATAAAAGCGGACCCAAAACGCTGCCCTGCGGAACACCTGATATTACGGGAAGGCTAGGTGGTTTGTCCTGCCCCAGGTGGACAGCCTGGTTACGGTTACTTAAGAATTGAGCGATCCAGTGGATAATAGAAGGGTGAATGTTTAGTTTTGAAAGTTTATATAGGAGACGTTGGTGAGGAACCGTGTCGAATGCTTTTGAGAAATCAATGAAGATGGCGTCAGTAGGGTGAGACGAGTGGAAGTTGTTATGTAGATCAGTAACGAACTCAAAAAGTTGGGATTCGCATGAATATCCCTTCCTGAAGCCATGCTGACTATTACATATTAATTGATGTTCTGACATATAGTTCATAATGTGGGAGTAGATGACATGTTCCATAATCTTGCAAGGCACACTAGTTAGTGATATGGGTCTATAATTTGATGAGTCGTTTTTATTGCCGGTCTTAAAAATGGGTAAAACTCTCCCGAATCTCCAGTCTGCGGGAAGGGAAGTTAAGTCGAGCGATTGTTGGAACAAGCGACACAAAAGGCGACAGGATATGTTCTTTGTTAATTTGAGAAGTTTAGGACAGATTTCGTCATCACCAGGACCTGAACTTCGGGAGAGCCTTTCTATCACACTCAAAATGCCATAGGGGTTAAAAGTGATAGGTTCACAGTAGACGTTAATTGGTTTACATATTTGATCACTGGGTAGAGGTAATTGTTCTAAGGTAAATACGGATGCAAAGTAGTTATTAAAGACGGTAGCTGATTCAAGGTTCGTTAGCACTTCGTTGTGTTCGTTGCACAATTTAGGAAGCGAATCATCTTTTCTCGGACATATACTTTTCCAAAATTTTTGGGGATTGTTTATTAATAGGTTAAGTAGGTCTTGCTTGTAATATTTATCCTTTGCCTTCTTGATGTTACTTTTAAACTCTTTACAGCAGTCATTATACTTAGTGAAGTCAGACGCAAGGTTTGTAATTTTTGCTTTGACATAAAGACGTTTCTTTTTGTTATTTATTTTCCTAAGGATATTTGTAAACCATGGTTGATCAGCACTCGTCCTTAAAACCATCTGAGGTACAAAATCAAACTTTATACGCCTAAATTCCTTTTTGAGCATTTCCCAGTTGCGCTCGACTGTTCTTTCGCTAAAATGCAGCTCGTATTCCGAAGCAAACAGCTCAAAGGACTCGTTTAGAGCGTTTTCATTAACTCTACTGTAGACGTTTATGGTTTTAGGGGTTATTTACGCATAATACGCTTTCGTGCTTTTCCCGGCCTTCAAAGAACGCAGATTCCCGGCGCCCCGCGCGCCGTGATTGGGGAAGTGAGTTGTTTACGCGGTATTTTTTTTTTTTTTTTGTATTTCGCAGGCGTTTCTTGAAGGCTAGGAAAAAGGAGCATGCAAAGTGCACCTTGTTGAAAATAGTTTAATTGAGTGTTTCTTAATGCGCTCTACAACTTTCCAATTCACACCTCGGCTTTTAAACGAAGATTTCCAAAGTTAGCTTTTTAGTTTTAATTAAATAACTAGACTCGCTAAAACAATTTCGTGCACTTTCGCAAGAGACCTGCTTACAGCGTACAGTTGGTTTCACTCCCGCAGAACCCCCCTTTTTTTTAAAGTTTGGTGCAATTTATTTGGGACACCCCTATATATGTACCCGTAATGTACATTTAGTACACTAAAAGCATACATGTAGTGTACTGAATTTATTTTATTTTACACTTATATCGTGTAGATGTAAACTCGAGGTGCACTTATGGTATGCTAGATGTACACTCGAGGTGCACTTACGGTATACTACATATGTACTTGGGGCGTACTAAAACTATACTATTTTGTTTCATAAAAGTGTAAAACTAGTATGATTTCAGTACATACCCTAAGTTCACTATTAGTATACATTCAGTATACAGATTTTGAACGAATTTTTACTAAAGGTGGTGCCAGAGGTGTTCAGCTATAGACTCTCAAGAGCACGGAGGGTTATAAAGAACACCTTTGGCCATCAGAAATTCCATATTATCCAATGTCACACGTGTATCCGACAAAGTGCGTCAGTGCGTCAGCAGCATTGCTACTAGAAGCTCTTAAATGAGAGTATGCGCTGGAAAGGGGAAGGGGGACAGCTCGCAAGGGCTATAAAGGCTGTTGCTGTTGTGCGGCTGTCGACCCATATAATCAGCAACTCTGCTGGCTGTATGGTGGCACCACTATCGTTTGTATGCAAAGCAATCCCGTTTCCCATATCCCTTCTAGCACACCATGGGTAGCCACTCCCAAGGACGATTTGACGGTGCAGCGTCGCCCTTTTGAAGTGAACCATTAATTTCTGCGTGGGAATGTGGCCTGAAACAAATTTACAGAGTTTTTTTTTAGAAAACATTCAGTGGTTTTCATGTTAAGCTCTTCAAAGTGGTGATATTGAGACCTTAAAGGGAGTGTCCGGTCAAATTTTGTATTCGAGAAAACAATTGAATATCATTGCTAAGGCCTCGAGACGCATCTTACGTGCAATATCTGAATTTTATATGCCCCTCTGCATGAGTAACTGAATTTACACTGCTCCAATCCCACTCTAGCGTAAAGGCTGCTTTCGGTGGCAACATGGGAGCTCTGACGTCACACAACACAAAGCGAGGAGCTTTGTCTCGTCGTTTACCTGCAAGTGAACGCTTCAGCGTGCTTCGTTTTTGTTGCTGTGCTCGACTTGTTTCGGGGTTGGGTGAGAGTTTTGTTGCGCGGTTGGGTGCCACAACCACCTTGCAGCACATGCGAGCCAAGACATTACGTTCCACACTTTCGGCGGAACGTGCAGTGACGACCAAAATGGATCGTCGCCGAGCGTAGGGACTGGGTTCCCGTCAAGATCGAGATCACGCTTATGCCGCAATCATCTTACATAAGAGAGCTACAACCTGAGCTCTAAGCGGACAGACGGCTCGTAAGCTGAGGTGCGATGCTGTGCCAACGATATTAAACTACGTCCGGCCACTCCTCGACCAAATCGGATCAATCGGTAGAGAGTTTTAGTAGATCGTTTTCGCTTTCTCGCTCCGCTCTATGGAAAGCGGAGCCGCCATCGCGCATACGCGACCCACTCTGGGATTTGAGCGTGAAGGGTCAGCTCCGCTTTCGTCGCCATTTTAAGAAGCACGTTCCACTCTCAGTAACGGTTCATTAGATGTTGTTGTTCTGGAAAGGAATTCGAAAGGGGTGCTCGCCATTTGAAATCGTGCTTGGGAGCGCGCTTGACCTCTATGAACCTCGCTGCACCAAGATGGCTGCACAGACTTTGTTTGAAACTGCGTCTTCCAGAAAATGTTTCACGGCGGTCAAGAATTTCTGGCTGCTTCGAGAAATCGCTTGCCGCAATCCTTTCACGGCTCCTGAACGGTGGGAAGAGGTGCTGCCTTGTCTAAGCCAGCGGGCTCGATTTTTCTTTGCAAGATGACGACGACGACGTTGAGAGGATGACACACCGGGCAACGGCGGTGTCTCAATCTGAGCCCTGGGCCTCGGTTTTTCAAAGGCGGCAGCTTCTACTTCGGCTGGGCTACCTCCTTAGAGCATGATGCTTTGGCCCCAGTGGACCCCTGTGAGCAACTGCGCCATCATGTTCCTGGTGCTCCTTTATGCACTGATCGAACGGCGTGCAAGATCCTCATGGCTCGCTGCTCACCCGCCCAACCCGCCTCCACGAAGTCTGGACTTCTGCGAATCGGACTGCCATCCTCCCTAATACTAACAACCCATGTCGTCGTCATCTTGCACGTATACACTCATCACATTATCATGTTCACTAGACGCGGCACCGCGGGCCTCGGTGGTACCGGCTGCTGCCTTGCCGCGGTGGCAGTGTCTATTCTGCCGGCAGCCGGCACAATAACCGGGGGGAAAAAGTGCCGGCAGTAGTCGCCTATTAGGTCTCGTATAAAACGGATTGTAAACACGCCTATTCTAAGCTGTGGATTAGCTCAGTGGGTAAGATGTGCGCCTCATACACAGCAGGATCTTAGTTCAATCCCCCGAGGGAATTTTTTTTTTCTTCGGAATTTTGTTTTTTGTTGAGGTATTAGGCGATATTTACGGCATCTCTTTTTTAGAATTAACACTAAAAAAACACGCACAACAAAATAAAAACAAAAAAACACGAATGTTGTTGACGAAACACTTCCTTTTTGGGGGTAAATGGAGGACAGCGGGGCTTGGGCCGGCCGGCACGCCGCCGCGATGCGGTGTTACTGGTGGGCCAAATAGGTCAATATATTTCTAATGAGCAGCCGCAGACTGTCGCCGCTAAAGGAGGGGGAGGGGGGGGGCTATGTTAACGAGCTCCCCACCCCTATTGGAAAACCCCAATATAAACAGCGTATTATGGATATTGGTAAACAATATCTTTTTATTGTATTGCAATACAATATAGACAGTGTATTGGAAAACATTACATTTATTGTATTGTATTACAATAAGGATTTGTTATGGGATTCCAATATCCATACTACGCTGAAAATATTGGAATCCAATACCGTATAAACCCTTATTGGATCCCCATGTGTCGTATGGGGATCCAATAAGGGTTTACGATTCCAATATACTCAGCGTATTATGGATATTGGACTCCAATATATTATGTCGGCTACCAATAAAACTATATGCGAGTTGGAATATCACGTTCAGCACGACATTTCTTTGCAACGCAGTCTCTTCTTGTGTGTATTTCTGAGTGATAAAATAAAAAGTGTTGTTGTTGTCAAATTATGAATAAAGAAGCAAAACACTGGGCTCATCCATACCAAATATATTTAACATATTCCTGAACTGGAGGATCTGGCATTTACTGCAAAAGAAAGTTAATTGTTTAGGACCCTCATTCAAAAACTTGCTGTTTGAAAACAGAATGTGAAATCCTCACCTTTTAATGAAAGCAGCACCTGCTAGCTGTAGCCATATAGAAACTGCAAAATAAAAATTTGTGATTAGTTCGCAACAAGTAGCAATCCTTCACTAAGCCGGATAGATTCAAAATTATGTCTGCGTTTGATTGTGGAAAAATAAGCTTCCATTCCACTGCCACGGATCATTCTGAGCTCCGTCAAATAAGTAAACCTATCGGCTCGTCTGGCTTCACAGTTCCTGCTTTGCACCTAACTAAAGTATCTGGAATGCTCACCTTTGAGGAAAAACAAACTGGTGCTTGCTTGCTTGTAGGCCATGGAAACTGGAAGAGAGATTTGCGATAAGTTGCGTTCAAGTAGCAATTACATTGAGTAGCCCCGTAAAGTACACTAAGTCGAAAAGGTTAAAACAATTACACGCGCAGGACATAGATAACCTCTCGCAACGTAACTGGGCATATGTCAATGTCGCTCGAGTGTATTACAGAAAAATAAGCTTCAACGCACGAGCCCCCAGTCGTTCCGAGCTCTGTCAATTAAAAATGGTGTACCGGTCGTCTGGCTTCAGTATTCCTGCTTCGGGAATCTGGAATTCTCACCTCTGAGGAGAAGCAAACTGGGACCTGCTGGCTCTTAAGCCTTGGAAACTGTCAGAAAGATTTGCGATTAGCTGCGTCCAAGTACCAATTTCTTTGACCAGCCACCTACAGCACACTAAGTCAGATAAAATCAAAATTACATGTGCGTGACATAATATGCCTCTTGTGACAAAACTGGGCACATGTTTTGTCGCCTACACCAACACTGAAGCCAGACAGACAAGCGATACGGCATATTTAATTGACGGAGCTCAGAACGACTGGGGACGCTTTCACTGAAGCTTGTTTTGCTACAATACACGCGTGTATTGCAGCAAAACAAGCTTCAGTGAAAGCGTCCCCAGTCGTTCTAAGTTCAGTCAATTAAATATGCCGTACCGCTTGTTTGGCTTCAGTATTGCTGCTTCAGAGCAAACTAGAAAATCTGGAATCCTCACCATTGAACGAGAGCGAACTGGCACCTGCTGGCTTGTGGGCCGTGGAAACTGCAAGAGAGTTTTGATTAGTTACGTACAAGTAACAATTTTTTTCGAGTAGCTGCCTACAGCACATTCAAATTACATGCACGGGACATAGATGCCTCATGCGACGGACCCCCTTCATACTTGTTTTTCATTAACTCTGCTCACCTTCACCACCCGCCTCCAATTTCTGCGCTACTTCTTTAATCTCGATTCCCTGGTTCCCAAAGGCCATGCCATGGCTTGTGCCAGTCACAGGTCTATCAGCTCTGCAACTGGCGCCATTGTGGCAAAGACGCCAAAGCACCTGGCGCTTGATGTGCTCTTTTAATATTTTGAGCATTGCTGAAAACAGGTGGATGGGTGTCTGGTATGCCCTTTGATTAGTTGCGGATCGTTTCGAATCAGAGTGTAGGCGCTTCTGCGATCTGAGCGCATGCTCGGTATTTAATAATAGTTGAAATTGAACTCTGCAGGAATCTTCAATCATAACAAACAGAATGTGCATGCCAAAAGGCTTAGCAATTGAAACACTCACCATCTATCTATTTTCGTTTCTTGTCCGCAAGAAGCTGTCGTATATGTAGCCTCCCTTGTTTAAGCCGCTCCTCCCTAGTGTCCCGGTTGGGTCTCGTCCTGATGAATCGTCGGTGGAGACCTGAGGTGCAGTCAACATCAGATTAGACCTTTTGAGACAGAACCATATACTTGCTGGGAGGAAGTACACCCAAACGAATTTTAGCCATGTCATTCATAGGGAGTTTTAAAATGAAAGGCCTGACGTAAAATGAGACGTCAATACTGACGCACCCCTTTTGCGAACCTAAAATTTTGAAGGCCTTGTCCCCCTAGCTAGGGGGACAAGGCACATGAATCCCGGCATGTGGATGAAATTTTTACCTTAAGATCCTGACTCAATGCCCATCCCCGAATATTCGACCACCACACTTTTAGAAAAAGATAACTTTTTAGAAAACACCAAGTCATCGACCACCCCTACAAAAGCCTGAACGAAGCCTACTCGTACCATGGCTTGTTTGCTCCGTGCCGCCTTGAGTTAATTCGGGCTGACAATTTTTTTTTCAAATGGAACCCAGATTCTTAGTTTTGGTTTCACTTGTAGAGGCAGGTGGATACTTTTGTAAAGCTTCCTCCCTATGCGCTTCTGAGTCAACGTTTTTGCAATCGCCAACCCCCGGGCTGTGATTTTTGCGCTCCTTGACAAATGCTGAAACTCATATAGCAGTGATGTGATTGGCCTAAGCCGTTTTGGAGCAGAAAAAGTGGCCTTTGGAGCAGCCAAAACAGTGTTTTGGAGCAGCAAAAGTAGCTTTTAAAGCAGATATTCTAATAAAAATAAAAATATTTGTTTTAAATGCTGGACACGCGAAGAGAATCATGCTCGCCGAAATAAACCAATTATGGTGAAGTTCGGCCACCTGGGAGTCTTTCAAGATGTAACTGAAATGCCAATGACATGACACATTTCTTTTTGCTTTTTGAAACATTCTGCAAGGCTGGAGCAAGCTTTGCTTTAGCTTAGGGTAGTAATGAATGTCCAATTTCAATGTCTCCAAAGAAATATTGCGACATCCCACAAGTGTACAGTGCTGTAGGCATTGCCAAGCAATTCCGAAAAACTGCTTGCCACCGTTTTACTGGTTGCCGACGTGCCAGATTTTCGTCAAAACTAATTAAATGTAAAACAATGAATTGCAAGCGTCCCGGCTGGTGCCTCTGTTGTGCAATTATGTTCGCATCGTTGGTTCACATGCACGTGAGGGCAACTCCTGCAGGCTTGCAGGTCACGTGCTTCGTCGCGCGAGCGAAACGGCTGTTCGATCGAAACCGAAACCATGCCTCTCCGCTCTGCCGCCAACTGGTTGCCAAAAGTCTATGCAAAATGTAACTGCACAGCATGCGACAAAAAAGAGTCCAGCGCCACGTGCTTGCAAGGCCGGCAGGTGAGGTATGAGATAAACACAGAAAAAAAGAACCTGAGCGCATTGATGCAAGACATCGCGAGCCAGGGTCGCTTTGTGCAACGACTGAACTCGAGACAAACAAGCGCGCTCTGTGGGTTCAGCGTGCAGACATTCCCTTCTTTGCTTCAGCTCACTTCAACTTTTCTTCGCGACACATTTTTCACGTACCGGGGTCCCTCTCAAAAGAAAGCCCACCAAGAGAAACCTAGGTAATCAATACTTCGACACAGCAGTCTTTGAGCTAGAGAGAGATTTTGTAGCAGCGTATGTTTTAAACAAGAACATGAATGTTGATGAACATGCGGCGGTCCTTATGTTTCAGTTTAGGAAGCTCCATATCTCCAACGTCTTGCGGCCGTTGATTTCAGGAGCGAGAGCTTCAGCTCAAAAAGTAACTCCCGCCGCGCCGAAACATAGTTTCGTTTCACAGCGTCACGTCATGGCTGGTGCCCAGCACGCTAGCGTCGCAGCACACACACACACACGCCGGCAACTATCGTTAAAAAAAAAAAAAGCGAGACGAGACTTACGCTTACGAGACGAAGAGACATGAAAGGAGAGACGGCATTGCGGAAAAAACCATGCAAAAAACCATGGACGATTGATGCAGGGTATTTTGTGTCGGGCGGCCGTTTGCGCCGCCTAGCTCATGCATGCTCAGTTACGGTACTTAGTTTAGTTTCAGTTTTGAAAGGCGACCAAAATTGGCCCTTTGGCGCAGATTACCCATATTTTGGCAAAATGTAGCAGGGTTAGCCCCTTGGCGCAGTTTGGCGCAATTGGCGCAGCCATCACATCACTGATATAGGCGGGCAATAGCTCGCCTTGAAAATACTTGCTCTTGGTGGCCGAGAACAAACTCGTGTTCCTGATTGGCAGCCATTTGCTGCGAAGAATACTTGCACATATCCTAAAGAACCCAGTCTTAGTCTAACACAGATGCTTTGGCCGGACAGAGACGCAAAAGCCTGACACAAGACCACTATAAAGACAGGAAATAGAGTGTCTGTGAGGAATAAAACACACAACTCAGGTAGGCATCAATCACTCACCTTGAAAACATTTGCCATGAGCGGCAAAGAGCGACTTCTGGCCTTGATTGGCTGGTGCTCGCCACCAAGACCTGCATGTATAACAAAGAACCCGGTCTTAGTCAAACTTGGGTGTTTTGCAGAAGAGAGACAACAAAATACTAATGCAAGACCACTACACATAAATTATGGCATTCAAGAGGAATGAAATACAAAACCCATATAGGCGGGTAATAGCTCACCTTGAAAACACTTGCTCTCGGTGGCCGAGAACAAACTCGTGTTCTTGATTGGAAGCCATTTGCTGCGAAGAATACCTGTAGATATCCTAAAGAACCCAGTCTTAGTGTAACACAGATGCTTTGGCCGGACAGAATACAAAAGTCTGATACAAACCACAAAAAGCAGGAAATAGTGTCTGCGAGAGATGAAAAAAGACCCAAGTGGAGAGGCACGTTCTGTTTCACGTTAGTCAAATAGTGTAGCTCATTTTGCTAAAACGATGCATATTTGCTAAAAAAAGTATATATATTTTGCCCCATTTAGCAGAGTTTACTGCCAAGGGTACCTGCACACCAGAATAAGTCAGAATTAGTCAGTTTTTTTTTTCTTCTTTTGATGAGCGACTACAGAATCCTAAACAGGTGATGAAACAAAGTATGAACCCAGCAAGACAGGCTAGTTTGCCTTCATATAAGCACAGTGCCTCGGCCAACCAAATGAGGTTCTATTCTTTATCACTTGTCATATTTGCTGGGAATAGTAAAGTAAATGAAAATAAGGCAACCTCTCTTCTAGCCGACAGCTGCAAACAAAATTCATATACCTCGATGAACGACCTGGAAATAAAATTGGGTGGTTACCAAGTGGTTTAAGGTATCAAATTTCAAACTTACAGAATGTAGTTTTGGTTTAAGTCCTCCTGGTGTATATTTTTATCCTTATAACTATATTTACATTGATTTTTTTGTATTTTTGAGGCACAAGTACTTAATTTATACGCTACTTCACCTTTAGAAGCGTTTTAATTACACTCCATGCCTTTCTAGTGCTCGTAATTGATTCTTGGTGAAAGCGGTCTTAAATTTTTCTTTTCTTGCTGTCGCTGCTGCTTGCTTTCTCACCTTTAGAAAGCTGACAACTCGACACAAAAGTAATGAAAAATGTGTTTAAAATGTCATGTATATCAGCATTTCCAAGCTGTACCCCTGCTTCATGCCCCGACCATGCCACCATACCATAGCTGAGTGCAGTGACAAATGGTCCCAGGTTTGTCACCCGACCGTTTTTTGGGCTTATGGTGTGGCGCGACTCATGAAGCACCTATGCTTCGCGATGGAGCCAGTGAGCGAGGTGTGACACACTAGAGCTGTGCAAGCCACAGCTTTACAGCCTGCAAAGCGTGGGAAGATCCCTCCCCCTTTGCAGAGCTGGCATTAGCTCACCGAGAAGCTATTGCAAGCACTAGAAAGCCACAGAGTGTGAATAAAAGCGCTTCTGAAAATGAATTAGTGTGTGAATTATGCATCTATATGTTAAAACTTAAAAAAGTATATATGTATATATATATATCTATTTAAATACTAAAAAAAGGCAAAAAAGAAAAAAAAAATGTTTCCAGGTGGGCTTGCACCCAGAGCTCCACGGCCCTTGAATTCAGTTCCCTAAAGCCCGCTTCAGACGGAACAATTTCGCCCAGCAACTTCATGTCGCAACACCAGCAACATGGGCCGCCCGCGTTCACATGCAGCAACCGAATTGCTACGACTTGCCATCATCATCATGAAATTTTATTTTTCTTACAGTATTTAGACGCACAGTTATATCCTAAAAACATGTTTTTATATCTTTAAATTGCGCTGAGAATACTAAATCATCTTTTTGAAACAGTTTATTTTCAAAAATGATTCATTTCAAACCAGAACTAAATCCTCAGTTCTCATCATCACGACCACAGGGGTGTCACGTGAAAATATTGCATTCCTGATTGGCTGCTGCCGCTTCAAACATCTCCGAGTAGTCAGAGTTGCTCGTCCGCTTCGAGCCGGACCCAATCTCAGCAATTCGTGTCGATCTAGGGAAAACTAGGGTACAACCCGCCAGCAGCCCCAAAATTGCTGGAAAGGTTGCCCCGTCTGAAGCGATCCTGTACTCTGTTTCATACATAGAGTGCAACGCAGTCAAAGCTAGCGCACTGGTTTGCATTGCTGACCGTGCCTACGTTCGCCCCATAAAATAGTGCGTCCCCTGCAAAAAAGTTTTTAAAAGTCGGAAAATGTGCCTCCTCAGGGCTAGTAACTGATAGTGGCGTTATGATTTCAACGGAGCACAAATGTTTTTCAAGAAAAAGGAAAAGATAATGTAAACCACCTTAAATTGTTTTCGTGTTCATCCGTGAGGCAGCCGCTGTGGGTTTTCGGGTTGTGTGGCACTGGCTGGTTTTGAGAAAATGGCATCTTATGCAGCAAGCTCAAGTATTTCTCCTGCTCGGATGTTTTCGAAGATTGGTTGTGCGAAAATCTTGAAAGAGTGCAAGCAGATGATCGCCAATGTGTACGGGAGTATAAGTACACATTCCCCGGAGAATTCGGTCGTGAAGTCCTGGAGACGGCCAGTAACGATACTGGAGTGTGCCCTGTACTGTCGCGAAGTGCAAGGCGCAGTGCCTATCTGGCAAGGGGGCGTCCCCGAAGCAAAGACCTTGCAACGTGAAAGTTTCGAGCACGGGGACCGTCAAGCATGACGAGTTTACACAGAACGCCATTCGCCTGAAGGTTCATCGCAAGTGCTCCGAGAGGGAGATTCCTATCCTTGACAGCTATTTCAAAATAAACTGTACAGGCCACAACTATTGTCGATTAACGTTTTATTATAAATTTTGGGACAAGGCCGCTATCAGGGCGATTCCTCATTCCACGCTGCACGAAAGAAAAATATAACTCGGTGCTGGAGGCAAATAACACTTGCAAAGCGGCAGACCAGATGGTAGAAATGTGGCCTCTCGGCGACTTATAAATAAAAATCAAGAAGGAGGAACTGAAATATGCACTTCGTCAATGCGCACAATCTTGCACGAAAAGTATGTCTAAAAAAAGAAAAAAACCAAAAAGCTTTGCGCGTAAAACGGGTTCAAACCACGGCCACTGAGACGTCAATATCGCCAGGGCAGCGCCTTCTACCACTCGTCCACGAAACGCGCGGAGTAACACTTTTTCTATTTTTTCATGTGCACCACTTTAGTACCTTTGACAGCGTTGCACGCTAAGTATGAAACAGAGCATAAGACACCCTGTTGTCTGGTAGAGAGACAATTTATGAACGCTTGGGTGTTTAAACGATCTACTACACATTTTACAGAAAAAAAAAACAAAAAACATTGGGTGTTTAAACGTTGTACTACCCCTTTTTCAATAGAAAAATGCAGCAATAAAAAAAAACATTTCAGAAGAAAAGGTTAAGGAAAGGGAATGTACCATTATGTTCAGTGAAGTTTGGTGACAAGACTCGGGACTCGAGCAGGAATGCAGTTATCCTTGGTGTGACCCCACGAGAGTGTCTTGCTGCCTTTGCTGGGGTTTATCTAACTGAAGTACCTGTACGAAAAGTAGAACACATGTGCATAACACTCATTATTCACAAGAAAATTTGTCAATGTCCAAAATGACCCATGAAGAAAATTATGCGAGGAATTTTCAGGCTGCGTTGGCCGAGTCACCTCTCGTGGCCAATGTTCCATAGCAACTTTAATTGTAGTGAACAGTTATAGGGTATATTACGAACAAAGTGCAATTTGGTTTTGTAGGAAACTATAACACACAAAACGACACTTGAATGCAGTATGTCGAGGTACCTCTAAACAAACTCCAGGGTTTTATGGCGCCTCCTTCAGATACCTGATGTTGAACATGAAATATGTGCACCAAGGAGTGAGCAAACAGCGACTTCAGATTTGTCTCTAACACCAGCGACATGTCGACAAGGGGCGCAACGTGTAGAAGGTCGTCTAGAAGTGTGCCAATATGAAAAAGCAAGATGTAACGATATCAGAATAAGATCACACCAACGAGGCACCATTGTGGTGAGACAATCTACGATGTAGAGACAGTAATCGGGAGTCAACCGACGTACGGCCGCGATTTACTTTGCGGCGACTGAAATAAAACATGGCAAAAAAAATTTTTGTTTGAAAATTATAAAACGCTTTTTTTTTTCTTTTTTACCTTATTCTTTGAGCGCAGCCGGTAGCAGAGCAGTTGGGCGGCGTCACGAAAATCTGACAGACTCGCTAGCTTTTCTCAACTTCGTACGGCGCCAGTCGGCACCACAGATGAATGGTCGGCACTCTTAGTCTACCAGGGAAAAAAAAAAGTACAAGCTCAGAGCCCAGCGTCGATCGCGACTTTCGTAAAGAGAAGCTCCGGTAACACTTCGGCGACTCGCGAGCGTTAAACAACGCCTCTTCGAACGAGCCCACGAATCCAACGCGTCGAACGGTTTGCGCAGGTAAGCACGCTGGGAGCCAGGGGGCTGGAGGTGCAATATCCGAAAGAGACGAGGAGCTGGTTTCTACGTCTATTTCGCACACGAGATAACAAGCCGAGTGATAGCTACCCGAGTGATAGCTAGCCCAGTGTAAACACTGACTTCAGTTACATCAGAGTACACGCAGTCGAAATGACGTCAGCAACAGAGCACAGCCAGACGCTTTCAGCAGGGGACGCATGCGTTCAAATAAGCTGCGATTTCAAAACAACATGTATCCCTTCTGTCCTTCAGTGTTCACTTTGATCTGTGTATACCAAAGCACTCAATGCTGCAAGTAATAAAGTCGTCTATACGTACCTTTCGAAGCGATTGAAAGTGCGTTGGTTTCACTTGGAACCCACAAGCAAAGTGCGCGACGAACTTGACGAGCCGTTATCCGTCGGTCCCGCCATCGCCGCTGTCTCGCCGGGTTGGCGCGGTCGCGGTCGCTGCGCAATGGCGCAATCGCGTTATCTCGGCAGCTCGGCTAGGCTTGGCTGGATCGGCGGATTCGGCCACTCGGCGGCTCGCTCAGTCGCTTGTCTGGCTCGATGGGCTACTCGCGGCTTGCTCAGCTCGCCTCCCTTCGGAATTCGAACTGCCTCCACTGGGCGCGTTAAGTTAACGCGCTCGAGCGCGCTCCAGCGGTCAGAGTGCACTCGAGCTAAACTAAACGACATCGTCTCACTTCCGGTGCACGGTGGCGGAGCGCGCTCCGCGAGCTCCGTCTTCGGAGATGGTGCGCGAGAGCTCGAACAGGTTGGTTTCCGGTGTAATGACGACGTTTCCGCTCTCACGGCCAGTCTCGCGGTTCCTCGAGGTGGTTTCACGCGGTGGTCTCGCACGAGACGGAAGAAACATCAAAACCCCAAGCGTTTTGGGCTCCGGGCCGGGCCGTCGGGACACTCTGGACCAGAGGCGTCGGGTGTGCGCAATCCTTGGCGAGCGAGTTCGCTTCCGAACGCTCCGAAAATGCCACCGAGCTCGCCTCGCCAAACCTCGCCGACCGCAACCGCACCAACTGAACCCCGCGGCCCAAAGGCTCCGGCCTAGCCAGGAACGGTACCGAGGTAGGCCTGGTCGTGGGTAGGAGCTGCTCGTTCTGCGCTGCCATGCAGTGCTCGGAGCTCTCGGCGTCGTTCCTGCTTGCGCCGAAGCTTTTAGGGACTCCCTCGGACGCGCAAGTCGCGCCTGCTTGGATGCGTGGATACTTCGACGGCGATCGCTTGGCAGCTCGTGCAATCGTTCCGTCATCGTGAAAAATAAAAAAAGCATGGTGCTGGTGTAGAAAGGTATGCATACATCCTTCAAATGCTTGTCGAAGTTCTTCATGTAGTACCTTACCGCGATTTCACAATCAGGCGAGCCAATGAATTCGGCCATTCAGCCGTCATTCTTTAAGGCTTTTGGGGATTCAGGGGGCGTTCGGCGTACCTTTAATCGCCGCACCAACAGCGTGCAGCACAAATACAAGCTCTTGCTGTTGCCGCCGTCTCCGCGCACTTATTTCATCTAACTCGTCGTCGAAGAAAAACTTTTTCGACGAGACGGGAGCCATGTTTACGCGCGCCAGAAAGCCGGAACCGGAAACGTTAAAAA
The DNA here is from genome assembly GCF_016920785.2 of Ixodes scapularis. Lineage (NCBI taxonomy): Eukaryota > Metazoa > Arthropoda > Arachnida > Ixodida > Ixodidae > Ixodes > Ixodes scapularis. Next base: position 411,825 of record NW_024610076.1, on the reverse strand, counting down.
AATAGGCGTCAGATGGCGCCTCGGTACTAAAGTGCGCCGTTAAGCTACGCTCCGAACCCGCGCGCTCGTGCGCAGATGTTCGGAGTCTGGAGCTCACTAACTTAACGCGCCCACTGCCTCCGAAGCTCGAGCGCTCGAGCTTTCGCGAGCGGGTTGACGATGGAAACTTTTCGCATAAAACGAGTCTGTAACGTATCGTTTGATGGCGCAAATGCACGTATTTTTCCCGTCGTTTTTTACAGTGTGTGAATCTTGCGAAACAGGCGACGAAGAGTGGTGGGTGAAATGTGCCCGTGTGTGGTTGTGGATTTTGTGTACGACGTAGGATTACCCAGAAAGGTGGGTCAATATCGATAAATGTGCGGGTAAGAAGCACGTGACCTGTCAAGCCCATTAATCCTCATTATTTTATCGTGCGAACTGACATTGTCACGTATCGCGTTCGATTTGGGTTCCAACATCGGTAACCTAACTTTTGTTGTATTAAAACTGCAATAAACATTTGTATGAAAACGATCACTCCAATGAGCACGTCGTTATTGGGCTTTCTCATTGAAAGGTAGGTCGCGGGTGTCCCAGCTAGTTATTCTGAATGGTTTGGTGGTTGTCCAGCATTTCAAGCGCTCGAGGCTGTGTGTACTGTGTGCCGTACGTACACTTGCGCTTTCGATCAATGTGAATGTGTTTGCAACGCGGAACGTTTGTGTTCTGTGTGTATCCACCTCCAGTATCGTTCTCTCTCGTATTGCCGTATGGTAACGCCTGCTGTTCTACAATATCATTCAGGCGATGTCGTATATGTGGGCGTACCGATATCCACATGTTGCTTCACGGGCGATCAATACTGTGTTACGTATCCTCTTAGTCCGCGGTATATGCCGACGTAATTCATGTTGGTAACTTGGAATTCGTTCTGAGATTTATCCACGCGATATTGTATTCTCCTTTGGGCCCGTGATCGACGACCGATATTTATATATCGTGTGGCCGCGCAGTATGTCCATGTCGGTCACCAATATGCACGCGGTGTCGTATTCTATTCCAATAACCGTAAGTTCTGTCGGGATATTGTGCTTCGATATCGTGTTGTATACCAATAACCGCAAGTTATATCGGGATATTGTGCTCCAATATCCTGTTGTATACCAATAACCAGATACTATATCGGGATATTGTGCTCCGATATGAATTCCCATCGTGCGTATTGGGTTAATCGGATAACAATAAGTTTTTATTGGTTTCCATCAACTTCATTGGAATACAATATTTCCAATAAGCCGAGTTCATATTGGCCTTTTTCAATAGGGCACTGATACACGCGCCATCCGAAACTGCCGGCATTTTTTTCCCCGGGCTATTGTGCCGGCTGCCGGCACAATAGTCGTTGTTGTTGTTGTTGAAGACGTTTATTGATAGGTGAAAATTTCACCAGTCAATTTGTTGGAGCAAGTTTAAAAATGGATGGATAGGCGGGACATTCGAAATTTACAAGTAATAGTATAGCTGTGGTCCCGCCGCTTGGGGTATAGACCCCCTAGATATGAATGTCCAAGCCGGTCTCACTCAGAAATCCGAGCAGACCGGACAGGACCGCGACACGCATGTCTTTGTCTCCCACTGGTTTACACCAGGTTTCGAAGCACGTAGGGTGGTGTTGTTGTTCTAGCGTGTTCAGGGCTTTCGTCCTTTCTTCATTAAAAATCGGACAGTGCCAGATCAGATGACATTCGTCGCACTTGACGTCTCGATTTCTGCAGTAGATGCAGCCTTCGGAGCAGGCTTCTTCTTCTTGCCTTTGCTTCTTTGACAATAGACTATAATCGTGGTCTACTGCCGTTGAAGCGTTGGCGAGTTTCGTCTTCCTCTCACGGGCCGCTCGCTCCCATCGCTGGGTGCGGGCCGGCGTGATGCCGGCTTGGGCCCTTAGCCTTCGGAGGGTGACTGTCTCGTGCCGTCGGAAGGTTCCCGAAGGAATTCATGGTCGCTTCGGGGGGCTCGCCTCTGGCGTTGAGTTTGGTCCGCTCAATTTTCTTGTATGCTAATTTGATGTTGAGGATGGTTCCCTCGGGGTCGTACAAGTTGAAGGCGGGCGGTGGCGGTTCCACAGAGGGGGCTGGCCCCGGGTCCTGGCGTCGAAGGTCGATACGATTAAGCTCTTCGATCGCCGCCCGGTGCGCCCTCTCGTTGCCGGCGATGCCCGCGTGACCGGGAATCCACTCCACCCTGATGGTGAGCGGGTTTAGGTCGCGCCGTTCCAGGTTTTGCGCCAACCGGAATATTTCTCCGACTGCTCCGTGTGCCATGACTTGCGTCCCGAGCGCTCTCACGGTGGCCTGGGAGTCCGTGAAGACGCGCAGTGTGCGGAATTTGTCGCTCGATGTCGCGGCCGCGTCTTTGATGGCTTCAAGTACGGCTCTGACTTCCGCTTCCTGCGCAGATCCGCATCGCTGCAGCTCCGTGCTTTTCGTTGTCTTCTCATAATGCCACGCCGCCGTGGCCGCCACTCCATATTTGAATGCTGCGTCAGCGTACGCATAAAGCTCGTCGTCACCTCCGTTCTTCTGCTCGTGCCGGCGAGAAAATTTGCGCCTTCTGCCGATGTTTGTCGCCGAGTTCATCCTTCTTGGGATCGGCCTGGCTGGGGTGACCGTTGTCTTCTGCCACGGTGGGATGGGATCCGGTATCGGTGGTGGAGTTGTTGTTGCACACAGAGAGCTCCATGAGGGCATGAGTTCTGCTATGGCCCTGCCCTGACGGGTATGTGTTAGTTTGGCAGCATACATCCACTCCTGATGCCGTTCGATCTCTCCCAAGGAGAGCATAGGGACGGCTTCGTGTAGTAATTCCAGGCGCGTACACTTCGGCAGGCCCGAGACGCAGCGTCGCGCGTCATTCATTAGTGTTTCCAGTTTGGACCTTTGAGTGGTGTTGAGTTTGTAGAAACGAAGGCCGTAGGATATTTTGGATATCAGGGCGGCTTGTACTACGGTCCTCGCTAACCTTTCTCCGAGACCCCCGACTCGTGTCGCTAGTCGTCGCACGATCAAGAGCCCTTCCTTCCAGGTAGTTCGCATTCGCTCAATCCAGATGGTAGGGTCGCCGCCCGAGTGAATGCTCACTCCTAAGATGGAGTGCTCTGTCGCCTTTTGGATAAGCTGCCCGTTAAAGCGCAGGTCAGCGTCGACCTTGTCCCAGTCTTTCCCAAAGGCCATATATCTGGTCTTCTCGGGCGATGGACGAAGGCCGCTCTCTGTCAAGAAATCGCTCACCACGTCGAGGGCCCGTTGGATCGTCGTCTCAGGAAGAGGCGCGCTGTCACTTCCCATCGTCCACACAGTGATGTCGTCCGCGTAGACCGTGAATGCTAGGTCCGGAACGGCGGCGAGTCTCCATAAGAGGGGTGCCATCGCCAGGTTGAATAGCATCGGCGACAACACTGATCCTTGCGGCACGCCAATCTCGTTGGATTTCTCTGTACTACCCCTGTGCTTGCCAGTTTTCACCAGGTATTTGCGTCCGCTCAGAAAAGACTTGATGAAGTTCAGTGGCCTGCCTCGCACCCCTAGCTTGCGAGTCGTGTCGATGACTGTGGTGTGAGGCAGGGTGTCGAAGGCTTTCTTGATGTCCACTGCCACCAGGAGTTGGCGGTGGCATTGCGTCGGCCGGTTCATTAAGTACTTTCGAACCAGTATTAGACTGTCCTGTGTGCCTAGATTTTTGCGGAATCCTGTCTGAGCAGGGTGTAACAGCTCCCTCTTCTGCTCGATTATCCAGTCGATCCGTGCAAGCACCATGCGCTCCATCAGTTTGCACAGGACAGAAGTGAGCGAGATGGGGCGCATGTTGCTCGCGCAGTCGGGCTTCTTGCCTGGTTTCGGGATGGGGCACACCCAGGACAGTTTCCAGCTATCTGGGATGGTGCCCTCGCGCCAGTGGTCATTGATTAATTTCAGCAGATCTCTCTTGACCGCCTCCGGGAGGTTCTTGAGCATGGAATTAGTGATCCCGTCAGGCCCCGCCGCGCTTCGCTCGTTGCCCTTTTCGATCGCTGCCTCCATTTCCCACTGTGTAAAATCCGCTTCATACTCTTCGTTTTTCGATTCTTCATGGTTGTAGATTACCGGGTTTGGGCTGGTAGCGGGCTGTGGGAAAAAGACGTCCCCTATCTCATCTAATATTTGCTTGACTTCCTTATTTTCCGCTAAAGCCAGGTTCGGTGCCGTGTTTCCCCTCTTGCTCTTGCCCAGCATCATATTGCATACAGCCCACATGCGTCTCAGTGAAGTTCGTTCGTTGAATCTTTCGCACAACTTGGTCTAGTCGTTCCCTTCACAGGTTGTTGGCGTGTCGTTGCGCCTCCTTTGCGTACCTGTTTGCTTTGCGGATGTCCTGTTTTTTCCGAGTGCGACGGTAGCGTCGCAAGTAGTTGGTTCTTTTGCGCCAGAGGGACAGGAGTCTGGTGTCCGGGATCGGCGCTCCTATTTCGACTAGGGTCTCGACCGTGGCAGTCTTGGCCGCTTCCCTCATTAGTTTTGTCAGGTCGTCAAAGGTTGTACCCGTAGACTCTTCCAGAGCTGCACGGAAGTCGTCCCATACTGTGGTCTTGACCGTTCTCTTTTTCTTGCGCCGCTTTGTTTTGCCAAGAATCGACGTCTCTATGGGGTGGTGGTCGCTGCCCCACGTGTCTTCGAAAACTTTCCATTCGGTCTTTCTCGCAGTACGCGAGTCGGTCCAAGTCAGGTCGGGCGTTGTGTCTTGCTGTTTGATGTTGGGCGTGGTCCGTGTCTTAGCAGCCTGTTGGTTGATTAGGACCAGCCCTGTTCCGGTAGCTCTGCGAAGCAGCTCAGTACCCCTGATCGATGATTTGGCGTAGCCCCATTCTTCATGTTCGGCATTAAAGTCCCCTCCGATCAGGATCGTGTGCTTCCTTTTCTTACCGTACTCTCGTACTAGCTTCTCTATCCAGCCATGGTCGATTTCTGATCTCGTTTTCCTTGCCGTTGATGTCCTAGGTCGGTAGTACACTGACACAACCAGGATCGGGCCGTCGCATTCGCTCTCCACCAGAACGGCCACCACTTCTTGTGAGTCGGTACACCACTCTCCTCTGTCCACTTGCTGTTGGGGCAAGAGGTCCTTGCGAACCAAGATTGCGGATTGCGGTTGCACTTTCGTTTTGCCTTTAACGGTCAGCGTGATGCTCGGTTGGTCGTACTTGACATACCCGGTCAGTTTTATCTCTGCCTCGTGCGTTTCCTGGAGCAGGATGACATCCACGGGCGTCTTCCGCTCATTGAGTCGTAATTTAAGTACAGACTTCTTGCCCCGCGGTCCCCGGCAGTTCCACTGGAGAGCTGTAAACGTCTTCTCGTTTTTATTTCGTCTGTGGTGTTGGTCTATGTCTGGGTTACTGGGCCGGTGCTGCCGGTCTTTGCCCAGGCTGGGTGAACATCAGCTGCAGTTGTTGCTGCATCTGCTGCATCATGACCTGTTGCTGTTGCTGTAGCTGTTGCTGGAGCTGTTGCAATTTTTTAAGTCTACTCTCCACGAGTTGTAGGAGATGTTCGCCGCTGAGGGGCGTGCCTGGAAGGCATCCCGATATCGGTGTGCTGTCCTGCGATAGAGGTGTATTTGGCGGGAAGGGCTGTTTTCGATCCTGTTGTGTTGGGGCACTTGCGCGCGCGCCGTGTGCTGATGTGGCCTTAGCAGTTGCTGCTTCGGCTTCCTTCCTTTTCCGTTCAATGACTTGTTCGTAGGTGACGGCGCAGCGCTGGGCACGTCGACGTGCTTCATCAGCTTTCTGCTGTTCTACTCGAATTTGGTGTTCCGCTTCTTGCCTGCGTTTCCGGTCGGATTCGGCCTTCGTCTTGGCTTGGGCTTTGCGGGCCTCTTCTTGTTCTTGTCGGAGCTGTTTCTCGTACTTTACTTCCAGTTGTTGAATTTTCTCAAGTATTTTGCGGCTACTTTCCTTAAGTTGAGCAAGTTCCACGGCCATTCTGCTGCTAATGTTGTCGGGCGGCCCGATATGGGGCACGTCCGTGTTCATAGCTTTCGGAGCTAGGACTTGGCTGTACGACGTTTCTGTATCGCGCTTTGGTTGGTAGTGCAGCCGCTGGGTTGGGATGGAGGGGAAGTCGTCCGGTTTGAATGTCACCCGGGCAGAGGTCCTGCCCTTCGCAGCGGTAACCACTCCGTTGTTATAGTTATGTCGACCGGCCGCCGCCCGCTTCTGGAGTCTGTCGTCCGCCCGGTTCCGGGCCTGCTTCCAATACCGTGTGTCCTGTCTTTCTGCAGTTCGGGCAGCACTTGCCCTGGCATGGCTGGTTGGTCGGATGGATCTCGCCGCACGACTTGCACCGTTGCTTGCCTGTGCATACCGTGGTCATGTGACCTAGTTCGTGGCACTGTAGGCAGATGACCGCAGTTGGTTTGTAGGGAAACACAGTATGGTATCTTCCAAATAGTCGGTCTCCTCGGGATACCCCTTCCTTCAAATGTGATTAAATACGTCCCATTCTTGCCTAGGGGTCGAGAATGAATAATGTCATGGTAGTCCGCTATGGCGTTGTCAACGATGCCTCGTGCTGCGTCGCCAGGTGAAACGCCGTGTATAATTCCTCGTGGCTGACTGCCTGTTGTTGACCTGTATACTGTGACCTAGATCGTCTTGTTAGGGTCCTCCGTGGGCAGCTCTTTGAGTGCCATAAGGTCTTCTGCGTGGTGTTCCGTCTGCACAGTAATTGCGATGAAGTTATTTCTGTTATTGACGGTGTAACCTAACTGGTCGGTTTCGCATGGCGACTTTAAGAGCTTCCGGAAAGTGCTCCCCAGAATCCATGAGTCCACGTTGGTGATTTTCATGGCCGTGGTGGGCTTGACGATGACCGTGTACCTCGGTCCGTCTTGTTGCTGCTGGGGTCGATTTGGCCTGTTTTTGCGCTGAGCTTTCTTTTTGTGGTAGTTCGGAACTTGCCATTCACCATTGTTGCAGTCGTCGTCGTCGTTGCAACCGTTGTCGTCCATTATTTCTCCTTTTGCGTCGAGAAACATGTCTGCCTGCGTAAAGTCTTCCCCTTTACGCTTTTTTGCTACTGAAGATTCGCGTAATCTTCGCGCTTCACAGTCGCTGGTTAGGCTCAGCGGTGTTATGGCGTCTGTCTCCATGTTCGAGGTACCCGCTTGGTTGACCGATGAACCGCATTCGACTGCAGTTGCGATTGTTCTATCGCCTCGGTGCAAAATCACGATGTCGCCGGGATTCGGCTGCGTGAATAGTGTTTCACATTCGGCTGTTGGGCCCAGTACCGGTGGCCGGAGCAGCGGTCTTTCTTCATCGCTGGAAGCCGTATTTGCCGAAGGTCGCTTACCCGGTTTTCGGCAAAGTGCGGTTAGCGAGGTCCTTGAAACTTCCGATGTTCCGTGTGAACTTCGGCGCTAGAAGTGGCGCCGAAGTAGGACCGAAAAAAATCGCTTTAGTGGAGCTGGATGAGACACTTCTGATCCTATGCTAACACTTCGTCCGCACAATAGTCTCACCCATTTCATTATTTTACCGGCAGGTGTCACGTGACTTCAGGCAGCCAATGGGAGGTGGCTGCCGGTAGAATTTCGGAAAAATTATTCTGCCGGCTGCCGGCAGAATAGACACTGCCTTCCGCGGTGCCGCAACTCTCCAGAGTCAACAATTTAAGGCTAAAGACCAAAGACCAAAGCAGTCGGTAAATGCAGAAATATTTTGTTTGGTTACTTTAGGCAGCAAGAGAGTGAAAATTGGTGAAAGTGAGTGCTCCATTTATATCTCTACGTTTTTTTCCCCAGTTAAATCGGTCTTTTCTTCTTCGTAGGCTTCAGTTTGTGATGTTTATGTACACTGCGCGACACTGTTAGCGGGAACAATCAATATCCTGTTTTGATTTTTCTCCTTAAATTCGAGGGGCTGACATCAGCCTATTGGTGTGGAATAAAGCGCTCGTTTGGGGCACTAATCTGAGCGACAAATTTTCAGCTCTTTCAATAGCTGCCAAAGAAATAAACTGCAAATAAAAGCGATTTTTTCGTGTTCCTATAAACAGTGGAGCGCAGGGTATGTATCTGCCTTGGGGGGTCACACGAAATCATATTGCTTGACTACACTTCTTTTTATTTCTTTTGTGTGTTTTTAAAAGTGCGTTTCTCAGCTTAAGCTCCTGCCTAGTTTCAGCCTCACTTGCGCTACGGTCTTTTCTTGCAATAGAAGGCCACGCAACACAGGCTACTTTAACAATTCTGAATTCAATCGTAACACTGTGCTTTGGTTAGATGCAATATTCATACGCACATCTGAGAAGTAAAATGGGAGTCGTTAGTAAATGTTTTTTATCAAAATATTTCTAGATGCTTTGCAGCCTAGTTATACAGGTATTTCGCTCAGTACAAAAGCTTGAATATGATTTACTGTGATCATTTTATGCATTCTAATATTAAACATAAACAAAAACAATACATGCCCATGGTCTTTGTAGGGTTCGTCCAGCTGACAAATTATGCCGTCTGCGCACGTCACTCTTTGGTGCTTCACGACGAACACCCTCTTGTGGTCCTCTTCTGATTTTTTGATGGACGACATATGGGCATGCTGTGCGGTCAACTAAACCTCAACAGTTGTCCAGGGGTGCTCCCTTGTCCATCACGGCCAAATAAAAAGAACCAAAAGGCACTCTTTCAACACGGCAGTATTTAAACACTACCAAAACATGTGATATGGCACTTGTTACTCCTCTAAGATAAAGCGTATTTCCATTGTAGGGTTGTAAAAAACTGTGTATTGTAAATTTAAATAAATAAATAAATAAATAAATATATATATATATATATATATATATATATATATATATATATATATATACATATATATACAGTTGTTCCTTAATTCCGTTAAGCTTTTAGGCCGTCAAACTCTGCATGCGAGGCCCGCTACGCCGGAATTCAAAAAGAAACTTCTGAAAAGCGTTCTAATCTACCACTATTGCTAGTCCAGAGTTGTGTTTTCTAAATTTTGCATTGTTTATGCCTGTCTGGTTTTCACCAGACAAATACTTGACGGAATATTCTTTCCACCGCTATTGGTAACTCTTTTCAAAACACCACTGGGTAACATATTCGGCCGCCATATTTTGGGCATCGCTTTTAGTGCGAGACTTATGACTAGAACAGATTTCATATTCACCATTGGCGCAGCATTCGTGTCTAATACATTCAGACTCGCATCCGCGACAAACACTGGCGCAGCTCTCTTGCTTCCTAGACACTTGGCCAAAATAAGGCGGCCTCGAAGAATAGGCGCACATGGGTTGCACTTTTAAAAAAAGGATGCATTCAAGTCTTTATTATTTTCTAAATCTACCAAGGAAATCCAAGGCGAACATTTCCGGAGGAAAGTTAAACAATTCAAAAGTTGCGAGCGAATGTGAATAAATAAAGTTGAGAGAAATGGTTTCTTTGATGCAGCTTGCGAGCCCTGTGCTCGTGGTCAGCTTTCAGTGGCATTTTCGACAGGAGGGCGCGTGCACAGGCTTATTCTTCTGCGCTCCTTCAGCCTGTCCTTGAGCGCTTGTCCCCTCTACAGCTTCCTCGTCTTTGCTGTTTGGGCGCTGTTTGCAGCATAAAGGTATGTTCACACGATGCATCTTTTAGGCGCGCAACAGTTTCGCGACACTCAAGTTTCGCGAAATGTGCTCGTTCACACGTACCGCTTCACGTGCAACAACGATGACGTTTAGACTCGCGAAAATAGTTTGGGTGTTGACAATAAAGTGGCGCTTCAGTTTAAAGCCAACATCATCATCATCACAATTGGCCATTCAGCGTGGTGTCATTTACTTCCATTTACTTAATTTACTCTTAAATCGTCATTTACTAGTTGTTGAATTGTCACTTACTGCCATTTACTTTATTTACTGTTGAATATGTATAATTTCGATGGAGGTTGACAAAGAAGAAGACTGTTGTGGAAGTAAATGAGAGCTGTACGCTGTGCTGGTTTCGAGACGGTACTGTGTACGTCCCTTTTTGTTTCCTTGTCTCATGGTTTTATTTCTTAATTATGACTAAAAATAGACGCGAATTATCATCATCACCAATTACGTCTTCGTCCATCGCTGGATTTTTTTGCGATATGCTACTCACTTTTCCTTCAGTGGTGCTTGACGTGCTTGCGAAAGCGCCGGCAGTATCCATCGTTCGTGGTTTCGTTTTTTTCGGATTTGGCTCGGCTACAACACCGGCAGTGAAGTGGTCTTCTCAAACAGCTCGCTCCTCCCTCAAAGGCCACGTGAGAGCGTTTCTGAGCGGCCATTGGCGGCGCCCTCAGAGTGATTGACAGGACTCGGCAAAGTTTCAGCAAAAGCTCGCTCCAGAAGCGAGGTGTGCGCGCAACCTTTTTCAGATGCGCGCGTCCTTTTCGGACTCGTTCAGACGGCGCAACCATTTCGCGAAACTACGTTTCGCGACACTAGATGCGCGAGAAAAATGCATCGTGTGAACGGGCCTTAAGTCCCCAGCCGGATGTGACTCCACACGCTATCCTTCGCATCGACCCACGAGTCCTGTGTGCTACTTACACTAAGGTGCGACTTAGTTGTGTAGGAACTTTTGTTTTTAAGAAGCGTTTAGGCGAGTGCGACTTCCAGACCAGGAATTTCGGTATATCAAAGTTTTGAGTCATACGAAGTCTTTCAAGGTTAGCTCACAGATGCTGCAAGCGCTCTAGTGTGCTCTCTCGCTCCAAGCTATTACAAGCGGGTTACAGCGCTGTCTGTCGCATGCAAACGCGTTAGCCAAAACCAGTTTTCAAGGCTCTATGAATGTTTACACAGGCTGCGCCTGCGGCCGAGAGTACTCCGCAATGTAGCTGAAAGGAGGATAGAAGTAACCCTGCTGGGAGACCAGAAGCTGTCCATGCCGGTAGGAATCTCTCCAACGGCGTTCCAAAAATTGGCACATCCGGACGGAGAAATCGCCGTAGCGAAGGGTGAGTGAAAGAGACGGCATCTGCTAAGTGATTCAGTCACACGCTGTAGTGGGTGATGTAAGGAGCTATTCTTCTTCAAAGACTCATGTAAACTATAATGCCTCAAAACATATAGTTGACAGGCAGCTTATAACCTTGTTAATTATAATGGTTTTTGCCATCACGCGATTATCATTTCATTCTTTCTAAGGAGTGATATCTAAATTTTAAATCCCCTGCACGTGCGACGCGCGATGACTTTTTTTTTTAAGTTAACAGTGACTTAGATACTACCAAAAATATTTTCCAGGCATCTTTTATAGCCTGTAGCTTTGCTCAAAGGCCCAATATTATTTTAGTACAGTCACGCGATTGCCCAGGCGCGCGTATTGTACCATGCTAATTGTTAAATGCTGACTACCTAACTAGAGAGCTCTATCACTCTAACAAAAGCCCGTGCGTCTGCTTTTCCGCACAACACTCGGAGAGCCATTCACCGCAATTTACGGAGGCACTTCAGAGATCGACGATGCCAAAACATATATTTAGACCAAAAAATGCACTCTGAGGTGTGACAATGCAAAACGTCACGCTTGCATTGCTGAATGTCACAACTCAGACTGCGTTTTTGGTCTAATCATATGTTTTGGCATCGTAATTCGCCGAGCTGCTTCTGTAAGTTCCGATGATTGGCTCTCCGAGAGTAGTGCTGAAATGTAGAGGCACGAGCTTTTCTTAGAAGGCTCTCTTCACTTGTTGACGTCATGGCTATTTGCGAAAGCACAAGGGTCTAAGAGAGTAGGTTTCTTATTTGAAACAGCGGCAACAATTGAGAGTGTCCGTCGCCCTACATTTGATTCATGAAAGTCGGAAAAATGAATCGAGCTTTCCCTCGAAGGGCGCCTGGCACTCACCCCTTCAACCTACTCGACAATTACCCTCACATTACTCTTGCTGCCTTTGCCTCAATCTCCGTAGGTATCTTCTCAAGCGATGAGGCCAAGAATGATTTTGACGCGTATCAGCATGTGAAATGCCACGCAAAAGGAAGAGTCGCTGATTTGATTTTCAGGAGAAGCCCTAAAGAGTTTTGTGGTTTATTTCACTCTAAGTGTGACCGCAACCGACGCTATGATTCGCTTGAGCCAAGATAGCAGCGTCAAAAGTGAAAATCACGGCGCGCGTCGTGTTTGTCTTTTTCGCTCAACAAGTTAAATGGGCTTAAGCGATAAACTGGTGTCCTGTTCACCAAGCAAAAGTGACCCCCCCCCCCCCCCCCCTCCCCCCCTGGCTGCCGCCATGTTGTAAAATTTTGACCACTACACACGTAACCGTACCAAATTCCGAGGACCTCACGCAAAACTTAGCGGAGATTTGTTATGCTATCGCTGTAAAAAACGTTATAAGCTATTTTTCGATGCTGTTAGCCCCAGGGGCCAGTTCCCAGCTCCGCTCAAAACCCAAAATACAGCACCTCGGCTGACGGCACCTAGCAGAAGCATGGCGAAGGGGCCCGAGTTTTGTCAAAAAAGCATGATTTGAATTAAAAAAACAAACAAAAAAAACATAACTTATTTCGTTGGTACCGTTATTAAAGATCGAAAGGCAATTATCTGTTATCCGTACTTCGTTAAAATCTAGACGCAAAAATATAAGCTCACGTGTCTAGCGGTTAAAAATGCGAAACATGGTGGCGGCCGGTTGGAGGTAACTTTCAGCTGCCAGTTTATCGCTCTAAGCCCCCGAACTCGTTGGTTTTTTACACAGCGTTTGATCCATAACCCTTCGTTTCTTTTGTTGTTGTTTTTTGTGTGTGTGTGTGTGTTTTTTTTTTGTTTTTTTTTGTGCCGGACTGGAGTAGCCGGCGAGATCAAACTCACAAATACGACGAATGTCATCACGGTTCCCTTTTTGCGCTGCTTGATGGGTTTCGTCGGATCGTAGTATTGGCTATATAATCCTACCTAATGTAAAACGGAGTAGGGGTGTCCCAATAGCAGAAATGTGCGTATAGTGGTTAGAATCGAATAGGAGAGCGTCGTTGCCAGCCTTCGACTCGCAAAAGAAGGCTCTTATAACCGGTTCTCATAAAAGTGTCAAAGCTGCGGTTGATACTGCGCTATAGTCGATCCGAAGCAATATTCGACCACCTCCACTGTAAAAAAAAAAAAAAAAAAGACGCTTCTCCAGCTTCGCCACTTGTACAAACTTTCTCGGTCCATCGAAGTTAAGTGCCCATACCACCTGGGGCCCTAAACTCGTGAAACACAAAGTTCGGGCCGAAAGTTCGCGGAGCGCGCCGATTGGATGTTGGCGACAAAAACGCCAAGTCATCGTCGTGATTGTCCAATCGGTGCGCTCCCTCAACTTCGGCCCTAACTTCGAGTTTCACGAGTTTAGGGCCCTGGGTCCCAAACTCGTCAAACACAAAGTTGGAGCAGAAAGTTCCCTGAGCCCGCCTATTGCACGTCGGCGAAAAAAGCGCGAAGTCATCATCGTAAAAGGCCAATCGGTCAGCTTCGTCAACTTCGGCCCCGACTTTCTGTTTGACAAGTTTAGAGGCCCTGCACTAAACGAAGCGTGCTCATTCTGTGCCCAGCGGTAGCTGCTCCAATAAAAGACGCTGAAATGTCGGTACTACGTCGGCTTTGTTGTCTAGGAAGTGTTTCTGTAACCCTCCAAACATGCGGAGAAAAATAAAGCCTAAGCATTTTTGCGGAAAGTTGTTGGGAGATCACAGTAGGATTTCTGCTGAAGCCAACTGACTGTCCTACGTCCTCTTGTCGCAGCGGCCCAGGCTGCTAGAACACTCATGACGCTGAGCAGCTTCAGCAACGACTGCCTCGAAGACGTGCAGCGAGGAGCTCCAGGGGGACTCCGCTGGTTCCAGCTGTTCTTGTTCATGGACAGGGAGTTCACCAGGAACCTCGTGGAACGCGCCGAGAGGTCCGGCTACCGCGCCATCGTGCTCACCGTCGATATGCCCGTGAGAAAGACGCCTGACTTTGCCAAGATGTCGAACTTCTGCATACCGGAGCACCTCAGGTGTTTAAAACTCCTCAAACTATGTGGCGCCCACCACCTCTTAAACTTACAGAACTGTATAGACTTATGTACAGAGTAACCTGCCCATCTTAAAAGGCACGCATCACCGCACAATGGGAAGACAATCCATTAGCGGAACGGGTTATATACTTTATTTGACAATAATTTGATAATCCATGTTCAGAAACATCAAAACACACACGCACATACTAATAAGGCAAATCCACAGCGATTGATTGACTTTGTCAATCGTGCAAATCGAACATTAAAAAAACGCATTGACATTGCACATGTCACGCTACTTGATAGGCACCATCAACGCGTTGTGTCGCCCCCACTGAGAGTGAAATTAACGCAAAGGTCCATAGCTAGTTAAACTACACAAAAAGATGATGCATTAAAATTTTACTTGATTTCGTCGCCAGACAAAACAAGTCGAAATTCGCACCTGGGTCTCTGGACTAGTAAAACATAAAGTTGAAGCCGAAACTTTAAGAAACACGTCGATTGGGCTTCGGCGACGAAAGCGCGTCGTCGTCGTCGCCCCCGTTTAATCGCCGCGCTTTGTAAACTTTGTCCAAACTTGGTGTCCACCGAGTCTAGGGTCCTGAACGTTTCGTTGAGGCTTCTTCAGCGCCTTGAAAAGGAGTCAAGACGTAGGCTGCCGCTTTGCGGCTATCAGAAGGTTCCTTTTAAAGTAGGAAATTGCAGATAGGGATTTTGTTTTAATGCGAAAGACGGCATGAATGCAGATACTCCCTTTAACCTTATGTTGTTGTTTTTTTTGTCTTTTGTTTTTGCTTTGAACTGAAAAAGATGTCGGAATTTGAATCCTGTGGAATAATTTGAGAACGAGGTAGTACGGAAAATGTCGTTTCGGACGCCATTTTGTTTTTCGGTTGGAGAACTTTTATGCTGACCGCTAGTCTGAGCTGAATTCTAGTTTTGCATCACCAACATCATCCTTCAACTTGCACAATAGGTGCAATAATTAACAGATTTTAAGCGATGTGATATCTAAACCAACCAAGGGCCCAGTGCCTAAGCAAATTATTATCCACCAGCACAAGAAAAATACTCAAAAAACATTTTTGCTGCCTAAACTTTTAAAAAAAATTGTTTAAAACGACTGCAGTTTTGCGCTACATATTGAATTCCCCAGTTCATGGTTCTGCGCATTGCAATACGGAATTATCCGCAGAAGTTTCAGGATCGTAGTGAAAGATTTCTTGACATGTTTGTCGGAGTGGAAACGTTTGTGAACTTTTAGTTTTAACTTCATAGTTAACAAACTCATAACTGAGCAAGTTGGTTGAGATATGTTTAAGAGCGGTAAACATGAAAAATTTTATGTTTCATTAAACCAGATTAGGGTTGTTCAATATTATACTCATTTGGAAGCTAAACCAGCGCGGTTGAAGCTCCGCCCACAGGACAAACGTGGCTCTTTCAGCTCCTTCCAGCTTTGACGAAAAAGTACTTAGTCTGCTCAGCAAATTCGACTTCATGTGAGAGCAAAAGGCGTATATCTCGATGATGATAGATCCAGACGATAAGTTCGTCCTGCCTGGTTTTCGAGCTCGGTGAGGGGTAGGCGAATGCTGCACAAGGTGTAGACTTCGTCACAGGGAGCCTTCTTGTGAAATTGTGCAGGCAAGTGATATGCTTTTTCAAGCTCGTCATGCGACTGATCCCGACTAAGAGAGGTTAATGGGTTTTGAGATGAATAACGTCTACTTTGAAGGCTTCATTTCAGTACGCAGCCTTCCATTCTGCACATTAAAAAATATAGAGATGAATTTCAGTGAAACAACTTGGCAGCGCACTGCTTTTCTTGTGTTCTCTTTACTTGATATAGGTCACTGCAAATAAAATTTGATTCCACAGAACCGTGTGAGATAACACGAGGCAGGAGTCATTGGTATACAAAGATAAGCGGACGGCATTATAAACGAACTGCGGCGACCGTACAAAGCATAAAGAGTTAGAACTCATGTACGAAAAATAAAATATCACACATTCCCCAAAAGTGCGATAATTCTTCTAGGCTACTTTAGACAACTAGATAAATTCTTGCACGTAAAGGATGGGACGGGTAAGTAATTTACCCGGGGTAGGCAAAGACCGTACTAAACTAAAAAAACTGGCTGTGAAACGTCGGCATTTAAAACAATCTTGATCTGGCTGGATGTTTCACGATGCCATATGTTGAAAGAAGTCCGTTCTTAAATTTAGTGAACGTGAACAGCAGGCGTAGTAAAATACACTTTGGTGGTTTGCAGGCATTTCATCACTAAAAGAAATAAAATAAAACGAGAAAACACTTTTATCAGCGGGCTACGCACCGGCATCTCTTTCTCTCCTAGGATTGTATATTTGTTTTGTGGCATCGACTGCCGTCAGCTTACGTCAAAGTGAACTTAGATCAGTTGACATAAAAACTTATCAACGCTAAGTCGCGCCAAAATTCGCCAGTGCGCTGGGACATTGAAAACACGCGTGAACGAGATGGGACGTAGAATGACTGAGATGATGACTATACGCTACACGTGGCTACCAAGGAGCAGCGATTCCCTGATGAGTCAAACGCTGTCTGCTAATCCCACACGCAAACCGCGACGCCATTTAAACGCTGGTTCCTACGCTTGTGTTTTGTTGCAGCCGATTGCGTTGGGCAGCCTTCTAGTCCCTATCGATGAAAGAATACAGTGTTCCACTGCCACCATCTATGACGCAGCCCTGAAACGGCATTTAACTATATATTGAAGGTTTTTGTTTTATTTGCGAGATCTCATGTACGTACGACCCATAGAAAATTTGTTTTAAACCCATGGAAAAGATAACGCGCAAATTGTTAAGAAATATACGAAAATCGCAAGTATTTAAGAGCTACGCGATAGAGGGTGCCAGTATGCGTTACGCAAAGGCGTTACGCAGCAGAAGGCTGCGTAACGCCTTTGGTTGCAACCAAACGCAAGCACGTGAACGCCTTAGCTTGTTTCATAACCCGCATTTCACCTGGAAACACGTCCAGGAGCGTCGCTTTACCGACTCTACTTTTATCGCAGACACGGCAACTTTTTGGGAATCTCCAGGCACGAAGACGCAAATCCAAAAGTGGCGGGCTATGATGACCTTCACGATCCTTCCGTCACCTGGGCGGACGTCACGTGGTTGAGAAGCATCACGAAGCTACCGGTGGTAGCCAAAGGAATTTGTACAGGTTCGTTGTCCTGCGCACAACTGTCCACGGGCGGTTATTAGGAATGAATCACCGAACGGCAGGTAACATAATTAGAGATGGCGAAATGACAGAGGTGCACCAGTTGGGATGTCTAAATAGATGCAATATTGAGAATGAACCAATAAAAAAATATGTTTACTTTTTTTGCAGAACTCAAAGACCGACAAATACGGCTAAAAATGCAAACAATCCCAGCAAATCAAAAATGTTCAAAATCTTATTCGACCAAAAAATTTAAAAAATTGCAATTTGCGGCGGGAATGAAACATTGCGCTCCTTGTCCTATCACAGAAAACATTTGATTTTGTCCCCTAGTATTCTGAGCTTTGTAATTCGCTAGGATCCTTGTAATTGTTCATCGTTATTGGAAGCCTTGGAGCTTTGTAGAAAAGTGAACTTACAGATGGTTTCTTGAGTGCAGTGGCAGGTAATCCACTCCGAAGAAGCCAGTCGCAGACAAGCCCCGAGGGATTTCACTAAGTCTGCTGTTTGTAAATTAGGAACAGTAAATCCGCTCAGAGTTTTCATAATTAATATACTTTTATTATAGTCTGACTCTTGTTAGATGCTAGGGATGTCAAAAATGCTATCTGATTTCGCAAGGCAGGATTAGCCTCGTATACCTGCTTTTTTATTTTATTTATTTAACAATACTGCAGGCCCCGCTAGGGCCCCGGCAGGGGTGGACGTGTAATACATAGTTCAGGACATAATGAAAAGGGAAAACTTCAATACAATAAAACAACACTCTACACCAAAAAATAGCAAAAAAAAAAAAAAATCAAACTGTCAGGTTTGAGGAGCTCGTAGATGTTCAAGAAAGTCATCCGGCGATGAGCTGTCGACGATCTCTTTAGGGAGCTCATTCCAATCGGTTATTGTTTTTGGAAAAAACGAGTTTTTGAAAGTGTTATTGTTACTGCGATATGGTTCAAGCAATCTACCGTGATTGAATCGCGTATCACGACGCAAAACAGGTGTTAGGTAGGGGGAAACGTCAACCTTCAGGTGTCCATGGTAAAACAAATATAACAACCTAAGTCTCAAGTGTTTTCGACGTAAATGAAGAGAATCTAATTGAAGTGTGTCTAACATTTGTGATGGACTGTCTAATCGCCGGAATTTATTACAAACAAATCTTGCTGCTAGTTTTTGAATTTTTTCTAGGTCTTCGGTGTTCTTTTGTGTGTATGGGTCCCAAAGCACGCACGCGTACTCTAAATGTGGCCTTACTAATGTTCTATAAGCGCTAAGTTTAACAGAGAGCGGGGCTAACGGTAGCTTTCTTTTTAGAGACCACAGGGTCTTGAGTGCATTGGAGCACACATTGGAAATGTGAGCGTCCCAACTCAAGTTTTTAGTAATTGTCACACCAAGGTATTTTACTTGCGTTGATTCCCCAAGCCTAACGCTGCCAATTGAGTAAGGAAATGTTTTTACTGTCTTTTTGTTTGTTACTCGGAGCACTGTACATTTATTCAAATTTAATGGCATTTGCCACTCCTCGCACCACTGGAATATGTTTTGAAGAGTTCCGTTCAGTTTAATTTGATCTTCACTGGAATCTATTTCTTTATAGACCACACAATCATCAGCAAAAAGCCGTATATTAACCCCTTCACCCACAGTTTCAACAATGTCATTTATATAAATAAGAAATAAAATGGGTCCGAGAACCGACCCCTGCGGGACGCCCGATGTGACCGGCAAGGGACCTGAAGAGTGGTGGTTAATTTCTACAAATTGGGAGCGATTTGTAAGATATGAATGAATAAATTCTACTAGGCTGCTTCTCATTCCTATTGCGTAGAGTTTTTGTACGAGTTTGTTATGCGGTACTTTATCAAACGCCTTTGCGAAATCTAAAAAAATGGCGTCAAGCTGCTTTCTTTTATTAATTGCTAGCGCGAAATCGTGGAATACTGTAACCAGTTGGGTGACCGTCGACAGCCCATGCCGAAAGCCATGCTGTGCACTGGTGAGCAAATTATTGGTTTCCAAACAGTCCGTAATATGTTTGCTAATAATATGCTCGAGCATTTTACAGCTTACGGAAGTAAGAGATATTGGCCTGTAATTACACACACTTTGTGCATCCCCACTTTTCAATACCGGCACAACGCGTGCACAACGCCAGTCTGATGGAAGGGTCCTTTTTCGCAATGACAAGTCAAAAATAATGTACAAGTAACGGGACATCCACTCGGCGTAACGCCTAAGAAATGCCGACGGTATGTTATCTGGTCCACTTGCTTTTTTAATATCCAGATTAAGCAAAAGGTTAAAGATACCCTCCTGACTCAAACAGAGCTCCCCCATCATCGAGCATGACCCACTTGCTTCATTGTCTGGCGTTGGCCTCTGAACACTAAAAACAGACTGAAAGTACTGATTAAACACTACCGCAATCTTTTTAGGATCAGTTACTTGGCAGCCGTCTACAGATATACACTCAACTTCTTTTTTCTTTGTCCCAGATAAGAACTTCCAGAACTTACTGGGTGCTTCTTTAAGAATGTTGCCGAGAGTGCCCGAAAAAAATGTATCCTTCGCAATCCTGATTTTTTCTTTTAATTCTAGCTGCATGTTGGAAATATCTGCACTTTCCTGAGGGTGGTTCCGCCTTTTCCGCTGAAGCCTACGTTTTACTTGTATTATCTCCCTCGTTATCCATGGATTATTTCGTCGTGATTTTTTTATTTTATCGGGGATGAACCTGTTGATGCAGTGATTACAAATATTTTTGAATATGGTCCACAAGGTGTCAACCTCGCATTCTTGGCTAAAATAATCAAAATGAGTTTCCAAATAGTCCAATATACTAACATCATCGGCGGCGTTGTAATTTTTAACCACACATTTTTGTGTTGCGTTCTCATGACTGGTTTTTACAAAGCTTGACGTGAAATACAGTAACTTATGGTCCGACAGACCGTCTTGCACATCCACAGTGTAATCCGATATCAGGCGCCCAACAAAAATTAAATCCAACATAGTCTCTGTTGTGGAACCCACTCTGGTCGGTGATGAGACTATCTGATTTAGATCGCACGAAAATGCACAGTCCAGTAACAGTTCGGAATCCCGATTTTGCAAACCTGTTGGTCTCATGTTTGGCCAATCAATGTGCGGCAAGTTAAAATCGCCGGCTAAAATTAGCCGCACACGATCATTACGAAAACGAACCAAGTAATCACAGAGATCTTCTATAATTTTTATACTGGCATTAGGGGGTCTGTAAACAACACCCAGGACTACACTGTTCCCATAAAAGTCTATTTTGCACCATAAACTCTCGTGGTTGGGTATGCCTGGCAGCAAAAATGCTTTTATATCAGCTTTTTAAGACAATAGCAACACCACCCCCTCGAGACGGCCTGTCGTTCCGATATATTTTATGAGTTGACGGAATTATTTCACTATCATCTATTCCTGAATGCAACCAAGTTTCAGTTATCAGCGTTACGTGAGGGTCCAAGTCAAGTAGCATGGTTTCAAAATCTGTTAGTTTATTCATAATACTACGTGCGTTGAAAGACACAAGGCGAAACACTTCTCTTGACTGGCGTCATGGCTGGTCGGGCACAGGCGCGCTTTTTGTAGAAAGTAGAACGCGTGTCTGTTTGATATCATCCCAAGAGTAAATATCCCCATTTATATGGAGCCTGTCACGTACTAAAAAAACCTTATCGCCATTTCTTTTGTTAAGCATTGCGCTCTCCCATAGCAACTTCCTTGTCCTGAGCGTTTCTTTTGAAAAGTCCTGCTGGACAGAAATCTTGCTTCCTTTCAATCGATTACAGTTTTTTAGCACCGTCATTTTTTTTTCGTAGTCCCTGAAGTGCAAAATTACCGGCCTTATCTTTAATCCTTCTTTCCGACCAAGCCGATGCATCCGGTCAACAGTTTGAACTGTCACTCCCAACGTAGACTGGAAGATTTCAGTAAGGACGTGGTTTCTAAGCGATGCCGCGGTTTCTCCAGATGTTTCATTCAGCCCAAAAATAACAAGATTATTCCTTCTGGACCGGTCTTCTAAGTCAACAAGCCTATTTTCTTGTAATTTGATTGAACGCTTCAGTTCACCGATTGCCTGCGGAAGGGGAGCGGTTTGGGCGTCTGTTCCGCGCAACGAAAGCACATCCTTTTCAACCTTATCCAGTCTAGTCAATACGTCCTTTATGAAGATATCCAAACTCCCTTGTTTCTCCCTGATTTCCTTAATGTTATTTTGTATCTCCGTTTGACCAGCAAGGAGCTGGTTAAGTATTTCTTGAGTAGTGGGACCAGGGTTCGACTCTACATCCCCCGACAAAAGCAAGAGCGATAAAAACAAATCTCTACAAAATCCGGCAACTTTTCTAGCAAGGTGTCGTGGACTTGGTGACAGGAACAAACAACGATCATCACTACGATAACATTTTGCAGGGTACTGGTGACTAACCTGAAGTATGAAGAAAAGACGCGTGTTTAGCGTCCCTGCCATGGCGAAGTCACCAAGTCCACTGGAGTGCACAAGTTCGTTACGCCAATTTATAGGCGAGGTAGTTGAAGGGACACTCCGATGATTGGTGGCGTCCTCAAAGCTGTACTCTGGGGGGCGTTGTCCGTGACTTGCCGCATCATCGCTGACAGTATCTTGTATCAGCACCGGGTTGTTGTAGTCGTTCGCGGTGTCGCTTGCCACACGCCACAGAAAAGCCTGAAGTGTGAAGAAAAGACGCGTGTTTAGCGTCCCTGCCATGGCGAAGTCACCAAGTCCACGCTTTATTTCTGCACACTGAGGACAGAGTAGAAGGCAGACAATGTCTGGCTTTTCATTGACTTAAAACGAAAAAAAAAAACACACACACAAGAGGACGATGTTTTGTCCTCTTGTGTGTTTCTTTCGTCCTCTTGTGTGTTTCTTTCGTTTTAAGTCAATGTAGATCTCCAACACGCTCAAGTCTTTAATCTGGCTTTTCGCCGGCGCTTTTTATTGTCAGATAAAAACATTTATGTAAATAAGTCCATTTACAGATAAACTTTTTCAGTGTACTCCTCCAGAACGCATTGATTACTTATGAACTACTTTTAAATGTTTTTGTTTATTAGAAACCTTTTTATCTAACACAGCCGAAGATGCAGAGGAAGCCATTCACTACGGAGTTTCAGCAATATTGGTGTCTAATCATGGAGGAAGACTCCTGGATGGATTACCTTCGACAGTACGTTTTGGTCGCTTTTTATAGACTGTTTTTTTTTTAATTCGCTGTTGGCTATTTAGGAGTCTGTAGTGTAGGAGTGGTAATGATGTTGATGAGAGTTTTAGTGGCGCAGCAGCAACGGAAATTCTAATGTGCCGAGCTTGACATATTTAGGTCTTGTCAAAGAGACATTTAAACCAACGTTTAAATAAAAATCTTGACAGATATTACGTTTTTTTTAAATCAAAGTTATTACAAGTTGGAGGTGAACAGAAGTCGGGGTCACACTGCTTATACATCATACAAAAGAGCCTGCATACAGATTCAAATGCGAGTCACCGCGAGATCCGTGCTGCGATTGCCGCATGGCATTGCGTTCAAGGAGCAGATTTAGCACGCGGCATTTGAATCACAGATATTACAGTCACTCGGGTTTGCAGACTGTCTTTTCTATGGTGTATAAGCAATATGACCCTTTCATAAGAGTTCTCGCACGACAAACGCATGGTGTGGAATGCGGGAATTCATCGTCGGATGCCACAAAATAGCGTCCCTCTACAACGGAAACAAAAGTTGGCATGCAATAAAACAGTGCCCGCTGTGTAAATCTTTGCAGAATATATATCTGTAGTCTGGAAATTTTAATATTCTAAAAAAAAAGCTGGCAAAATGCCCTTTTGCTTTGGAGGATTCAGGAGCAATCTCAATATTGTACCAAGTAGCTGAGTTCTTTGGACCGAAATTTGTTTTGTGTTTGGCAATAACCAAACTTGATGCTTTTCTTTGGTTAGAATTCAGATATATTGGGCACAAGCTGCAGAAGCACAACAGTTAGGCTTCACCTTTGGTTGTTCAGAAACGTAGCCTGGCAACTTTGTGCCTAGATAGTCAGACGCATGCAAGTATGGGGCTTTACATTTCAGTTTTTCAGCTGCCATCTGGATGTTCCAGGCTATAACTTCCGAGAAAATATCAGAATCCAGTTTCATTGCTGGTTGTTTTGAGTTGTCACATGATATGTTTGGCTTGTATATCTGGCATTTTGGCAATTATGTGGCGATCAACACAAAAGCCACATGTGACATTCCACCGTTTATCTGGCTAAAAAAAGTTCTTTGGCCGTAATTAACACTTTTAGAGAAGAACCTCATTAGATCCCAGTTAGGTTCATACGAATGCCAAACTTGGGCCAAGCTAGGGGGTTTCACCGGTGTGCGGCATGTGATTAATGCATTCATTCACGCTTCACCTACAGGCGTTATAATTAAGAGCAGCATGGCAACTCCTGATTGCTTGAATGGAACTCTATTTTGTCTTTTATCAAAAACAGTCAAGATCGCAGATGACCCTGAGTCAATTTTTATATCCTATAATCATCGTCGACGCATGCTTATCTCTGGAATGTCGTGCCCACCACAGTGACGGTAGCGTCACAAAACACCGTTTAACAGTTGTCGTCGATGGAATTTTCGTTCGTTTCCAGGCAGAAAGTTTCATTTTATGAAAGCAATGCTGGTCGGCAATTTTCGTTTTGGTGCTCTGCATCACCATCTTGTACATTCTTGCCTCTATGAACTCGCCGTACTGGGGAAAGGACACAAATTTAACACGTTAGAAATTAGAAGAAAGTGATATAATAAGCTACACATATGCAATAGGTGCTTATTATTAAATTGCAGCCAATGTTAGATTATTTGCGCAGTTTTGAGTTAATTGAACGTCTTGCGAACGCCTTTGTTGAACTTTTCGCTGCGTAGGAATATTACCCTTCAGTGCTCCGTACAAAGACACTAATTGACTTGTATGTGATGCGTGTTTAAGGTATGCGGTATGTTTCATGCAAGTTAACAATTTCTTCCCCTTCTTTTAAATCGGTGGCGATTGCGCTAACCTACCGAAGCTCGCTGCAGGTGGACGAAAGCTCGTACTGCTGAACCCAAGGGTCTAGGGATCAATTCTCCACACCTGTCCGTTTCAATTTGAATAAGCACCGTACCTGGCGCGGCCGTGCACAATCACTAAAGCGTGATGCACGCCAGAAACTTTGGGCTTGATGTGATACTGCACTGCTCAAATTTCTCATCTACAACGGAGACGCCTGATGCCCATTTGGAAATTTTAACTTACTAACTTCACGCCGTCTAAACATACACGCAGCGCAATTACTGTTCACTATGACAACCACACTTGTCTCGCTCTGCTTGCAGATCGAAGCCCTCCCTGATATCGTGAGTGCAGTCCGTGGCCGAGTCGAGATCTACCTTGACGGCGGAGTCCGTCGAGGCCCTGACGTGGTCAAGGCGCTGGCTCTCGGAGCCAAGGCAGTGTTTATTGGACGCCCAGCCCTCTGGGGGCTGGCGTACAACGTAAGACGTCGCATTTTTTTGCTTCATAAGCTCAATGATTCCAAGGTCAAACGTTTTCGTACTCTCAATAAAAGTGACACTTCAATTTAGACTACGATAAGGACGCAGTAAAAAACTGCTCCATCTATCAAGTGTTGATTAGCTTCTTTTTTTTCGTTTGATGAGGACGGTGTTTCATTTTTGCCTCGGAATATTATTTTCTATAAAATAACCTATTTACTATTAACCAAAACCTTGTGGCGAGGAGTCTTTAGCATTCAACCAAACACAAAACGACAGTCTTTTGCCATTAGAGATTAGGAAGTCGTGTAGCCCGGACGAAATTCCTAATGCTTTGTTTACATAAGTATGCTGAATGGTGTTCCAAGTTTCTTTTTTGGATTTACTTTTCCCGTTTAAAAAAGGGTGAGGTACCACTAGACCCGAAAGTAGCTATGGTAGTGCCCATATATAAGAGTGGCGAAAAAAAGAGTGTTTGCAACTATAGACCTGTGTCGCTTTTAAGTACGTGTAGCAAAGTTCTCAAAAATTTTATTTTTAAGCACATCATAAGTTTCCTAGAATCAGAAACGTTCTTAGTTGATGAACAGCACGGTTTCTGACGAGGACACTCGACAGTGACTCAACTTCTTCACACGATCCACAACTTTGCCTCAGTCATCGACAATGACGGTCAGGTTTACACTATTTTTCTAGTTTTAGCTAAGGCGCTCGATAGAGTTTCGCATAGGAAGTTATTACATAAGCTGAAGCAAGTACTTGGCAATTAATGTCTCCTGAGGTGGCTGGATTCTTACCTCACGAACCGCAAACATTATGTTTGTGTGGGCAAAGCTGAATCCACTGAATTACCTGTTCTTTCTGGAGTGCCTCAGGGCTCGGTGCTCGGTCCGCTGCTGTTTCTTTATTTTTATAAACGACCTGCGAGTAAATAAGCACTCTATACAGTGTCATTTGTTCGCTGATGACTGTGTATTATTTTCCCAGATATCTAGCGTGTCAGATCGAAAATGTTTAGATGACAGCGTTAAAATTATTTTTTAATAGTGTCAGAAGTGGCAAATGAATTTGAATGTTAAGAAGTGTGTGCAAATGTTGATAACGCTGAAAAAGGTTCCCCTTTTCTTTTCCTGTACCATTGACTCAAACGCTTTAGAAGTAGTTAATGAGTATAAATACCTAGGTGTTACAATCACGTCAAACTTGTGGGAATCGGAGCTAGTTAGATGCCCGCATAAACTGGCGCCCCACGTTGGGCGCCAGATTATGAGGGTCGCTACCTAATCAACGCCCGATCGGGACGTGCCTCGCTCGCTCAACAAGAAGTCACTCACGCAGTGTGCGTTTTGAGAACACTTTACTAAACTCACGCGTCGGTGGTCAGCGTCCTTTCCTCGTCCTCCTCGTCGTCGTTCTCGTCGTCGTCACACACACTGTCTGGTCCGCAGGCTCCGAAGAGGACCCCCCTTGTCCCGCTTCCCTTTTTGTATCCTCGCCCCCACCAATCACGTGCCCCCCCACGACCTGTCCACGTGAACACCCACGCACCTGCCACGGGCCGCGCACGATCCCCGAGTGAAGATTACGCGCCGTACGGTGACGCGCCCCCGTCCAGGGATCCGGGTGAGCACGGAGCGGGCGGCTCGGCCTTGGCAGGGTGCGGGAAGAACGGGCGAAGGGGAAGGGAGATGCGGGAAAGACGGGGCTCCAGGGTGGCGCGGCCGGACGGATTCCTGCAAACTTAAGTTGGGCTCATCACATTAAGCAGGTTATTGCAAAAGCGTCCAGTCAATTGTGGTCGTACCGAAGGGCTATGACCCACTGTACAGTCTCCCGCAATATGAAAGACCCACTGGGAGCGCCTGGCCGAGGCGGTGGCTGGCGGGGGCGTTGCGTGCGCTTCGGGCAGTTCCATTCTGCTTCGAGGGGAGGACGCTCACTTGAGGCTCAGTCAAAGCGCAACGGGCTTATCAGTTTGTGCTGAGTCCCGAGTGAGTGTCCTCCCCTTGAAGCAGAATGGCACTGCCCGAAGCGCACGCAACGCCCCCGCCAGCCACCGCCTCAGCCAGGCGCTCCCAGTGGGTCTTTCTAACGTCCCTGGATATTTTTCATTTTTACAGGTAGCGACAACTTTCCTCCTTTCCATCTACGATTCCTTTTTCTCCCCAAAATTTTCTCCTCTCCCTCTCTAGCGCCGCCATTCGCTTCCTAACGTCAGACGGGAGGGCGGTTCCGCTGTGTTGTTATGTGGTCAGCAGTAGCGTAGTCTTCCTTGTTTTGGTAATTTCCAGCGCGTGAAATTAATTTGGATATCATCGGGTTACTTACGTGAATCGAAGGTAAGCTGTTATTTTCGCAAAAGAACATATATATATCAATATTTTGCCGCAATCCCTATCACACCGCAGCGAGAGCTTTCGCGAGCAATGCTCTCGGCGATGCTAGATATGTGCGCGCCTGCGTTACAATAAACTATTTATATTTGTAATAAAGACAAATACCTTGTGAAAATTTCATTCCGTCGTCGATAGAGCCGCATGGTTAAGCTATTGTGAGAACTCTATTTTGTTTGCAACCATTCTCCCTCGTGGCGAGCGTTGGTAATGCTACGCAAACGTGTGCACGGTGTAGACGCAAACGCGTCTGGAACTCGTTATTTTGGGGTGTATCTACATGACTTCAACACGCATTTTGTTATAAGTACTAGTAGCAGTGTTTGGATGGAAAACAAACGTCGTGCAAAGTAGTGACCTTGGCGAGTTTCGACGGTGCGAGATCGGTGCGAGATCCAAACAATATTTCGGGTGAAGTTACACCATCGCACGTGTTATCCCCACATGCGATAACGGGCAATCTCGTCCTCGAACCTCTACTACGGAGCCTTGTTAGGTCTCAAATAACTCTGTGAAGGATTCTAGCTGGCAACGTTCGCTGTTTTTGATTGCTGGATAGCATACCTTCAGTGTGCAGTGAAGAAATGTTGCATACAACTTTTATTATTTCGCCACATTAAACGGTGAATCCAAGATCAACTTTATTAGATCGCGTTCAAGGAATTCGTTATGAACGTGTTTAATGTCTCTGTCTACTTTTTTCTGCCTAGCTTCCACTGTAACATCCACGTATATATTTTTTTAGACAAAACCCCCGAGACTGGGGGGAAGGAAGGACAACACAACACGAAGCACGTGCATTGTGCAGACATTTTTGTTTATTTCAGCTCTTGTCCTGCGATTATATATACTGTATATCTCTAAAGACAAGTGTTGAAACTCATGAGCAGTGCAGTAAAATATAATTAATGTAATTGGGTTCACGCAAATGCAAAGCACATAAATAGTAAATATGGGAAGAGCCCAACTTTGTTGCAATTTAATTGAACTGCCAGATGTTATGATATGTATGCAGTTTGTGTATATGAAGAAAGTGTCTTGGAAGACAACGCAGATTTTTTTTATTTTTTTTTTATTCAAGATCTTTTTAGGAAGCAATCAATGTTGCAGTCGAACAAGTCATTCCACAGGAAATTAGGAGAATATGCTTAAAATAAAAGATAACACGAAGAGAAACAGCTGCTAGGGTGAGCTAGAGGGGGAGGTGTGCTCATTGCCTACTTCGCTCCATTTTAGTGATCCAGGATGGAAGTGTGAAGAAGAGCACCCACAGCATCACTTCCAGCCTACTATGCCAAAGCAGAAAATGAGCACACCATACCCCTCCAGCCCACTCTACCAGCACCCTTACAATAGAGAAGACGCCATGAATGCTTTTCTTGCATGCGATCAAGTCCTGGTCTTTCTCTTCACATAAGTGTGTCCTCCCTTTCTCCTATTAGCACTTCAAAAAGATGAAGATGTCCATGGTGGTAGTGTTTCCAATTTTTTGAGTGCCGAGATACTGGATTTCTGGTGTTTATCGGAAAACCAACGACTGTGTCACTGCCAAACAGGGATGGAAACGCTAAATAAAAATTCTCCGAGCGTTGGAACTGAAAACTTTTCCGAAATCAACGATGTCTCGTGAGTGCAACGGCCACTAACGCACTCAGCACGAACCCCAGCAGCCATTGCCGATGATAACAAAAGTGCCAACCCAACCGGCGATGACCACCAACCGACCTGAATGGCGATGATGATGAGAATTTTCAGTGACAGAGAAGTGGCTTTTGCAGCGATTGTGAGGAGAGCCGACAGGGAGACGACAACACCAAAAAGATGGTTGGCCCTGGTGATCGAGCGAAATAAAGGACCACATAGACGGATGCCCAATGATTGGTGGCCAAAAATAACAATTAAGTATAATCGGAAGCATAACAAGAATGTAACGTTGACAACGATAAAAAACAAGCATACCCAGTGTAAAAATCAACAACAGCCTACTCAATCGGGCAGTGGTCAGGTGGCCGAAGAAAGAATGGCCGTTTATAAAGAATCTGCTGGACAGTAACATTGAGCTGGCCCTTAATCACCAAACTGACCGAAAAAGAACAAGAAAGGTATACAATCAGGAAGTAAACAATCAGGTCATTGGGATCGAGCTAGAAGAGAAGGTGCATATTCTAGCAGAGCTGAATGATTTGATCTGCGCTTGCCAGCTGTTATATGAGGAGGTGACAAAAGGAAGTTGAACTGGAAGGAGGCCATTAAATTAAAGATAAAGGAGCTTAGTCAACAGCTGCAAATTGTCGCCAGTCATACAGAACAAGGCTCCCTCGAGAGCATTAAAACGAATTTGCTAAGCCAACCAGTACCACTCTAACAATAAGGACCAGTTGAAGAAGCTTGAGGACTAGATCGAAGAGGAAAGGGCAGTCTTTCACAAAAAACGAGCCACTGCGGCAAACCGGATTGTGTATCGGAAAACGAACAAGCTGTTCGAGCTCAATCGGTCTGCCTTCTACCGGAAACTTGACGAAGACCAGAAGGAGATGGACGAGAACATTGATGTTGATCAGGTGATTAATTTCTGGCGAGGAATCTGGGCAACCGATGACGAAGAAGGGGAGCACCAAGAATTGATTGACCTATTGGACCCTGGGGAGGTGTACATGACTGGACGGAGGAGCCTGCTGCCAGGAATGAGGGAACCGCACCTGAGTAGCAAGCAAAGAGCACAGCCAGCATCAGTCCTACTGTTCACTTCTACACACGACTGTCATTCGTTCAGGGAAATGCCTTAACCTTCGAGGCACTCGTCCCCTGTGGTGTACCTGGCTGGAAGAAGGAGCCTGCTGCCAGGGATGAGGGAACCGCACCTGAGTAGCGAGCAAAGAGCACAGCCAGCATCAGTCCTGTCGTTCACTTCTACACATGGCTGCCATTCAATCAGGGAAACGTCTCACCCTTTGAGGCAGTCGTCCCTTGCGGTGTACATGGCTGGACGGAGGAGCCTGCTGCCAGGAATGAGGGAACCGCTCCTGAGTATCGAGCAAAGAGAACAGCCAGCGTCAGTTTTGTCGTTCACTTCTACACACGGCTGTCATTTGTACTTTTATAAGGAATGCTCATAATAGTGGAGGGAGTTGCTCCCTGCAGCATTAATCGAGAATGGGCATAAAGCACTTATATGTTCTGTGTGTAATTTCATGCAAAAGCAATATTGCACCCTTTGGCATTGACTTACTTTGTTTAAGCACAGAGCGCTGACCAACAGTTCTTATTAGGATGGAGCCTGCCACGTTCGATTTTTGTACCGAGACTTGCAGTGAACCTGTAAATTTTGAAGGCACAAAATGAAACCCCACAATATGGTGCATGCAGCAGACATTTGTATGGCAGAGTAGTCAATGGTCACAGAAATGCATTTGTTTTGAGAGGGACCAATAGAGACAAAAAGAAAGAAATTGTTGTCGTCCTGCCACCAATAGACCCACCTTACCAAGCGTTCTGCGCATGCATGAAGCCGCCATAACTTTAGTTCACAATAGGTAGACGGTGGTGCCCGAAACGGCTTGTGCTGTCTCACGCGCGGAGTTCCAGTGTTTCGGGCACGTGCAGAAAGACTGAAGTTCCCTCAATGCATTGCGACAGCGATGGCGCGTAGTCGAACTGGCTGGTGAGATCGGTTTATGGCATGAATTTTGTACGCCTCACCCCACTGGTGTTAAGGATGGTTCTGACCTAACATAGTGCCACACTGTTAATGCAAACAAGGGATGAAAAATGTTCATATGGGGCACAAAGTTGCACCCTATTATTTCGTGCCAGCATTTACTAATTCAAAGTAAAATGCAAAGAGTGCCGCAGTTGTACTCGCACTAACAATGTAATACAGTATTTGTGTCTGGCCATCATGTTACTCAGCAACTGCAGCATCTGCATTGGGCACAAACTCCCAGTCGCAGCTTTGCATCTCGCTGGAGTGGGCGGCTGTGAGTATGGGCAAGGCTCGTGCTGAAGCCGGGAATTTTATCAGCAGGCAGTTAAATTCCACTCACGCTGTTCATTACAGCAGGGACCAGGGGCGGATTTAGAGGGAGGTCCGGATGTCCTGACCCCCCTCTTGATTTTTGCATGTGTAAAATTTAGGACGTGAAACGAGGGGGAGGGGGTTCCTAAACGTATGGTACGCTGACCAACACCTGACTCCCCCCCTCAGGAAATGTTTGCACCCGCTCCTGGCAGGGACGCATGTATGGTGCATATCAACACTTACCCCAAAGCACAGAAGAGCATGCTGACATAAATTCCAATACTTGGTGGGAAGGGCTAATTTGGGACGCTAACCTAAGCGGTAAAATTTGGTGCAAAGCAACACTCCATGGAAGTAAAATACGTAGAGGCACCGATGCTCTGTTCGCGCTGACAGTGCCGCGCATTGTACGCCCTCCCCGCGCGGACAGTACGAGCTGGAACACCCGATCCAACCTTTTTCTGCGACTCCCACAAGCTCCATTATTCCTCAACTTCGCTCTCTATTCCTAGTTCGGACCACAGCTCTCTCAAAACCAGGTGGTAAGCCAAAGAAGCATGAAAGGCGTTTTCGGCTCATATTGTCCTCACCCTAAAAAAAAAAAGGTGTCGATTTAACTCTTTTTGGAGTGTAACTGGCTTGTCACAGAATCCACTCTTTTAAAGAGTAACTATAACTCTTCGGAGGCAAGTGTATGTTTAACTCTTCCATACAAGTGTTCATTTAACTCTTCTATAGAGAGTCACGCCAATACCCTTGAGAGAGTCAGGGCTACTCTTTTGATTTGTAAGTGTAAGTGTTACCTTCACTCCTTTGTGTAGAGTAACTATAACTCCATGACAAGTGTTGCCTAAACTCTTTGATGAGAGTAAATTTCACTTTTTTGTGTAGAGTGACTATAACTCTATCAGAAGTGTTGCCGAAACTCCTTGTTGACGAGTGAAGGATACTCTCCAGGAAGGGTTACCTTCATTCCTTCGTGTAGGGTAACTACAACTCTATTACAATGTTGCCTGAACTCTGTATTCAAGAGTTACGCGTACTCGCCAGGAAGAGTTACCCTCACTCCATCGTGTAGAGTAGCCACAACTCTCTTAGAAGTGTTGCCTAAACTCTGTATGCAAGAGTTAAACATGTTCTCCGCGAAGAGTTGAATCCACTCGTTTGTGGAGAGTAATGACAACTCCATTAGAAGTGTTGCCTGAACTCTATATTTAAGAGTTAAGCACGCTCTCCAGGAAGGGTAGCTTTAACCTTATTGTGGAGTAAATACAACTCCATTTGAATTGTACCTTGAGTCCGTATTAAAGAGTTAAATCTGCTCTCTACCAAGAGTTAGTGTCACATAGCAGCACACTTGAGCAGTTTGTATGACCCCTCCTTAGATAGTGCTTAACTCTTTAATACAGAGTTTAGGCAACACTTGAATGGGACTGTAATTACTCTACAGAAATAATTGTGTACAGTAAGTACAGACCCATCTGATGTGTTCCCTAAACTCTGTTTCAAAAAATTAGCACCCTCTTCAGGAAACCCTAAAATCTAAAAGCAGCTATGTACATGTTCACAAGGAGATGGGTGCAAAGGAAATGTGGAACTGCAGCTGAAAAATGACAAAATATAAAGCATGAGCCTGCACAGAGGCTATAGGTTCTCATAAAAAGTCAGCACTGAAATAAAACAGTAGAATAGATTTTAATAAACCAAAATTTTAATTTCAGCACATGGCAAAAAAAGAAAAAACCAACACACAAATTTCCTCTGGCTAACAGTTTTTTTTTAACTTCGTGATCAAGTCTAAAGCCAAGACGGACTTTATTTGTACTTCAAACTAATGAAGTGCCCAATCACTGCGAGTGACTGGCTTGCTTTTTGACGGTAAGAAATGTCGTCGACTCCGTGCAATGCAAGAACGAGCGCTGCACCAGCCCGTCACCCCAAAGGAGTGGTCCTCCAACACCACAGTTATGGCACTTGAGTCCTCTTCGTCAATTCTCGTCACCGGATAGGTCGATCGGCCGTGTCCCTCCTCCTGTGAAGAATGAATGCTTAAATGCAGAGTCAGCAATGTTAAAAGAGAGGAAACAGCTCGCGAAGTGCTTTTAGTTAATACCAGTGCACTCATTTGCGAGACAATAGACCATTTTCCAAAAACCCAGGAGCCATTCATAGGATGCGCTCCAATAATTGGCTGGGGCTCGCTTTCTTGCCGATTGAATAAGAGTCCCAACCGAACACTAAGGCAGCACTGATTGCTAGCTCGCTCAGCCGCAAAAATCCAAAACCGTTCGTATCCCCTGCTATGAACACCTAAGAGAAAGATAAACCACACCCCTCGCTCTCTCTCTAATTGTTTCCTTTGTATGCAATAGCAGCCATAAGAGGTTGCATTCATTTATGGTATCCTCAAGTTTGCACCCCATCAGAAAAAGGGGGCAAGGAGAGAAGACAGTTCCCCTCCCCCTCCTCCCTGACTTTTGGAACAATTATAACAGGCAATATGGGAGTGAGGGACAGAGTTTAGCTTCCTTGCACATCACTCCTCCACCTTCCAAACAGTAGCAAATCAGCTGGCCTCTGCCCATAGCGGTGCAAGACATAGCTTTATTATATAGACACTAGACTGAGGGGTAGGACAAATGCAATTTCTTAACATCTGCATTTGTCCAAGTGGCATACAATATGTTAGGAACATTTTTATAGATAAATTAGTGTAAACAACGTATTGCGTTTAAGTGCGGACTGCCATATATTATAGTTTATTTCACAACTTTAGAAAGGAAGCTAACGAATGCAAGTAACATCTAAGTTTGGGGAGACCAATCATTAAATATTGTAACTACAGCTCTACAAGGGGATAATTCGCCATAAAGTACCATTGAACCTTAATAAAGAAAAAGTTGTACCTACTAAAATTCACGAATTCTAAACAAAACAAAACAAGAAGAAAAAGAAATTTAAAAGTAGGCCATACCAAGAACATACAAATTAAGATTGGCGAGTATTAAAATAACTGATAAATATGCTACATGTCAAAACAGAACATGCATCGCGGCGAGCTTAAGTTCTACCACAACCGACACTACTAGAAAGTCAGCGAGCTGCTCATGTGTGCCAATTCATCGTGCTGCTGCGCAATAGATGTGGGCTCTATGTTTTTTATTGCATGCGGATGAACTGGTTGCACCACTCTGAATGCAGGGGCAGGCACATGCATTGAAAGGTCGAATTTAGAGCTCTTTTTTTTTCCACATAGTAGAAAGGTTAATCTATAAATTGCTTAGCCCTACTCTGGCAGCATCACAGCGTCTCTCAATCCTTCATCTAAACTTAAAACATGTTTATTGCAATCTCGACATTTAAGTTCACACCTATATTTCTACGTTGATTTGAAAGAAAAAAATACACAGTTTTAAGGAATTGCGGTGTTTGCGGCGCAGAAATACGTAGTTATAAATGTACGCATATTGGGGGGAGGGGGGGGGGGGGCCTCTATATTATTTACAAGTTATAAATCAAATCGCTGGCCTCCTTCAGCTCACCAGTGTCAAATGTACTTTTAAATTATCAGTCCAATAAATACCCTGTTATACAAACAAAATATGACAGTTCAACGGAACATGATGCTTCAATCAATAAATCACTCACGTAAAAAAAACAAAAAAACTTGTCAAGTAAAGACGATTACTGGCAAATACGCTCGCATAGCGCAGTGACATAGCTGACACTCCACAACCACCCGACTAGCTGAATCTTGGCAAAGAAGGACTACTCAACGCCCCGTGCAATTCGGCTTTGGACTTACTGGGAGGACTTTACTACAGCACACATCTACCTTCAAGAAGACAGCCATATTTTAACAGAAAAAAATGAACTAAATGACTTCAAACACGAAAATACCCAATCAGAACGTTACAAATAACGCTGCACAGGACCTTTCAGGCCGATCGCTGTGGACTACACGCGGGATTCGTCGGAGACTCCCGGCCCAGAGTTAGACACGGTTCAAACGGATCGGATCATGACAAAACGTACATTACGTAGCAAGAACACATGTCTCCGATGGTCAAGAAGAAGGAGAGGATCCTCTCATTGTCACTCACGTGCAAAAGAAAGTGGTCCGTCGTGTCTTCGGTCCGTCGAAGCTGGTGGTGACATGTATGGCCACAATAAAGGAAGATCACAGGTGTGTAGGCGCTGCTGAGAGAATATCCAAG
This sequence comes from Ixodes scapularis, assembly GCF_016920785.2. Classification (NCBI taxonomy): domain Eukaryota; kingdom Metazoa; phylum Arthropoda; class Arachnida; order Ixodida; family Ixodidae; genus Ixodes; species Ixodes scapularis. The sequence continues at coordinate 376,369 of NW_024610076.1, read as the reverse complement.
GTCTTGACATTCCGCATGTTGAAGATCGCTCTTGGCAATAAACCATCGTTCTTACCGGTTCCAGTTGGGGAAGCGTGGATAAAAGAGATGCCTAGCCGGTTCACCCGATAAAAAAAAATATAAAAAATAAACGTCCGCTAAGCAATCAAATGAACCTAAACAACTTAAGAAACTGACACCACGGTGTCCTGATATGAGCATGTTCATCTTGCCATTCTTGAAAAGAGCTATCTCTGCCGGAAAAAAAACTCCATAAATTGCGAAGCGCCTCTGCCCCTTTCCAGTTCGCGGATGCGCGTGCTGGACATTGAGGGGACCGTCCCCACCGTCGTCCAGTCCCTAAATTATCGTTAGGCCTTGGTTCACGCGACTCCACTTTCTGTGAGTGTGTGTGTGTGCGCGCTTCGCGGGCTGGACTCCGTCACTCCTAAGCTGAAAGGGAAGAGGAAGCTAAGGTGTTCGGTGAGCCAATCGTACATTTGGCTTTAATCACATGATCACGCTCCCTCCCGTAACCACGCGCAGAGAGCGGAGCACACGATAACTGGCATGGCGGGCTCGACGGTCCTCCGACACTGTCAGGTGTCGGAGGACCGTCGAGGGAGCCCTCCTCCTTCAAGGACGCGGACGCCGAGTCCCCTAGGCTCACAAGAGATTTGGAGGGATTAGTGATGGTGGGTGGGGAAAACGGGAGGGGAATTATTTTCTCAGCACCTTCTCTCGCCCTTTTCGAGGGAGAGATAGAGCACTTGCGCCAGGCCGAGGGACCTTCGTATGCAACCCGTTTCGAGGCCATCGGCGCGCCCCTCCACTACGCTCTTCCCTCTCTCGAATTCGTCGGTTTGTCTCAGCTGGTATTTGCTATCCGGGTAACCAAAAAAACAATATAGTAGAGTTTGCTTACACATGATAACTCTAGAACAAGGGGACAAAAAGGAATTGACAGACACGAAGCACTGAACTCAGCTGAAGCCTCGTCAAAAAAAAAGAAAAAAAGATAATGATAAATCAAATGTCTCCTAACGAAAAGAAAAGGGGTGATATAAATTGCAAGAAGATTGTCGGCCACTTGGCGTTCCCTCAGAGCACCAGTGAAGCTAACTAGCTTATGCCTCAAAATAAACAAAACAGGAGAGCATGCGCTCAAAGAGACATGCACACAAACATGAAGAATGCGCCACATCGGTAGTCTAAAATATCAACGACATGTAAGCGATCGTACGGCTGTAGTATTATAGCCCCACGTGCGGAATTTTTGTACATGGTTGAACCGCCGTTGTTTCATTTCATAACCTAATATCTTGAGAGTCTACAAATGACGGCATGATTACCTTCCACGCGCTCGCGTGCACACTAGCTGTCTCTTAATTAAAAGCAGAATGCTCCGCCGTCACAGTGAGGACCAGGCCACATGATCTGGGAATTCGCGTCATGGGCTTCTGATAAAACTAGCCCTTTGAAGGCAGGGCAAAAGGGCGGGTGTCAGTCGTGGGGCATTTGATATCGGGTGCTTTTGTGCACCACCCGATCGCACATAGAGCATGAACTTTCTATAAAGCGGTCTTCTTTAGGGAACTTGGCAGTCCACTGTGATAAATGTTCATACGACCCTTTGTTGGATAAACCACAGATTCCGGGCAAGTAGGAACAGAAAACAGAGGGGAAAAATTTCGAGGTGTTCAAAATCAGTGTAAAGGAAGATGACAGTTGCATCAGTGCGTCGTCGCTCGTTTCATCAAATAAGAAATTCAGATTCATTTGGCTTGAGGTATAATAAAGTGTGTATCAGTGGCGTAGCCAGGGAATTTTTTTCATGGATGTTTTTCTTTGCTTAAGCAGTTTGAAAGACAAAAAGAAAAGAAGAGACCGGGAAAAGAAACTGCCCAAGCACAATTTTGTTTGCTATTTTCCTGTTTCTTAGACGACAAAAGTCCAACCTTCTTTTCCACCATCTCGTTCGTCCAGTATTTAAAAAAGGAGAATTTAATCTTAAACGACGAAAGAACGCAGTCAGAAAATATTATAATTGACTTCGAGCAAAAAAGTCTAAACAGGCTCACAAAAAATTACGGTGCGTGCACTTCAATGCGGAACACTCGGGTATCCAATGACTGAAAACTATGGAAAAGTGCCAGAGAATAGCGAAGTTTAGAATACGATTAAACAAAAAACTGCAATGCGCAGAGGGGCAATGAGTGAAGTGAATAGTGAAGCGTCACTCTCATTGCTCCTGCGCGGATCACATTTTTTCAGAAAATATTGTTGTATAGTCATGTTTTAGGCTATTTACGTTCTTCGTTGTTGTTTTACGAGAAAGTGTGAGAAAAATACCAGTTTCGATCATTTTGTGGGGTCTAAACATTTAGTGGAAGCCGCCGTCGGTCGATTGGAAGAAGTGAGGCCTGGTTCACACTCACAGCTAATGCGCTGTCGCCGAAGCGGAATTGGCCGCGGCAATGCACACGGGACGCTACGCCCGGCGGCCGAATACTTGCAGATTCGCCCGCCGATGCGCAAGTGTGAACCAGGCCTGAGAGTACCCTTTCGGTGCTGATTTGCATATTTCGGTGAATGTTCAAAAGCGCAGCCCCTATTAGCGGCGAGATATTTTGGTGACGCCCTCGTATACGGTTTCCTCTCGTGACGTCATTACCTTACGGACAACAAGTTCGACGGTGTTTATAATTAGCATGGTGGAAGCTATTGCGCTCTGAAACCAACACTACCAACACCGTCAAAATTGAAGTTCTTTCATTACTCTTATTTCTGTCGATGAGAAAACCTTTGCTGACGTCATAGTCACCATTCGGCCAATCGTAGAAGGCTGACCACAGCGACGCTTTTGATCGCACATGTCGCCATCTTTCTGCCCTTGCAAAAACAAGTGTGATCGCGCAGGCACGCGCAACCAAAGCACTACCGAAGCCAGCGAGCTCCCGTTGAAGGCGGAGCGTCTGGTCTCATCTTGGAACGGAGTAGCAAGCGCCCCTGGGACGTTGAAGCACTCAGGTGCTTCAACGTCCCAGTATTCGGAGTCTAGAAAACAAACGTTCCGATTCAGCGCTGCTAACGAGCATGGTGGCCAGGATTGGCAGCAGGCGGGTTACATCAGGATACAAAGCCTCTGGGCAAATGCAAGTTGCCTGTACCGCCGAGACGCGCTACGCGGTGCGGTGCCTCCACATCTGTGTCAAAACCAGTACTTCCCCTGCGCGGATCACATTTTTTCAGAAAATATCGTTGTATAGTCATGTTTTAGGCTATTTCCGTTCTTCGTTGTCGTTTTACGAGAAAGTGGAAGAAAAAAATACCAGTTTCTATCATTTTGTGAGGTCTAAACATTTAGTGGAAGCCGCCGTCGGTCGATAGAAAGAAGTGAGAGTGCCCTTTCGGTGCCGATTTGCATATTTCGGTGAATGTTCAAAAGCGCAGCCCCTATTAGAGGCGAGATGTTTTGGTGGCGCCCTCCTATGGCTTCCTCTCGTAACGTCATTACCTTACGGACAACAAGTTCGACGGTGTTTATAATTAGCATGGTGGAAGCTATTGCGCTAAGCAGGCGGGTTAAGCTAAGCAGGCGGGTTACATTAGGATACAAAGCCTCTAGGCAAATGCAAGTTGCCTGTACCGCCGAGACGCGCTACGCGGTGCGGTCCCTCCACATCTGTGTCAAAACCAGTACTTCCCCAGGAAGTGCATTTAACAAAACGAATGCTCCGCACAGGCCGCCGATTTGATCGAAGTCGAGGCTTGCGACATAGAGACCGACGTCGTTGGCCACAACATCGCTCTCGCCTAGGGCGGACGATGCTGCCTGACGTGAATGTGCCGACTCTAGCTGTTGGAGACGGTGATGACACGCTTAAAGTTGTAGGTCAATAATCATTCTTAAAAAAAAAGAAAAAAAAAAAAAAGACGGTCAAGAACGGCTTGGCTTTTGAACTCATTTTTGAAAAAGTTCCACGACTCACGTGCTGAACGCAAGCATATAAACATTACCCACTTCGGCGATTAAAGAAGTCAACTAGATACGCTTTCAAACCAAGTGATGATGAGCATTACAAATATGCTTCAACAGTGCATATGCTGTCGCTTTTCTCTGTTGCTTCTTTTCTTTTTTTTTTTTAACGATGGGGATGTTTGTGTGTGTGTGTTTTTTTGCATTTTTGTGCCATATTGAAGCTAAATAAGCGCAGGCGAGTGAACCCTAAAAAAAAAAAAAAGACGGAGCAAAAAAAGAAAAACAAAAAAAAAACAAAAAAACGCTTAGCTGTTTGTTATTTTGTCGTCCGGTTTTCTCCGCATTGTAGGGTTCGTAAAGTCAAATCATTGCTATTTTGGAATTTTGTTGTGCTGCCCTGAGATTGTCGTCGAGTCCTTGACACTCAATGGGTAGGGGAACTCTAGTTAAGCCGCCTGCATCCCCCGAAGCGAGGCCAGCGTCTTTCGAGGTCAGGATTTCGCGGCTTTTATGACGTCGGGAGCTAAGCCATTCGCACCTGCGAGCCTGAAGAAAGGCTTCGGTTACAAACGTGGCCGAGTTTGGAGAGGGCTGTTCGAAGAGCCGGAGCCGGAGATGTGTTTTTCACGCAGTCCACGGACAGCCTCGTCTTTTTCGTTTTGCTTCGGTATGTTGTGGGCATGCACCGCCCCTCGCAGTAGTGGATTGTCGAAACGAAACACACACACAAAAAATACTGACATTGGAAAAGCGGAAGGGGTAAAGGGGGACAACCATGAAACTTCGGCGGTGTTCCGACCCTTCAACACCCAACACCCCGTCCCCTGGCTACGCCGCTGGTGTGCAAATATGTTCGTGTTTTCCAAATAAAATTGAGCTGCCGGTAGCCGCTCTGAGTTTGCACTACTACTTCTTTCAGTTAGGTTGTTTGTTTTTTCTGGCGCTTCTAAGTATACGTTTTGTTGCAGCTGACGTCACTTCCGGCTAAACTGTAGGTCAAAACCAACATTGTCGTCTACTATCAGTGCCTTGTCACCATGTTGGAGGTAAAAAATGTTCTTCTCCTGACACGAAGTGCAGTCCATAAAACCCCTAGTTAGGGTACGAAGCTTTTCTATCAAGATCATAAGTCTACATAATAATCTAAAGCGAAAGTCCCATGCGTTTGGCCGCGACGGGAGGGCGATGCACAGACGCGGACATCGGCGGCCTCATTTGGTGGTCCCTACAAGCTCGTATCGCTGGCGACGCATATGCACAAAGGAGCAGCAAAAAACCACCTGTAAATTCTGCACTTCTTTTTTTTAATTAGCAGAAAAAAACATTTGAATTGCGCGTTGAGAAAATTAAGTAAAGGTAGGCTGTATCAACTCACTTATTAAAATATCCTTGCCCATCTCTCCCCCCCCCCCCCCCCAAAAAAAAAAAAAGAAGCGGTTAGGAAAAAAAAAAAAAAAAACCTTCCCCGGAAAAAGAAAAACACAACAACAACAAAAATCTGCGCCGAGCAGCGTCGAAAATGCGCCGACCCCATAGCGGCGCCATCTGTTGTCAGCCCGTGATATCGCGAGGAGAAACTAACTCTAGCTACAGTTACTCTAGAGTTCGAGTGAGGGTTAAGGGAGAGTATCATCGAAAGAAGCGGTCGCGAAAGAGTAACTTGGATGAAGATAGGGTTAAAGGAGGGTAACTTAGGGCAGTTACTCTCCCTTGACACCTTTTTTTTTTAGAGTGCTCGGTAGTAGCTTTTCGTGTTTCCTAGAGGTTCACTGCGAGACACTCACAGCTGAAGCGGCCAATCGGCGGCTTAATCCATTCATATCGTGTCACTTAAAAGCTCAGACTACGCGAAAAACTTTGCCGGCGAACAACCGGGTTTCCGAGTGAGAAACAACAGGCTAAAGCGGCAGAGCACCGAGGCCGCATTTCAGCTGAGACCGAGTTCGGCAGTCGGGCGGGTCAGGAAAGACATTCCATGTGTACCTATGTGAACGTCTGTGGAAGAGGTAACTAGCCCAGAAATGCTCACCTCACAAAGCTTGCTGCTTCTGGTAGGGACGAAGTTTTTCCTCCCAATCATGTGGAGCCATGCCTTCTGCCTCTTCAGATCGGCTTTCCGAAGCGGAAAGGCGAACAACTTTTTTCCACCACCAGAACTCTGGCTGCACCAAAAGCGCAACACCCCGTCATCTAACACAAACGCTTACTACTTCACTTGCCTCATTACGGTCCAGAAACACCAGGACGTCGAGCTAAAGTCGTCGGCGAGTATCACGAAACACGGGAGCAGACGGAGCAGCCGAGCAGCTTGGAAGCAAATGGCGGACGGAAGTGGCGACAATTCCGGAAATCACGTGACATCGCTCTCCTCCAATAGAAACAGATGTCGGCGCGGCAAAGAATGACGGTACTTGTAAAACGCAGTGAAAAAATATCGAGGGGACTTTAGCTCATACGCACAGCCAACGCCGCCCTGGTGGTTCAACTAATGTTTTGTTCAAGATGGCCGCCGTGGTACCGCCCCGACCGAGCGTGTCAGCCTCGAGTTGGAACGGGCTTGCGAGCCCCTGACTGTTCTCCTCCCGCGGTTCGCCGCGTTACTTGCCGCACGCAGCAGCCCTTGTTCGCCGGCTACTTAGCCATCGCCTTCACTATGCGCGGTAGGACACATGACTTCATGTCTCGCGATCGTAAGCCTGTGAGGCCAGTTATTTCCAGTTGTTTGATTGTATCGTGCACTCCGGAAAATTTCAAGTAAAGTTTTGTGTTTTAATCGAACACTAAGCAGTGTTGGTCGTCCCTGTCCCGTGTCCTCGCCGCCTACAGCCAGCTCTCCAGCAACCAGCATCGTTCCACGGTCCCCCGGCCCTCGACGGTAGACACCTCCAGGGTTCCCACCGAGGTCCGGGACAACAACCTTACAACTACTGACGCCTCCCACAATCCTAATCAAGAACGCCCAGCGGACGGGATCCCCCTTCTGAAACCATTCCCGTGCACGCAGCGAGAGTACCAGCTATGTAGGATGGGGCGGCTAAAGCACGCGCGTCAGCGCATTAATGAGAAGCAGAACGAGGTAAGCGGTAGAACATTCCGCGCTGCGTGACATCGTCTGTTGTTAATTTATTTACGTGAATTTGTTTGCTGGCACATCCAGGGCCGTCTTTTGGAGGCACTCCGTATTGCATCTCGTGTCTGAAAACGCTCAAATGAACAGTTCGTACCAAACCTGTGTTTTAGTTACTTCCTTTGTACTTGCATGATAGCAACTTGCCTTCGCATTAATACTAAAAAAATACTTTCTTTTTTTTTTTTTTGGGGGGGGGGGGGGGGGGGACACCAAGTTTTCCCACGACGGCTAGGGAACGTATAATTTGAAAAGGTTTCTCGACGTTCTGTGAACGTCGTTGGTAGTCCGGATGTCGTAAACACACGTATCATAAACATCGAGGGAGGACGCAACGGCCCACTGAGACGTGCATGTGACGTGCAACAAACGTCATTTGGAACGTCCCTTCGACCTTCTGTGCACCTTTTATCGCGGACATTTAAAGGTTTCATCGACGTCGACGGAAGTTAACGTCCGGACCATCGACGTTTTACGACGTCTTGTTACAGACGTCTTCGACGTTCTTTTGACGTTTTCTTCACGTTTATGCGCTGCTTGGGGAGGTCCTTCTAATTTTCTACGCGGCCCTGCCGCCCTCGACAAGATGCAGCGCGTTTTCCGCTGCGTCGCCCATTCACTCCCGGAGCGCCGGTACGAACTGTTAGCGCAGGAAAGGTGAGAGGCGGCATCAACGCTGCGTCGCCTCTCCTCGCTATTGAATTTGTAGACATCAACTCGAAAAAAGGTGAGGGTGCGTAGACATTTCGGCTGTTTCGGCCGCCAATCAAATCGCCTTTCACTATCGCGTCACCTCCTTAGGTATCGCACCTTGCCGGATCTCGGCGAAGCAGGATTTTTCTGCCTGGCGGACTCCCGGTGTAAAAGTTTTGCATTGCCGAGAAGGCCAGACGTCCGCGCCTTGGCTCACGCAAGCCCTTGCAAAAATTATTTCAGGCGGTCTTTACACCTCCGCAAGTACGCAGCTATGTTGAATGCCGTCACTTCTCGTATGTGGTAAAACATCGTTGTAATCTCTCCACGCCTCTGGAAGGTGTTCACGAAAAATGCGTGATTGTTACACAATTTTTGTTCTGCTAACCTATATTTTCTCGCTTATTCGAGGTTGAAATGTTTTATTATTTTTTTCGTCCCGCATACCAGATACTGAACCCACGTGAATTATAACGACAGCAAATAAGAAACATCTATAAAAATCCTATTCGTATTTTAACGACTTTTTCAACTTTCTAACCAGTCATGTCGTATCAATATTTTTGTAAAAGACTTTCTATGGACTTTATTCACAACCGAATTTCGAAAGTACAGACGATAAAAATGCGATGGAATTTCTATCAGCACGTCTCTATAGACTTTCTGCCACCATATTTTTTTAGAACATATATATATATATATATACAAAGAATCGATAAAATGATAAGATGCAGTGCGGAGAAACGAAATCACGTTCAATTTGAGCTTCCTAGCGTAGGCTGCTTGTTTCGGCGGCGCGACGGCCCGTGGAAAACAGACGCGGAATTCTCTCCCCCCCAACGGGGAGCCTATCTAGGAACTCTGGGGTAAGCCATCGAATTCCAGCAGCTAATTCGAGGCAAGGTATACGCAAATACAAGCCAAGGCCGCAAATCGGTTGCACCGACAAAGAGAAGGAAGCTGCGCAGTCAATCACGAGCTCTCCTTGCGGCTGGCTGCCAGTGTTTTGCTCCCAAAGCACCTGGTTGTTCCTCTTGCTCGAGTGGTCTATCGTTTCAAGCACGACCAGGAAACGACACCAGAAAAAAGAAAAAAGATGCAGCCCCTTGGAGGACAGCCAGGACAGCCAGATCAGCTGGATCCGATGGACGAAATGATGGTGCGGGACCTCATGATGTAAGTTCTAAACTGGTGAAATCGAACATTAGTAGCCCGAGTAACTAGAGGTTTTTTGTAGATCGTGCGCTGCGAGTCGCGAGGCTTGTAAACGCGTGCTCGATTTATGCTTCGGAAGGACGGCACAAGCTCCCGCTAGCAACCCGCAGCCCTGGCGAACAGTCTCCTAATTAGTCTCTATACTATAGACTTCTACTGGACCACACGTTAGAGCTTCCCATTGCTAGCGGAAGCTCATGCCGCCATTTCAGAGCATGACTTGAGCATGCTACCGCTAGGCCCGCCATCCGCAGCATGTGGTCTACTTAAACACAATAGAAAATGGCCAAACCACAGATCGCGAGCCTCATGCATGCAGCTCTTCAAGAGCTCAAGTGGAGTTCGCGGCTTCCCAGTAAACATATACCTCCCTCCCCTTCCCTCGGCAACAAGATCATTCAAAAGGAAACAATATATAAAAAAGGCAGCTGACGCTTCGTCAGCTTTGTGCCATAGTAATACGCTCATCGGACAAGGTCCTTCTTTTTGCGAACAAAAAAATCACAATAAGAAAACGTACTGAGCAATCTCCTCATGACTGTATTTTAGCGGCGGCCGCAACCTGAGCGGGAAAAATGGCAAACAGTGTCACACCCCCTTTTTATTTTGGCCCTTCTTATATGCTTATTTAAAAGATATCCGCCCGGCCACCCCAATTCACTGAAGGCTATATTTAAGTCCCAAGCTGCTTTGCGTCTGCTGACGACGAGTTTCCATATTTCTTTTGCAACGTGCATTCCGTACCACCCAGACGACCAATTTTCGCCATCTGTGAAATGGTTCTGAGCATGCGTTGTAAACAGCGCATGCAAATGTGACGTCCAGTCAATACCGCCTCTAGATAGCGCGAGACGAGAGCGCCCCGAGAGTGTCAGATCCTCTAGCTTCGATCAGCTTTGCTGGCATATTTTAATTGTCTATTACTCGCTGTATAGAAGGGCATATGCAATCACCTTGATGGCAACCTGAAGATTCGGAAGACCTTGAAGATTTTTAAAGAGCCTGCAACATAGATTATTGTACTCAGTTGGAGACGGAAAGCCATCTTTTTGAGTGCCACTTATACATATCGAGCTGTTTGAAATTGTCTATTACTCGCTGTCTACAAGGGCATTAGCAATCATCTTGCCAGCAATTTAAAGATTCTGAACACCTTGAAGATTTGCAAAGACCCAGTTGGAGACGTAAACCCATCTCTTCGTGTGCCACATACAGATCTCGAGCTGTTTGATACCTTCCATGTATAACGCATCACACGAAAAGCGTTTGTCAAATTATCTAAGCATTAAGGAGAATGCTGGGAACGTAAGTACATGCTCTGCTCGCGCTCGCCTTATAAAAGATTTAAATTAAATAACTAAAATAAATCGCCGGTGTTCACGCGTCACAAGAACAATTTTTTGGGGGTTTTTGCTTTCGAACAGTTGCGGCTGCATAAGGCAGCACGCGCAGCGCGTGTAATTGCATTTCCGCACGCCCTTTGGAGCCCTGGAAATTCAGTACAAGGTATATTTTTGTCGTATTATAAATATATAAGAAAAGGTTTATAAATGTATTGTCCTAAGAACGAAAAAAAAAATCTTTGCTTCGAACGGCCTTCTGGTTGAAGTCGCCTTGAGCGGTGCTGTTCATTAAATAACCTGGCTTTTGCTGCCTACCACTAAAAGAAGCGCGACGTCTGTACAGTACAGTGTGTGGACTTCAGCTGTTTTGAGCTAAGGTTTTTAGACGGAAAAACAATCCATATTGCCGTGTTACTTGGACTAAAATCCGCGCCCAAAGTAGCCCGCAAAAAAAAAAAAAAAAAAAAAAGATTAACGATTTTTTTTTTAGCTAATGTGCACCTTTTGCATAGAGCCTAATGCCTGGTCCGCACATGGACAAGTCGCATACACAGCGCCTCTTGAAAAAAGACCTGTATTAACTAAAACAAAAAAACAAAACAAAAAAAACGTGTATCGCACACAATTTAGCAATAACAGGCTCTGTTATTCGTAACATCTGTGATGTGTTGGTGTAAAGAACGTTCTAGAAAATACTAAACATTGTAGTGTCCGCACAAAGTAGACTTTCAAGTTTAATTCCGTAAAATACGGAGCCTTGAATAAAAATATTTATGTCAACATATTACACTGCCTTCTCAAACTCCATCTCACAATAGTTCCGTGCCAAGCAAAAGATGAATTCCCTCGCAGACGTATTTAATATGCTCCTTTGTTAACAAATTTTTAGGTTCAACGTATGATGATCACGATGACCGCATTCATGCGAACATCTTTGTGAACGTGCAGTACGGCTGAAGATATCTCGGATGCGATAGGAACTATTTCTTTCTCTCGGGTGGGCGAGCGTCGACTCGCAAGATGCAGTCGGATGACATCTTTGCATCCAGGACACTGCCTCACGTAGTTAGTTAGTTAAAGCATTGAGAAACTGGAAATCAAAGCACTGCTTACCGGTGTTTGTAGGTATAACCACAAAACTGTTGTCTTTTTTTGTGCTAGCGCACTAACGCTCGACGATGCTGCTTGACGCGTATAAATCATTCCAGGGCTCGTTCACTCGAAGCCGGTTAACTTTAACCGCGGTTAAAAGTTAACCGCCCTTGCCTTCTAGGTAGCTACAAGTACCGTGCCAAGTTTGACGAGGGCTGGATAAGCGATAGCTCCGTGTTTTATTATAGGGTGGTAGCTGGTGTCACCTGGTTGTAGCGCATAAAAGTGGCTTCCGTGGAAAAGTTTCCGAAAAGGGGGGAACGCAAAAATGCGCGCTACCGGGTTTTCGCGACGCAGCGCGGTATGCGTTTGAGCTTAAGAAACCATTTTTATTGCTCGCGGTACAGATAATCGGTAAGGTAAAACTAAATTTACCCTTGCTTGGAAAATTTCTAAATATTTCGCTACATGTTTGAAGTGAAGACAAGCCTCGTTGAAATTTCCTTCCAAATTCGAAAAAGGACGACAAAGTTCTAGAAACGATAAGGAAGGAAGTGAGCAGTGAAAGGCGGGCGGTGCACCGGCAGCATGGTTGGCCAGCATGTAAGGACTGTATATAACACCATCATAAATTGAAAAACCTGTAATTCGGCTCTAGTAAAAATTGCCCTCTTAGTTAATTAACTGAGCATCAAGGAGAACGTTGAAAATGTAATTCTACGATCCGCTCGCGCTGGCCTTCCCCTTATAAAGTTTTCGAAGTAAATAATCATAATAGGTCTTTGACGAATGCGCGTGCAAGGCAAAATTGGTTTTAGGCCTTTTGCTTTATTACAGTTAATACTGCAGACGCCAGCACATGCAGCCCGTGTAACTACACTCGTTGCATGCACCTCGGTGCTTGGGAAATTTAACAAAAGGTCTGTCGGGACGCTGTTTGCTTTTGTGTGCTATCAATACCCGGCCGATTCAGCCGAGGCAATCCACTTTCCAAAGACGTTGCCATGCCGACAACTATCGCGTTCATTTAGGCTTAAAAATGGCCAGAATTGAAAGACTATCTGGAGAATGCGGCTAGATCATTGCTCATGCTTTGCGATTTAAGTGAGGTAAGGCAAAGCGAAAGCCTCCTGCACCGTTAATTGCTGACTAACGCGCCTGATATTGCAGCTACAACGACATATTACTTCCAAAGCGAACGGCGCTCACTCACCGGGGCACCCGCCATGTTTCTCCACCGTCATTACTCTGCCGGTCACGTGACCTGAAATTCCCCCTCGTAGGGAGCTGCGGTTAACTTCTAACCGCGGTTAGACTTAACCATCTTCGAGCAAACGGGCCCTGGTCAGCAGTCTGTGGTGATCTATACAGCAACACAATGTTTACAAAGAAGCTCGCTTTGCCCACACCATGGGATGGGCACGGCGCGTGCGCAAAAACCAAATTCGAGAGGAGTGAAGCGCGTGCGCATGCGCAGTACCGACGGAAGCGCCACCGCAGGGACGTTAATACTGCAGATTGGGCGAGTTGGTAAGGCATCATCACGAACCAGCGCAAGTAGACAGTTATTCAAAATCCAAACACACAAAAAAATACACTCACACAGCGCTGAACTATCAACTGAATTGTATTTCAAACTTCCTCTTCTTCGACCCCAAGGAATAGGTTGCCAAGGAAGAACAGGGCAAAGACAAGGCAAATGGGGGAAGGCGAAAGAAAAAGAAAAGGCAAACAGATGAATAGAAGACAAAGAAAAGGAAAATAAAGGAGAATAATACTAAAGCACCAAAGTGCAAGAGTTACAAAAATTACAAAAAATAATTACAAAATTAATCACGAACAGGTATAAACCAGGTGATAAGCTGGCCTACTGTCGACTACACTCTAGGCGTAAATAGTTTGAGTGATGAAAAAAGTCCAAGAGTTACAGAAATTAGTTGTTAAATAATATAAAATGTAGACAAAAATCAGTGCTTATACTGGCTTACTGTCTTAAACACCTTCTGTCTAAATAATGTAGTTCTTTCTCTGATAAAGCTAAGGACGGAGTGCTAACGCACTGGGCTTCTCGTCTTGCAATGTTCTCCGCTTCTATAATTTCTCGGGTGAGCTGGTTTTTACTCCTGCCTAACACAGCACAGTTGTCCAGTCGCGCAAAACAGCCACAATCCCTACAGTGAATACCTAGGTGACCGGAGTTGGCATTGGCAATGTTGTTGTTGTGCTCTCGCAGGCGGTCGTTTAAACACCGCCCCGTCTGTCCAATGTACTCTTTTCCACAGGAAAGGGGAAACGAATAGACTACTCCTTCAACACATGGGACAAAGTTGGATCTGGGTTTCTTTGCGCAGCTGACGGTGCTGATTGAGGAGGTGTTTACTTTTTTGCAGAGGCTGTGAAGTTTGTGTGGTGCTGAAAACACTACATCCACATTTACTCTGTTCGCTATTTTCTTTAGACCATGAGATAGATTATGCATATATGGCACGACTACCGGTCTGGTTGTCCTGTCTCTGGGTATTTTTGCGGCGCTACCGAGCTTGATTTCTCTGAGGAGAACCTCGGTTACCGACGTCAATATTTGCAGAGGATATGTAAATGATTTTTTAATCTTCCTTGCTACAGATGATACAAACTTCACAGCCATGGTGGAAGAGGTCCTCTACAATTTCAAGAACTGTATGAATCCTCTGGAGCTCACCTACGAACTGCCGGTCGAAAGATCATTACGATTCCTGGATCTTCGACTGTATGTGCTACCATATCACATCTGTTGGTCCTATGAGCCCAGGGGCAAGAAACCTCTTCTACCATTCAAATCTGCACATTCCAAGCTTGTAAAAAGAGGTATAGTGAGGTCATGCCTTAAGAACTCTATTAGCAAGTCATGCTTACATTCAATGCAGGCGAGCTTCGACGCTCAAGTATCAAGGCTAAGGTCCGCTGGATATCCTCTACAAATATTGACGTCGGTAACCGAGGTTCTCCTCAGAGAAATCAAGCTCGGTAGCGCCGCAAAAATACCCAGAGACAGGACAACCAGACCGGTAGTCGTGCCATATATGCATAATCTATCTCATGGTCTAAAGAAAATAGCGAACAGAGTAAATGTGGATGTAGTGTTTTCAGCACCACACAAACTTCACAGCCTCTGCAAAAAAGTAAACACCTCCTCAATCAGCACCGTCAGCTGCGCAAAGAAACCCAGATCCAACTTTGTCCCATGTGTTGAAGGAGTAGTCTATTCGTTTCCCCTTTCCTGTGGAAAAGAGTACATTGGACAGACGGGGCGGTGTTTAAACGACCGCCTGCGAGAGCACAACAACAACATTGCCAATGCCAACTCCGGTCACCTAGGTATTCACTGTAGGGATTGTGGCTGTTTTGCGCGACTGGACAACTGTGCTGTGTTAGGCAGGAGTAAAAACCAGCTCACCCGAGAAATTATAGAAGCGGAGAACATTGCAAGACGAGAAGCCCAGTGCGTTAGCACTCCGTCCTTAGCTTTATCGGAGAAAGAACTACATTATTTAGACAGAAGGTGTTTAAGACAGTAAGCCAGTATAAGCACTGATTTTCGTCTACATCTTATATTATTTAACAACTAATTTCTGTAACTCTTGGACTTTTTTCATCACTCAAACTATTTACGCCTAGAGTGTAGTCGACAGTAGGCCAGCTTATCACCTGGTTTATACCTGTTCGTGATTAATTTTGTAATTATTTTTTGTAATTTTTGTAACTCTTGCACTTTGGTGCTTTAGTATTATTCTCCTTTATTTTCCTTTTCTTTGTCTTCTATTCATCTGTTTGCCTTTTCTTTTTCTTTCGCCTTCCCCCATTTGCCTTGTCTTTGCCCTGTTCTTCCTTGGCAACCTATTCCTTGGGGTCGAAGAAGAGGAAGTTTGAAATACAATTCAGTTGATAGTTCAGCGCTGTGTGAGTGTATTTTTTTGTGTGTTTGGATTTTGAATAACTGTCTACTTGCGCTGGTTCGTGATGACGCAGGGACGCGACGTCAATGAGTTGAGTTAGTCTATATTCCGCCTCACACTGAGTCCGTCCGCAAAACGTAGCTGCGATTCAATGAAGGCAATCAACCAGTGCATATTATGCATCGCCATGGCGATCGTCGTTTCTCTGAGTTCAGGCACTGGCTAAACGAACCACGTAGAAAAATAAATGGGACAAAATTGCTGCTGCTGCCACGCCGATTCTCAGTGAAATGCGGGTACATTTCGCGCAGCGGTTATATGGATCATTTCATCACATCGCGCAGCGGTTATATGGATAACGAAACATGGTGAATGCAGCCTTTCCGAACCTTTCCGCTGGTTGAATATTTCCGAAACCCTTATACTCTCTGGTACAAGCACTTAGCGTGTGCATGAAGGACGTGCGCGTGATGCGCGGAAAACGACAGCGCCATTTCGCCGTTGTGCCTTGCATCTTTATTTATTTATTTAACAACGCTACCTGGCCCAAGGGGCCGTGGTAGCAGAGACACAATAATACAAAAAATAAGAATGCAATATATCACCACGCATACTGTGGCACAAACATTATACAATATACCTATAGGTGACATTCACTTGACGTCACTCGCTAGGTTCGCTGGCATCGCCCACCACGGTCGCCATCTTCGAGGTCTCTTGCTATCGCGAATGCCATCTGGCCGGACCTTTTGAGCGTGGTTTAGCAGGATTTTACAACTTTAAAGGGTCTTTTTGATCGAAACTAGGGGTTATTCTTATACTTTGGTGCTTTTGAAGCGCCGTGGGAGTGTTTTTTGTGTGTTTTAGTTCGTTTTTGTCGCTATCGGACTCGATCACCGCGGCCGCGTTGCTCCCTCGGCTCCATGAAGCGCTCCGTGTCGCCCGCCGTGCCGACGGCGGTAGCTCTTGCAAGAACTAATTTTTCTACTTTGGTGCTTTTGTAGCACGGCGTGATTACTCTTTGTTTTGTTTTGCTAGTTTCTTTATTGTTTTTCTCTAGCGGATTTTCTGTACTACGGCCGTGTAACCGTGTTGCTCCATCGCCGCTGTGTCGTACATACGTAGTGCCTTCGGTGTTCGTTCCTGTGCAGAAACATACCGTGCGGCTCACAGAGTGCGCAGCTTATGAAAAATGCGGCGCATTTTTCATTAGCCCAAGCGATTTAAAAACCGCATGTAAGCGATTTGGCGAGCGGGAAGACAGCGACGGCGACCCGCTTCGCTGCCGCTCGGTCACTCGCGCGACGAGGCAAACCGCATGAAAGCGACGGGAGCACACGACCGAGGCGATAGCGCTATGTTTTCTAGAAATCCCAAAACCGAGCTACGCGACGAGTGACAGAGAAGGGTGAACCGCATGTAAGCGATTTAGCGAGCGATGGCGACAGCGACGGGAGTCGGCGACGAGCGACGGAGATTTCTCACGGTCGGTCGTCGCGTCGCTCGGTTTTTGGATTTCTAGAAAGGGTCGCTTATCGCCTTGGTCGCTTGCTCCCGTCGCTTTCATGCGGTTTGCCACGTCGCGCGAGTGACCGAGCGACAGCGAAGCGGGTCGCCGTCGCTTGTCTCGTCGCTGTCGCTCGTCTCGTCCCGTCGCTCGCCGAATTGCTTACATGCGGTTCAGCCTTTCCACACGGTACTCGGCGGCAACAAGGAAAACCGCCCGCCCCCGAGACCAACTTTTCTTCTCTCTTCTGTTCAACGAAGCTTCAACGATATGAAATTAGCACACACTAGCAGCGGACGACCGCGTAGCGTACCCAAGCCAGTCAAACCGAGACCTCGAAGATGGCGGATCGACGGTGGCGCTCCCTGGCAAAATCGAACCTGCAGGCTCAGTGAATACCACCTATATAGCGCCCAGCATACAAAACAATAAATACTAACAAGATATAGAGTGTGATTTGGTGACATCAGCGTGCATAAGTGTGGCCGAAAACATTATAAAATATATAGCACCCAAAATACAAGACAATAACTATTACAAGTTCTCGGAACGTGAAAAAAAAAAATTCAATCGATTCTAGAAAAAAAAAGGCAATGTTTTTATTGATAAAATAGTCAAAAATACTCACGAATAGTTGGGCATTCAAGGGCGACGACATTGTGCGCTCACGGCCTTGTGGCATGGTAAGACGACTGCGCGTCAAGAACGGCGTGGCAGGCCGAAGAACGGAACCGCAGCCTGTGTGCGCCCACAGGTCTCCAAAGCCGGCGGGAGGAGCTCCCGAAGGGCGTCCGAAGCGCGCAGCTGCGCGCCGGTTCCGTGACGTAACAACAACCGATGTGCAGTGGGGGACAAGGGACTTTCTTTCTGGTGGTGCAATGGGGCACAGCGGGCCTAGGGCGTGCTTCGGCCGGGGGCCGATCGCCGCGAAGTGGCGTGTGCGGGTGGCCTAAGGTGGGAGTAATATATTATGATGAGCCATCCGCAGCGAAGCGGCGTGAGCGATGTTGCCGGGTTTGGTTGAACGCGCCCCAATGATACACCCGCCGTACCCGACTGCACGGCTCCGATATTGGCGAAGGGCAATGTCGCCGGCGATCTTCGGTTGTTTAGCTGTTACGTCACGGCGCCGCTTCCTAGAGTGGGTGGTAGGTGAAAAGTACAGTGGAAGCTCCTCCCACCTCTTTCCACTTCAGCAGAGCGAACGCTGGAGAGGAGCTGGCCCTTTCTTCAGCGTTCGCGCTGCTAAAGGGGGGGAGGGAAGAGGTGGAAAGAGCTTCCCCTCTAGTCTTAACCTGTTACTTATAATATAACGAGCCAATCCAGTGCGGCTTCGGTGGATATGCGTCCTATCGCATAGACTCTCGGAATACAAAACTCGCCGCTATCTGTCGGCGCTTGCACAAGGTATCTTCGAGCCAGTTTCTACAGCCAGTGGTGCTGTGGCGGCATCCCGTGGCGCCGTTGCGAAATTTCAATAGCCCTGCTCCAGACCAGTTTCGTCAGCGCACGTACCACGGCACTAATGCTAACGCATTAAAAAGCGCGGGGTCATGGTGTTTCACCGAGCATAGCAAAGACGGAAAGACGACAAGCGCCATGACAAAACATTCTTGCCGCTACTTGAATGGTATGAAGAGCGCAATTTCGTCTGCTTTTTTTGCAGTGGTTGTGGTGACGTCAGAAGGAAACTGAGCTCTAATTGTCCCTGATTGAAGGAGGGCAAGTAGTCCTCAAAGCAGCTTGCGTTGAGGTCTACTACCCCCTCTATCCTTTAATATTGGAGCTGAGCGGTCTGACGTCACCACACAACCCCTGCAAAAGTAGCAGACGAACTTGCACTCCCGATACATCTGATGATAGTGTCGGCTGCCGTCAGACTTAGGGCTTGATTAAGCTTTTCCTTATGAACTCGTGGGAAAGCTTACATTGGATCAATGGGACGCGAGTAAGAACAGCACCCGTGCTTGAGTTCAGAAATCCGCGACCAGCTGCGCCCTTCAATATGGCGACGACGAGTAAGGCGCTGAGGCCTCGTCGGCGCCGACGATAGAAACCCTTCGTTTTTCTCTGTCTGGATCTGAGTGCCGAAACGCACCGAACCTTGCACGTAAACAGAAAAGAAATTGAACCCGCTTTCATCAGGACGCCGTCGCCGAGAAAGCAGCAACGGTGAGGCGGAATCTTGCGCTGTAAGCGCACATGCAACCAACGTCACTACGGAGCGTACGGTGCTTCGACGCGCACGGCATCGCAGACGTCACACATAGATTTACTAAAAATGCTGCACACAGCAATTAGGCTAAAAGACATATCTCATTGAACACGCAAATGCAAACTATACTTGCATTATTTCGGCGGTGATTCCGCCGTGAAAGTTGTTGCTAACGGCAACAGTCACTGCGGGAAACCCACGCTATCAATCAAACACCTTCCTCCTTGTTCCCCGAGGCGTACTGACATAACTAATTTCTCACTTATGATTGATATGCGCTTTAGGAAAGTATCCAACATAAGGAACCAAAAATAGGTTTATCACCAACGTAGCCCAAGCGGAAGGGTGGAGGGGCTAAGCGGGACCAAGCACAATAGAATGGTTGCCATAAGGAAGCATCTCGACCGACTGTGTCGCTGCCGAAGGTAACAGGACGCACTGCAGCAGTTGTGCCGTGTGTACGATTTAATACCGTTGAGAAAAAAAAAAAAGAAACACAGAAAACCACACAGGCATTACCGTAACAAGCGGCGAACTTGGAGTACACTGGCGCGGCACGCACAATCTCTAGCTCGCTTCGCCGGTCCGACCGATCTCTTCTTACGAGTATCTTCCTTTTTGCTGTCTTAAATTTCTTTACAATAGCATTGCAGATATTTAACAGTCAAAAAACACAGAAAGAAAGCGCTTGATGTAAAAGACAAAGAACAGGTAATTTAGTTTCTACAAGCAAGGAGAAACACAACGGCCACCTTGTCGACGAAATGACCACTGATGCAGTCTATGGCTTTGTAGCTGGTTCTGGACTCACATTTAGACAACAAGTGATGTATGTCTGAGCAACACATTAGAAACTACATGCTCGCGGACGACCCATACAACGCAGCCAACGTAGTTTAATTGCTGCGCTCGACAGCCTTCGCCGCGGCCGCTAGAACCTAAGTTTGGTTTTGGTTGGTTCCAACCGCCCCAAAGAGCTGTTTCAAGAACATTAAAGGACCCTACCCTCTCCAACAATCTGATTCGGCTGCCGCTCTGTCTTATACACGTGCAACACGGGCAACTTGAATGTCATTCAAAACGAATGACATTTGCGCGGATGGCCAATCAGCGCGCGACACTCCGGGCCTAGCGCATTCCACGCGCGACAGATTTCTATCTGATTCACCGATCACACAAATGTCATTCGTTGTAAATGGCATTCGAGTTGCCCTTGTGGCACGGGAATTACTGGCATGTCTATAGCTGGTCCACTATTGCCTAACGGCAATCATTGCGAGATGCTTTCTATAAGGTGTTGCTTACGTTCTGTAGCGCCTTGGCCGAGCAGTATGAACGCGCAGAACGTTATCGTACGTTACCTAGCATAACGAATCGCAACGTAACATAGCATAACAGGAGCAAACGTAACGGCATGAACCAACCATTTAGAGTGAAACAGATTATAATCCCCCATCTAAAGCGGAGCCACCAGGCGTTGCCTCAAGAGATCGATGCTTTCTGAAACAGAAAGCTTGGATTCGATCAGCGAGAAACTAGAGATGCGAATAGCAAAAAGTGGACAAAAAGCCGAATGTAGCATCGAATACGGTTACCAAAATTTGTACTGACAATGATCACACGGCTAAAAAAAAATGAGGAAAAAACGCAAAGACGAGCAGGTAGCCCTAGCACTACGTGTTTATTCTCCGGCACAGCACGCGGAATAAATAACAAGTGTGTTACAGGCCACGCTCAAACATCATATAGGTGCAATTTAGTTCAGTTTTAATAGTATCCGGTACACAACACAAGCAGGGGAAAAAATATCCGACAGCTCTGCAGTGCGTCAGAACAGCCTCCGTTCCCGTAACGTTTTGTCGTAATGGTCATCGCAAGGCCGTCATATGGCCAGCACAGGTTTAGTGCAAGATACATAGGGATTCGTTTGGGTCTGATAAGATGTTGCAGCTATCGCTGTGGCCTGGTAATTCACACAGGCCTGATCTTTTTTTAATTAAAATCATACAGTTAGACGGAATCAAATTTTGCTCTGGATTCTATTAGCTACAAAGATTTAATAACATAATTATTGAACGAAAGAAAATCGTCTGATGGTTCCAACTTTCCTTCACACAACTTAGGTGACGTGAGCACAAATCTGACAAATTTGTTATTGTTAAAAAAGTGTAATATTTTGTAGTGCTCTGTACTTATCGCGGATATTTTGCATGCCTCTCCAGTCAACAGGCGCTGATCGACCTGATGAACAAGCCTATCATTCCTGACAGCCTGGTCTTCTGCTGCGCATGTCTGTACCTCGCTTTCATCGTAGGAGTTCTTGGCATCGGTGCTATCTACCTCACCATTCGCTGTACGTTTGGTTTCTTTTCTAATTGCATATAGAGTAATGCATTGACCATGAATGTCACTTTTTTTCAAATTGTGTTGATATTTGTAGCAAGGTTACATTTTTTTAATGCAGAGCTCTATTAAGTAACACAGTGAAAATCTATATATGCGATTTTTTCGCACTGTCCGATTTATGACTGTGAATCACGGGGAACATTATGTTTTCTTAACGAAATATGAGCGATACAGCTAAAGTAAAACATGGCAGATGATTTACTTTATTAATAATAACGCTGTTATGTATCATCTCAATATTCATCAGCAATATCGCCATGTCCATGGGATAGGAAGTGCAATCATTAGAGGCAATAGAAATTAAGAAGATCTGGTTATCTTAAGCATGTTTGAAAAACTTGAACACATAAGGCTATTTTTCATTTTCATTCAGAATGCCCAACGGTCTAGTCTGGTGCACAATGTTACCACTTTTTTTTTTTGCAACCTGCCGAAATTAATTTTTTTTAATCTTGCATCAAAAAGGATATTTGAGTTTGTCGGAAATTACAACTCTGCTTTTTACCCCTACTCTAATAACTGGGGCGATTTTTTTTTTGTACTAGCCATGTGCATGTGCGAACGACATAAGCGTAGCTGTTCGGGTTTAAAATTTATTTTTCTTTGTAACACCAACTTATAAAGAAACAGGAAGCGACGCCATAGCATCGCAGGTACTGTCTCGTTCAGAGCCTTAAAGACCCGTTCACACATACCGCACAGTGCAAATTCAGAGCTAGAAACACAACACTGACTTCAAACCAGATTCGCTGTATCAGAGCTTCGAAAACGTGATCCCCTTCCCCGGGGGCGTTCTCTACGTTGCACACACACACAACGCTGCGCTATCTCATATATATCTCTTGAGGTACCACCTGTTATAAAAGCTACATTCATTAACATCCATCTATCCATCCATCAACCTGATTTTTTAGAATACCGGAGAACAACTCATCGGAGAAAAATCATTGGCCGATGCTTGGCAATGGTCCTTTGGCAAGTGGCCACAGAGTGGTCAGCCATTGGCCGTCGACTGGCTTTTCTGTGGCCATGGCCAATCGCCACTGGTCATCAGCCATCGTCCAAGCATGAGCCGATGATTGGCTACTTTTTGGCCATTTGCCAAAGGACCATGGGCAGCCATGAGCCAATGATTAGCAAAAATTGTGCTGCTTAGGAACTTATTGAAGAAGGGCCCACCGGAAAAATGCTTAGAGGATAAAAGCTTACGTAAGAAAAGCTTATCCAGTTTTGTGCGTGTCCGGAGAAAAGCTCGCCAGTCTTTCGAGAGACCCAAGGAATACGTTTTATATAACGTGCTCATTGACTGCTAGAAGAAATAGAGAATAACCGCATGTACTTAATGCATCCAAACATACTTTGTTAAGGGAACGTTTGTGCAACTTTCAGCGATGCAGGTACCGCCCTGTGAGAATCGCGGTCTCTGCTTCCTAAAGGACCCGCTTAACAATAAAGGTACTTGCTTACACCGTACACGTTCCTGACGTGACGAAATGAAGTAAGGCTCTAATATTTTTTATATGAAAAGAAAAACAGAATTACATATGCGTCACAGTCCCAACCTCGTATACTGCTGTTCTAGGACAATCATTTAGATTACAACCATTCGGACAGGCGCCGACTTTAACCTTGGTTCACATATCTGTAGGTGAGCTGTCCTCCACATCCGCTAAAGGCCGGTGAGCTTTTCTCCGCATTTCACGGTTTTTATGGTGAGCTTTTTCATAGAGTTTTTCTCAGGCGAGTTTATGTCTGGTAAATTTGTCTCCGGTGAGCTTTTCTCCGCTGTACGATTTTGCAATATCTCAGCGCCATGCGGCATGTGTGAAAACGGACCTAACTTGTCTTCGAAAAAAAAAAGAAGTGCTTAGTATATGCATATATATATATATATATATATATATATATATATATATATATATATATATATATATATATATATATATATATATATATATATATATATATATATATATATATATATATATATATATATATATATATATATATATATATATATATATATATATATATATATATATATTGTACCTAAGGCTGCTCACGAAGTTTTTTTCAGGATGTATGTATAAAATGGTGGTACTTTTTTTTGTAAATAGTATTAGTTTCCTCCGTTTGAATTGTTTCTCTTTTTCCCTTCATAGACTTCGTTTCTCCTTATGTCTAGACGCAGCCGATTCTACGAGCTGAAAGAACTAGAGAAGCAGCATAAAGAGGCGCAGTTCATTGGGAATTCTGTGTACATCATTGGTTCGGCGATGGTAGAACAAGTACAGAAATCTGACGAACGCCATAATGCTGCTCTTTTGACGCTCTTTGATTGCGCGGTTCCAGCCGCTCGTAGTGTCAGCTGCGTGAGTTTTGTGAAGGGCGGATAGTGAAATAAATAATGGTTCGTGCTTTCTTCAGCATGAACATATTAGACAAATAATCTGTTGCAAGACTGAATCATCAAGAGAAGGTTCGCCCCATAATTCCCTGGAACAAAAGGCATATCTATGTTATGAAAGCGCGCGATATTTTTTGTCTACGCTCACATTGGGATGTTACGAACCAATCGCTTCAACGGGGACATGTGGAAATGACTCATAAAAAATTAATTAAGTTTTGAGTATCGGGGTCAAAAGTTGTTAGTGTAGAGTAGCAATATCTAAGTTTCAAAGTAATTCAGTAAACTATTGTAAAAAGGTAGCCTATTACTTTCCAAGTTACTTTAGCAGTAGGCTCTTTCTCTGTATGCGTTTGTTTTCTGGTATCTTTTTTTTTTTTAGTTTTGTCAGATGATGTACAAAGGGGTTTTGACGTTTAGGCGTGCACAGGGGAGGTTTGTCGTTTCTACCTTAAGGTTTCGCCTTGCATGAGCTTGGTTTTGCATACATTGCACTTGCCATTTTTTTTTTCTTTTTTTTAAATCGATGCTTGAGATACGTGCGTATCCCGAGTTCTGGCAAGCACTATCAACTAAAAAGATCACTCGTCTCTCCCGTGCGGCGACCGGCTTCTTTCCTCGGGTTGCCCTCCTTTGCTTCCTTATGACTATCGTCTCTTTCTCGCAGAAATCCTTTCCTTCCAACAGAAAGAACTGAATGTTTAAACTCAAGCAACAAAAATAAAAAAAAAAGAAACAATAACACTCAATTCTTCACGTACGGCACAAAAACTATGAAAGTGGCGTCTATTGCAAAGCTCGAAATCGAAGAGCACCTTGCGCGCGAGCTACATAGCGGACGCTGATTTTGTTGCCTTCTTTTGGTGAGGCTGTACGTGCGTAATCGGTGAGAGATGTCCACGGGAAGAGACAAGTCCTTTCTGGCAAATGCGCGCAAGTTGTCTCTGCGAGGATGTAAAAATAGTCACAGTCTCCGAACTAATCCCGCGGTTACTCCGCCCACCTTGAAACGCACAATTCCAGACGCACCTTCACGTTAAATGTCCAATTACAGCCGTCGTTCGGGCTCTCAAAGAATTGCTTTCGCTCTGAATTATTTTTGCTCGAGGTCTGAGCCCTCTTTCGCGAATATCAGGTGATTCCCCTTTTTGATTTGTGTGTGCGAAAATATCCGCTGATCATAAAAAAGTCTATTTCAAAAGTAATTTGTAACTTGAGTAGAAATTTCTTGGAAAATGTAGTTAAAGCAAACTACTAATGTCGAAATATACATGTAATTGAAAAATTTTAATTACAAAAAAAGTAGCTGAACTAAAGTAACTCGAATAACCGTACAAATCTGCATCTCCATATATAACAACAAGCATTTGACTGCAAATTTATATTATATGATTAATGAAATTGTAATCTCTACTGTGGTTTCTAGCTGCCACTGTGTAGCATGTGACCAGGAACGAGCCAATGGCGCGGCAGCCTTCTCCTGTGTGGGCGGAGCTTTACGTGGGCCGGGTCTCTCTTGCACATCTTATGTTGCCATCACACCCTGGAGCCCCAACTATATTGTTTCCAGGGTTGAACCGACTACAACGGGTACAACGAGTACAACAGCGATCATGTGAACAATATTTTCGTTTCCAGTGGTTCCCCCACCCGCTCAGACTGCTGTGGCGGAAACCGAAATCGATGTCCTTTTCAACGCAAGTGAGTTTCGGCGATATTAGACTTTTTAAAGCTCAATATTTTTACTGCTCAGCGTATAAAAGCTTAGGTACACTCTAAAAAAAGCCTGTGCGTCTATTTTCCTGCACAGCGATTGGAAACCCAATCACCGCAACTTAGGGAGGCAGCTCAGCGAATGGCAATGCCGAAACGTATGTTTAGAACAGAAAACGCAGTCTGAGTTGTGACATTAAAGGGATACTGAACCGAAATTTCGAGCTCACTAAACAAGGCCGGGCGGATAGGCGGGAAGCTGCAAAACCAAATGATATCACTCATACGGCGATATGTCTAACGGATCGCCGTATTTCTTGGAAAAGAAGTGCGCGATTGAACCCGGCCGACAAGACAAGGCACGTCACGATTCCCATTCTCTCTCCTCCTCGCTACGTCCCGTCAAGCTGGTGGACCGAAGCGAGGAGGAGAGAAGCGAGGCCGCTTCTCCTCATTCTCAAATTCTCCCGGAGGACAGTTACGTCAAAGAACTCGCTTGATCGCGCCCTTCTTTTCCAAAAGTACGGCCATCAGTTTGAGATATCGATGTACGAGCGATGTTTTGGAGTTCGTAGCGTCTGGTTCAACACTTCTGCAGCCTTACTTTGCGAAATCCAAATTTCGGTTCAGTATCCCTATTGAAAAAATGTCTGTGAGGCACACTAGGATTTTCTGTGAGGGTCTGAGAGGCCTTTTAGGATATCCTGAAAGGTCTGATGGGCCCACCATACTCCGTTAGTAGGTCTGTGGGGCCCATCAAGATATCTTTCAGAGAGGTCTGCGTTCCTTCAGGATCGTCCCAAAAGGTCTGTGTGGCCTTTCAGGGCCGTTCTAAAGGGTCTGTGAAACTCACCAGAGATTATCGGGAGGACCTCGTAGAATTCATCCGAAGACGGTAGTGCGTAAACGTGCTGTATTCATTGGCAGACCGCTTCGGTGACGCGAGTGCGTAAACCTGTTGTCTCGCTCTTTATATTGGTTCAATATGTAGACGCAGTTGCAAGCAAATGTTGCTTTGATCGAACCTATTTGAGTGCAAACGATGAACACATATTGCCACCCATTGAGAACAGATAGAAGTCTATCGAGCTAGTTTTATCGTACGATCTCTCCCCAAGAATTCGGCGGTGCGAGTTGGCCACCCTGCGGCCCAGCCGCCCGCCCAACAATAGTAAGCCAAGCCAGTCTGAAATGTGTGACATATGCGACGGACAGCAGACGGACTTATACCTCTTGCCTATTTTTACAAACACTTTCTAGCACCGTCTGCGTGTATACAACGTTTCAATATTTACGAATTAAAGGCCCACCAGCGCTTGGTTGTTGCTTCAGAAACGGAGTGTTGAAAATGCGATTTATTGAGAAGTTGCCGGCATTTTAGCCGGCATAAGATCGCGGCTTCCAAGAGTGTTTTCGGGCTGCTGAAGGAAATCCCGGCTGCACCCCCGCACTGCGAATATCTCTCATTCTCTTTGGGAGAGGGTGTTTGACTACGCAGACCACGGCATCCTGAATGTGGAGTGCCCCGAAAAGCAAACTAGTCTGCTTTTACCAGCGCCCGACTGGGAGAAGCGCCTTGAAATTAGAGTCGCTGTGACAACCCCGCGCCCGGATTGGTCAATTCGCTGCCGGTGGCAACGGTCGTATGTGGGCGGGAAAGTCTTTGTTCGTGTTGGCTATTGACGCTCGGTGAGCTCGTGTGAAGGAGCTGTTTGTGCGAACGAAGTCTGTGCATTCCTGCGGTGACTTTCCTCGGCAGGTTCTTCGAGAGTCTGTGCGGCACGGGGCTGTTTTCGATATATGGGTGGTACACAACGATGGCCCTACTCACCAGGAGTCGTGCGTCCGAGAACGCAGCCACGCTGGAGGTCGGACAAGCTTCGTCGCCCTGGGCCGAAGCCGCCAAGCGATCCGGCTTCTCATTCCCTCAAATGCCGCAGTGGGCCGACAGCCGCTGGGAGATATTTCTCCATTCTTGGTGCTGCAACATGATCGCCGCGTTCGCCAACTCTCCGGGGTTAGCGGTGCACGCTCCAGGTTGGCGAGCCGGGTCAGTGCCGCCTTCGAGTCGCTCAGGATTACCGGGCAGTCAGGCGCACTCTCCGCTTCAGCCAAGGACAGTGCCCGGCGAAGCGACGCCAGCCCGGCGGTCGCCGAGCGTGCAAAGAGGTGGCGCTCCGCTGCTTGTGCTCCGAAGTTTCTCGACACCGTGCTGCGGCTGTTACTGTGCGTGCGTCGTGGTCGACGGACTCGTCAGTGTAGCATCGCGCCCATTCCTTGATGCGCTCATTGTGGTTTTGGCCCTCGAGGTTGGTTTTGACGGACTCGTCAGTATAGCATCGCGCCGATCCCTTGAAGCGCTCTTTGTGTTTCGGGCCCTCGAGGTCGACGTTGAGTTCGAGCGGTGCATCTGTTCGGTTTTATTAGTTGAACTTCCACACGTCTCAGGACTTTACCCAGCGGCATTGTGAGTACCTCGAAATATATTTTTTTGCAGAGAACAACTCAGTTGTCCTTATTTGGTTTAATCACTTGTCTGCAGCTGCTTGCGCGCGTGTTTGAGTAAACGCTTTACACACATTTTCATGATGTCGCGGCTTTCCGGAAAGCTGCATTTCTAAGGTATGTTGGCTAACGGGTTAGGCCGAAGGGATAAAGTCTGGAGTTTGAAATCTTGAAGTCTGAAGTCTTGAAGTTTGAAGTCTTGAAGGCTGAAGTCTTGAAGCCTTGAAGTCTAAAGTCTTGAAGTCTGAAGTCTTGAAGTCTGAAGTCTTGAAGTATGAAGGGCTAAAGTTTGAAGTGCTGAAGTCTTGAAGGTCTATTAGGGTCCCATAACACATCAGGGCTGAAAGGTCTTTTTTCAATAGGGATCCCTTTAATCAATGCAAGCGTGACGTTTTGCATTGCTTAATGTCACAACTCAGACTGCGTTTTTGGTCTAAACATATGTTTCGGCGTCGTCATTCGCTGAGCTGCCTCCGTAAGTTATGGTGACCGGCTTTCCGAGTGTTGTGAGGAAAAGTAGACACACCGGCGTTTTTTAGAGAGTACGGAACTGTTTAAACGAAACATCAAGCGGTTGTGCGTATGATAGGAAAAAACTTTTTTTTTACATTGTTATCAATATTAACAGAAAAAGGCAATCAATCTAGCAATATTACAAAAATAATTCAGTAAAGCAATTGTACAATCAGGCAGTAATACAAAAGAGCAATTAGTTCCAGACTTTCTTTTTGTAACGTCATTCAATCCTCTAATTTATGTTTATATACCTGATGATATTTGTCACTCAAGAAATATAAAAAAACGTGTGTTCGGTGTTTTTTTCGGGTGCTAGGAAGGAGGTGAGAGGTGTAATTAGCTACTTGGCCAACTTCATTCCTGTTAACTTTGAATTATTTTATATTATTAATGCGACAGCATTAATTGTCCCATTGAGCTCAGCCAGCGTTTTATGTGACCGCGAAAAAACGGCTCCTAACTTCCTTCCCAAACGACGGTTAAGATGACTGCGACGCGTGTTCCAAGGAACGCCACCCCAGTTCACAGAGAAGCCCGTAAAAGGAAGACGGTGACGCAGCGCGCTAAATTCCATCTGGCACAAAGAAAAAAAAAAAAAAAGCGAATTGAAATAAGTTTTGTAGTCATGCGGAATATCAAGGCGTGGAATAAAACAAAAAGAGTCTGGATGTCTAGAAGCCGGAATATAGTCCAGACCGGTCTAGTCCGTAAACCAAGCCGTACCAAAGCAGTCCGTAAACCAAGCCGTACCAAAGCAGTCCGTAAATCAAGCCGAACCAATCCAGACCGTAAACCAAGCCGTACCAAACTAGTCCGTAAACCAAGCCGTAGAAAACCAGTCCGAAAACCAGTCCGTAAACCAAGCCGTACCAAAGCAGTCCGTAAATCAAGCCGAACCAATCCAGACCGTAAACCAAGCCGTACCAAACTAGTCCGTAAACCAAGCCGTAGAAAACCAGTCCGTAAACCAAGCCGTACCAAACTAGTCCGTAAACCAAGCCGTAGAAAACCAGTCCGAAAACCAGTCCGTAAACCAAGCCGTACCAAAGCAGTCCGTAAATCAAGCCGAACCAATCCAGACCGTAAACCAAGCCGTACCAAACTAGTCCGTAAACCAATCCGTAGAAAACCAATCCGAAAACCAGTCCGTAAACCAAGCCGTACCAAACTAGTCCGTAAACCAAGCCGTAGAAAACCAGTCCGTAAACCAAGCCGTACCAAAGAAGTCCGTAAATCAAGCCGAACCAATCCAGACCGTAAACCAAGCCGTACCAAACTAGTCCGTAAACCAAGCCGTAGAAAACCAGTCCGAAAACCAGTCCGTAAACCAAGCCGTACCAAACTAGTCCGTAAACCAAGCCGTAGAAAACCAGTCCGAAAACCTGTCCGTAAACCAAGCCGTACCAAAGCAGTCCGTCAATCAAGCCGAACCAATCCAGACCGTAAACCAAGCCGTACCAAACTAGTCCGTAAACCAATCCGTAGAAAACCAATCCGAAAACCAGTCCGTAAACCAAGCCGTACCAAACTAGTCCGTAAACCAAGCCGTAGAAAACCAATCCGAAAACCAGTCCGTAAACCAAGCCGTACCAAACTAGTCCGTAAACCAATCCGTAGAAAACCAATCCGAAAACCAGTCCGTAAACCAAGCCGTACCAAAGCAGTCCGTAAATCAAGCCGAACCAATCCAGACCGTAAACCAAGCCGTACCAAACTAGTCCGTAAACCAATCCGTAGAAAACCAATCCGAAAACCAGTCCGTAAACCAAGCCGTACCAAACTAGTCCGTAAACCAAGCCGTAGAAAACCAGTCCGTAAACCAAGCCGTACCAAAGAAGTCCGTAAATCAAGCCGAACCAATCCAGACCGTAAACCAGGCCGTACCAAACTAGTCCGTAAACCAAGCCGTAGAAAACCAGTCCGAAAACCAGTCCGTAAACCAAGCCGTACCAAACTAGTCCGTAAACCAAGCCGTAGAAAACCAGTCCGAAAACCAGTCCGTAAACCAAGCCGTACCAAAGCAGTCCGTAAATCAAGCCGAACCAATCCAGACCGTAAACCAAGCCGTACCAAACTAGTCCGTAAACCAATCCGTAGAAAACCAATCCGAAAACCAGTCCGTAAACCAAGCCGTACCAAACTAGTCCGTAAACCAAGCCGTAGAAAACCAGTCCGTAAACCAAGCCGTACCAAAGAAGTCCGTAAATCAAGCCGAACCAATCCAGACCGTAAACCAAGCCGTACCAAACTAGTCCGTAAACCAAGCCGTAGAAAACCAGTCCGAAAACCAGTCCGTAAACCAAGCCGTACCAAACTAGTCCGTAAACCAAGCCGTAGAAAACCAGTCCGAAAACCAGTCCGTAAACCAAGCCGTACCAAACTAGTCCGTAAACCAAGCCGTAGAAAACCAGTCCGAAAACCAGTCCGTAAACCAAGCCGGACCTGACCAGTCCGTAAACCAAAGCGAACCTGACCAGTCTGTAAACCACACTAAGCTTGGCCAGTTCAGAATTTAAGTGGATCTAGTTGACGCAGATCCGTTCCTTTCCGAAAACTGAACCAGAATAGTTCTCAAGGCTGGGATAGGTTTGAGATAAAACAACATAGAACTGCACCACAATCAAAACATATGAATATCGATGTATCTTCTTATTTTTAAATCCACTACAGCCAAAAAATTACGAGCATGTTTTTATTACGAAATCGGCAGTATTTGCACAATAAATGCCCGTGCATAATTTTGTGAAAATCACTGGCACGAAACTGTTTGCTACATTCCAACCCATAATGTGGTGTTCAGTTTGCCTTTGCAGAAGTGTGCAACATTGGAAAATAAATAAAATTTGGTTAGGATATCTCGTGTATGCACGCAACTCATGATAACAGGCCAGCGTAATATGTTACATTTCATTTAATAATGAAACAAAAAGCTGATCACACTATTATTCAAACAAAAAATAAAATTCTGTAATTTAGTGCACTTTATGACAAAAGTCATTCCATGATGTTTTCCAGATAATATAAAACCATTATAAAACACTAAAGTGGCACAAATAAAAGATGTACGTCGAAAATCACAAAAAAGAAGGTCTAGATACTATGTCAAATAGTGGCACAAAAGAACAGACCGCCGAAGCCAATTCATCAGGATATTGTGAAACTAAATAAAGAATCGCATAAAACAATTTGATATTAGGATGATGCATAGATTACTGAGAAAAAAATTGTACTGAATAAAACAATACATTTTTATGCGATGGTGTACACAGGGCAAAGAAAATAAAATAAGAATAGGACATATATCACAGAACCAATGCATCAGCAATTGAAGCCTTAAAAGAGTATTGAATCGAAATTTGTACTTTGCAAAAAGGCAGTAGGAGGATTAAACGGGACGCTAGACACCCCAGGACATCAATTTTACAACAATGTCTCGAACGGAAAGCTCCAATTTTTTTTTTTTAAGAATAATGCAAATGAGCGAAGCTGCTAGGCCGACTTATGTCACGCTACCGGTCCGACGTCAAATTATGGGGCTTCCTTCGAAGCTTGCCTGGGAGAGGAGTAGAAGGCCGAGGAGCCCGGTAACCTGACGTCAGACGTCCTGCAAGCTTCGGTGAACCGCGTCTGTCATTTCCTAAAATACAGTCGCCCATTCGAGATATCCCCCGTTAGAACCCTAACCTTGCACTTTTCGGCGTACAGATTTCTGTTCAGTATCTCTAAGAGGCATCATTAAAAAAAGGCAGATATGCAGATTATCCTTCACAGTTCATACCAGATCAGTGTCAGAGGACTTCCTTTTGTAAATCTGCGCCCTGTCGTCCTTCCTGTTAACGTTTATTAAGTATGTCCCCATTAACTCCATTACTTTTTCTTATGGTGCCAGCACTTTCTTCGGTTTCTTCTTGGTTCCCACCTTCTAGTTTTCCTCCTGGAAAAATATAAGCATGTGCATCTGCTTTAAATCCTGTTACATTCGAAACCTGCTATCCGATGCAACAAGCTAAGTTGTCCGGCTGTTGCCTCCACCTTCTCTTTGCTGCGCTTCCCTCTTATGGATCCGTTACCTCTTTCACCAGCTGCATATCATTTCTTACTTGACGGGCATGACCCTGAACTAGCCTTGGACTGTACTCGGGCCTTTGCGGTACCTCGTACAGCTTTCAATGCTCCTTTGCAAGTGTGCATGTCTCCTGTGCGAAGACGGAAACATTGATGTCTTTTGGATATCTTCTTATTCACAAATTCATTTTCCTAAAAAAGACACACATTGCGCAATGAAGAGATATATAGATAATACATGTTTAGACAGCATGGGTTTGGTTTTTCATAGCATGCATGGCGTCACTGGTTCACATACTAAGTATTCACCCAGCACTATACAATACAACAGCTAGGGAGGGGTTGATGCGGCTCGTCAACTGCTTCGATCTGTGGCACTTCTGTTCACTATACTCCATTTGTTACTCCACTCCTAGTAAAGACAAAGGGGCGCAAACTCTGCATTCCCTGCACCTGCAAGAAGGTATAGGACAAACACCTCGAGGTTAGCAAGCGATACACCAAACAAGGTGCTTCATCTGTTTCGAAGGGTTCCAAAAATATTTCGATGTCCTTGCACTAGCAGAGTTGATTGGTTCGTTATAAAAGGTAAACCAACAAAACTATAAGACCTATGGCGAAAAAAGGTTACGGTGTCTGTAGCAATCTGTGCCTTCGACTTGGAATTTTCGGAGAAATGAGTTCAATTTACTGGAAATTAGAAATTATATTTTCTCTGCAAGAATTGCATTTCTGCAGAAATTCTTGCAGAAGGTTGCACAGGAGGTTGACATTGCCACCACAAGCCGGCATCAGGAGACCAGATCCGAGGTGGAGCACGCGATCCGAATGAATTCGCGCCGCCTCTAGATCCCCAGTTTGATATGACTACTCCTTCGGGATCAGCGAATGCCTTCCCTTCATTCACCTTTTCGGGAATCCCCTTTCCGCAGTTCCGGATCCCGAAGCACATGTTTTTGCAATCGCGGGTCTAAGAACACCTGTTGAACGCACGTGCGAAGTTAATCATGATGTGAAAGTTGCGTGTAGATAACGGATGCGCATCAGCGAAGCCCACTTGCCCCTTCATCGGAATGCTCGTGAAGGGTGTCTAACCGCTCATTCACACTGGAAGCGGATCCGCGTTCGCAAAGCGGTTGCGAACGCGGTTGTATAAAGATCCAGTACAATTGCACGCGCACTCGATGACATCAAGTGCGCGTGCAATTGCACTGGATCTTTATACAACCGCGTTCGCAACCGCTTTGCAAACGCGGATCCGCTTCCAGTGTGAATGAGCGGTAAGTGCCTCTCGATTTTCGTCCTCTTGCAATCCTCGTCGTCGCTGCTAGTCGATTCGTTGTTGCGGGAGCGGCTCGAGCAACTTTACGACGAACTGTCATCAAGCGGCAGCAGCAGTGACGCGGGCGGCACTTAATTCGCAAGCGGCCATTACGAATTCTTCCGAAGCGCGATCAGCGAGATGTCCGGCGAGAAAGGGAGTCACGTGTCCGCATCGAGGTCTGGCCAGGCTGGCTTCCGGTCGAAGCCGCCAAAAAGGGCGGAGCGCTTTTTTTTCGGATCCGGATCGAGATCTCGAGTGGGAGCTAGGTGATCCGAAACGACGTCTGAAACACGTCAACTCGATCCCGAGCCCCCTGTGAATAGGCGCGCTTCAGGAAAGTCGATCCCGGCGCGCTCAACAATGACCGTGGAATTTACCATCAGGTTCTTGCCGTGGCGGAATGAGATATAAAAAAAAAAAATAATAATAAATAGACCCTGCCATTTTTTGTAACATTTCTTTAATTTTTTTTTTAATTTTATTTCCTCTTTTGTTGAAGGTTTGAGTCTGCATCTTTTGGCCTGGCTTGTTTCCTGTTCTTTGTTAAGTTTCTTCCGCTTCAAGTCTGCAATCGCTCAACTTTTCCTCAGGGTGTGCTCATTTCTATTCCGGTAGAAAAAAATCCAGAGAAGCACTGAAAAATTATTCTTAGTTAATTTGTACAATCTAGTGAAAAATGTAAAATAGTATATCAAATACATTCGATGAACTGTATTTCATAAGGTACAAACTTACGACCAAAGATATTTGAACTGCAGTATCTTGAACAGAGTATTTTGAGACGACCGCAAGTCTGAGTTTTAACGTGGCGCACCGTAAGTAGCAAACGCAAGCCCGATACGTTTCCTTTATCCTTTTGTGCTCCGCGTTGCATATGCGCGTCTTCGCCGTGCGCCAATCCAAGTTAAAAGTTTGGGCTCCCGCGGAAGCGCAGTGGTGAAGACGCAACTGTAACGCAAAAGGCTTACGTTTACTCGACTAAACCTCACTCTAGAGGGTATTTACTGGACGCCCTATTTAAGGACGATTTTGTTAGAGCGCGTGTGCTCAGAACGAGTTTATATTAATAGCCTGCTAAGATCGGCAACCTTGATGGTGCGGAACGCACTTGGCGAAGTAACTGCGGAAACTCGTTTTTAGCACGCGCTCAGCAACCGCGCGCACTGATATGGCCGGATGTGAATAATCCTTATTGTCCAATTAGCTCCCGTTTGAAGCCGCGGACAAGGATTGTATATCTTATCTTGTAGCACCCGCTACGAATTACAACTAAAACTTAAATATGCACTTAGAAAAATTATAGTTGTAATTAAGACATCTATGTCTGGGCATCAGTTAGAGTGCTTAACCCCCCGATTGATCGCTATTGTCTAGTGAACTAAACGGACATTTGTACTTTGAGGTGTATATACATATATATATTTAAAGTGTCAAGCTGTCTATTCTGTTTATTATTTCTCGTGCTATGTCGTCCATCGTGAAATGTACAACCTTGTTGAAAACGTGACGCTCTATCTCCCATTAAAAAAAAGAAAAATAAATAATAAAGACATTTATGAACAAGCTATATTAAAACACATTCCTCGTGCATTATTGTTCAAAACAAAGGATCACTTTAAATAACAATAAAATAAAATAACAAAAAATAACTCTACCGTCGATTAAAACAGTGCTGCCCTTATAAAATAAAAAAATAATCAATATAAAATGTAGCAGGCTTTTCTCATTTTTAGCAGAGCTGTTGAGGGCTAGTTTCCCCAGGATCGTGTCCACCAGCAAAAAAATGATGATACCGAACTCTGCACAGCTACCGCCATCTATGAGCGACGGCGGCAACCAGAAAACCCGGCTGGTTGACGCCGTCCCCCCTAGATGGTGGTAGCTGTCGGAGTTTGGTGTCATCATCTATGACAGCGTTGTGCGCAGCAGCGCGTATGGTTCCGCAACCGCCGCGAGGGCGCTATCGCATCAAGTTCCACTTCGTCGAGCGCTTCAGATTCCCTTGTGAAAGGAAAGCAGATCGTTCACCTGGAAAAGCACCGCCGAGAAGAGATGCTACAGCTCCGCTGCTCTTCCTTCTTCACCAGAGTAAAAAAGTTGAAAGTTTTTCCATTAAATTTCGCTCAGAAAGCAACCATTTAACCGTAAAAACGTTAATCGCGATTATTGCATTAGTCGATTAAACGGAATGTTAGTCTATTAATTGCCGAGCCCTACATTTTAGTAATTTTCATTCAGTAAATAAGTCGTTTTTCCTAGTTGCCGCCATGGCCAGCCGCTAGCACCCAGGCCTAAAGGAACCCTAGCGCATGCTCCCTTCCTTTAAGGTTTCGACCAACAAAATATAACGTTGTATATAATACCTTCCAGAGAGAAACGACAGCGATTTCGCCATTATTTGCATTTGGTTTTACGGGAAGAAGCAAGTTACCAATAGATACCTTAAAAAACGGCTAGCTTTCTTGAGACGCCTGATCCGTTGGCATGGCGTGCACAAATCTTTTTTTTTTTTTTTATATTTATGCCGAAGGTAATTTAAAGCCTCGAAATGTAAGACATTAGTGCCTATTACGCTGGCTAGAAAGAAAATGTGTCAGCATCGCGGAGTTTGCTCCGTGTGCGGCGGCGCCCTAAGTATATAATGACGACGATAGGTGGCGCGCTGATCGACTCTGAGGTGCCTATAGCTGACGCCGCGCCGTGAAAGGCTCGTTCGCTTCGCTAGAAACACTCGTTTGGGGTGCTGTTTCCGTAGAGATTGCCCCATGCGTCCAGGCTACCGCGATGCCAAAAGAGCTCACTCCTTTGATGCCGGATGCACCACCAGATACATTTCTGGGAGAAAGAAAGGAAGAAAGCCTCCTTCTTCGCCGTTCCGGACAACGACGACGACGGCAAAAGCATCGGCAGGTTTATTTATTTGTTACGTTAGCCACATGTCCAGAATCAACATAGTTAAACTTTCAAAGGCATTTCAAGGAATCGCATATCGCACGCGACACTTATTCTTGGAGCAAGAAAGCGCCCGAATCGCAGCGGACGCGAGCGGACAACGACGCAGCTCAGTGTCAACAGCAGCCCCCCCGCCGCACCCTGACAGGCTGCTGCTTATCTCGCGCGCCTATGCTGACACAGTGACACCTCTCTTTCTAACCTTCGTTCCAGCTGAAGTCCAGGCGCAGACGATGCCACAAACGCGAGATCCGGGCTTTAAGCGTCCCTACCAAGCATCCGCGCTCGTGCTTAGCAAGCACTGTTCAGGTGCACATGCTCGCTTTCGTAGCATCGGCTTCGTCTGGACTTCAGCTGAAACGGAGTATTGCAGCCGTAGGGCCAATCCTCAGCGTCAGCTTTTCTTTTTTTGACGTTGTTTAGCCTAGTTTTACTTCCGCAGAACTCCCCCATCGTCAAAGGCAGTTGCGCAAGCGCGTGTGAATGAGAGTCAAAATAAATGCACGTGACCTCGCAGCAGTGCGGGGCTAGAGCACTGTGCAAGCCACGTGCAAGCTGCGCTCGCCGTCTCATATAATTAACATAGAACGCGGTCAAAGCTACTGGTGTGAACGCGTGGCTTCATCTATGGCTTCATTAGCGCGAGAACGCGTGCAAATGTTCGACGAGATCAAGTACCATGCTCGCGCCAGCAGCTGTGACAGCCCGGCCTGCGATTCCCTCAGTCCAGCACGCGCATGTGCGTCGCTTCGGAAAGCGGGCGAATCACGCGCCATATCCACGAACACTGAAAATGGAACTGGACGGAAGCCCTTTTTTTGGAAAGGTCTGTATCGACGTTACTAGAACACTCAGTTGGGAAACTCACCGTTGAAACCTTGGCCGCTGGCGTCCAACGAGAGCGAGCTAAATTAGAGTGCCTTCATAAGTTCATACACACGCGCGATTTTGCTTGAGTGGTGACGTCTCAGCCATTTCTCGACCCACTCGTTTTTTTATGCATTTCGAAATGCGCGCAATCCGGTGTCACTCAGCCTGAACGCGTAGCTTAGGCTAATGCATAGACGCCATTTTACCGCCCAAGTCACGCACGGAGTGCGCGAGAGCGTCGCGCGCTGGCACATACAGGGCAACATTGGATGTCTTCACCCTGAGACAGACATGTAGCACCCTAAGCTAAATACGACAACAGTGCTACACTTTCTAATTTGTCTTTCACCTTCAGCTTTTAGGAAGCACGTTTTCACGCAGAAACCAACGGAAAAAAGTTTTTGTAGTAACTTTTATTGGAGTTTAGTACAAAATGAAGGGCGCGTGACGTTTTTTTTTTTTTTAAATCTTTAGTTCGCAAGGTTTTGCGGCACAATTATTATTGTTTTTTTACAAACTTGCATCAGCGGTGAGCTCAGGTAGCGCGACCCGACCAAGGCGCATCCTAACTTTGGTAGTAAAACGCTGCGCGTCTGCTTGAGAGACGCTGGTGGCACCCCTGAGACCCCTTCCACCGTATCTGCTTCACGTGTAGTTCCTCGAGTGGCCGCTGCGGGAGAAATGGCGGCGTTGCGATCGCCATTAGCTCATCTCTCGAGTACGGATCGGTGCCACTTTTTCAGAGCGGCTCTGTGGAAGTTTCCAGACTGCTCGTGTCGACACGCCCGTGCAATTGCAAGCTTTCCAAAGCTATGTTCACGCGCAAGCTACAGCTGCTTGCACGCAAGGGGCACCAGTCGGGTAATCATTCTTGCAATATAGACTTTTCCAATGTTTACAAAGGCTGTGTTCCAAATCTTACTAAAATGGATCCGAGTAACTCCGTCGGGTCGTGTCACGTGACAATACAGATAGAAAAGCGCTGGACGCGGGTGGCTTTTGGGACGCTAAGGCACAAAACCCTTACCCTGGAGTAATTTAGAGTAAATTTTGGAACACGGCCAAAGTAACTGTCCCGCCCGCGATCTTCACAGCCCAGGGTGTGTGTGTTCCTCACATCGGAAAGCGAGAAAAGCACGCGCCGTACGCACGAACACCCTAGATGGAACCGGCCACACGCTCTTTTTTTTAACGTCTATACACCAACTAATGTTTGCAAACAAACCGGAGCGCCTCTAACCACGGTGCAAGATACACTCCTACACCGTGCCTCTAACTAACTCCACCGGCGCCGCGCATGCGCGATGGACAGTGGGCAAGAAGCTCGCCGTCGCCCATAAACAAACCATTGAAATGTGATTTTGCCGGCGTCGGTGTGAGTCCCCCTGTCCCATCTTTACGTTGGAATTGTTGATTCTTTCTACGTCATCCTGGCCCTGTCTGACTAACTGAGTGGCCTGAGCGAAATTACAGAGGCTCCTCATACCGCAAGCCTTCGCGTGAATAATATGATATGCGGCGATTTATTCGGCGTCGACGCCGCGGTATGTACGCTAAAGTCTAATTTGCATGATGAGATTTCGGTCGCAATTTTTAGTCGCGACGTCGCTCGAGCTACAAAAGCGTGAACCGTAGCTGAGATGGTAAACATCGATATTGAAAATCGCCAGCAGAATCGGACCAAGTGAATTAGGCATAACAAGTCGGTGATGGTCACTGGTAACAATGATCAATATCTCCTTGTATATACTGTTTACATCGAGCCTGTCTAGCAACCTTAAAACTTAAGTCTTTTGAGGTCTGCACTTACTTCCTATCGCAAGCACCGGGCCAATATTTGATCTACGGGTTGGTGTCATCTAAAAGAGCAGACGACAAGCAGAACCGTTTGAAAGAGCAGACGACAGTTCGAATAGTCAGGCGGCCATTTGAACTTGAAGACGCACTGAACGTAGTCCGCAGGTGGTCCGCACAACTTGACGGTTTTTCGGCGTTCATGTTGGAACAAAACAAATAAATCTGAAAACAGAAGTATCCGTGAATTCAACCCAAAGTGCTTCTCTCCCAAGCAATCGTGATCCAACGGCGTCTGGTTTTTCCTTTTCACGGCATATATCCACGTTCTCGGACGAACCGAGCACGTGAAAAGTGACGTTTAAACCTTTCCAACTCCTTTGGTACAGCCCCAGTCACGGCGTTTTGACGAGAAGGCAGGTCTTTGTCTAGTTTCTTTCAAAACAACGCAGAAATACGCGTCTCACATGGGGACTTGTGCTTACTGCCCCAGACCGGAAGTGCGCCCGACACGCCACCACCGCGCCTTGACGTAAGAGAGTTGAGTTCGTGTATAGACATTTTGCTAAATTACCCAATCATCGAAGAGAATGTTTGGAACGTAGGTACTCGCGCTACACGTGCTCGCCTTCCTTATAAAAATATTTTAAGTAAATAACCAAAGTAAAGCGTTCGCGGAACGCGCGTGCGAAGAGCCTTTTGTTTTGGATTTTTACTTTCGAACAGTTAGAGCCGAAGACGTCAGGACGCGCAGAACGTCTACTTACGTTCACGGCACTCGTTTTGATGCTTTGGTAATTCGGCAAGAGGTCTATTGTCTATTGGCCTCGAGACCCAGGTTAAATTGTGTCGAAGCGTGCTTTTATCTATCCATCGTTCTCTATGAGGCACGCGGTCATTTCCACTGTCCACAATGCGGGAGGACACAAAGCATCCACACTAACGACGCAGAGCACGGGCAAGGGTGCAGATCACGAGCTCTTCGCTGTTAATTCCAGCGCGCAAGCGCTGCATGGTCGCCTCCAATGACTTCAGCCTCGCGTGCGTAGCACTCGTTTTGCTACA
Source organism: Ixodes scapularis (assembly GCF_016920785.2). NCBI lineage: Eukaryota > Metazoa > Arthropoda > Arachnida > Ixodida > Ixodidae > Ixodes > Ixodes scapularis. The sequence goes on along the minus strand of NW_024610076.1, from coordinate 335,664 downwards.
AGTTAGTGTAAAACAAAGCGTGGTTCAGCTTTTCACCACGAGGCAAATACTCCGTTCACCCTTAACCTTAGACTGTAGCCTATGCCACAAACGCAAGAACATGAGGTAGCTGCTTTGACGCCTTCTTCTGCAGGACGAGCGCTCGCGCCAAAAATACGTGTCTAAAAGGCAGGAGCGGGGGCTAGCGGGCACTTGAAACTTTGGCTGCAGTGTTAGCATAAGGGTGAACAGGGTATAATCACTGTCGGAACGCTTCTGAATGTTTCGCCCTTCTGCCACTGTCCTCGTCAAAATTTCTCTCAGGGCCTTCTTACAACGATCGCTTCCGCGAAACCATGGCATTTTTCGTTCACAATCGTGGTCGATTTCTGAGTGTCTGACATTGAAATGCTGGGTTTCCATCTTAAATATAGTGTTAATAAATACTTAGGTGATGAATACAAGCATTACGTATAACAAGTATTTTGTTTCATTTTTTTTAATTTTTCTTAATGTTATTACATAAACCTGTGAATTGATATGTCATATTGTTGTTTTCTTATTCCTAGCATCTTTGACGACCACCATTAAAACAACAAGTAAGTAATATCAGCCCATCCTCTACACGACTGCAGATTTATTTATTATTTGTACTGCCTGGAAGATGCCTCGGTGACTTAGTTACTGGGAGAAGGAACAGCTTAATTATATACTTTATTGGGAGAACAAAAAATGAAATCCGTTTACAATTCCCTGTAACGCCGGTTAGAGCGCAGCTCTTGAGGAGGAGGATGGAAGCGTACTGAGGGATAGGTGACTCCTTGAGGTCACGTGACCTCAAGGGGGTCACGTGACTTCAGAGGGTCACGTGACCTCAGGGGCTCACGTGACCTTTGGCGGTCACGTGACCTGAAGGGGTCACATGACCTCAGGGGGGTCACGTGACCTCAAGGGGGTCACGTGACTTCAGGGGGTCACGTGACTTCTGGGTGGGTCACGTGACCTCAAGGGGGTCACGTGACTTCAGGGGGTCACGTGACTTCTGGGGGTCACGTGACCTAGGGGTGTCACGTGACCCGCTGACTACCTGCGGGTAGTCACGTGACCCCGGGGGGGTCACGTGAATTCGGGGGGGGGGGGTCACGTGACCTTGGGGGGTCACGTGACCTCGGGGGATCACTTGACTTCGGGGGGGGTCACGTGATCTCGGGGGGGGGGGGGGTCACGTGACCTCGGAGGGGGGTCACGTGACCTCGAAGGGAGGGTCACGCGACCCCCCCGGTTACGCCGACGCCGACGCCGCTCAGGCTGGAAACAGGCCCCTAAGAGCTGCGCTCTATAAGTGAAATAGAGGGAGCCAAGGTAAACTATACCATAAGCAGAACGCATTTCATTTATCCGTCCAGTTGAGTAAATGTTAGCAGGTTCGATGGTGGCGCAACCTCGATCTTTTAACTGCACAATCAATCAATCAATTAATGGTTTTATTAAAGTCAATGCATATTACAGGTTACAGAAATAACCTGCGCGCTATCGGCGATCGGCCCAACGTTACGTCTGAAAGCATGGACTAGCCAGTGGCGTAGCCAAAGGGCGGGAACTTAAAAGGCTTAAAGGGATACTGAACCGATATCTGAACTTTTCAAAATAAGCCCCGGACGAGCTGCCCGGGACGTTACTATACCTAAAAATCAAGACCATACCAAGGGATGGTGATCGGATTATTATATTTCTTTGATTGAAGAGCCGCGTTCGAGCAATCCGTCGGCCGGAAGCCGCCGGTGCGATTGACGCCACCGCGGAGGAGCCCTAGCGGAACTGACGTCACAGACCTCTCGCTCCTTGGCAGACTCGGTTGTCCCGCTGCAGTCCTAATGGAGAACCGCGCCGAGTGTTCCTCATTCTGATCCCGTTTCTTCAATAATTATGCCGCGGTACTGCGCTGCACAAGACTGCTCGAACAGCGTATGTTACAGCGGCAGGCCTGCGCACAAGTTTCCGAGTGAGCCCACGTTGCGGAAGCTGTGGATTCGCGCGGCCCGTCCTTCCCAGCCAACATGGAAGCCCGCCAAAGGCGATTGTCTTTGCACGGAGCACTTCGAAGACGAGGACTACAAGACGAGCCCGAAGTTACTGCAAAGTCTGGGCTTGCCTGTAAAACAGGCCTATTTGAAGCCTGACGTGGTGCCATCGCTCTTCACGCGAAAACGCAAGCGAGAGCGGCACAGCGGCGCCGTGGAAAAACGGCGACGGAAAGAGGTGAGCGCAGTTACTAAAATATTTTTCTGCTTGTTTCTGAGAGGAAAGCACGAATGCGAGTGGTCGTGAGATTAGCGTAGTACATTGCGCGACGCTGTTAGCGCAAGCCTGCTAACTCGCCTTTGAAGACGAGCGCGGAGAAACGCCGAGATCGCGTTTTCGCTAGCAGCGTCGCGCAGGGTAAGTGTGTACTATATCCGTGTTCGCTATCGTGCCCTTAGCCGGACGAAAGGTTGCCGCCAATCGCAGGTGCTCCACTGTCGGTATCGTGTACATGGCGAGACTGCAGCTATACTCTGTTTCACCTTATGATGTACCGCAGGAAAGGCTACAAGCTCGAGCTTGTAGCCTTTCCTGCGAGCTCACAGCGTAGGCAGCTGCCTACGCTGTGAGCTCGCGATTCTTGCCTTCGTTGCGGTACAACATAAGGTGAAACGGAGTATAGTAGCTGCGGCGATGGCACTCGGTTTTCGGGCTCATTTGCTAGAAACTTGCTTTGAAGCTACGAGCTTGCGCCGGCACCTTTGGCTCAGTTGTGAAGGCTGGTATTTATCTTTATTACTACTGATAAATGCCAGCTAATTTTAATTTGAGAAATTTGGCATTAACCAATAAATATCGAATTTTGATTTGGGCTACCTGAAAATGGCACATAGGACCGAGCTGAACCATTCCTGGGAGAATGTGGTTAATTGATGATCTACGTACTTCCTTTTGGTTTGCAGCGGGTATATTCCGAGCTTGAGCAGGATGTGCAAACTCCGCGGCATCTTGAGCATGTGCTATTCTTCATTGTGGCGCATAAGGAGATGCTGTTGAATTTCGGAATAGGGTACTCACAGTATGAGTGCCACGCCATTTAGAAAAGTGTGCCTGTATACATCATTCTGTTTTGGAAAACTCATTTTCCTCTCTGGTCTGCTCTCCCTGATGAGGTGGTCAAGCTGCTGTCGCTTCATCTGTTCAGTGTTAACCTGGAAGGCAGTTTCTCTCAACTGCGGAAAATAAATGAAAAAGAGCGCTGCAGTTTTTTTTAATGAGAACCTTGTTATGGTACATATTTCCACCCCTTGTTTATATTTCTGATTACTATGACGATATCTTAGTTATAGACCAACACGCGGCCCTGACGTCACGCAGCTGCGGTGGCACTCTTGACGGCACTGCGCAGGCGCAGAGGCTTCACTTCACGTGAATTCGGTTTCTGCGTTCGCACAGTCCCCACACCTGGTGTGGGCAAATGCAGGCTTTTTTGTAAACAGTGTGCCGGTTTATAAGATCTTGTTTCGTCTATGTTCTTCCCATACATTGAATACATGCTCGCAGTAATGCTTCACGTCGACAAGTGCCGAGAATGCCTAAAAACCTGGTGGTGTATGGAATTAAATTGCAGCAAAAATCAATTCTAGTGCCAAAAATAGATGCTGCTAAACGCGTGCCAATTTAGAACAAAAATAAACACTGCGAAATCTTTTGCTGAGTTACTCTGTCTTAATCTCGCGGAATGTGGTGTTTATTTATAAAGTTCACTAAGAACACCAGCTGGCCATTTATGACAATTGCACCCCAATCAAGAGGTTATTACAAGTGTTGTTCAATTTCTCGACTCGAGGCAAGGCCACTAATTAACCTCGGTCGTCATTCGACCGTTTCATCTTAGTGTTCATGACTGTGCACTTGACGGTGTGATTTGCTTACCAGTTCAAGCAAAGTCAAGATGAGGAGGGTACACAGAGTGACATGAGCCTAACGAAGATAAGGGCTTGGGCCAGTCACCCTCATTTGAGCAGAACCTGGGTGTTAGCAGCATATTGACAGTGTGTTTGTTTGCATGTTGTAAGTTTTTATGCCTATCATTTATAGATAATTGCTGAATTGCTGGAGGCACCGGCACAAGCAAAGGCCACACTCATCGCTGAAGAAGTCAGCACATCGTCAACCCCTTCTGGTGACGACACTGAGCAAGGTCCTGACTCTGGACATGAACCAATGCATGATGCAAATGCTGGCATCGAAGAACCTTGTTCGAGCTCAGGTATGTGCGCCAATTGAAACTACTCGGCTGACATATTTTAGTACTGAATTCTGCCAAATTAGGGTAATCTAGCCTATTGCTGATTACATGAGCCAAGGATGATTTTGTTTTGAAAGACACTTTATTTCCTCTGCTGTGAACAGCCCCCTCCATCAGTAATGCCAAACAGGTTCAACCTGACCTTCGGAACGCTGCTACGCAGACCTCGGGCATCTACAGAAATCGAGGTATGTATCTGCAAGAAGAAATTTCACAGAAGGCAGCATTGTTCAGATCGTTGTAACACGTTATGATGGCACAGGCATACAAGTCACCTTGAAGACTTCATCACGAAAGTCCCAAACGAATCCTGTCCTCGTGACACCACGATGCTCTTCACCAAATCATGTCCCCCAGGCTCCATTGGATTGGATGTTGCCTGAAGGGCTGACTCTGTCGCCGCAGCCGCCAGTGCACAGACAACCAGCTCCACCACCGGACCCACCACAGCTGCCAACAATAAACAATGAGCTGCCCAGTGCAGGCCAGGAAGAGTCTGTTGAAGAGTGTCCCACGGAGCTGCCAGAGCCACACGTGGAAGCAGACAGCCTATACCTCCCCTCTGACGCTAGCTTCCTCATGATGATGTCCGACACCGGCTTTCTGAGGTTGGTATCAGTCGGATATATGTCATCTTTAGTGACGAGTATGAGAGGGTGTGTAAGAGGTTGCTTTTTTCTTTTCTTTTTTTATTCCAGGGATGCACAGCAGAACACTGCATCTGACAGCGCACTCAGTCAGCATGAGAGCAGCAAAAGCATCGACTACGTCTCGGAACGAAAGTTTATTGTTTTCGAGTCTTGTTTGGACGAGCTACTAGGTAATTGTCCCGAGTGCACTGCACTGTGCCGCATCACAGAGAAGAAGATCAGAGGGACATGTCTCCGGGTGCACAGAATGTGCAACAATGGCCACCAACACACCTGGACCAGCCAACCATCAGTGAATAGGAGGGCCCTGGGCGATGTGCTCCTAGCTGCAGCAACGCTCTTCTCTGGGAGCATCGTCAAAAAAGTGCTAAGGCTCCTCCACCAGATGGGCGTGCCCTGTTTATCGTACGAGACATACTTTAAGATTCAGGGTGCCTTCCTTCTACCAGCGATCAGACAGGTATGGCACGTTTTCAAGCTTTTCCTTTCCTGTGAGAGGTTCATTTTAGGTGCCAATATTTCAGGCTCAGCACTCCTATGGGATCCTGAATGGTGTAGTACATGCGTAGGAAGCACCATATGTTTCTGTCTACAAGTCACACACTCCTATAAACGGCTGTTTTTACAAAAAGCTTGATATATACATGTTTGCAAGTGCGTCTTCAGGGTGCCTCCATCTTGCCGAGTTGGGTTGTGCTTGGGCGCGGCCATAGTCTGATTACGACACCTTAGTGAGGCATCGTAATCGAATTTAATGCGCCCAAGTGCACTCCAACTGGGCAAGGTGGCGGCGCCCCGAGGCCGTACTTGCAAACGTCTATAGGTGGCACATCTTTATACGGGCCGCAAGGCAAAACTGCATTGATAAGCTGTCATATGTATATTGTAATATAAGCACAAGTAAGAGCCAGCTTCAATGTTCTTGCGAAATACTGTGGGAAATTTGTTCTGATATGGCCGGCTGTAAGCTCTGCTGGAAGCCGGCATATTGCCAAGGTTCCAATTGTAAGGAAAAGCTGATCCGCCGACCCGAAGGCCACATCTAATGGATCTAGGTCTGTACGATTCAATACACTGCAGCACCTGAGGCTACATCTAATGGATCTAGGTCTGTGCGATGCCATACAAACTACAGGCTCTGCCGATTCTCCTTTGTTGTAACTTTGATACGGCCTTGCACAGCTATGGCTTATACTTGCAAAAAAAGCGGTGTAAGTCGCACCTCTGTGTAAGATGCAGTGACAGGAATTTGAGGAAAGAAACAACTTATGTGCTGGAAAATATTGTAAATAGGGAGAGCTGAGATGTCCTCTGTTCCTCTGCACCTATTTTTACCACACTCCTGGGGTGGAAAGGTACCAACTGTGTGGGCAAAGCAAGTATATACAAAGTTCATGGCACATACTTCAAGCTCGAAGACTCGCCGCATTCCATGTGGGTGAATTGTCGCCCTATGTGTTTCTAAACGTGGAGGCAACGTTTTTAATTAGTTCTTATTCTCCTGCTTCGTGACTGATTGCACCTACTGGATAAGTGTACAGTGTAAAGGGCAGATTTTGATTTGGGGAATAAGTAAAAGAATCAAAAATAAATGTTTCCCAGGCCGATCGTAAAGATTAATCGGCGAGTACTCTATTTTTTATACGGGGTGGCATTTCTTCAAGGTTAAAAAAACGAGCCCGCTCTTGAGAAGGCGGCTCCTCGGCAGCCAAACTGTCCTTGTTGATTGCTACGAGGGGAACAAGACCTGAACAGGCAGGGGTGTATGCGACCTAAATAAGTGCAAAACTATGCTTCTTGAGTTTCAATACGGAAAATGTCAAAAGCTATTCATCAACTAGCCCTTGCATAGATAATAGAAAGTAAAAAAGTGTTTTGCCAATCTACCTAGTAGTGCATATGTGCCTTCAATATTTATACTCACGACTCGGAGCATTTCATCCCCTCATTTTGAAAAGAAAGAAAGACGAATTACAATTTGTCAATGCTTTGATCGCATTTACTGGGATTCAAACTTAAATGCTGAACTTCCATGGACGTTCACATAAAGAAAAGAAGCTTGCAGTATACTTATAGGTGAAATGAAAAGCATGTTCAGGATTTATGTTTGTTTACAAAAGTCTTTGCAAATAAACTTCCAGGTGTGGAACAGGAAACAAAACGAGCTCTTCGAGCAAGCAAGTGGACGAGAACTGGTCCTCGCTGGTGATGGGCGGTCAGACTCCCCCGGGCACTCAGCAAAATATGGAACGTACACCGTCGTCGACGTGTCAACGAAGAAGGTTCTCCATGTGGAAACAGTGCAGGTAAATTTCCCCTGCTATAAATGTTCTGATGCTTCTGTTCTTCTGGAATGAAACCTTTCTGTAATTAATTGAAAATGAATGGCGAAAACAACTTGTTTCAGACATGGGTTGTCTCATTCAACAGCTCTAGTTGACTTCGTTCTGGATACTTCATGTTCGGTGTGATAATGCAATGTTTTATTTGTCACTTCAGTCCAACGAAACGAAGGGCAGCTGGGCAATGGAGCTCGAGGGCCTGAAAAGGACTCTACTGATTTGTGAAGCCAATGGATTGACTGTGGGAGGAATCATCACTGATCGCCACTCCATGATCAAGTCATTCCTTGCCAAGTGGTACCCCCAGATTCGGCACATGTTCGACTGCTGGCATGTTGCAAAAGGTGAGCCATAAGTAATCGGGGTTCCAGGTTATGCAAAAACAAAAAAAAATTGAATTGCAGAACACTCCTACCCTTGCCTGTCACTATACTTTGTTTCTGCGTATGTTGTACTGCAGGAAAGGCTACAAGCGGGAGCTCCTTGCTGTATGGCAACTGCTCGGCGGCACAAGCTCTCGTGCAGCAGGAGCAGCTGCCAAGGCCATGAGCTTGCGCTTCTAGTTTTCGCTGCAGTACAATATAAGCTGAAACATAAGCCGTGTTTACATGAATGCGGCTTAGTCGCATCGAATCCAGTTGTCGCATTCAATGCGGTGATGTAAACAAACAATACAGTAGGAGAGCGCATCGCATTCAAGTCGCTAGACAGAGGTGGATTGAGATGGCGAATGCACATTTATTCAAAACATGTAAATGGAGGTTGCATCGCAATTTGGATCGGGGAGGATTATGGGAAGGCACCCGCTCTGGGAGCAAGCGAACAGCTGAGAACATGGCGGCAGCCACCCTCGGCGGCGGCGGAGAGCAGTCCGTGTGGTCGCCCGCAATATTTTCTCCAGAGAAGAACCGCAAGCTTTTATTGTCAAACTATGTGAGCGACATATAGCAAATCTGCTCGGTAATGCGGCCCTTGTCCAGGCCTCGCGAAATAGGACCTTCGTGTCCGAAGGAGTCCCTAGAGCCTTCAGTGTAAGGACAGACGCCGATAGCTCTGAGCACTGCATGCTAGGCAGAAAGAGGAGCTCCAACCTCGGTGCCGTTCCTGGCTCTGCCAGAGCCTTTCGGCCTCAGGGTCCGGTCGCGGTTGGCAAGGTTGGGCGAGGTGGCGTCCCCAGAGCGGTTGGGAACGATCTCGCTCACCAGGCCATGCGCATGCCGACTTGGAGCCCAAACTGCTTGGGTTTTGATGTTTCTTCCGTCCCGTAACTATTTGCGCAGCATCGAAGACAGCAGGCACAAACTTTACACTCGACGAAAGCGTCTAAAAAGTAAAGTGTCCTAGAGTGAGGTATCGCCATGTTTTTTTTATACTTGAGAAAATGGGGCAGGATTGGGTTTTTCTTGTTTTTGGTGTTCATAATTATGAACTCTTTATTTTGTCAAGCTGTTGTTTCTGGCAATGTAAGCTTGGTGCTTAGCAGAATGAATACAATGCTTCATTTTTCAGGCATCAAGAAACGCATGGTCTCAGCTGGGAAACTCAAATCCCTTGTGGGACTCCAAGACTGGGTGCAGGCAACTGTCAAGCACCTCTATTGGTGTGCGGAATCCAGCGATGGAGCGCCAGAGGAGATCCTTCCTAAGTGGACTTCCCTGGTGGGACACGTGGCTGACTTGCACGAACATGCCGACCCCCTGTATCCAAGGTGCCAGCACGGAGACCTGGGGAAGAAAAAGTGGCTTCCTGAGGGCAAGTAGACCACAGCATATTAACAGTGTTGATATGTTAGTGTTTCATACCAAGTGATGCTGTGAAGTATGCACCAACTCATGTTTGCAAACAAACAGGTCCGGCCGATAGCAGTGCCACACATTGCGCAATGAGATGTGGGCAGACATGCTGGTCTGCCCACAAGTCTAAAACAAATTTTGCCTTGCACGCATGCTTGTCAAAGCCTTATGATTATTTACTTTGAATTGTTTATAAGAGGAAGACCAGCGCTCGTGGACCATAGAATTACACTTTCAGCGTTCTCCTCAATGCTTGGGTATTTAGAAAAAGGTCTGCTGCGACGCTGTCTGCTTTTGTGTGGTATGAATACCCGGCCGATTCAGTCAAGGCAATCCGTTTTCCAAAGACGTTGCCATGCTGACAATTATCGCATTCATTTAGGCTTAGAAATGGCCAGAATGGAAAGACTAAAAAATGTGGCAAGGTCATTGCTCATGCTTTGCGATTTAAGTGAGGTAAGGCAAAGTGAAGGCTCCTGCACCATTCGTTGCTGATTAACGCACCCGATACTGCAGCTACAACGACATATTAGTTCCAAAGCGAGCAGCGCTAACTCACCGGGGCACTGCCATGTTTCCCCGCATCTCTACCGAGCCAGTCGCGTGATTTCAAAATCCCTCGCCTAGGTACTGCAGTCAACTTGTAGCCATAGTTAGCGCTTCAAGCAAACGGGCCCTGGTGTGCCTTTTCTAGTGGAACCGCAATTTGCTCACACATAAAACTTTTGAATTGGCCTCAGGTTGAATTCTTTAACAATTTCAACCAAGTTGTTGTACTGGTTCTTAGTTTCAAGGTGTCTGATTATGAATGTGGCAAGTTTACTGGCTCTCTATACTGGTTAGTCCGTGTGGCAGCCAGGGAAGAACCTATGACTGCTGGTAGAGGGGAGTGAGCCGATAGGTGGTAGCTTCAGCTTTCTTCCGCGTGCATCGTTACCGCGCGGTGTTTATACGGACCGCTGGGACCTGTACTTACATGTTCGGGCACACGAGTCAACCAAGCATGACGATTTGGTGCATCATGCCTTTGCAAAATTAAAATCGGCATCGCTTGGTCTATTCGATAAAAAAATCTAGGCGTCATAAACACGGGCAGTAAGCAGGACTGGTAGCAGCCTATTAAACTTACCCAATTTAATCTGTTCTCATCAGCTCTAACCCTTTTATTAACCTCTGGATATCATATATTTTTAATTTAATTACACAAAACTACTACTTTTTCTTATGAGCCTTAGTGTTATTGTTGTAATTGCAGATTTGAAACCACACAGTCTGTAATACAAGTGTCCTACTTTATCCAGGACTTCAGGCACACGACAAGCTAAAGAGCATCGTGCTGTCAAAGCCACTGCTGAAGGACATCCCGCAGCTCTCAACCTCAGCGCAAACCTACGCAACTGAGTGCTTTCACAGCACGGTGAACCAGTTCGCACCAAAGTCGACACACTTCGGTTACGAGAGCATGCAGGCAAGGTATGCAAGCTAACCAATTGTTTGCATGTGCCCGCTAAAGTCTTAACTTTTCAGAGTCTTTGTGGCAGCGCTGCATTTCAACGAAAACAGCGACAGGCCACAGGCGACTACTAAGGAAGGCAAAAAAAGGTTCCTGGTCAAGCGGCCTAAACAAACAAAGAGGCCAATTGCATCTCCCATGAAAGGGCCCTGCACATACGGTAAGATGTCAAAACGAGTACAACTACCAGCTTCTAACATCTAGTCTTAATTTCAGCCTATGTACTAGAGCTCATGAAGGAAACCCTCGCCCTCAATTGCCACTACCCGTCGTACCGAGCTGCACGAAAGGCCAACTGTGTCGAGGCTCCCCCAACTCTGTCCAGTGGATATGAACGCCCCAACAAGGACCTGCTCATCTCTAACCACCGTTCCCGGTTCAACTGCTAAGCTGAAGCTGAAGGAACATGTACTGTCGGGGAAAAATCAAATGCGAACAGAAGAGCGCGTGGCTTGCGGTACAAGCTGCGCCGCCTGGAAGCGAGCCTAGGGGCGAGGGTGCATGGCCTACCCGATGAGTTTACGCCCTTCGCTCGGCACTCCCCAAGCTTCAGCAGTGCGCCTCTTAGTGCACTGAAAGCTATCACCACTATCTTTGCTCACTCGGCGCATGCGGCACAAGGAAGCTTGCTGCTTGTAGCAGCTAAAGCGCGCACTCTCTCGGAGCGAGCAAAGATAGAGGTGGTAGCTTTCAGTGCACTAAGAGACGCACTGATGAAGCTTAGGGAGCGCCAAGCGGAGAGCATAAACATATCGGAGTAGGCCACGCACCTTCGCCCCTAGGCTCACTTCCAGGCAGCGCAACCTGTACCGCAAGCCACGCGCTCCTCTGTTTGCATATCATTTTTCCCTGACAGTACATTGTGCAGGAACTTGAAACATTTATTTACACTATGCACAAGCAGCAAAGCAGTTTGATCTGACGTGTCAATCGCATCTGTTCCGAGCACGAGCCCCCGGCCGCCAGCCCCTTGCCACGAGCTCCTTTTCAAAACGTCTGTGGCCCATTTTCTCGTCTTAGGTCTCCGATTGTTGGTACAGACTCCCCACCGAATGGGTGTTACCCCATTTTAAATTTGTTATCTCTAGCGGATAGAGAAGTTGGTCTTTTCAGAAGACTGCCCCTGTCCGGACGCACTATACATGCACAAATCCTGCCGTCTCGCCTACAGAAAACCTTTTCAACTCTTCCTATCTTCCGGAGTAAACGTGGGAGCTGTTCCTTCAGAAGGACGAGCCCGCCCACCTCCAGACGTGGCGATTGCTGGCCTTTTGTTTCAAGGGCAGATCGAAGTTCTCTCGGGTAGTCTGACCTCCCGTTACCCAGAGTCTGTTAAAGAATGCTTTCCTTTGTTTCCATATTTCTCGGAGCATCTCTGGAGACGACGCAAAGTCTTCTCTTTCAGCCACTGGAAGTGCTGTCAGTCGTCCTCCCCTGAAAAAGCTAGTCTGTGTGAGCGGCTGGCCTTCGTCAAGCTCATTGTAAACGAATGTTGGGGGACAAGAATTTAGCATCGCCTCAATTTCGCATAGGACTGTGGACAACTCTTCTGCTGCGTTCATAGTTTTTCTCCCGATCACTTTTCTTAGTCCCACCTTCACGTATCAAACCAGTCGCTCGTAGAATCCTCCCCACCAAGGAGCACGCTCAACAATAAAACTCCCCTCGATGGTTGCATTGGCGAAGTGATTCACCACTTCTGAGTGTCGTAGGATCTTCCTAAGTTCTGCCAGGTCTCTGGAGGCTCGCTTGAAGGTTAGCGCATTGTTTGAGTAGATGATGCGGCAAAGTCCCCTCCATGACACAAACTTACGGGCAGCTACAAGAAAACTTCTCGTTGAAACGTCTGGTACGAGCTCCAAGTGGACCACCCGCGCCACTGGACAAGTGAACAGCGTGATGTACGACGTCCTTTGCCTGTATGTACAGCAGTCCTGCAAAATCTACACCAACTACCTCGAAAGGTTCAGCCTGCGTCGTTCTCGTACGCAGCAGAGGTCCCGCTGGAGCACTGGAGCACTCGCCGGAATAGCACTAAATCGCTGGCACGTTACACACAGCGCAGCATCTTCTTCACCAGCTCTCGTACCCCGAAGGATCCAATACCTCTCGCGGAGCTGGACTGGAGTGTGTCTTACTCCTGCGTGTAACACCATCCTGTGAGCGTCGATCACAAGTACCGTGGAATATCGATGCTCTTTCAGTAGTACGATAGGGTTTCGTTCATCGTATGTCATGTTGTTCGATCGGAGTCGCCCTCTTATGCGAAGCACTACCTCTTGGTTGATGAAACTACTGAAGTCTCGAAGAGGAGAAGTGGATGGGGTCTCGGTTCTGCTGGTCGCACGTCGAAGCTTGGCGGCAAACGCCGATATTAGCTTTTAGCCAATATGTCCGCGCTCCTTGGATTTCCTCTGCAGTCAGAGGCCCCGATTGTTTTCCCGTTGACCTAACGTTGTGAAGGAATCGAAACATCCACACTCTTGTTCTGTTGAGTTTTGAAGCTGAGCTGAATGTGGTGACATCAAGCAACGTTGCAGATGGTGTTGAAATGTCCAATATGTCAGCTCTCGGTCCCCTCTCCTCGAGCTTATATCGAGGTGGCTCCTCGCGCTTCTCCTTGGGCCATTCTTTAGCTGGCAGCGGCAACCAACTGGTCCCCGAACAACAGAGTGGAGTGGAGACCAATCCAAGGTGGTCAGACCTCGTGACATGAGGTCGGCGGGGTTCTCCTTTCCCGGCAGGTGGTGCCATGTCACACATTGCAGTTCTTCTGTGGCATTCCAGCAACCTTGTCATTTGCCAACCTGATGTCTGCCCTCTATGGAAGGCCGACTTCGCACCTCCCATTGGTCTTGGCGATCATAGTTTCGGAGTCTCGCATGACATCGTTGTCCGAAGGATCGTCCACCGATGCGTCGATGACACCCATCCTCTGAAGTTCCCAGAATTGCTTGAGACTTGGCATGGGTTCGGGCTCTTGGACCGCCGTTCTCCGCATGACCACCCTGGAGCAACTAATAACCGGGGAGCTTGACCCTTTTCGTCCCTGAACCGCCCATCCGAATACGGGCTGCACTGCAGTCAAGCTTCCTCTGTCGGTGAATCTTTCCAATGATGTACTCCCAGTAGTGATCCGGGCCAAGCAGGATATCGATGCCCCGATGTTCCAGTCCGGTCATGGCATCTCCTACTAAGCAACCGAGCTCCTTTAATGTCGCGACGATGGATTAATCTGGGCTTGGGAGATTTTGTTCGCAGATGGTAGGTGTTTCTAGCATGTCGATTTCATATTTTTTGTAGTACCGTTGGTCCCGCAAAGTAAGCTGCACCCTGCGAAACATACGTTCGGTGCTTTCGCCTCTGAACACGCCGAACGTGAGGATCTCCATCCCGAGTTGTTTGCAACCAAGTCTCTGGGACAGCTCCTCCGTAATGAAGGAACGTTGACTGCTGCTGTCAAAAAGAATTCGGGATAGTCTTCTTTTGTTTTTGTTCTCGGCCCATGCGGTCACCGTCTCCAAGAACACTGCTGGCTTGCAGTTCTTTTCATTGATCTGAAGACTGACCGGTGTTTTATCTTCGCTTTCTGTTTTATTCACCGCGAAAAGTCGTTCCAGTACGTAATCCGGGTCACACATAGTAGGCGCATGCCATCCTTGACACCTGGGGCAACACGGCGTGCTTCGGCACATTCTCGCCGTGTGGTTTGCTTTTGTGCAACGAAAGCATCTGTTGCCAGCCTGTAATCTTTGTTTTTTTTTCTCAGTGAGCTCAATATTGGCGTTGCAGTCAGGTGTGGCGTGTTCTTCGGATTTGCAGAACTAACACTCTAAGCCTTCAGTCTTGCCATACAAGGCCGCTGCGGTAGAGTTTCGAAGGTTTGTGTAGTTTGAAAGTTTCTTCGGCAGTTCTTGTTTAGGGAAACGAATTGCAGGCTTACCGCCAAAGTCGTCCTCTTGTTCCTCTGACGTCCTTTCCCAGCTCTCGACTTCAACTCGAATAAATTTGAGTAGAGTCTGTAGAGCTCTTAGATGAACATTCTCTGTTGGAGACTCGGGACTGGTGCCCGTCACTGCGGTGGCGTTCTTGGTGTCCTCCAACGACATCTTCCGGTTGTAATCCAGGGACATGTCCTTCGGTAGTGCTCGCAGTAGGAGCGAGTAGAGCATGGCGCAGTAGGATTCCTCGCCCACACCCAGTGCTCCAAGTCCCCAGATGTGCGCCTGAAGACTGTCGTACAAACGACGCAGGGTTCGGGCATTGCCCTGTAGTGGTACCTTCTGGATGTCCATCAGACTTTCCATGTGGTTGTGTACCAGAGTCTCTTGCTTGCCGAACCGCTGCTGTTGAAGGTCGAGCGCGTCCGTATAGCATTGAGCGGTTGGCTGTAGTTTCGGATGGCAGCTGATCCATCTCCGGTAAGCGCTGATCTCAGGTAATTGAACTTTTTCGATGGAGTCAGTTCCGGATTCTCGTGGATTGTGGTTTCACTCCCAGAATGCTTGCCAATTCTTCCGGTTGCCGTTGAACTTGATAAATTCTAATTTTGGAAGCTTGACTTTCTACGGCTGTTGCTCTCCAATCGTTCGAGGGACCACTTGCTCGTTGGCTGTTCTCCACGCCCTTCGCCTTCTTTCTGAGCTTCGTGAGGCATGTGACAATCTTGTCAGTATAATCTATGATTTGCGTGAACTCCATTTTCACGTCTCTTTCGGTAATCAAAGGCTCGATCGCGGCATCTACGTGGCCGAGTTGATCCCGAGAGAGGCTTATGCACTCAATCAAAATCTCTAGGTCATCGATGACTGCTGGAGTCAGCTGAAATAATTCTTTTGCCTCGCTGAGGAGTTTAGTTACTTGTGTTTGCAGAGTCTTCCGTTTCTTCTTGAGGATGTCCATGATCTTTCAGTCTTGTCTCGATGGAACGTTGCTTCTGTCGTTCGATAGGTATTGCTTCGGTCTACCAGATTCCCTTCGTCGAATCGTTCCGTAGCGGGTTTCCGCACAAAATGCATGAACTTCTGGTGGTCATTGTTGGTTACATTGATGCAAACATTTATTTACACTATGCACAAGCAACAAAGCAGTTCGATCTGACGTGTCAATCTCATGTGTTCCGAGCACAAGCCCTGGGCCATGCGCTCCCAGGACACTAGCTCCTTGCCATGAGCTCCTTTTCAAAACGTCTCTGGCCCATTTCCTCGTCTCCAGTCTGTGATCGTTGTTACACATTGTTTGTAAAGTAAAAAATTGGTTAGCTTGCAATAAACAGTGAGTTTCTTATATGTCAAATATTGATCTCTTCATTCTAACATTAATTATGTACTGCTCGTGCAAGCTGTTGCTCCCAAGTGCTTGGTAGGAAAAGATACATATTTAGGAGGTTTGAAGGTAGATAGCATGCAAACTTACTCAGCACTTTGACTGCTTGAAGCCCGTGTAGTCTGCAGGGTTCGGGGCGGGGAACTCTTTGCGGACCCTGGTCACCACGCAGCTGGGCAAGGTGACCCGGTTCTCCTTTCCGAGCCTTCCGTGTATCCACCAAACAAATTGGCAGTATGCCGTGTACCTGTACTTACTGCAATGATAACATAATAAAGTTATTTAGTTACACTGCCAGGTATCCACTTGGAACTAGAAGGCATTCATTGTTTTTAGTTCGATGGCCAGCAGCAAGACGCCACAAGCTGTAGTTTCATTAAAACATGCATATTCGAGCGAGCAAGCATGTAATGAATGGTTTGCTTCTAAATTTTGGGTATGTTTTTCAGGCCACCAATAAAAACCTGCCTGTGTCGGAAACTTCAATTGCCAACATTGAGGCACTGCCTTTTCTGGTTCATCTAATGCAAATCTCGCTTTGCATCCTCCCTTTATTTACAAAGCGGTGCACATGATAGTAAAAAAGTATAGCAATTTAGTTTCACTGTACGTACGCATTTATCTCCTTTATGTTTCTTGTGCTGAGAGGCCGGCAGACTCTCAGCTTCCTGTACTCTAGGTCCAGGATATCCCTGTCCAGGCAGTACAGCTCGAAGAGCCTGTGTGCCGTGATGCAGGGAAGGCTCCCAGCCTTCTCTTTGACCTTGCACTGCTCCTTGCAGCACACACTTTCCACTGGTGTAGACATGGTGCCACACCGGGATTCGCAGCAGCACCTGTTTCCCAAAGGTAGAAACATGAATTAGTGCATATGTCAACATTTCTGTAATGCTGTGTGGGCACTGGTGTGGCTACACACTTTGCCTCTTTCTTTTCTCAATCCAATTGTGTCACCCAAACACTGCTCAAGCCTCAAAATGCCTTTTGGGAGTATCCACAACCACGATGCAGTCACTATACAGCAGCTACATTTTTGCGTATAATAATATAGTAATACTTTATTCATATTCCGGAATCTTTGACCCAGGCATAGAGGGCCACAAAAAAGCAGTGCTGCCCATGCCACAAAGGCCTGAGTGCCCAACCTGGGGCCCAGCATTGCGCAAACACGTGCATAATAAAAAAACAAAAACAAAAAAAAAAAACGTACAGCGCGCACGTGAGTACTTCGACGGTGTATCGGCACTACGTGCAGGTTCAAGCCCGCACGCAGCTGATGCATCTTCAATTTCTAACGCGCCTTCGCGGGACAGGTGCACGGGTAGCCCCTGCCTTAGCACTGACAATTTCTAGCAAAAGGAGGCGCATCTTTCTGTAGCCCAAACGATGGAGCCGATAAGTTCAGGTTGGAGCTTACTCGCCGCCGCTCGGCGATACCAAGAGCATGTCAGTCACTAGTACACCTGATAACATAATATATAAAACCCCATTTATCATCGGTTCTTCGAGGCTACAAGTCAACTTCGCGCAACCCCAAAACAATCGGTTCTTCGAGGCTGCAAGTCAACTTCGCGCAACCCCAAAACAATCGCTCTCCCGGGCCTATGCAAGACATACGCTGCGCCATGTGCGCGTGTTCTTACCAGCGTGTGTTGAGTAGCCGCCGCCTGTCACTTCGCGGCAGAGCGTCTGGCGAGGACTCCGCTGCTGGCTCCGTTGAAGTTTCATTACTGTCCGACGTCGCGGACGGGTCGCAGGCGTAAGGCAGCACCTTACGCCTCTTCGCTGGCGGGTGCTCGCGCTCCTCATCCGACGGTACTGCGTCGCTCCCGCTGCAGCTACTGCTGCTGCTGCTGCCGCTCTTGGCGCACGCACGTGTCGCCATAACCACGCCACCGAGCTCGAGGTAAACGCGGCAGGTCACAGGTGACAGCAAACCAACAAAGTTGTGATTTTTCGCGTCTCCTGAGGCAGCTGCGCGAGGTCTCTGAGGTCTTTGACGTCACGAAGCGAGGTTCCGGAGACGCTCACCAGGGGCACCTTAAAATGCTTATTTTCCGGTTTATTAAAATTTACGTGGTATTTTCGCTTTACCAGCGCCAGTAAAAATTAAATGACGTGCCATACTTGCGATTAAGACCAAAAACGTCGACCCGATTTCTCAGTTCAGTATCCCTTTAAGCCACCCACCCCCTCTCCGCACCCCAAGTCATAAACATCCCAGACACCTCAACCAGACACAAACACATACAAAAAAGAATACCTGGCTACGCTCTGTAGCAATAGTGGTATGGATTTTCCGGACTGTTGAGTAGGGGATATGTCAATCGCTTATCGTTAATGTATAAAAAAATACTTAAATACATCAACAAACGCATCGAAAGTGTCAAAAAGTAAATATCGCGGTGCCAATTCACTAAAACAATTAAAAACACCCAATGCCTAAAAAAATACAAAAAAAACAACAGGCGACCAAAATGTTTTTGTCCCGGGGTCATTATATCCGAGGCCATCCGACCGGAAACATGATTTCTATTGACCAGTGGTGACATGGTGGAATATCTGCCATCATTTCACGTGGAATTCATTTCGACGCTGTTAACTATAACCGACTGTGCACGTCCCCGGCAGTACGGGCCAAGACGGGACATTGTCGTAATTGTACCTGAGACGAAACCGGATTCATCGCAAACATGTTATCTCTGCTCCGTCGCACTGTCAAATAATTTAATGCGCCCATAGTTTCCATGACGGCCTCATTGGTGAAGATAATTTTTTAGAACGTTGACCGATGCATCTTGAACCCAGCTAAGAAGCGGTTTTACTGACGACGCTACAGAATGCCGACTGTCAACCGACCGGTCCCTGTCACCTTGAGAAAGGCAGGTCGTGGCTATCCCCGGGCATCTCATTACCGTTCGACAACCAATCAGATTGCTGCATCACATGGCAAGACCGCAGAAGAGCCATCTACAAAACGCGTAGCCTGAGGAAAACTAACCACGCCCATCCTTTCTTAAGCTCCCAGTGATTATACGGCATTCATGTTCGTCTGCTTCCTGCACAGGGGTCGCGGTGACGTCAGTACGACGCCGAGCTCCGATTGGCTTTGATTAGAAAGTGAATGGTTCGACCTCAAGTGATCTGGCGTTGACGCCTTCCCCACTAACCTTCCAATCGAAGACAATCTTAGTTCGGCGTCATTCTCACGTCACCGCAACACCTCCGCAAGAAGCAGACGACTTGCTCTCCGCGTAGTGCCTCTTCCGCTTCTCGTCATCACGACAACGTTTATGTAACGCGATAAATATCGACGACATTAGTATTTCACACCGGCGATTGTGCCATGTTTACGCTGTCTGATTGAAAGGTATGTGCGTACACTCTTTTTGACCCGATTTGATGCGCCTCTGGTACCTGTGGGGCGTACGAAAATTCCGTGTATACACAAACATTATTTCACCTATCATTGCTCAGAAGTTGCGTTAACAATGCGTACGAAAACAAGTGCAAGTGTTATGAGGCACATTCTTTTAAGGCGATGATGAGTGTTGAAATTATTATCTTGTAACTACTTCTCGCAGTGTACGACTTTTATTTCTTTGAAATCTAGTATACTACGGGCGGACTGCTTAACATATATTTACCATTTTTCAGCAACGACGGTTCCTCCAACAGTTTCTTGGCCGAAAAGTGAGCGCACCATAAAAATATTCGCTAAAATATTTGAAAAGGCGTTGCATCGATAAGATAAAGCAAATGTTCGAGTCTTTATAACAAGTCAACCTTGCTGTCGACATGAACAAAACTCTATTAAGACTGTTCCTAGTAGTACTCTCAGCAAGAATTTCCTCGCTTCTTTGCAGTGGCCCACCTAACTTTATCGGGTACACCGGGTGGATGCTTTCAATTCGTAGATACTGTCAGGTATACTTTTCAGACGTTACCTTAATACGTTTGCAATATTTTTACACTTACAAAAAATATCCCGCATTGTGCTACGTGCGCGCAGTGTTGTAGTGCACCGAATTTCTATAAATATGTTTAAAATAACTATATATTTAAGAAAGCATATACGTTCTTCCGATGAAAAAACAAACAAACAACATTCGAGTGGCGATTGCTTTGCATTAAGATATTTACATCACTGGCGTCGTTTATCTTTATTTTTGGCAAAACTGGGAGTTACAGAATTGCCTTGAGTATTGAACAAAGCATCTGCAGTGTTGCCCAGACTTAACGCCGGCACTCGCGGTTACTCGAACAATCATGTTAGAGAGTTTTTAAAAAACACTTTATTACTCAAGTTAGGTATCCTGTGCGGTAGGATAGTGATATAGGGCGCAGGACGTTAAAAGGTACTTTCACCTGTAGTAGCAGGAATTGGCGACGATGTGTTTCGGTGGCGTCACCTCACGGACTCTTTTTTTGTGACTTAGCCAGAAAACTTCGAGCCGGCAACGCGCTAAATGATAGTACGGAGTGTTTACATTATTTTGTACCTTTTGCTTAATTAAGAAATAAAATATACTTTATGTATTTATAGCACATTCTCCTAGCCTTTGTTGAGACTTTTTGTTTTCCGATTTCTTGGGCTTGTGCTGTTGCTCGCTTCCTGTTTTGTTACTGTAGCGTCTCCCGTCACGAGGCGATGCCATGGTGTATGTTATATATGTGAGGATACACAACGCGGCGAAGGCTACCGGTGATCGCCCAGATAAAGTCCCGTTAGAGAGCGCCGAAAAGCTTCAGCCGACAGCGTCTCCTTCGTCCAGACCGAGCAACTGAGGATAAAGGAAACAAATAAATTACAGAATGACGCTGAAGCTTCGCCTTGAAGGGTGGAACGCGATAGCTAAACATAAATCGGCGGTCGTTCCCAAGCCCTGCAAGCGTGTCTTCCCAGCCTTGCCGGTAGCGTGTCTGCACTCTAAGAAAAAAGGCAGTCACATGTGACCACCTTTGGGGTGGTAAAACGTTGTCCCAAATATAACGACCCCTAGGGTAAAAATGACGACCCCACACGTAGTCAATAAGCAGGTAGTCAAATTTCACTACCCCCAAAAGCAATATGACGGCCGGTTAGCGAAGCTCGGATTTCCCGGTAAGGCCTAGCAAACAGCACGGCTTTTCGGCCGAGTGAGAGAGTAGGGCGCACACGCCTATTCGACGTCTTCCAAGCACCACCAGACACTCTAAACATCCGTCTTTAGACACCGGTACCGTACCTATTAGCCGGAAGGACGGCAGCGTGTTGGCCGGAATCGCCGCGATTGTACCCGACGGCATCTCGCTAGATTGACTGCATTTATACCGCCGGCGGAGAACGCTAAAAAAATAAATCGTAACGCGAGGAATGGGCATGCTGACTCTATTGAAGACAGAAAGCGCTGCAAAGGCTGGGGCGCGCGAGAGTATGAGTCCCGTCCAGCTCGTGCGCTGGCTTTGAGAATGCTTTCTCTCCCCCAGTCTCAGCTGAGTCGCGGTTTCTAGCAACCGGCGCAGAACGCCGAGTTTGGGTTGGAATGATTAGTGGCAGACGTGTAAAACTAGCTGCCTTTTACTTTCTACTCACACTTTGGATGCGTTCCTTTGCCGTCCGACCGCGTCCAGCTTTTGGCGTTTGAGTTTGGTAAGCAGCTACCTTTAGGTGTAATTATGATTCCAGTCTGAGCTCATCAATCCAGTCAGAAGGAAATGATTAGACTTAGCTTAAAGTCTAATCATTCCAGTCAGTGAGGTATGATAAGACCTAGCTTAAGGTCTATTCATTTCAGTCAGAACTCGTCGTTCTGACGTCCCCGCACGCTCCCTTCTCCTCCTCTCCCTCCGCTTCTAGTCGCACTAAGAGCAATGTGACGGCTAAGGCGAATATTTTAGCGTTAAATGCGTTTTAAGAGGACTCCGCGGCTTCGCCAGCCGATACCTTTCGTATGGCAGCTGTTTTAACTCAGCGCTCCTCTTCTACACTCTGACGCTCCGAGCTTCATACTTCAAGCGCTGCAACTAAACAGATTATAAGCTTGCGGTCGCGAGCGCGTCCGCAAGGCTTACGCAAGACGCGACCATCTTATGCTGACTGCACCATCCGCGTGGCGCTGTAACGTTCGATTTCGCATGTGCCACGTTCGAATACAAACATCAGTCAGTATCTGCAAATGCGCAATCACAAAACGTCTAAAAGAGTTATGCAGCTCACGGCCGCAACGTTTCATTAAACATTCTTTTCAGCTTTAATATTTGTATAGACCCGTTGCTCTGGGGCTGGGGGCGCGAGCGCGTCCGGAATACTTACCCAAGATGCGACCATGTTATGCAGGCTGCACCATCCAGGAGGCTCTGTAACGTATGATTTTGCACGTGCCGTTCGAATACAAGCACCTGTCAGCATCTGTAGATGCGCGGTAACAAAACGTGTAAAAAATTAAAAAATCAATAAACAATTATGCAGCTCGCGGCCGCAGCGTTCCATTAAACATTCCTTTCATCTTTGCATTCTTCATAGCTTCTGCGAGCAGGTATATTTCACTTTACGTGATACCGATGCCGAAGCTACTCGCAAACGCACGTACTCCTGAACGATGCTCGCACTGCACGGGCGCGCGTGCTTGGAAGGGACACTGAAACTTCGCTAAGCTCGCTCTTGTAGCCTCTGCTACGCTGCCAGTTGTAATGGAACGGAGTATACACGACGGTAGTGGAGAAGCATAATGACACATGTTCAAAACGCGAGCAACAAATATTCTATATTGCTCACCTGGAGCGCTGTTCAAAACTTGAGAGCTACGGTCCTATAGCGTACCGAAGCGCGGCGCGAAACCGAAACTGTCTACGAGCCGCATGAGCCACTTCCCGCCGCATGGTTACGACGAATATCCGGCGCCTCGTGGATACGAATGGCAGAAGCCGAAATTAATTGCGAAGATGAATTAACTAGGGCCTGCGTGGTCCGTGTGGAGGCGGTGGTGTCGGCACACGGCGCAGGCGCGGACATTCAACGCAAATCTGGTTTCTGAAAACACAAGCAGTGCGCAGACTTGTTTTCATACAGCGCGTCGTTCTGTACATATCTATGTGTGTATCGCGTATTTTAGCGAGTAAATTTTACGTTTTTTTTTTTTTTTTGCAGGCTCGCCTTCCAACCCTCTTATTTGCGTCTTTGCGGCTCCTGAATATGCCAGAAATATTTCCGCATTTTCCGCATTGAAGCCATCACTCTGCCAAGTTGTTGTCGTCAAGAACATTGTGGAGATCACTGGGAAGGTCACAGGTTTACGAGATATCAGTTGTAAGTCTGGTAATATTATGTCGCCATAATAGTCATATTACAATCAAATGTACAACAGCTGGCGATATGCCGATCAACGTTATTTTATCTATCAGTCGAATAGCTCCGCTAAAGAGACTCATTCGAAAATGGTTCTTAAAAAAACCATGAAATGATTTTTTTTTCTTACCTTTTCCTCCTTAGTTTTTATTTTCAACTCAAAAGCCACATGAGAAATCGCGTCTTCGTGATGTACATGTACTTAGCCACCAGATGCAATGACCCGAAACGTTCACCATTCTTTTTAAGCACACCATATATAGCTTGTCATCCGCAAGTGACAACTGCATTCACGGTACTCATTGTCCACGAACGCGAATCCAAATATTCGTCGGCGAATTGACTGTTGACGAACGCATACTTTCAACTTACGCAGTGCTCTTGTCCAATGCGCGAGCAGGTACCCGCTGACGTACTAGGGTATCGCGGATGTATCACAGGGAAAAGGCGGAGAGCTTTCGAAGGAAAAGAGGTGCGAAATACTCTTTATGTTTTGAAACCTCGAGCCAAAAAGCCAACTTTTGATTTCCTGCCCCGTCTTTGGGGGGAGCCACTGAACGATATGCGGTTAGTAAAAGCCTAATTTAAAATCATTTACCCACCGCACAACTCATTTCATGGTCGCTGTAAATGGCCCTTGCCTGGACGCGGGCAGCTACAGCTAGCGCCATCGTCGGCAACGCCTCCATGGCAACGGAGGGAGCTAACCACCGTCATTAAGACGGTGGCTAGGAAAATATTTATTTACCGTTTTGAATAAAATAGAACTTCCAAATAGAAGCGCCGTCACATAATCTCTGAAAAAATACATTAGAATCGATAAATGTAACATAGATTTTGCAGCGCAAACTTGAATATTAGACTGCTCAAAGGAGCTCTAACCACGTTTTGTTAAAACGAAAGTCCCGACGTTTCGGTGCCAGCTCGGCCCCTTTATCACTGGTGACTGATCATTGGGCAGTTGCGAACGGCTTGCTCAAACTTGCTTTCCCGGCACTCCCCGCGCGGTTGTTTGCAGACGACTGCATATTGTACAAAGAAGTAGAAACCCATAATGACCAGCTAGCTCTCGAAAATAATCTTCAGAATGTCTATGCGTGGTGTGAACAGTGGCAAATGCCGTTGAACTTGGATAAATGTACATTACTAAGGGTTACAAATAAAAAAACTGTACTGGACTTTCCCTATACAATTAATGGCACTCAAGTTAAAGAAGCCTCTGAAGTTAAGTACCTTGGGGTAACAATTACGAGTAGTTTGAACTGGAATGCACATATTGCCAATGTTTGTGCTGCTGCGAGACGAGCGTTGTGGTCCCTAAGGCGCAGACTTCCGCTGGCAC
Source organism: Ixodes scapularis (assembly GCF_016920785.2). Taxonomy (NCBI): domain Eukaryota; kingdom Metazoa; phylum Arthropoda; class Arachnida; order Ixodida; family Ixodidae; genus Ixodes; species Ixodes scapularis. Next base: position 311,060 of record NW_024610076.1, on the reverse strand, counting down.
CCTCCAGTGTCAAGCTCTGTGCCTATAAGACTTTGGTCAGGCCAGTTTTAGAATACGCGTGCGTAGTCTGGGACCCGTGTACACAAAAAGCCATAGACGAATTAGAGAAAGTTCAAAGGCTAGCTGCGCGATTCATATGCAATAGGTACCGCCGCTTAGACAGCCCATCAGAAATGGTAAAATCACTTGAATTGGAGTCTTTGAGATCGCGCCGGAAAAATTTCAGATTGAAGTTTTTGTACCTAATGAAGAATAATTACTTTAATTTAGATTCATCACCTTACATAAAGCACGTCACACGCCGAAATACACGCTTTAATCATGGAAGTCTTTTAGAGCCATACCAAAGCGCAAACAACATTTTTAAAAATTCGTTTTTCCCAAGGACCATAATAGAATGGAATTGCTTAGAAAAAGACACTGTTGATAGCCCTACCCCTGATGTATTTTTTTCGAAATTGCGATGATATATGCTATTTAGTATCAGTGTTGTGTTGAAGAACGTGTGTGTTTGCGACTCTGCCATCCCTTCCCCTTTCTTTTCCCCCCACTCCTGCCTGGGCCCCAACGGGGCCTGCAGTATTGTGAAATAAATAATAAAAATAAATAAATAAATAAACACCCAGCCATCCGGAAACGTAGGTTTCCGGAATGCGGAAACGCTCGGCACCCCGCAGCCCGGTGTACGTTGTTTCAAGTGCTTTGGGCGTGCCAGGACTCCAACAAAAACCGCCTCCAGAAGTTTCTCTCCGTGCCGAGGACGAAACTTTCGCCGACGCCGATAAAGTTATGCTCTCAGATGTCGCGATGAACCACAAGAATCACGATATCCGACAGCCTAACACTTTGAATTTTGCGACGTCATTTGATGTCGCTTCAGGACCACTTTCTATGCATGGCCGGATACGACGCTAAACACAGCAGACGGAGATGCTTTCCGCCGACAACGCCGTTGTCCGGTTGCGGGACTGACATTTTCCGCTACCACCGCAGCGCTATGGCATTATGCGCAAAACGAACTGTGTTGTGTGCCGCTGTTACGCACCAGGCGAGACACAACATGTAGTGACAGGCGTAGAACGAAACGACATTAGCTTTACTAACGGAAGGAATCTCGTCCCCGATTACTTCCGGTCAGCATTTCAGTACACCGCAAAACACTAAGAAGGCCTCGCTGGTTGAAAGGCCGAATAAATGGGGGAGTAAAGACCGCGGAGTGCTAGACGAGTTTTTTGGAGATGCTTCTTGACTCAGACTCGGAGGAGTACTGAAAACTGCAGCCCACCAGCCGTGAATAGTTCCTGCAGCTTCCTCCACGCGTGGAACTAATAGACCGACACACGGAGCGGCTCTGTTTACCAACACGGCCGGAAGGCCGCGCATGCGCGGTAGCTGTGTGGGCAAAAGGAGCCCGGCTCTCCGTGCTTTCGCCATTGCGTTCTATGGCGTGCGCTCGTTGTTGACGCTTTAGGGACGCTTGTATCTGTATTTGTGCGTCGTATTACCTCACAAGATATGTCGTATGCTATGCCCAATTATTTGAGCTCGTGGCCCGAGCCTGAACGGCAGCGGTATCGAAACAAACTGCGCGTGGACGGCGTTGCCTACGAGGATCCGTACGCTTTAAACAAGTCCTGCTGGACTTCCGACGTAAGTTGCTGCCACGGAAGTCGACGGCTCACATCGTCGTATATCTAGTTTTTTCGCCAAGCCAGTTCACGGCCGACACGGTGAAGGCGTACGAGTCTCTCGAGGTCTACGATTACTTCGAGTCGGTTTCCGCACTGCCGGCGGGATCAGCAGACTCTGGGTCTCCGGAAGTGTGTGTATTTATTAATTGATTAAATACACACAGCGTCTTCAAGTCAAGGTATAATATTTTTCCTACCCTCATGACCACAAGGCATGACAAGCAGTAACGGTTTGTCCGTTCTGCAGTCTTGGCGGTAACAGGTTACAAGTAACGCCGTTGTTGGTAACGCGTTACTTTTTTCAGTAACGTATTAACGCACTCGTTACGGTTTCGACACAGTAACGGGTAACTTACTAATGTTACTCTTTCAAGTAACGTAGTTACGTTAGTCGTTACTACTTCCCAATTCTTAAAGAAATTACACTTCAATATTTTCCGTGTTTTAGGCGTCAAGCCATGTTTTCCTTTGCGTTTTTTCCCGTAAGTATTTAGGTAAAACCGTAAAAAGAGATAAAATAATTATGTTCAGTTTCTGCATGAACGTAATGTTTCTTAATATAGGACCTGTATTGTCAAAACAGTAAAATGTGTTAAATTATAATTTAAAAAAAGTAAGCAGAACTAACCTGCGTTACTTTTTATCGGTAGCGGTAACGCGTTCCTTTTATTTTTAGGTAACGTAGCTCAGTAACGCGTACCTTTTATTTGCTAGTAACGAGTAACGTATTTCGTTACTTTATTTAGGTAACGCCTACAACACTGCCGTTCTGTCGCCGATCCCCTTCTGCTGGGTAGCATGGGCATAGCGAGCCGGTGCTTTGTGCGCGAACACCATGGGAACAAAATACGGGTGGTCTCGATCAGACAACGGTTTCTCTGCACATAAGCAAGCCTCGGAACTGTGATTGAAATGAATGCTGCACTTGCCTTTAAGAAAGTGTTTGCCGCACAAACGGTCGCTCGCGCGAGGCGGCCATTCTTTAAAAAGAAAAAAAAAAAAATATCCATGGGTATTATCTACCTTCTATGTCTTTCAGAGTCTGCCGGAAACTTGCGGAAAGTCACTCCGCTGCTTTTCTTGTACATTTCGGTGCAATTAACGGCAACACAGCTTCGCGGCATGCTGAAATGCTATGACGCCCATGCGAAACGTGCGCGCTTTTGCCCACACCCCCGGCTCCGGCGCGATCGCAGCGCCGCCGCAGCTCCGTGACGTCAAGCCCGCGTGTCGGTCAAGGTTACGAAGAAAACACAATTATGTTATGGGACGTCAGGTGACGTGACGCCACAGTCTCACCAAATTGAGGGGGAAAACTGAATTGATGTATAGGTCACATGACGTCAATTCTTCGGCCAAATTAAGCGCAAAATTGAAATAGGTCTGTGTGTCCCATGTCTTCAGGTCACGTGACATCTATTTTATTGCGGAATCTAGCTGAGAAACTGAATTCGTGTATAGGTCTCGTGATATCAATTTCCCCGTTGGATTTAGTGGGAAATTCACGGACGGACAAACAAATTTTTGGGATTGGCGGATATCGTCAAAACGCATTTCATGCTGTAAAAAGGTAATTGATTACACTCCAACAAAGAATTTAATTGGTTGGTTGTGCAGTGTTTTGTCAGTGGCGCCCTATCATGATACTTCTCGTGAAGTCAGGTGCAGAACTTTCCTCTTTGTGATATCACGAGCTGTGATCCTGACGACCTATCACTTCTGAGCGGTACGTTCGATCATCTACTTGAACGCCAGGAACTAAGCTTGCATTTAGGCTTGCACACTAAAAAAGGGGGTATATTCTTGCACCCCTTGTCACATGTAATACACCCCAAAACTTTTGTTGGACGTATAGACCTTTCCAGCGGCAGTCTCGAACGAAGCGATTTAGAGCGCGCGTCCCTGGTCTTGAGAGGGCACATTAGTGTTGCCCTATTGTGCTGGGCTATGGGTTTTCTAGGTAGTGGGTTGTGGGCCTTGTGGCAGCCTGGGTGGAAGCACTTCCGGACGCTGGTAGAAGCTAAATTTTTGCGTTTTATTTGTTATCTTGTGTTCTATGGTGAATTGAATTTCTCGGGGTTTTTAAGAACGGGTTGTACATTTTTGGGGAACAAAGACAAAAAAAAAAATGAAGGCTGTTTTGGTGAGTCTGTGCGCGACAGAACCAACGCAACTGGAACATTTGTTTAATTCTATGTTGATCTTTTTACGGCACCATACACTCAGCCTTGTCAATATGCAAAGGTCTTAACCGTCGAAAATATTTGAACACACAGAATACCCGAACTGCAACCCCCCCCCCCTCTCCCCCAGCGTGAAATTGACCGAGTCTCATCATTCGAACACCATATATTGTACGTACCCCACGGTGACGCGCTATACCAACAGGATTTGAGAAAGGTCTCAAATAACACAGCATATCCAATACACACTGTCGACGATTGTCACTGCACGATGATCGGACGGAATCCGGCGTGTTTTGGGGCACATGTAAAAGTCAGCAAATCAGTCAAAGCAAGTGAACGAGTGTGTCTATTCCGTCCCCACACCCCGGACCCGACCCTATCAGCTATTTTTCGCGAAGACCCGGAACATAGCCAGGAAGGCTTTTTGAAGATTATCTCAACGGAAATAATCCTCCAGAAACGTGGAACTGCCCGCTTCGCGGGCTGCTTGAGGCTCGCTCTCTTCGTTTGTTTCCTGCAAGGCCGAGCAGGCTAAGAGCAATGGTACTATTCCCTGGTTCTCACAGTGGAAGATAACACACAAAGGGTAAGCATCCTAAACAGGCAAATAAAGTAAAAACTTCTAAGGAAAACCTGCGAACTCCGAATACACAATGCAGGGAGTCACGCTGACCGGGTTCCCACAGCTAAAGCGGGTGGCAGAAATTTCTGGCTGAAAGGGGTCCCCCGATTCGCAAAATGGCGGCGGCCAGAGAGCTCTTTTTGCAAAGGTCTATACGCACTTACGTTCAAGCGACGCTACGAACAATCACAAGTATCTTAACCACCGAGTTGTACAACTTAATAAAATAGCTAAAGTAATTGCGACTGACTGTAAAGTAAGGGGCGCTTTCTTGGGCCTGCAACAAAACCTCATGCAATGTTTGTTTCCGGTAGTCTTTGATATGTACTTTAGCTGTTTAATACGTTACATCGCACCCTCATCAAGCCTTTCGTGAAAGCTGGGGCCGTCAATTCGACGTCAGTGTGCTCGCTGTACGTCAAACTAAAGTTTTGCGATGTCGTATATGTGAGAAGGGAAGTAAGCGTTCACCTCTTTTTACAGCGAAGCTATTTGTGGCTAGGGTTCTGTGGATTCTTTCTGTTCGACAACAAAAGCTCTGAGAGGGCTCGCACCTAGATCTCTTCTCGTACCAAGCCCCCCGCTTGCGTGCCTAGTTTCCTTTCCTTCCGCCGGGTGGCGGTCCCGTCGCGCGTGCCTAGTTTCTTTCGGCTCCTTGGATCGGTGATAGTTCTTGGCATGTGTATGCGCACCCTTCCTCACGATGACCACCGATAAAGACAATCAATGTGTTCGTGCCTTTGCTCGAAATTCCGTGTCACGTCCGCGTCGTGTGCCAAAGAGCTTCGCTTGTCATCCACCTTTAGAAAGTGTATTGGCTCATGATTTTTAATTCTTTTAGAGAGCAGTTTGGACAGTTCGTTGCTTGTGTTCAGAGTGACCTAAACGACAGCAGCGACAAACTCACTGGGAGAAGCGATAGCCTTGCGCAACTATGCAAAAAAAAAAAGAGGCTCGAGGTACACCTAAGCACTTCTTATGAGTTGTGAATGCGAAAGCATGTACATTATTCTTCCGCTCCGCTTTGCCGGAGAGGAGAGAGCGCCTCTCCTCACCGCTCGGATCTTAGACGTCTCGTGTTGGCGCTGCGTGTCCGCCCCATGGGAGCCTCGTCGACGCCCGCGAACCAATGGGACTGAAGACGAAAATCGTCAGTTTAAATCCGCTTGTTTGGGATCGGGGAATTTTTCGGCCGTTGGCTAGCTTTGCGCGTGGTTTCATAGCTGGGAGCTGGCTTCACTTGGAGAAAGGATTTAAGGTGCCATTTGGCGCGGTTTCAAAGCTGATGACGTCGGCTCGCTCCATGAGACCCCCCAGTTAGTGCATTCGTATTAAAATAACTTCGTGGAGCAATCATGAGGCGCTTGGTTGTCCCGGTGTTGCGGTGGTTGCTGTCGTTTCTGGTTGCTCTCGACTCAACCAACACAAATATGCGAACCAATTTTTGCGCGCTCGACTGCAAAGTTGTTAAACCCTTTGGGACATCTTGCCCTTGTATTCGTCGATGAAAGCGGAGTAAGTCTAATTAATGATGTCATAATGAGCTCTCTACCAATCTCGGGAGGCCCACCGCATGGTCGTTTTTGGTTAGGCACATTGCTACCATGGGTGTCAGACTAAGAATGCAGTAGTACAGGGTGTCACAAGAAAAAAAATTACAGGGTTTTTTTCTTTTACCAAAAAAATAAAATATGCATCGCCGAATGGTCATTTTCCGCCCAAAGGTAGCGCTAGAGGTTACAACGATACTTGTTCAAAAGTTACAAGTGATTTTCTAAAAGATTCAATGGGAAAATGGCGGCCGACGGGGTTGTCAAATACATGGGGCTCTGTGGCACCAGAAACCGAAAATGGGTCGAAAATGGGCTCCATTAAATTTCTAGAAAATCACTTATAACTTTTGAATGAGGTATCCGATCGGGCAGGAAATTTGGCATCTGGTTCTGACCCCTTGCGCTACCTTGCGGCGGAGAATGAGCGTTAGGCGATGCGTAGTTTTTTTGTTTTTTTTTTTTTTTGCGGTAAAAAAAAGAAAAACTAAATTTTTTGTGACACCCTGTCGATGCTTTGACGGCGAGTGCAAGTTATTTCTTTTTTGTCATCGATAAAAAATTGGCCCTTACAGGAACGCCATAAATTGTACAGATATGTTATTTATACAGAGTCATATATACGAATGTACGACAGCATATAGCGCCATTATAACCATATAAGAGGGCAAGTAGGGGCCGATCCGGCAAACAACAAAAAAAAAGTCATATATGGCACCAAATAAGGAATTAAATGACAAGAAAACGCCATGCCGCCAAATCGGGGCTGATACGGCGATATCCGGTATCCGAGGTTATTTATTTTATTTATTTTATTTATTTTACAATACTGCAGGCCAGTTCTCTGGCCCAAGCAGGAGGGGCAAAAAATGCAACATATGGGTGCACATGAAAAAATGACAAAAACAATAATACAAAAGAAGACAAGACCACTGCTGCGGAATGAATTATCGAATTAGGTTCCGTTATAATTCCTGAATGAAATTGGCTGACTGAATAATGGTTTCTGGTAGCAAGTTCCAGTCCGAAATAGTGCGCGGAAAAAAACTGTGCTTAAAGGCATTTGTTTTTGCGAAGATGGGCTGTAGTGCGTGATCCCTAGTGTGTCGTGTTTTTCTTGAAGTTAGTTGATTGAGATATGGGAGTGTATTTAGGCTTACTCTGGATGTCAGGATGTTGTAAAGAAATAAAATACGAGTCATTTTCCGACGTGTATCGAGAGGTGGTATTTGGTTATCCCTCATAAGTTCCGTGGGCGAGTCCAATGTATTGTATTTACTGAATATAAACCTAACTGCCTTTCTTTGTACAAGTATTAGGTGGTGAATATCCTTTTTATTGTGGGGATCCCAAATGACTGATGCATATTCGAGTTTTGACCTGATGAACGTATTGTATGCGAGGAGCTTAACACTACTGGGAACGTGTTTGAGCTTTCGCCTTAGAAAACACAATTTAGCGAAAGCTTTAGAGCAAATATTTGAAATGTGTGTAGACCAAATTAAACAATTAGTAATGGTAACACCTAGATATTATAGCTAGTGACCTCAGGAATGGCAATGTTGTGAAGCTGATACTCAAATGAGCTTATATGTTTTTTTCGTGTAATTTCTAGAAGCACAGTTTTTTTCAATATTCAAATCCATATCCCAAGCTTCTCACCAGTGCTCTATCTCGATAATAGGTTCTTGAAGCGCAAGATTGTCGTCAGCAGTGTTGATGTCTTTAAAAACAATACAGTCATCCGCAAACAATCTCATGGAAACAGACGAAGAAACCACTTCGGTTAGATCATTTATATAAATAAGAAACAGTAATGGTCCCAACACACTTCCTTGGGGCACGCCGGAAGTGACAGATAGAACGTTTAAAACATGGCCGTTAACATCAACGAATTGGGATCTATTTCTTAAGTAGGCACTTATCCAAAGAATAATGTAAGAGGGAAGTGCTATGCGTTCGAGTTTATAAAGCAGTTTTGCATGCGGCACCTTATCGAACGCCTTACAGAAGTCTAAAAAAAGAACATCGCATTGCCCTGAATCATCGAGTATCGCGAGAAATTCATGAACAGACGTAACGAGTTGCGTGACGGTGGACATTCCTTTCCTATATCCATGCTGCTTAGGCGATAAGATACCCTTTTCAGATAAGAAGCTTTTAATATAACCGGCCACGACATGTTACAATAACTTGCAGCAACTACAAGTAATTGAAATCGGCCTATAATTAGACACCAATAACTTATCCCCTTTCTTGTGAATCGGTACAACCCGAGCTCTATTCCAGTCATCTGGCACTACTCCGGTAAGTAAGGAAACTTGAAAAATCTTGGTCAAACATTCAACTAATTGCAGTGCATAACGTTTTAAAAAGGCATTGGGTAGACCGTCTGGACCAGAACTCTTTTTTACTTTCAGTTTACGCAACATTGACAAGACACCTTCGACTGAAATTACAGGAACCTCGAGAGAATTTATAGGAGGGGCTGGTGTCCCGTTGTCATCTTTTGGAATAAATACACTTGGAAAATATTGGTTAAAAATTGTCGTTATTTCCTTACCCTCGGTCACAAGGTTCCCATCCACTTTAATTTTTGTTAACACTTGTTTATTTGATCCCAGATAGCGCCAAAATTTCTGTGGGTCGCTTTTAATGAACTCATGAAGCGTAATATCAAAATAACGTGTTTTTGCTAAATTTACCATAGCCACAAGTTGTTTTTTTAAGTTCCTCAAAGTACTCTGATGCAGTGTTATGTTGTCTTCTACGACGCTTTAATTTACGCTTAATCTGAATCATTTCTCGGCTAATCCAGGGGTTTTGACGTTTATTTTGTACTTTCGTCGAAGGGACAAAGTGTTCGACGGAAAACTTTATAGCTTTCTTAAAATGTTTCCACAAGTCCGAAACGCTTTGCTCGGAGTTAATACTTAACTTATCATCAAGGTAATCGATTATGTCAATATCGTTAGCTCGTTCATAGTCTTTGCCTTATATAGGCCGATATTACTGCCCGATATGGCAATTTGCTTCCAAATGTCTCATGTCTTACTCATATTTCTACTTTTATGGCAAAGTTATATGGCCCGTATTTCGCACCGCCACTACAAACATTTGACAACGAAAGCTCCCGTCCGTTCACGCGCACAAAAAACGAGCCCAGTATTACACCGCACCCAAAGTGTGTGACTGTCTCACCCGGTGGCAGCAGAGGCTAAAAAATTACGAGCGCCATGACAGCGCACTTTTGGAGCCACTTGATTGGCCCTGTCGATTCGTAGCTTTGACTGCGGTCAAACTTAAGTCGAAAGGAAGCATACTTCCCTACTGAAAAAGATTATATGAATTTATTTCTGATATGTTTATTGGATACCTTTTTCACATCAGAACTTATTATTTCATATCTGTTTCATATGCCGCATATCAGTTACACTAGGCTAGGTGGCGCTGTACCGCCCAATTCATGTGCTACAAAAAATACTTTTATTTACTAACGCCACCATGTAAATACATTACGCATACCACTAGCGTCAGCTGAACATATATGCATTGAGCGCATACACACAGACGGCACAACAAACATGAATACAACAGCACACCAAATAACTACATCCGAGTTCTGTGTTTCCGGCTTTTATACAGGTAGTTTTATAAGTACGGAGTTTTTTGGTGACCACCTAGGCATTAAATAATATTTTCAGCATGTTGGATATTTTTTTTTTTTTTTGTAATGCCATACCTTTGAGAGTATTTTGAGCGGCTCGGGGGATGAATCTCTTAAAAAATAGAAAACGCTAATGCCATAATTATTTGAAAGCCAGTAAATCAAGCCGCTCCACTGCGGTTCCAAGCCACGTGTCTGTTTTCCCGCGCGGCACGTCGTATACTGAAAAAAAAAATTATATGAATTTATTTCTGATATGTTTATTGGACACATTCATATCAGTTGGCATATGTTGCATATCAGTTCTTATATATCGCATTTCAGTTTTTGAGTATTTCATATCAGTTTCATATATGGCATATCAGTTCTTAAATATTTCAAATCAGTTTCATATGTCGCATATCAGTTTTTGGATATTTCATATTAGTTCTTATATAGGTTCATATAATTTTTTTCAGGAAGGAAAGGCCGGTTCAAACATATAGCGGAGCACTAATGGCGAATTCGCGTGGTCAATCGTCGGCAACTTATTTTGCCGGAAAACCGGCAATACTGTTCGCGTGGTCAGTTTCCGGCCGGCGCGACCGTTCGGGTGGTGGTTCTCCGGCAAGCACCGGCAACTTTCCGGCGCCTTTTCCGCCCGAGCTCCGAACGGCCGGGCGAGTGGGCGCCAGACTGTATCCGGTGTCGTCACTTCTGAAATGAGAGAGAAGGTCAGTGAGAAAAAAAAAATGAACGAAAGAACGAAACTGATCTGAAGTAACTTTAGCAGCCGCTACGAAAGTCAATCCAAGTCGTTGGGACATGAGTGACGGCGGCGACAGGCTCTCGCTAGCGGTGTCGCGCGGGCAAGAGGCGAAGTAAACTGCCGCCGTCTGGCGTTTCGTGTTCGGGTGGTGAGAGTCACGTGGTGTGCCGCCGGCGCGTTTCTGGTTGCCGGTTCCGCCGGCTCGTTCTCGCCGGCAACTGACCACCCGAATTCGCCATAAGTCAGCGCCTATGAGCGCTGGAAGCAGCGCTCATGTGGAACCGACTTGCGCGAGCTGCTGAAGCGCTTTCACCGCGCTTCAGCAGCGCGGTGAAAGCGCTCTCACTCTCCATGTGCCGTGCTTGCTTCTGCGGAACAGCGCATGCACTGCAATTCCGTTGTTGTTGCTTTTCCTTTGGAAGTGAAAGAAGAGGAAGTAAAGTAGCCGCTTTCCAAGCAGAGGGTCGGACAGACAATCCAGGGGCACGGACTTTGAGCGACTAATTGATTGGGTACGACCTCATCGCTTTCTATTCGACATGCCTGACCCTGGTTTCAAAAACACGCGAGTTAAAAAAATAATCACATTCGGAAGAGCTCTGTACCCCGGTCAATCAGCCTGAGAACAAGGTCCGCCGGGGACCCGTCGGTATCTTTGTGGCGAAAAAGATTCCGCACCTATTTGGCTCTTCAGGGTGTTAAGCCGTCCACACTCATATCCAATAATTGCGTATGTAACCGCATTGTTCGCGTTTCTATTAAAACATCCCATTAGTCCCGCCATTATGCTGCTGAAAGCTCACCCAACCACAGGAACCGGAACCGCAGTTTACGCGGCACGCGCTAATACGCAGCAGTAATCGCGGTTCAAGAAGCGACAAGAAGGCGCTACTGAAGTGCTAACAAGGCGCTAGTGAAGCTCTAACAAGGCGCTACAAACAAGGCTACTAACAAGGCGCTACTAAAGCGCTAACAAGGCTCTACGGAAGCTCTAACAAGGCGCTACAAACAAGGCTACTAACAAGGTGCTAATCACGCGCTATATTAGAACTGTCACGCGAAAGTAAGCGCCACACGAGCGTTGTAAAGAGCGCTGACGTGGCGCTGATGTGTCGCTTCGCTGTATGTGTGAACAGGCCTTAACGAAATACATCGGGTTTGATTCGATGCGTTTGATTTCCGAATCGAGGCATTTGCATATGGGCCGATTCGATACTATGCGGGCAGCAAGTCGTCTGCTTTTTCCGCAGGGGTTGCGGTGACGTCGGAACAATGCCAAGTTCTGATTGACTTTTGCTGGAAGGATGAAGGTAGACCTCTTTTCTAGGTGCCTCGAGGTCTACCCACTATTTTTTTTTACGTTATCCAATAAGAGCTTGGCGTTCTGACATCATCGCCACCGCTGTACAAGAAGCAGACGAACTTGCGCCTCGTAGACACAACGAGAGCTTGAGAAACGCAGCGGGTGGCCAGTCCCAAGCGCCAATTGTTATCACTCGATCGCTGCACCAGATGGCTGCACCAGCCGATGGGAACGCGGCAGAACCAATCATAAAGCTGGAAGTGCGCAAATAATATAACGAATACTTGCTCTTTTTTTTAAGGGCTTGGTCACTATATATTTTTTGAGTGGAAGCGCTTCTCTCACATTAATGGGAACGCAACCATCAATGGATAGATGGATGCTATCGGCTCTACCCCTTATGACGGGGCGGTAGCTCGCGCCACCTATAGCCTAGAAACCAAAAATATGATTCTTCCCCTCACCCTTCTTAATCAATTTCCTTCCCCTCTGTATTTTTCTAACTATCACCAGGCAGGATTTCTAAGTACTCGGTTGGCAGATCATCGGGGAAAGTCTCGTGGTGGCCCGCGTCAGTATTAGCGGGGTTCTTCTACCGTTACCAAAGGGACATTGATCCACACTTAAACGTTAAATAAGCTTGACTATAATTGATCATAGAAGAGTTTTGTCGATTCATATGTATGTTTAGATTGATTATCTTGATTCGAGGTGGGCTGAGCTGTTAGTGTGGTACCTCGTGCCTCTGCTCAAACAGTTACTCCTGTCTGTATTTCACTCCTAAATAGACCTTTTAAACAAGATGATGATGGAACTCTCGAGATTTGGGATTAGTCCCCACGTTTCATTCGAAGACGCTAACTTCGGGGTGATGACTCCGCAAGCGACAAGTGATTTGAGACAAGCCGCGGGGTACTACGTCAAACTCCAGCCGAACGCAACACCAAGTACTGTGCAGTCTCTTCTAAGGGTAAGTTATATTTTTTTTTAATTTCTAGTAAGGGCCAGTTCACAGATTTTCGTTCGCCTACGACGGAGTTGTGATTTCTTACGATGAAAGGACGTACCGGCACGCTTCTGCTTTCTATGATCTGGCCCCGGAATTGTACTTCACTGGAGCGAGGGGTCTTCTCTATTTCCCAGGGAAAATGCCCGTACTATCAATGAGAAATGAGTGTTTACTGCACTGTCAAAGGTGTTACAAGACAATTGTGAACGTCTATTTGGCGAAATAATAGTAACCATGCGGAAATCGCACGTGTTCCGTAACTATCGGATAGATAGCGCCAGTGCTTTTTTTTTTTTTTTTTTTTGCAATAAATTACAAGATGTTTTAACGGGATAGCCGTGTAGGAGCTAATGTCGCAAAAAATCCGGCGTCGGCGTCGGTGGGATCAATAAATTTCAAAATACAACGCGCGCTGTCACGTGTGACTTCAAACGTGACTCTGACATCGTTGCCCTATCGAGCCGCTAAATTTGTCGGGAAAGTTTTTCGTTAGTTTTAGCGGAAAATTTTGAGAAACTGAATTTGTGTATATATAGGTCTCGAGATAATAATTTTCCCGATAAATTTAGCGTTTAACGGAAAATGCACGTACCGACAGAACGGACGGACAAAATTTTGGGATGGGGGATAGCCTTATATTAGCAGAAAATCTTCTAGCCAATCTTAGCGGAAAATTTTCTCGTCAAATTTAGCAGAAAACGCTTCCACCAATATTGACAAATATTTTGCCGCAAAATTTGGCGGAAAATCTACCTTCAAAATTTATCGGAAAGCATTCCCGTCAAAGTTATCAGAAAATTTTTCAACCAAATTTAGCGGAAAGTTTACCGACAAATCTAGGGAAACACTGTCCCTCCATATCTAGCAGAACATTTCAAGCCAAATATAACGAAATCTTTTCCCGACAAATCTTAGGAAAAATTTTCCGCTAAATTTAACGGGTCCACAAGGTCATGACGTCTCAGCCACGTGACACGAAGTCACACGTGACGCTACCGACTAGAGTACGCACACACGCTTGCACGGCTTGGGAACCAGGCGGGTTTATATGGAGACTTTGCCAACGCAACCCGATAACGCTATCTCGTTCCACCCTTAAAGGAGAAGCTTCAGCGTCCCCAAATATTTTTATGCACTCGGTAGTAAACAGTCGCCACTGGGTAAACCAGCCTGAAAAAGCTGCTAAGCTAGAGGTGACAGTAAAGTAGTAGCTGACTGTGGAAGTCCGATGCCCCTTCTCATCCTTCGGGGGGTTAATTTGCCCCAAAACGGGTATCATCTCTAGGAATGTATTTGTGTCTCGGCTTACAGACCTCACATCAACTGTGAGTTCATAAAAGTTGTGTTAAATAGCGCAAAGGTTAGACAAAGGACAAGGAAAAGAACATGTAGACAGGACAAGCGCTAGCTCACAACTGGCGTTTTAATAGAAATGAAGAGAAGGAAGGAGCATATAAGTACACCGAAAAAAGGAAGAAAGAAGATTTATAATAAAAGGAGAAAATTGAAAAATATATACAAAAAAGAAAGAAAAAAGAAAGAAAGACGGAACAGCGTAACTAAATTAATTGCGGGGAATATATCGACATTAAGGATAAGACTATAGCTTAAAGAAAGAAGAAGTTGAAAAAACTAGAAAATCCCGCTGAATCAACCTCAAGTTGGCTACCGAAGGGAAAATAATTCTTTGTCAGGTAATTCCACCGATGGTGCACTCACACAAGCGCCTTCCTTTTCCTTGACGGTTAAGGCCTCCTATATTTCTCGTGAAGTTTTGTCTCGGAACCGTTGTAGGATTTCGGTTTTTTCAGGATCGGTTGGCACTTACATACCCTAACATGTACTGCGAGATGCCCTGCTGGAGTTGACTTGAGTGAGGTGGCGCGTTCCCTCAACCTGGTGTTGACGCAGCGGCCTGTCTGACCGACGTATAGCTTGCAAAATTATTTCTGTTATTTTCTATTAAAACGCCAGTTGTGAGTTAGCGCTTGTCCTGTCTACATGTTCTGACCCTTGTCCTTTGTCTAACCTTTGCGCTATTTAATTTTTATATCATGCATATCCAACTGGCCCACCTCAATATCTTAGTGCCAATTCTATGCACTTCTAAAGATATAAGACCATGCCTTGATGCATGTCAGTATTGATAGAGATAGGCGCGCCCCTTGTGAGGCTGGGTAGAAGAAATTGCATTAATTTGATGCATGTGGTTGAATGTATATAATTTTCGTGCTTTACGTCGGCTCCAGTGTGTACTGTTGGTTAATGTTTCGTCTCTACGAGGTCGCTCGTTAGATCCGAGAAGGTTTCACCACTGTATTTAAGTTATTTGTCGGAGAAGTGGTCCGCTCACTTTAGTTCTGGTTTTGTTGCAGACTCTTTCAGCGATATTTAATCGGCATACATTTATAGTGCACCTCCATCCGAGTGATCTCAGCAGACTCGCTTCAATGTAAGTTTGATGCGATGCGCCGCCTCTAATAAAGCGAATTTTTATTTGTAATTTACACATACGGATGCTGGCATTTGGCAAAAGAATTGTCCTAGTAGTGTCGTTATGCTTTGCTCCCCTATTGAAAAAGGCCAATATGAACTCGGCTTATTGGAAATATTGTATTCCAATGAAGTTGATGGAAACCAATAAAAACTTATTGTGATCCGATTAACCCAATACGCACGATGGGAATTCATATCGGAGCACAATATCCCGATATAGTATGTGGTTATTGGTATACAACAGGATATTGGAGCACAATATCCCGATATAACTTGCGGTTATTGGTATACAACACGATATCGAAGCACAATATCCCGACAGAACTTACGGTTATTGGAATAGAATACGACACCGCGTGCATATTGGTGACCGACATGGACATACCGCGCGGCCACACGATATATAAATATCGGTCGTCGATCACGGGCCCAAAGGAGAATACAATATCGCGTGGATAAATCTCAGAACGAATTCCAAGTTACCAACATGAATTACGTCGGCATATACCGCGGACTAAGAGGATACGTAACACAGTCTTGATCGCCCGTGAAGCAACATGTGGATATCGGTACGCCCACATATACGACATCGCGTGAATGATATTGTAGAACAGCAGGAGTTACCATACGGCAATACGAGAGAGAACGATATTGGAGGTGGATACACACAGAACACAAACGTTCCGCGTTGCAAACACATTCACATTGATCGAAAGCGCAAGTGTACGTACGGCACACAGTACACACAGCCTCGAGCGCTTGAAATGCTAGACAACCACCAAACCATTCAAAATAACTAGCTGGGACACTCGCGACCTACCTTTCAATGAGAAAGCCCAATAACGACGTGCTCATTGGAGTGATCGTTTTCAAACAAATGCTTATTGCAGTTTTAATACAACAAAAGTTAGGTTACCCATGTTGGAACCCAAATCGAACGCGATACGTGACAATGTCAGTTCGCACGATAAACTAATGAGGATTAATGGGCTTGACAGGTCACGTGCTTCTTACCCGCACATTTATCGATATTGACCCACCTTTCTGGGTAATCCTACGTCGTACACAAAATCCACAACCACACACGAGCACATTTCACCCACCACTCTTCTTCGCCTGTTTCGCAAGATTCACACACTGTAAAAAACGGCGGGAAAAACGCGTGCATTTGCACCATTAAACGATACGTTACAGACTCGTTTTATGAGAAAAGTTTCCATCGTCAACCCGCGCGCGCGAAAGCTCGAGCGCTCGAGCTTCGGAGGCAGTTCGAATTCCGAAGGGAGGCGAGCCGAGCAAGCCGCGAGTAGCCCATCGAGCCAGACAAGCAGCTGAGCGAGCCGCCGAGTGGCCGAATCCGCCGATCCAGCCAAGCCTAGCCAAGCCGCCGAGATTACGCGATTGCGCCATTGCGCAGCGACCGCGACCGCGCCAACCCGGCGAGACAGCGGCGATGGCGGGACCGACGGATAACGGCTCGTCAAGTTCGTCGCGCACTTTGCTTGTGGGTTCCAAGTGAAACCAACGCACTTTCAATCGCTTCGAAAGGTACGTATATACGACTTTATTACTTGCAGCATTGAGTGCTTTGGTATACACAGATCAAAGTGAACACTGAAGGACAGAAGGGAATCAGGGATACATGATGTTTTGAAATCGCAGCTTATTTGAACGCATGCGTCCCCTGCTGAAAGCGTCTGGCTGTGCTCTGTTGCAGACGTCATTTCGACTGCGTGTACTCTGATGTAACTTCAGTCAGTGTTTACACTCAGCTAGCTATCACTCGGCTTGTTATCTCATGTGCGAAATAGACGTAGAAACCAGCGCCTCGTCTCTTTCGGATATTGAACCTCCAGCCCCCTGGCTCCCAGCGTGCTTACCGGCGCAAACCGTTCGACGTGTTGGATTATTGGGCTCGTTCGAAGAGGCGTTGTTTAACGCTCGCGAGTCGCCGAAGTGTTACCGGAGCTTCTCTTTACGAAAGTCGCGATCGACGCTGGGCTCTGAGCTCGTACTTTTTTCTTCCCTGGTAGACTAAGAGTGCCGACCATTCATCTGTGGTGCGGACTGGCGCCGTACGAAGTTGAGAAAAGCTAGCGAGTCTGTCAGATTTTCGTGACGCCGCCCAACTGCTCTGCTATCGGCTGCGCTCAAAAAATAAGGTAAAAAAAAAAAAAAACGCGTTTTATAATTTTCAATTTTTTTTTTTTGGCCATGTTTTATTTCAGTCGCCGCAAAGTAAATCGCGGCCGTACGTCGGTTGACTCCCGATTACTGTCTCTACATCGTAGATTGTCTCACCACAATGGTGCCTCGTTGGTGTGATCTTATTCTGATATCGTTACATCTTGCTTTTTCATCTTGGCACACTTCTAGACGACCTTCTACACGTTGCACTCCTTGTCGACATGTCGCTGGTGTTAGAGACAAATCTGAAGTCGCTGTTTGCTCACTCCTTGGTGCACATATTTCATGTTCAACATCAGGTATCTGAAGGAGGCGCCATGAAACCCTGGAGTTTGTTTAGAGGTACCTCAACATACTGCATTCAAGTGTCGTTTTGTGTGTTATAGTTTCCTACAAAACCAAATTGCACTTTGTTCGTAATATACCCTATAACTGTTCACTACTATTAAAGTTACTATGAAACATTGGCCACGAGAGGTGACTCGGCCAACGCAGCCTGAAAATTCCTCGCATAATTTTTTTCATGGGTCATTTTGGACATTGACAAATTTTTTTGTGAATAATGAATGTTATGCACATGTGTTCTACTTTTCGTACAGGTACTTCAGTTAAACCCCAGCAAAGGCAGCAAGACAGTCTCATGGGGTCACACCAAGGTTAACTGCATGCCTGCTTGAGTCCCGAGTCTTGTCACCAAACTTCACTGAACATAATGGTACATTCCCTTTCCTTAACTTTTTTTTCTGAAATGTGTTTTTTTCATTGTTGCTTTTTTCTATTGAGAAAGGGGTAGTACAACGTTTAAACACCCAATGTTTTTTTTTATTTCTGTAAAATGTGTAGTAGATCGTTTAAACACCCAAGCGTTCATAAATTGTCTCTGTACCAGACAATAGGGTGCCTTATACTCTGTTTCATACTTAGCGTGCAACGCTGTCAAAGGTACTAAAGTGGTGCGCATGAAAAAATAGAAAAAGTGTTACTCCGCGCGTTTCGTGGACGAGTGGTAGAAGGCGCTGCTCTGGCGATATTGACGTCTCAGTGGCCGTGATTTGAACCCGTTTTACGCGCAAAGCTTTTTTTTTAGTTTTTTTTTTTGTTTGTTTTTTTAGACATACTTTTTGTGCAAGATTGTGCGCATTGACGAAGTGCACATTTCAGTTCCTCCTTCTTGATTTTTATTTATAAGTCGCCGAGAGGCCGGATTTCTACCATCTGGTCTGCCGCTTTGCAAGTGTTATTTGCCTCCAGCACCGAATTATATTTTTCTTTCGTGCAGCGTGGAATAAGGAATCGCCCTGATAGCGGCCTTGTCCCAAAATTTATAATAAAACGTTAATAGACAATAGTTGTGGCCTGTACAGTTTATTTTGAAATAGCTGTCATGGGTAGGAATCTCCCTCTCGGAGCACTTGCGATGCACCTTCAGGCGAATGGCGTTCTGTGTGAACTCGTCATGCTTGACGGTCCCCGTGCTCGAAACTTTCACGTTGCGAGGTCTTTGCTTCGGGGACGCCACCTTGCCAGATAGGCACTGCGCCTTGCACTTCGCGACAGTACAGGGCACACTCCAGTGTCGTTACTGGCCGTCTCCAGGACTTCACGACCGAATTCTCCGGGGAATGTGTTCTTATACTCCCGTACACATTGGCGATCATCTGCTTGCACTCTTTCAAGATTTTCGCTCAACGAATCTTCGAAAACATCCGAGCAGGAAAGGTACTTGAGTTTGCTGCGTAAGACGCCATCTTCTCAAAACCAGCCAGTGCCACACAACCCGAAAACCCACAGCGGCTGCCACACGGATGAACACGAAAACAATTTAAGGTGGTTTACATTATCTTTTCCTTTTTCTTGAAAAACATTTGTGCTCCGTTGAAATCATAACGCCAATATCAGTTACTAGCCCCGAGGAGGCACATTTTCCGACTTTTTAAGATTTTTCTGCAGGGGACGCACTATCTTATGGGGCGAACGTAGGCACGGTCAGCAATGCAAACCGGTGCGCTAGCTTTGACTGCGTTGCACTCTATGTATGAAACAGAGTATAGGATCGCTTCAGACGGGGCAACCTTTCCAGCAATTTTGGGGCTGCTGGCGGGTTGTTCCCTAGTTTTCCCTAGATCGACACGAGTTGCTGAGATTGGGTCCGGCTCGAAGCGGACGAGCAACTCTGATTACTCGGAGATGTTTGAAGCGGCAGCAGCCAATCAGGAATGCAATATTTTCACGTGACACCCCTGTGGTCGTGATGATGAGAACTGAGGACTTAGTTCTGGTTTGAAATGGATCATTTTTGAAAATAAACTGTTTCAAAAAGACGAGTTAGTATTCTCAGCCCAATTTAAAGATATAAAAACATGTTTTTAGGATATAACTGTGTGTCTAAATACTGTAAGAAAAATAAAATTTCATGATGATGATGGCAAGTCGTAGCAATTCGGTTGCTGCATGTGAACGCGGGCGGCCCGTGTTGCTGGTGTTGCGACATGAAGTTGCTGGGCGAAATTGTTCCGTCTGAAGCGGGCTTTAAGGAACTGAATTCAAGGGCCGTGGAGCTCTGGGGGCAAGCCCACCTGGAAATATTTTTTTTTTCTTTTTTGCCTTTTTTAGTATTTAAATAGATATATATATATACATATATACTTTTTTTAAGTTTTAACTTATAGATGCATAATTTACACGCTAATTCAATATCAGAAGCGCATTTATTCACACTCTGTGGCTTTCTAGTGCTTGCAATAGCTTCTCGGTGAGCTAATGCCAGCTCTGCAAAGGGAGAGGGATCTTCCCACGCTTTGCAGGCTGTAAAGCTGTGGCTTGCACAGCTCTAGTGTGTCACACCTCGCTCACTGGCTCCATCGCGAAGCATAGGTGCTGCATGAGTCGCGCCACACCGTAAGCCCAAAAAACGGTTGGGTGACAAACCTGGGACCATTTGTCACTGCACTCAGCTATGGTATGGTGGCATGGTCGGGGCATGAAGCAGGGGTACAGCTTGGAAATGCTGATCTTCATGACATTTTAAACACATTTTTCATTACTTTTGTGTCGAGTTGTCAGCATTCTAAAGGTGAGAAAGCAAGCAGCAGCGACAGCAAGAAAAGAAAAATTTAAGACCGCTTTCACCAAGAATCAATTACGAGCACTAGAAAGGCACGGAGTGTAATTAAAACGCTCCTAAAGGTGAATTAGCGTATAAATTAAGTACTTGTGCCTCAAAAATACAAAAAAAACAATGTAAATATAGTTATAAGGATAAAAATATACACCAGGAGGACTTAAACCAAAACTACAGTCTGTAAGTTTGAAATTTGACACCTTAAACCACTTGGCCACCACCCAGTTTCATTTCCAGGTCGTTCATCGAGGTATATGAATTTTGTTTGCAGCTGTCGGCTGCAAGAGAGATTGCCTTCTTTTCATCTACTTTACTATTCCCACCAAATATGACAAGTGATAAAGAATAGAACCTCATTTGGTTGGCCGAGGCACTGTGCTTGCATCAAGGCAAACTAGCCTGTCTTGCTGTGTTCATATTTTGTTTCATCATCCGTTTAGGATTCTGTTGTCGCTCATCAAAAGAAGAAAACAAAAAAACTGACTAATTCTGACTTATTCTGGTGTGCAGGTACCCTTGGCCGTAAACTCTGCTAAATGGGGCAAAATATAGATACTTTTTTTAGCAAATATGCATCGTTTTAGCAAAATGAGCTACACTATTTGACTAACGTGAAACAGAACGAGCCTCTCCACTTGGGTCTTTTTTCATCTCTCGCAGACACTATTTCCTGCTTTTTGTGGTTTGTATCAGACTTTTGTATTCTGTCCGGCCAAAGCATCTGTGTTACACTAAGACTGGGTTCTTTAGGATATCTACAGGTATTCTTCGCAGCAAATGGCTTCCAATCAGGAACACGAGTTCGTTCTCGGCCACCGAGAGCAAGTATTTTCAAGGTGAGCTATTGCCCGCCTATGAGTTTTGTATTTCATTCCTCTTGAATGCCATAACTTATGTGTAGTGGTCTTGCATTAGTATTTTGTTTTCTCTCTTCTGCAAAAACACCCAAGTTTGACTAAGACCAGGTTCTTTCTCATACATGCAGGTCTTGGTGGCAAGCACCAGCCAATCAAGGCCAGAAGTTTGCTCTTTGCCGCGCATGGCAAGTGTTTTCAAGGTGAGTGATTGACGCCTGTCTGAGTTGTGCGTTTCATTCCTCACAGACACTCTATTTCCTGTCTGTATAGTGGCCTTGTTTCAGGCTTTTGTGTCTCTGTCCGGCCAAAGCATCTGTGTTAGACTAATCTTTAGGATATGTGCAGCAATTCTTGGCAGCAAGTGACTGCCAATCAGGAACACGAATCTGTTCTCGGCCACCAAAAGCAAGTATTTTCAAGGCGAGCTATTGCCCGCCTGTATGAGTTTCAGCATTCATCAAGGAGCGCAAAATCAAAGCCCGGGGGTTGGCCATTGCAAAAATGTTGACTCGGAAGCGCATAGGGAGGAAGCTTTATAAAAGTATCCACCTGCTTCTACAAGACAAACCAAAACTAAGAATGTGGGTTCCATTTGAAAAAAAAACAAAACAACATTGTCAGCCGGAGTTAACTCGGGGGCGGCACTGAGCAAACAAGCCACGGTAGAGTATGCTTGGTTCAGGCGTTTGTAGGGGTAGTAGATAACTCGATGTTTTTTAAAAAAACTTTTTTTTTTTTCTAAAAGTGTGGTGGTCGAATATTCAGGGATGGGCATTGAGTCGGGATGTTAAGGTAAAAATTTCATCCACATGCGGGGATTCATGTGCCTTGTCCCCCTAGCGAGGGGGACAAGGCCTTCAAAATTTTGGGTTCGCAAAAGGGGTGCGTCAGTATTGACGTCTCATTTTACATCATTCGTCTCAATTTAAAACACGCTATAAATGACATGCCTGAGATTCGTTTGGGTGTACTTCCTCTTAGCAAGTATATGGTTCTGTCTCAAAAAGGTCTAATCTGATGTTGACCGCTGCTCAGGTCTCCACCGACGATTCATCAGGACGAGACCCGACCGGGACACTAGGGAGGAACGGCTTAAGCAAGGGAGGCTACATATACGACAGCTTCTTGCGGACAAGAAACGAAAATAGATAGATGGTGTGTGTTTCATTTGCTAGGCCTTTTGGCGTGCACATTATGTTTGTTATGTTTCAAGATTCCTGCAGAGTTCGGTTTCAACTATTGTAAAATACCGAGCATGCGTCCACGTCGCAGAAGCGCCTACCCTCTGATTCGGAACGATCCGCAAATAAGCAAAGGGCATACCAGACACCCATCCACCTGTTTTGAGCCATGCTCAAAATATTGAAAGAGCACATCAAGCGCCAGGTGCTGTGGCGCCTTTGCCACAATAGCGCCAGTCGCAGGGCTGACAGATCCGTGACTGGCGCAAGCCATGGCATGGCCTTTGGGAACAAGGGAATCGAGATTAAAGAAGTAGCGCAGAAATTGGAGGCGAGTGGTGAAGGTGAGCAGAGTTAACAGAAAACAAGGATGAAGGGAGTTCCGTCGCATGAGGCATCTGTGTCCCGTGCATGTAATTTTGAGTGTGCTGTAGGTGGCTACCCAAAAAAATTGTTACTTGGACGTAACTAATCGCAAACCTCTCTTGCAGTTTCCATGGCCCACAAGCCAGCCGGCGCCAGTTCATTCTCGTTCAAAGGTGAGGATTCTAGATTTTCTAGATTGCTCTGAAGCAGCAATACTGAAGCCAGAGAAGCGGTACGGCATATTTAATTGACAGAACGACTGGGGACGCTTTCACTGAAGCTTGTTTTGCTGCAATACACGTGTGCATTGCAGCAAAACAAGCTTCAGTGAAAGCGTCCCTACTCGTTCTGAGCTCCGTCAATTAAAGGTGCCGTACCTCTTGTCTGTCTGGCTTCAGTGTTGCTGTAGGCGACAAAACGTGTGCCCAGTTTTGTCACAAGAGGCATATTATGTCACGCACATGTAATTTTGAATTTATCCGGCTTAGTGTGCTGTAGGTGGCTGGTCAAAGAAATTGATACTTGGACGCAGCTAATCGCAAATTTTTCTGGCAGTTTCCACAGCCTAAGAGCTAGCAGGTCCCAGTTTGCTTTTCTTCAAAGGTGAGAATTCCAGATTCCCGAAGGAGGAATACTGAGGCCATATGACCGGTACAGCATTTTTAATTGACGGAGCTCAGAACGACTGGGAGCTCCTGCATTGAAGCTTATTTTTCTGTAATACAAGCGGGCGACATTGACACGTGCCCAGTTACGTCGCAAGAGGATATCTATGTCCCGCGCATGTAATTTTGAATCTTTCAGACTTAGTGTACTTTACGTGGCTACTCAAAGTAACTGCTACTTGGACGCAATTAACCGCAAATCTCTCTTCCAGTTTCCACGGCCTACAAGCAAGCAAGCACCAGTTCGTTTTTCCTCAAAGGTGAGCATTCCAGATACTCTAGTTAGGTGCGAAGCAGGAATAGTGAAGCCAGACGAGCGGATACATATATTTAATTGACCGAGCTCAGAATGACCTGCGGCAGTGGCATTGAAGCTTATTTTTCTACAATCAAACGCAGACATAATTTTGAATCCACCCGCTTGGTGAAGGATTGCTACTTGTCGCAAACTAATCACAAATTTTTATTTTGCAGTTTCTATATAACTACAGCTGGCAGGTGCTGTTTTCATTAAGGTGAGGATTTCACATTCTGTTTTCAAACATCAAGTTTTTGAATGAGAGTCCTAAACAATTAACTTTCTTTTGCAGTAAATGCCAGATCCTCCAGTTCAGGAATATGTTAAATATATTTGGTATGGATAAGTCCAGTGTTTTGCTTCTTTATTCACAATTTCACAACAGCAACATTTTTTAAATTTATCACTCAGAAATGCACACAAGAAGAGACTGCGTTGCAGAGAAATGTTGCGCTGAACGTGATATTCCAACTCGTATATAGTTTTATTATTAGCCGATATAATATATTGGATTCCAATATCCATAATACGCTGAGTATATTGGAATCGTAAACCCTTATTGGATCCCCATACGACACATGGGGATCCAATAAGGGTTTATACGGTATTGGATTCCAATATTTTCAGTGTATTATGGATATTGGAATCCCATAACAAATCCTTATTGTAATACAATACAATAAATGTAATGTTTTCCAATACACTGTCTATATTGTATTGCAATACAATAAAAATATATTGTTTACCAATATCCATAATACGCTGTTTATATTGGGGTTTTCCAATAGGGTCTACTGACATTTAAACGATATACGAGGGCGATTTAAAAACTGTCCACCTTTCGGCTGTCAATTTTTTTTTTATATAAAAACCTTCACGATCCCAATCTTCTCATGGATTGTTGCATAGCAAAAGTAGTGCCTATTTGAATATAATGTTTCGCATCATGCGCTGTCACTCGCCTATCCGACAAAAGCAGTTCACGTGCAAGCTCAATGTTGTCGTCAGTCATGGGCGCACACGGGCGCCCAACTCCTTCTTTACGGCTGACACTTGTGCGCCCTCTCTTGAAGTGTTGTATCAGACCAGCACACTTCTTTGTGACAAAACACTTGGATACATATTGACACTAGACGCCCCTTCAGACCGAAAAACCTACGCGTCTCCCAGTCGTACCAATGAGAGGCTTCTCACACTCCATTCACAACTGAAGAGACTTAACGCATGAAAACATGCGCAGAAGACTGGAGAAACCGCGACCTTATAGACCCAATGCTGATAAGACAGTGCGGCCAATATAAGTTTTAATGTTAATAGTGCATGATGTTTCAACCAATTGCGTATTACAGCTTCGATATGAGCTCTCTATTACAGCAGCACAAACTGGTAGGGTCTTATTAGTTTCTCCTTTTTTTATAAATGTGAGATGGTAGCTTGCAATTTCGAAGTTCTGAAACTGCAATAGGTTGGTGTCTAAGCGCTGCTTGGTAAGGGCCTGACGGATGCCTTTCTTACACGGGCGCCTCAACTGTCGTTGAGCCAACGATAGTTGGCATCCCCTATCTGTCATTCAACCCAAATGAGTTGGCCAGTGCTACGCGGTACATATGACCTCAGCTGAGCCACACGTCATGTGATTTTAGAAAGAGAAGCAGATGTTTCTTGGTATTCAGAAATAAAGAGCAGAATAACAACATTTCTTGTCCCCAGAAACATTTTACCGCAAAAAAAAACAAAACAAACAAACACGAATACAATGTTAAAAAAAAATATTAATAGGTTCTAAATTTGAGGGAAAACACCTAAATCGTCGTCATTTGGTCTCCAAGATCTTGAATATCGAGACTATTTTTCGAGATGACACACGCAGGCAGCAGAAAATACTTTTCAAAGTTCAGCTAAAGTCTCTCCTTCCC
The DNA here is from genome assembly GCF_016920785.2 of Ixodes scapularis. Taxonomy (NCBI): domain Eukaryota; kingdom Metazoa; phylum Arthropoda; class Arachnida; order Ixodida; family Ixodidae; genus Ixodes; species Ixodes scapularis. The sequence continues at coordinate 285,197 of NW_024610076.1, read as the reverse complement.
GGAGCTTGACGTCATATTCAGAGCTTTCCGAATCCACACACTCCCGTATCTTCAGTGCCTATCAAAGCTATGCACAAGCATTCTCGCTATTAAAAAAAAAAAAAAAAAGATGCAAAAAAAAAAAAAAGAAACAAACAAGAAAAAAAACGTCCCGACTCGTGTCAGTGCTGGGGAATGTAGAAAGTCTTCACTGGCTGCCATATCTGTGTGCGCTGCATGCTGAGCGCGAGCTGAAGACTAGCTTCCGCAGTTATGACTCCAAATTCCAACGCCGCGAGAATGGACGCTCTCGTTTTGTGCTCCGCGTAATCCATCGAAATTCTCGGACTGGTGAGCCATCCGCCGGAAATATGGACTTCATCGGTACCCGAATTCATCCAGCCTCACTTTGACACCAAAATAATCATCGGTGAGTTTATATTTTTGGATCAACGACCATTTTCATCTTCGAGGCGGCGGCGATGGCGTCCTTGAGCCTTGTTTAGCCTGTAGCCCAGCGCGGCCCCCCGCTATGGCGGACGCCGCGTCGGAGGCGTCAACGCTGCCACCACCTGCCTTATAACTCTTCGAACGATACTCAGACGCCGCAAGCATCGACGACGAATCGGACTCAACCCCCCCCCCCTAAAAAAAAACTTCATCCAGATATGAATCACGGATTGATAACGCCCATCAAAAACAAAAAAAAAAAAAACAGCGCCTTGTGGCTCCACCGCAGCACGAGCTCCACATCATTTTAGTAGGACTACCCCAGATCCTCCGCTTGGAACACATAAAACCGTATGCTCTTCTATCCGCCTTAATTTCAGCTGCGGCACCTCATTCCCGAGCATACACACTTGCCTGCTACAAAAAGTAATCCTCCTCCTCAAAACCGCCTATGAAAACACACCACAATGACTCGCCTAAGTCAGCGACATCAGAATTAATATTCAGCTTCACCCAATCATATCCTACCTTACCGCACCGCTTAACTCATGCAAGGGCGTTGTACATGGTGTCAAATCTGGCCTCTCCACCGATGAAGTAATGGCATTCCTGGAAAGCTATCAAGCCACTATCATCATGGCAAGAGCAGTGGGTGCCACCGAATCAGTCAACATAACCTTCGAAGGCACCACTGTTCCTTACACCGTCCTCTTCCGACGAGCAGTATACAGGTGTCGCCCTCATATACCAAAAGTCTTAAAATGCAAACGCTGCAGAGCCTACGCGCACCGCGCCCTCAATTGCCCCGAGACGCTGACTTTTTGGCAATGCCCCACGCGCGCCACTCCTCTAAAACAGCAGCAAGCCCCTCATCCATGTACCCTTATGTGCTACCATTGCGACGGTGAATACCCCTCATTTGATTCAGCACGTCTTGTCTTACAAAAGATGGACAAATACAGAATCAAGGCAGCCTGCAATCAGCGACTCCATCTATAGAAAGCCCTGACGAGAGTCACACCACGGTCGCCATCGTCTACCATGCAAGACTCTCTAGGAATCTGGCGGTACCAAAGCACATAGCACAGCTTATTATGGCACACACAAACCAAGAGGCGCCCCACCTCACCAACAGTCCGGGCAACCACAACAAACAATTCAATTTCAAACATTGACGCCCGAGCCAACTTCAAACCTCCCCCATACGGCAGAATGGGTTCGTTGATCTCCACCACCTGAATCACTGGCACACCAACCAAGCGAGTATGCCATCCGATGGTCACCGCTCCGACCGGCAACCCTACCGCATCCAGACAGAGATCCTACAACAGGGGCTTCATCGTGAACTGTGGCATCTACCCCACCACCCAGCAGAACCCCCCAAAACACTAACACCGCCGACGCTAGCAGGTACTCCCCCTCTACCACCTGCTCTCCGTCCCCCTTCCCATCACATATTACTCATTCCTGCCCCTTCCCTAGATATTCCCATTATCAACAACGGATTGACAAGAAATTTGCATTTATCGTGGAACGATCGGCCCCATGTGACCAACAGATCGCCGAACTCGCCAACGCATATGATGAACCCGTAAATATGGTGCTGAACATCTTAGCCATAGGCGTCGCCCTTGTTTCCCGCATTGATGGCCTCACGAAGGTTGTCACTTCTTTAGAGAAGACCTTAGTAGCGCTCATATTAAAGCCCACGCCCTTGGAGGGCTAATCACAATGCTGTAAAACACCTCGATCCGCCAAACCCACAGAACTCAGCGACCCTCTTCCTTAACCACCTCTCACACACACACCTAACGACGACAGCGTAATGATCAAAAATACTGCATTCCTTGTCATACCATGGAACCTCCGGAGCATTAAAACCAATCGTACTCCCCTTCAACAATGGCCTCTTATGCTCGATTCCAAACGCCAGATTCCGCTTGTCTAGGAAACACGTCACGCTGTGAATGTCCCAGGCTACCGAATTTTACACGCCGACCCTAACGAGGCCTCTTAGTCTCCACAAACATCCGGCGTGATCTTCAGTACGAACCGCGGGACATCCCTTCGGCACTTTCACATAATCTAGCGGCATGTGCTTATTATCGCTCCCCTACGCAGAAACCCATCTGTTTTCTCAAATTTTACAATCCCCCTAAAGAACATCGTTTATTCAAGCGCCTATTTTACTTCGTTGCGGAGTTGACATCCATATACGAGGTTCTCCTGGGGGGGATTCTAATGACTTGAATGTTATCTGGGGATACCGGTTTACTCTCCGCCTATGCAGAATCTTACATTCTTCCATTTCACAGCACCACTTCTTCATTTTTAGCAATCCCGAACTCCCCACAACAACGGGATTCCACTTATGCGGACCGGGCATTTCTCCAGGGTCGAATAGAAGTAACCTTGACCCACACTCACGAAAGGCTCTTCAGTGATCCTTTTATTCTTTCTGTAGCACTTACCACCACTACACACTTCCGAAAAGTCTGCATTAAGCACACCAACTGGAACACTTTTTGCACCATCGTGGCTTCCTCTGAGAGCCAGTCAGACTCATATGAGTACTGGATACGCTCAATAAAGCAAGCTCAAGCACAGGCCGCTAAAACAGAAAACACAACAACCTCGTCAATGCAACCTGATGCTTACCTGATGGCCTTCAGGAAACGACGCAAGCGTATCTTGAGACGCATCAACCAACAGCCCCTTAATCTCAAAGTTACAGAACGATTAGACAACCTCAAAATTGAAATCAGTAAGCACTGTAACGTATTAAATATATTGAACTGGAATAACGTGTGACAACATCAATGAAACCCTTCCCGAAAATATCACACGAACCTTACTACGATCATTGCTAGGACCCGAACCACTTCCCATACCCACCATAGCTAAATATCTTACTCTTTAGGGCTCCGTATAGCTGACTCGGACATTACATGATGTGTACATACCGACGCCACTTCCATTGAACTACCCATCCTACAGAGGCCCTGAAAATTTCGACTTAAATCGTACCTTCACCCACCGAACTGAACTGGGCCTTGACACAAAGCCTTTAAAAATCAGCTCCCCGGGAGAATGGTGTTACGTATATGCTACTCCGCAACCTCCCCGAGGAGGTAAAAGAAAAAGAATTCTAGCTCACATCAATATACACTGGTCGGAGCCTCGGAGGGCACCTTACCACAAGGTTGCGAATACTCTATTATCACCATCATACCTAAACCGGGCAAACCTCCCTCACTCAGCACCCTACTCCCAATTTCCCTTACTTCTCGCGTGGTAGAGACGACGGAGCGGATGGTCCTCGACCGCTATAGGACCATCTGGAAGTCACCCCGTTTTTTTCACATACACTAATTGGATTTCCCCCCATGTAGCCACACAAGATCTCTTTCTTCTCCTTTAGCATACATTTCTATCGCCACCTTGTGCTCAAGTGCACGCCCCAGTCACTACTGATGTTCGTAAAACATTCGATTACGTCGGCTACGACCACTTACTTTCCGCAGTTCGAGAAACAGGCTGCGGACACAAGCTATGCACATACATCCGCAACTCCCTCAAAAATCGCACCGCCAGCTTTAGTGTAGCTGAGGGGACGTCCCCATCAATCACTCTCACACGCGGCACCACACAAGGGGCGGTGCTTTCCTCTACCCTATTTCATCTCGGTATGGCTCAGTGGCCCGTCGCCTCCAACGAATCCCCCATCGGTCACAAATCTACGCGGACGATCTCACCCTCCGGTGCACCCACGGTTCACTTGGGAAAGTGGAGTCAACTTTGCCGCAGGGACTGGACAGCATAAGTGAATACCTCGCACAAGCAGCGCTTCAATCTGCCCCAGACAAATCAGAACTGCTTCTTCTTGCACGCACCCAATATCAGCGCTTTGTTAATCATCACTATCTCTAAACTTCGGCCAACACCCCATTCCGAGGGTCTCCTCTTGAAAAATTCTTGGCGTGCATTTACAGGAGAGGACATATCATGCCAATGTCAATTCAGCCATAAACACATGCCGCTCGGCAACTTACCTGGCACGCAGAGTGGTCAACAAGCATGCAGGTCATTATGAAAACCAAGCGAGCCAACTATAGTTAACGCATTATCTCTCAATAAGATTCCCCACTTTATACTATATTTCACACTCACTTAACTACCCAACTCTCATCACCATTGAACACCCCACACACGGCCTTCCTAAACCTTTCCATCGGCACCTCCAACCACAAAGTCTACGACACGGGACAATTTCTCCTCCTCACATCTCCTCTGCACCTACACAGGGATAGACAAATAGCCCCCTCTCGGGAAGACAGTGGGGTAGATGGATTCTGGAGCAGGCGCGGGGGGGCAGGGGGCGGATTGGTGTCCGAGTGGGCTAGCGCACAGCAGCTCGGTGCACGTGGAGCGAAAGCTCGTGCTGGAGAACCCAGGGATCCTGGGCTAAATCCCCATCCCTGCCCGTTTTGATCTGGGTAAGCATCATATCGGCATGCGGTACGTTCACATCAGTGGTAATTCATATAGCAGCCCCCCAATGTCATCACACTAAAATTAGTTGCCATCATACATGCAATACAAGATTTTGTCCAACAGCCTCCCACATCACATTATACGATCTATACGAACTTCCAGGCTGCCATTCGCGCCTTGCAGCAGCGCAACATCCCCCCAGGTCTTCGAGTAGACCTTAAGACGGCTATACACAAACTTCACTTATCCTCGGTAACCATTCGGTGTGCCAAAGGTCATGCAGTGATTGCAGGTAATGAGCTGATTCGTCAACTTTCCCGCGAAATGCATATCCGGGCACCTGTGATCCCCTGACTTAGACCCCCGACAAGCAATGCGGCTTCAATCTTCAAACGCTCGGTCAAATCTCACCATGAACAGCTCCGTAACACTCAGCAACGCCTACCTGGGCCCCGCACTAACATCGATGTCACGCAAACCCACTTTTTAGAAAGACCCAACAAAGATCTACCACGTTCGACGTCGTTCCGATCCCTCCTGCCCTAACTGTTCCTTTCAATACGCCAATCTAAAACATTGCCTTAAACTGTGCCCGGTTTCTGTATCTACCCCATTCCTCCGTAATCCTCCTCACGTGTGATACACGTGTGGCGACCGACACACGTGTGGCGACCGAAATATCTGGGTAGGACGTAAAGAGTGGTCAGAGGTTTCTCGCGTTTTCTCTTGTTATTTGCATCTTCTTGGAAAACGAAAATGATATTCAGGTTCACGGGATAAAAATACTCTAAAATTCACCTCTAACTCGTTTTACTTCTTTTGTTTTCAAAAACCTTTTTAGTTTGCTCTTAAGATGGAACTGAGATATGGACACTATCCAAACAGCCAAATTCAAAATTCCTGCGAAGACGCAATGTCTATTAGTGCCGATCTGTTTCGGAGGCTCCCTCATACAAGTTCACTTCGTATTGTCACACCCAAGATTTGCCTCGCCGTGATTGGAAGGATTTTCCTCGCCGTGAACCGGCGATTGGGCAGGGATTAATCAGTGTACAGGGAGAAATATGGTCTGGCCAACCATGAACTTTGATTACAGCGACGCTTTTGATCGTATACGTCGCTAAAAGGCCAATCTATAGCGACGTCCGAATTTCCATCATCCGGGCACCTCGTTGCTATACGTTTTTCAGGTTCGGAATGGACGTGTTGTTGTTTATGGGATTTCGTTCTGCGGCGTGCCGTGTTTGGTGTTTTTGTGCAAAGGCAACTTCTCCCCAATAGCCAGGTATTGTGCTTACCGATACACTATGCGATAGCGTCAAGCTGTAAACCAATAACTCTAGCGAGTCACTTTTTTCCGTGCGATAAATATCGCTGTCATCACCGTCGCACACGGGCCACGATGCGACGTCTTATTGACGAAGCGCAGCCGTGTCAGCGAAACGTCGCATGTCATTAAGCATAAGATGTTTGTCGATGAGCCTCTCATCGACAAAATGGGACACTGCGTCTGCCGGGCCAAGAGGTCTTTATTAGCGTACCAAATTATTTAATTAGCATGAAGTTATTATCAACCAAAACGGCCATGGAGTCTTTCTTATTTTAATTGGGTCTACTAACGCCGGAATATGTGGGCTTTTTAATGATAGGCTCTCGTAACTTATAATAAATATGAACTGTTTAAAAGCGACTTACACTGTAAAGCAAAGTGCGCAAAAAGAAAAGGGTAATACAGTTCAACAGGAATTCATATACCGCACGTCTTGTTATGTGGCGAGCAAGTGTTCGAAAACGAGTCTCCGGCACATTGAAATGCAAGGAAGAGGACGCAAATCATAGGGCAACATGGAGAACGCAAATACGCCACGTGCGTTTGTTTACCCCTTATCTCGACCAATGACGGCCAGCGCTCGGCTGCCTCTTCATCCGGGATTTTCCCGCACGTTCTCTATGGGTTGCCCTCTTATTTGCCTGCCCTTTCATGCGTTCCGATGCGGCGAAAACGCATAATAGAACACAATTTGCTCGCCGTACATTTTAGAGCGCAGCTCTTAGGCGCCCGTTCCCGGTTTGAGCGGCGTCGCCATCGCCGTCGCCGTCGGCGTAACCACGAGTAACCCTCGTTACCCTCGTGAGGGTTACGAGGGTTACGAGGGTTAATCTCACGAGGGTTTCCCTCACGAGGATCACGAGGGCTACGAGGGTTAGTTACCCTCAAAAGGGTTACCTTCACGAGGGTCACGAGGGTTACGAGAGTTACCCTCACGAGGGTCACGACAGTTACCCTCACGAGGGTCACGAGAGCTACCCTCACGAGGGTCACGAGAGTTACCCTCACGAGGGTCCCGAGAGTTGCCCTCACAAGGGTTACTAGGGTCACCCTCACGAGGGTCACGATGGTTACCCAGTTCACGTGACCCCCGTTGACGTCATCGCCACTGATGACGTCATCAGTGACGTCACTGATGACATCACCGGCATCCGGATCGTCATCGGCATCATCACTGATGACGTCATCAATGACGTCACTGATGACGTCACCGGCATCCGCATCGTCATCATCTCTGATGACGTCATCAGTGACGTCACGGATGACGTCACCGGCATCCGCATCGTCATCATTACTGATGACATTATCAGTGACGCCACTGATGACGTCATCGGTATACGCATCGTGATCGTCAGTGATAACGTCATCAGTGACGTCACTGATGACGTCATCGGCATCGTCACGTGACCCCCGGCGTCACGTGACACCTCAAGGTCACGTGACTCCCCCTCCTCAAGGTCACGTGACCCACCCCCCCAGTACCCTTCCCTCTTCCTCCCCAAGAGCTGTGCTCTAATTCGGCGTTACGAGGAGTTGTAAACGGCTTTCATTTTAGAGCGCAGCTCTCAGGGGCTTGTTTCCGGCTTGAGCGGCGTCGGCGTAACCGCGAGGTCACGTGACCCCCACAGGTCACGTGACCACGTGACCCCTGAAGTCACGTGACCCCCTCAGGTCACGTGACCCCCGTCAGGTCACGTGTCCCCCTCAGGTCACTTGACCCGCCTCAGATCACGTAACCCCCTGAGGCCACCTGACCCCCTCAGGCCACGTGACCCCACTGAGGCCACGTGACCCCCACAGGTCATGTGACCCCCTCAGGTCACGTGACCCCCCTCAGGTCACGTGTCCCCCCTCAGGTTACTAGACCCGCCTCAGATCACGTAACCCCCTGCGGCCACGTGACCCCCTCAGGCCACGTGACCGCACTGAGGCCATGTGACCCCCCTGAGGCCACGTGACCCCCGAGTTCACGTGACCCCCCGAAGCCACGCGACCCCCGAGGTCACGTGACCCCCCTGACGTCACGCGAGCCCCCTTAGGTCAAGTGACCTTAAGGAGTCGCCTATCCCTCCGTACGCTTCCATCTTCCTCCTCAAGAGCTGCGCTCTAACCGGCGTTACAGGGAATTGTAAACGGCTTTCATTTTTAGAGCGCAGCTCTTAGGGGCCCGTTTCCGGCTTGAGCGGCGTCGCCGTCGGCGTCGGCGTAACCGCGAAATCACGTGACCCCCTGAAGTCACGTGACCCCCTCAGGTCACGTGACCCGCCTACGATCACGTGACCCCCTGAGGCCACGTCACCCCACTGAGGCCACGTCACCCCACTGAGGCCACGTGACCCCACTGAGGCCACGTGACCCCACTGAGGCCACGTGACCCCCCTGAGGTCACGTGACCCCCGAGCTCACGTGACCCCCCGAGTTCACGTGACCCCCCTGAAGTAACGCGACCCCCGAGGTCACGTGACCCCCCCCTGACGTCACGCGAGCCCCCTTAGGTCACGTGACCTCAAGGAGTCACCTATCCCTCAGTACACTTCTATCTTCCTCCTCAAGAGCTGCGCTCTAACCGGCGTTACAGGGAATTGTAAACGGCTTCCATTTTTTTTTACCTTCAGTATACCAGCCTTTAGGAGCACTCGCACGCTCGTAGCATGTCTCGACTGGCATGCCTAAATTCACGCGGCAGCGTTTGAAAACGTTTTATTACATTACGTCGAGATACTGGTTCAAGTTACCCTATCCGTGCTCTGTATACAGCCTGGAAAACTAACAATTGGGTTGATCGGCGTGCCGCCGTGCTTCGTAAGAAGAAAGAATTAAGGTTTATTTACATATATTAGTAGCGTCCGACTACGTTCTGAGAACTTTTACATTGAGCTACGACCACGAGACACAGGGACGTGCTTAGTATGGAGCTTGGTAGCCTTACGCGCGACATGTGAAACGCGCATGTTCCGTCAACTCGCGGTCGTAAGGAACCGTACCGTAGTCACTCAGAACTGCTTTAATCCTTCTTAACTGGCGGTCGTACCATGACGTTTAACTATAAAACTCTGCATGACGTGTTAAAAAGCTATGCCGTCTCGGGCCAGGTAATTAACTTGTACCAACGGCCAACCTTCGGGAATATCCTTGGATTCGTTGAGTCGAGCAAGTCAATGAGAATTGACCCCGTAGACACGTGATTTTTTTTTTTGCCAGTAACAGAGTTTTTATTATCTGGGGGAAAATTCCAATAATACACGCTTGAGATCGCGCGAGCCCTACAGGAAACCACACACAACACGCACAAACCGGAAATGAATATGACAACAGGAAGATATGTCATCTTGTTTGCTGTCGGTTGCCCTGAAAATGAGTCTATACTCCATTCCAATGTTTACAAATCCTCAACACAACCAGTGCATCTTCGTCGCTTCGCTAAACGAGCCGATCGCGCGTTCACACGAACGTTGAAATGGCAGAAGTCCCCTCTTTTAAACGTTTGTAGTGGGTATACTCACTGGGCGTCATAATTAAGGGCACTGTTCACTGGGCATGCTGAGGGCACGCTCACAGTTACAGGGTTCCCGAGTCCGGTAATCTTGAAGTGTGGATTGCACGTTGCAAAACCACCGTGAAAGCACGCTGTCAGCACGCGCGTAGCATCTATGCACTCAGATATGACCGCCAGTTAAAGGGACCATGAAATGACCTTTCTACTTTTTCCAGATAATTTTTACATTAAACCGTCAATGTTCACTGAATGCCGAACAGGCATCCGTTTTCGTCTCGGTTTATTAACTTCGACACAAAAAATTAATGAAATATCGACTTTTTCTTTCTCTCCAACTGACCGCAAAACAAGCCGTGACGTACGCTGTTTCCGGAACCGGAAGTTCTCTCGGCAACGTGTTGGGAGCGTTAGCGGCGACGAGTTGAGGTGCGCCGGTAGGTTTTACTGCGCTGATGTCACCGACGTATTTTCTGAATCGGCGCCTCTCATCGCCGCATCGCAGCTGAGCGAAATTGAATGAGATATGTTGCGCTACAGCGACAGCATGGGACTAGTCCCATACGCCGGTATGCCTGTTGGGAAGTGCAGCGAGTCTTCCGGTGAAGACTCCAGAAGTCAACCCACCTGTCATTGTTGGTAAAAGGCGGCCCGTGTCAATCGTTTATGGAAACAAATTGCCGCGGCGTTTTTCGCGGCCTCGGAGATGCAGGAGCGAGCCGACGTTAAAAAAGATACGTTTGAACTACGAGTGTCAGCAAGAGCCTCGTAAATACCTGTTCACACTCGGAGCGGACGCGCTCGTTTGATGGAAGTGCTGTATTCGCGCTGTTGGTAAGCACTTCGGGACCGTTCTTTTACGATTGCAACTCGATACTGACGCGACACTCGGCAAAGAAAGGTTGGACCGGCTTTGCACGTATACCTCCCACGAACTGTTATAGCTAGACAGTGACGTGCAGTCTGTCAGAATAAGAATGGCATACCAATAACAAAGTGTACATACCGTGTTACGAAGGTAATCCATACGGCGTTTATTTCAGCTCTGTATCACACAAAACAAGAAGATAGAATCGACGAGAGTCCCTTTTCGACGAGTGTTCGTCAACACTGCCTCGGAAAACAAGGGGAAGAGATTGACCTCACCTCTTAATCTAAAATTGAGGTCAGCGATCAAACTATAATACGGGAAGGGTCCACAAGGGTCGCGCGGGCATATTCCATTCAGCACGCCAGCCGGTCGTAGGCAGACGGTCTTGCGACGAAGCAACGCTGCACCGAGTCGGTGTGCCTGCTAAGCCTATATTCTGAGCAGCTCGCTTCGTCGGAGTCGGTAAATTCGTATCCAGCGCTCTTGTTCGTCGTGGTCTGTTTTAAGTTCTTTTTTTCTTGCTGCTTGAAGTCGGTACGCGCGAGAAGAACACGTAGAAAAATAAACGTTCAGTCAGTCATAGTTTTGAGAGGAAGAAAATCAAAGGAAATAAACGTTCGTCGGTCGTCGCCACCCAACTTCCACGTCGTGCTTCCACGTAACTGAAGTCGGCCCTGCCCTACTGCGCACGCGCAGTAGTTGCTTCGTTTACCACACGATAGATGGTGCTTGGCTCTCAGCATTATCAAATATGGCAATTTTCGCCACACATCTCTAATTATGCTACAAAATGTGAATCTGAATATTATTTAACAAAACTTTTAGGAAACATTCGCCAGCTATTTATCGTTTACGATCGCGGTGCTGGTGAGGCAGGCTCTTACCCAATAGGCGACGTGGATTCGGCTGACGTGCTCCGTTTCTGCGGATGCGTCGTAGTGAAAAGGCGAAGGAAAGAAGGCGCAAAAGAGTCCAGATTTCTTTTAAAAGTTCTATAGCAAATAATTTTTTTTGGCTCCCTATTTTTGTGTTTATTTTCACACCTTTTACGACGTGCGGTGGATGAAATTCGATTTTAAAATCATTTCATGGTCCCTTTAATACACCCTGTACACCTTTTCCGCAACGGCGCAGCCATCTTGAATGGCGACACTTTGATTTTCACACTGTCTTGCGTTTTTTTCTCGTATATTTTCTCGCCTATTAAAGGTTGAAAAGTCTTATTATTTTTTCGTCCCGAATATCAGATATGGAACCCACGTGAGTGAGAAGAAAATGAAACGAAAAACGTCGGGGCGTTTGAGGGCCATGTTTAGAGTGCATGCTCAGAACGAGCTCGCGTTAATGGCCGCTAGGAGCGGCAGTCTTGATGGCGAGGAATGCACGCGGCAAAAGAACTGCGGACGCTCGCCGTCAGCACGCCCTCAGAAGTCGCGCTCGCAGCTATGGCCGGCAGTGAATACACCCTATACACGGGGACAACTTTGGGCGCCTACACTAGAATGTGGCTATGCAGTCGAAAATATGGGCGCACGGGCGCTCGTGCACCTTGAGTGGTGATCAAAGCTATTTACGATCAATGTTACTTTCTTTTTTTTTTAACTCCACAGAAAAGTGTCCTCGAATGTAGACAGAAAAAATAGTGCAAAGTTGTGCAAGCCGTCGACTGTAGCTTGCGCAGATGGGAGAGACATAGCGGAAGCCGCATGGCCCTCGCATCACGAATACCAGCGCTCGCGGCATCGCCACGGGTTCCGCGGTATGATTGTGATAAATGCAGCTCCGACCCATAAGCTCGCCCCTTCTACAATATTCGACGCCATGATTGTGCCTGGATGCATCTTCCCACGTCCCGAAACAGAAAGTGCGTTGCTAGCGTCGGCCGTCGTTTCACGACGCATCGGACCCCGCCAGATTGTCAGTTGGTGACCTCAGTTGAGCTCAACACCCGTTGGAAGTTCAAAGACACTTGGCGCCCATTTGTAATTCCGGCCAACGGCCACAGCTAACTATCGTTGCCTCAACGAAAGTTGAGAGGGCGTGTTAACGAGGATATTGACGAAATTTGACCAACATGCTTTCATTTCACTGCGTCGGACCATGTCAAGTTCAATGCTGACGCAGCTAAGCCAAGCACGCCCAGAAAAAAAGGCACACAATCAAAACGCATTCACTGCGCGCGAAAAAGACACCAGGGGGCCGAGCGAAGCAGAATTGCTCCACATGGGCTCCTGCCCTTTTTAGGCAGTTAACGCGAAAGTACCAAAATATCCTTATAATCTTCAGTGTCATTCAATTCACCAGGAAAAGCGGCACCGAGGGATACCACAGCTGTACAAGTGAGTGAATTTTTCGGCCAAATTTCCACCTTGGAAAGATCTACCTCGTATGCGGAGAGCTAAGCCTCACCAGGAATACAAGCGGTCGCCATCTTGGCTATACTCGAACACGGGGCACCCGCCGAGAAAAAGAAATAAGCGAGACCCAACGCCGAAACCCGCTTTGCGCGCGGGCCTTCGGGCCCCACAAGCATGATACATACGCAAGTAACAAAGCAGGGAATGAACAACGAGATAGACATGGAGAACAGCGCGAGTACCAGAACGAGCGGCACGCACATGGAGTTCGATGAAAACAGCGGCAGGACGCTGAGCCAGCCTGGCCCGTGGTACGAAGTTCTCAAAGAAAGAAAAAGCCAGAAAATAGCGGATGAGAACCGCATAAAAGTAAACAGCAAGGCGAACAGCGCCCAGAATCTAAAAGAAGAGACGAGTGGGCTGACCAACCCAAAGATGCAACCGACCAACAACCAACTGCAGCAACAGCGACGCGGGGACGGAAGAACCCGCGGAGGCAACAACACGCCACCAAGGAAACGCATGTTGCCACCATTACCAGAGGATAAATACAAGGTAGTATACAGACCAAGAACGGGCCTCAAGCTTTCTTCGTGGTCTGATAAAAGCCTCACGCAAGGCATCGCCACAGCAGGCGGTTTTCCATTCAAAGACTTCTACTCGAATGTGACGATCCAGACGCAATGGGCTCAGAACTTGATCATCGCAAGTACTGCGGACGAGGACTACGCCATGAAGCTGAGCATGATCACCCAGATACAGCTAGGCGCGGCCTTGTACGAACTCATGCCTTACCTAAAACCGCTCCCGGGCACCGTACGAGGAGTGGTGCACGGAATAGAAGCAGGAACAACAGAAGAGGAACTTAAAGAACTTATCTCAGTCAACGGCTACAGCATTCTGCACGCAAGAATGCTCGGAAAATCCAGCTCGGCGCTACTGACGTTTGAGGGACCGCACGTGCCATTCTACGTGAAAGCGGGTAGCGTGTTCACCCGATGCCGGCCCCACCGCAGATCCGTGCAGTACTGCAGAGCCTGCGGGAATGTCGGCCACAGACAGGACGTCTGCCCCAACCCGGACACAAACAGGTGCAACCGATGCGGAGCGGAAACTCCTCAAGACAATCACGAGTGTCAGCCTAAGTGCAAGCTGTGCTACCAACCCCACGAAACGGCAAGCAAGGAATGCCAGAAACGACTCAAACCAAGTCCCCCACCGTTACACGTGAGGGAAAGAAGCAAATCGCAAAGTAAACAAGCCGCTTGGACGGGAGTTGCAAACGACCACCCTTTCGAGCAGCAGCAACGGACGTCATTGCCGCAGGACAGAGTGGTGAGCTGGCCCCAGCTGGGGTCCCATTCTCCCAATGCTCCAGACCCCTTTCCCCCACTGCCGGTCACGCAGCAGGATTCAAGTAACGCGCATTTCGAGCAGACCATAGACACACTTAAGAAACAGAACGCGGAGCTAATCTGGCGCTTAGAAAACAACGAAAAAAAAAGCGAAGGCTAGGGAACAGGCCCTTGAGCAGAAACTGCAACAGTTTATAGAGCAGATGCAGAAACAGCAGCAACAACTGCCGCAAATACCACCGCGAGCTCCGACACCTCTGCCGGAGGACCTCGAACAAAAAATGGAATATCACATGAACAAATTAGATGAGAGGATCGATCAGAAGATTGATCAGACAATGAGCCAGATGACAAAAGCAGTTGAACATAAAATGAACAAAATGATGGAAACCGTGAATAAGGTCTTTGAAAACGTTAATCCAACCATCATCCAAATGAGTACGACCCTCAACGCCAAGATTGATCGAATGGGGGAGACCCTCAATGCCCAGATGGGCAAGATGGGTGATGAGCTCAACCAACGTATTTCCGACCTTGAGAAGGAAAGGGAACAAGCCCGAAAGAAGCCGAAAACGTCGCCAGGAGGGGATGCGCTGACAGAAGAAACGATCAGAACCCACAATGGAGAGTAAAGAGACGGGAAAGAAAGACGCGGCCCAAATCCTCAAAATCTGGCAGTGGAATTGCCGATCGATTAACCGGAAAAGACAAAATCTACTACAATTTATCAGCCTTCATCAACCGGATATCATCGCGCTACAAGAAACAGAAACAGACACCATAAAGATACGGGGCTACGAGACACACATAGCCGAAGGAAGAAACCGGACAGCCATCCTCACCAAGAAGCACCACACAGCACAACAACACCAAATCAGCCACAGAATTGAGCACACTTTGATAGAGATGATACCACAAAAGAAGACATTACAGAGTCTATTTATCCTGAATGTTTACAGCCCGCCCTCGGACAACCTAAGGGACTTGGACAAGCTCCTGAGGGAGGTAAAGAAAGTTACCAAAGGGCAGAAGATACTCGTAGTTGGGGACTTCAACGCACCGCATGTAGCGTGGGGATACCACAAAACCAACAAGAAGGGCACGGATGTGCACAACGCGGCTCAGCACCACCAACTGACGCTGTGGAACGACCCTCAGTGTCCAACCAGGATTGGAAACAGCATCTCCAGGGACACAAGCCCCGACTTAACTTTCTCGAAGGGCATACGGCAAATTGAATGGACGAGGCTGGAAGAAACCCTAGGAAGCGATCACTATATAATTCAAACCGAACTCCGACACAACAAGACTCCATTGAGAACGGGACAAGCGAAGATCACGGACTGGACCGCGTTCCGAAAGGTGGAACACCCAGCGGACATGGACGATATTGAAGAATGGACCAGGCAAGTGATGGAAGAGGTAACCAAGCACACCAAGACGATACAACTCACTTCGGACAACCCCGAAGTTGACCCGCACTTACTCCACCTCTGGGAGGCCCGACAGGGCCTCCTAAAAAGATGGAAGAAACAAAAGAGAAACCGCAAGCTCAAGGTCCGCATTGCCCTGTTGACCAGGGAAGCTGAGGAGTACGCAGAGAAACTCGGAATACAAAACTGGAATCAGCTATGCGACCGGCTACAGGGTACCCTGAGCAATCGCAAAACATGGGCAATACTTAGGTCGCTGCTGGCAAAGACGGAGTCAAAGAAGGTCACGTGCCAACATATTCAACGCCTCATCCACAACTATCAGGGTTCAGAGGAAGACGTGCTCCAAGCCATCACTGAAAAATACATTGGCAACCAACAACAACAGACGACGACGATCACTCACCTGGACTACGAGGAAAAATCTAACCCAGAGTTGGATCAACCCTTCAGCAGGGCAGAGATAGTGGCGGCGCTCAGGAACTTGACGAGAAACACGACCCCAGGAAGGGACAGAGTTAACAACAAGACGCTCCGTAACCTGGACGACAGAGCCACGGAGTGTCTCCTTAAGCACATCAATGAGAGCTGGGAGACCGGGAAGATACCGGCATGCTGGAAACACGCGGATGTGACAATGATCCCAAAACCGGGCAAACCGATCACTGTGCAGAACCTGAGACCAATATCCCTCACATCGTGTGTGGGGAAGCTATTCGAGCACATGGTACACAACAGACTATCCCCGTATCTCGAGGAGAACGAATTCCTCCCTAACACGATGTTTGGATTCAGACCTCTTCTATCGACCCAAGACATCCTTCTTCAACTCAAAGAGGATGTAATAGACAACCTCAGCAGGCAGCACAAGAGCGCAATTCTAGCATTGGACGTCAAAGGGGCGTTTGACAACATCTCCCACAGTGCGGTGCTAGACAGCTTACAAAGGACAAACTGCGGCCAAAAGACTTACAATTTCGTCCGTGACTTTCTCACAGACCGGACAGCGACCATAGGCCTGGGAAACCTAAGGACCGAACAGATCAAGGCTCCACAAAAGGGAACCCCTCAGGGATCGGTGATCTCACCGTTGCTTTTCAATATTGCAATGAGGGGTCTACCGCTCCTTCTAAAAGACATTAAAGGTCTCAGCCATGCAATCTACGCGGACGACCTTACCATATGGACGACGTCGGGGTCGGCAGGAATGCAGCAAGACGCTCTGCAAGAAGCGGTGAACAGGACCGAGAGATATTTGAAAGATTGTGGTCTCTCGTGCGCTCCGGATAAATCGCAACTTTTGGTGCTAAAAAAGAGGGCGAGAGGTCGTCCTCCACCGGAAACACCAGACCCCGTACTAACCCTACACGAAGATAACATCCCACAAGTCGACGTGCTCCGTGTCCTGGGAGTAGTATTTCAGAAGGATGGTGCAGGGATCGCCACAGTGCAAAAACTCCAAGAAACAGTCACACAAGTTACGCACCTATTAAAACGGGTAACAAACAGAAACCACGGCCTCAAGGAGCAAGACACTTTGAGAATCATTCAAGCACTCGTCATCAGCAGAATAACGTACGGGACCCCGTATCTGGGGCTCAAAAACAGCGAGCGCGAGAAGATTAACACACTCATTCGCAAGACATACAAACTGGCCTTGGGGCTTTCCCCAACAACCTCCACAGAGAAACTACTCCGATTGGGTATACATAACACATGGGAAGAGCTGGCAGAAACACACAAGGTGAGCCAGGTTGAAAGACTTAAGCTCACCAGGACGGGCAGGGACACCTTAAGAAGACTGGGCTACGCAATCGAAGACGAGTCAAGAAGTAAGCAAAGGATTCCATTACAACTAAGAGACAATATCACAGTTGCATCCATTCCTCGCAACATGCATCCAGAACACAACAAAGAACGACGAATGGCAAGAGTGAGAGCACTGAGAAAGACCTACGAGAGAGACGATGACCGCGTGCGGTACACAGACGCAGCGAAATACAAGGGAAAGAAAGCACACGCGATTAGCGTGGTAAACAACAAGGGAGAAGAAATCGCGGCGGCCTCCGTGAGGACCCCAGACACGGACTCAGCAGAGGAGACAGCAATCGCTCTTGCGGCGACGACAGGCAAGGAACTCCTCACGGTAATAACAGACTCATAAGCCGCCTGCAGAAATTACCAACTAGGCCGAATATCACGACTGGCCCTCGAAACGTTAAAAAAAATCGAAGATCCCCCCGAGTGGTCATAGTCTGGACCCCAGGACATGAAACCCTAGCGGGTAATCTAGCGGCGCATGCCGCTGCCCGAGAACACTCTCTCCGGGCTACCTCGCTGGGCGACCGTGTTCCAGCGGATACAGACGAGGGCGTTCCAAAAAGATGCACCGACATTCTAGCGCATTACAGACTAGGAAGGAGAACCTACCCTCCCCCACACCCTACAATATCCAGAGAGGACGCCGTGACACTTAGACAGCTACAAACTAACACTTTCCCGCACGGCACATTATTTCACGCAATGTACCCAACTCAATATGACTACGACTGTAAAAACTGTCGAGTGCCTAACACTCTCTACCATATGGTATGGGAGTGCAAGCACAACACCTCCATACCCCCCATTTCCCGACCAACCGCGGAGCAGTGGGAGGACCAGCTGACCAGCTCAAAACCTGAGGACCAGTCCCGACTGGTGAACAGGGCCAGACTGGCAGCGCGGGACCATGGCATCCTGGACTGAGGCAGCCACCCACCTGGGGACGACCCACAAGCTTTCGTCTGCTCAAGTTATAATAAAGTCTATTCCTCCTCCTCCTCCACTGCGCGCGGAAGGTTCAGACGTTGATAGCCGCAATAATAGCGCCACCGGGATATATAACTTTTTTTTTTTTTTTGGCGCTGCTTGAATGGCTTTTTTTGGATCGTAGCCTAATATTGCGGTCGCACTAAGTGTGAAGCTAAGTGGAAAGAGCATTCCAGGAATCGCGCTCTCAAAGCTGCCATCATTTCCTTCTGGGCTGTGAGCACACATTCTCGACACACGCAGAATGTCTCTTGGGCGAAATATCAGATGTCCGCGGACGCGTCCACAGCCCCAGTGGGTCGGCATTTTTCGCTCAAGTGCACGATAAGCGCTGGGTGGTTGTATATAGAAGAGCATTCACATAAACGTTGACAATATTTTCTTTCCCGGTCTCTCGAGTTTTTCCGTTCGTATAAAAGGCAATAAATGTTTCATTACGATTAAAAAAAAAAAACACGCAAAGAACAGAAAGATTTTTTTTTTTTTTTAAGGCGAAAGCATCAACTGTCCCACGGAGCGAAGCCAGCGTGTCTGTAACCATCTGGAGCAGCGAAACGGCAGTTAAATTCCCATTGACCCAAAGCACAGCAACGCACTTTCTTCGTAACGGAAGCCATCGGGGCGCTCAAGGTCTAAGCGGACGCGGCTCAGAAATAAAACACAAAGAAGAGCACAGCAACGCAGATTCATCGTCGCGGAAGGCGTGGAGCCGGCGGGGTTCGCCGAGCCTGCGAGGTGGTGGAGCTGGATGTCACCGCCGGGGCGACTTGTGAAAGAGGAAGATGTGGCGCGCTGCTTGTAAAAATGCGCTGCGTGTAGGAATGCTTTCGCTTGCATAACCGTAAGAAGTCTTAAATGCCTTTAGCCTACGCCGGCAGTTCGCGCAGTGTCTCGCGTTCGAACGCCGGACGCCAGCGTTCAGCGTTCGAACGCGTTCGAAACGTGAGTAGTGACGAAGACAGCCAGCCTTCGCACCTACCCCCTAGCCGTTCGTCGCAGAGCTCGGCGCTCAGATGTTCCTCCGCGCTCTCCTCTCCTCCTCTCCCTTTGTTTCTCTCCGTATAGTCACGGCCAGGATGAGAACGGCAGGGACGAGTTCCAGTTAGATAACGCTTTGGCGTCTCATGGGCCTCGCGTGTGCAGGCACTGTCAAAGCACGACGAAAAGCGAGGAGCGAAAGCGAGAGAGGCACTGCCATTCTTATACTCTTTTTTTTTTTTTTTACCAACTCTGTTCCTTCTATTATAGACAACTTGAATCACTCCTTGGAACAGTATGGTCAGGCTGCTTTTTCACCATACACGCTCGTAGCAATTTCGCATTTTATGTATGTGCGAAACTCGCGGTAATTCTCATGGCCTTATTACACCAACAGCTATGTCATGCATCTGTCTCTCCTTACGTTTCTAGCAATATTGGAGCTACTTGGTACATTTCGGTCCTTGTAGCTCTCCTGCCGTGAAACGCCGATCAATCGATCGATTTTGCATCATTTCGTCCGCAAATCAAAAATAAAAATGCGAAAGAATCTAACGTTTAACGGCTACAATTTCGCTCGCTTGCTTTCGACGACTTTTGAATTGAGAAGGTCGTACTGATGAACATATGAGCCACCTTCCCGCCTCATTACTGTACATATACACGCGTTAAAATTGCCGAGGTGCAGCGGCATCCCACGCTGCGCTGGTAAGCGAGCGAACCGTCTGACCTGCAACAAAGTTTATAATTTTCTCTTTTTTATTTCAGAATACAGAATGCAACCTTTGTCGTAATGCACGTTACCCCGCTCGAGGCTGAAAATATAACTCCAAAAGTAGCCACGCTTCCCAACCCGAAAGATGATCTGGTACAGGAAACATTTCATTTCTGATCCATTAAACTGCGCCGTCAATTGAGAGTTCGCAATGCAACTGGAAGGTATTGCGTACCGCTAAACGTTTCCGTTTGAAGTGTCTATTTTTGACCCAAAAATAAAACGTATATGTTTTTGTTTTGTTTTTATTGAGGCGGTTTTCCGCATGAATTAGATTCAAGCACTTATACCCTTTCTCGCAATCGTTACTATCCTTCGTTTCATCCCAAGTCCGTGCGCGAGCAATACCAGGAACACGTGGGCCCAAACAACCTTTTTGAGAAGCGTTGGATGACGGCATTCCTTGTGTTCTTATGCATGTGTCTGCGCCAGCTGATCGAGTTCAGCGCGAGAACTATAGTTGTTGACTCCGTTCGGTGCGTGTGCGTGTAGAGGGAAGGGGGGCGACCCGCCCCTCTCCCTCCCCCCGTCTCTTTTCTGTGCTCTCTTGCTTTGACGCCACGTACTTTCACTTTCAGGACAAGTCCTTAGCGAGTCTTAGCGGGGATGTGAGCAAGTTCAAGTTTTGCGCCATGCTCACTGCGAGTGTTTTCAAAGGGTCGGACGGTGCACTGTTGGAAAAACCAGGGGACCCAGTAAAGAATCTTTCCTCTGTGGCCGTACAAAAAGTGAGCTACTGCTTTATCTGTAGCAGCTTGCCTCCCATGAACAAACTATTTTAAATACGTCTTAAGGCCCAAACGAACATTTGCGCTTGAGTTCGTTTGACTGCGCAGCGTCAAGGAACGGAAGCGAGTCACCGGCAGCACATCTGTGCTTCGCATGAAGCGCGGAATCCAACTCAAGGAGTAGCTTGGCACGCGACATATGTAGCAGAGAGGTTCCGGTTTCTCGCAGCCGCAACGCAGCCAAGCGCACTCAAACGCTCTCAAACGCAATCGTTGGTAAGAGCCTTTACAAATCACTGGCTTGTATGGTCCTGCTAGCTAAGACAAATATCTAAAGAAAAGAAAATTGTATTATGTTTAGTAGTTTGTATACTAAATTAAGCGTCTGTCTGCACCTAACGAACTCTGTAACTGTAGAAATTATTCCGAGAAAACTTGCTTTACATATTCTAGTACTCTTTCTTTAATGTTGTGCCTTCCCAAAAAATAATGCAAAATTCGCGGTGGCTTAGCTCGGCTATGCTAGGATATACTTAGCGTCAGCTTATGCACACAAAATTAGAGGTGCTATCAAACGGCTCCGGTGCAGCGTTAGATATGGCTACTGCGTAAGGGAGGCGCACAGCTGGGCACGTGGTGGCGCCAGTGCGTCTGCCGCGGCTATGACGTCACTCCTCTGGAAGTCGCAGACCGGCGAGGAGCGCTTTGCGACGGCGGAAAAAAGCGCGCGTCGGCGGCGGCTCCGGCGCGCCTGTTGTCCGCCGTTTGACGTCACTGCTTCTCGCGCATGCGCAGCACGGCTCTTTGGGAGACACGCGAAACTGCTCAACCTCGGCCAGTGTAGCTAACGCTACAAAACAAAAATACACTTCATGCACGTGCAGAGTGGAATGCCGATCGCTCTGAGAAGTAGAACGATTATCAATTAGTTTGCACGGAGCTGCCCATGCTCGAGCTAAGCTATCGTTCCGCGTCAGTACTAACTGCTACGCTTTTATCTTTCTAGGATATATGCAACACATCGCCAGTGCTCGACCCCACGGCAATGGCTTTATACAGCGTCGTCAGGTCGAACTTCTACGGATTCGATAACCCGACCACGATTGCCACAAAGGTATGAACCGCGAGAGTAACAACGTTGATAACAAAACGTACGGCCGGATTGTTTGGGTGAAATATAGGGTCAACATGCATTTAAAATGAGTTTTCTTTTTTTTTTTTTGCTATACTTTGTTTTAATCTAAGTGCTACATAATCAAGCAGGTCCAAAAGTGCGGCGTCATGGCGCTGTTCGCTTTTGCGCGTCTGCTGCCAGCGGCCAAACCAATCACGCGGATGAAAAATTACGCTAGATTTATCGTGCTGACAAAGACTAGGGGCGCATACTGTGCCCTGCACAAACCCCAGAAAGGCACTATTTTTATTATCTTTTTCTTTTTTTTTTTACAGTAATTTTAAGTTTTTCTTTATCTTTCCCCGGTGAATTTATCAAAAAAAAAAAAAAAGAAAACTTGGTTTGCATAAAAAAAAAAAAAAAAAAAAATAATTGCGTAGAGCTTCCGGCGTGTCGCTCGTTCGTGACGGTCTCTCCTGACAGTTGCATCGTAGAGAACGATCCATAAAAACATTCGGCGTTAAAAGCGCAGAGTCATTCAGCCTACGCTGCGAGTGATTGGTTTGTAGCCGGTGACAGCGGAGACGCAATAAGGACCAACGCCGTGACAGTGCAATTTTGGGCGCTGCTTTGATTGGCTTTGTTGAGTCGTGCAGTGTGGGCTGCGTGTCATACTTGCGCCTCATTTACACAGACGGTTTAACCGCAATCGCGAAGCGGTTATTATCTGGTCGGATACTACTTTTAGAAGTCACGACAGCCAACCCAAATGACAAATTCAATTCCGCTGGAACAAAATGGCGTCATTCGGTTCAAACCTCTGCTGTTCGCCGCCCATTCGCTTCCGGCTTCCTAACACCTGTACCGTCACGCAGTCAGCGCATCAAAGAATGTTGCTACTTGTAGGAAGGTCTTTTCGGGGCTTTTTGTTCAGTGCAGTTTCAAGCGCGTTCGATGATGAAAACGAGCGGATTCGCGTCGAGGTTGCGATTCGAATACCGGCGTGATTGCAGCATTCAGCCGGGGTCACAGCTCCATCGCACAAAAGACAGTCTGCAACCACGAGTCATCGCAATAGACCCCTTCCGAAACGCACGCCCCGATTATTAGAAGGTCGAAACCCCTGCACAATGGCGGAACGACTGCATCAAGGAACTGCAGCCCCGTCGGTGCTATTTCAGGAGTAATAGAGAATGACATTTAATATTAGATAAGACAGAAAAAAACATAAAACGTTGTAAAATTAGGTCAACCACTGTCAACCGCACACAGACACTCGTCTGGAGGTAATGAAGAGATGTTGCCGGGTAGCAGATTCCAACGTTTGATTGATCTAGGAAGCAAGATGTATTTAAACATGTCGGTACGTGCATAAAACGGTGAATTTTTTTGGTCATGGTGGCTCCTTGTTGATGACGCTATGTGAAACCTCACATATGGGTCTAATTAGGTGAGACGTGGCGAGTTAACCGGACCGTATAGGACTTTAAAATTCCTAAGAAACGTTGAACTGCCCGCGTCGCGGGCTGCTTGACGTTCGATCTTTTTGTTCGTGTTCTGCGGAGGCCGAGCAGGCCACGAGCCCTGGTATTCCCTGGTTCTCACAGTGGAAGATAACACACAAAGGGTAAGCATCCTAAACAGTCAATTAAAGCAAAAACTTCCAAGAAAAGTCGGCGAACTCCGAATGCACAATGCTGGTGGGAAGTCACGCTGACCGGGTTTCCACAGCTCAGGCGGGTGGCAGAAATGTCTGGCCGATAGGGGTCGCTCGGTTCGCAAAATGGCGGCGGCAAGAGAGCTCTTTTTGCAACGGTCTATGCTGACCAAGCCTGACAGATCGCCACGAGAAGCGGCTGCCAAAATGAAAAAAAGTGAAGCGGCAGACAACGAATGAGAGGGGAGCCATGTGACTGGCGATCGGCTGCTGCGAGACGCCGAAACACACTTCTCCCGAGCGAACAAGTGTGTTTCGGGTCCTCGCTGCTGGAGAAACTGTGCGCTGACGTACAGGTTCCCCGAAAAATGGCTCTTTTATGTTTTGTGCTACCTGATCTTCGCGCTCCAAATCTACGACCGGGCACTTAATGGCTCCATCGTCGAACTGCCAGGCTTTGTGAGTATAAAGGAGGCTATGGTTCATCTTTTGAAGGTATGTGTAACACGATATTCAAACAGTATTGTCCAGAACGCGATGAGCAAGCGTTCCAAAATGCCTCTTTGGCGCGTTGGAACGCAAGGTGTGGATAGCCAATCAGAGGGCAACATAAAGAACGCCCTGAAAACGCGCGATTACGAGGCAGTCAAGCGTGCGCCGTCAATTGGATGAGGTCGAGGGGAAACAAGAGCGCGCGGCCATATTGGGCGGGTGCAGAAGCGCACCCGATGTGCAAGGAGCAGACGAACTTGCGCGTCGTATAGGCCCTTTGAGCAACGCAAACGGCGCCCCGCGCTTTCGAGTTGCTGACGAGGTTCTGCTAAATTTTCTTTACCGCTTCACTTTGCTCAAACGTGTTTGAGACCTGCCACTGAAACACACACACTGGGAACGGTCCGTTGTGACGTTTCGACCGCGACGAACGCTGGCTTGAACACCGGGCCAGAAGCTCTTCGCTTCAATCCGTTCATACAACAATTACTGCCCCCGTTGAGGCACGAAGCTAGGGTCAATGACGAAACAGTATCTAAGTGACAAGCGTAGTGCAAGCGCCAAGTTTTACATAATGTGGCGTACTCCGTAAACAACTTTACAAAAACTCAAGCATGTTTCCCATGGAGAAGCGTGCAAAACCGGGACCGCGACAGGCTCACATTTGCCGCATATTGAGGAGCCATCCGGTGTCGCCGCTTGCAACCAAGGAAAGGCCTTTATCTTCCAGCGGTGACGCGTGCAGTGTCCACATTTATCTACATATCTTACGTTGTCGTTGAGGCAAAGGGTGCCATGCCACGCTTAGGCGTGCATGACTGGTAGGTGTGCTATCAGTGGTTATCAGAAGCGAGCTCAAGCGGTCACGAGAGTAATGGTTTGGTAGAACCACGGAACCAAACGTTCAAGGGAATGTTGAGACAGGTAATTGCTGAACATGGGAAGAGGATGGGACAGGTATGTACCCTGCCTGCTGTGGGCATACCGAGAAGTACCAAGCGAAACGACAGGGGTGTCGCCATTCGAGTTAATGTATGGTCGTGTCCCTAGTGGTCCTCTGGCTATTCTTAGAAAATCCTGGACGTAAGAATGGACCCCCCTTCCCGGTGACGTTAAATCAAGGCGTAGAAAAATATCTCCTGAACCCGAGGAGGCAAATGATGAGTCTTGGAAAAATAGCAGACGAACGGGCACAGGGGCAGCAACGGGCATATGCCACACAGTACAACCTAAGGGCAGTACCAAAGTCATTCCAAAAACAAGTGGTGCTAATGTTAAACACAGAAGCTACAAGCAAAATGAAGGCCAGGTGGGTGGGTCCGATAACGATTGTTGAACGGAAGAGGGACAACAGCTACGTTGTTGAGCTAAATGGAGGACAGAGGAAGTGGGTACATGCGAATAAGTTGCGTCCCTACTATGCAAGAACAAACGCTGTGGGGGTGATTTTTGAAGATCGGTACTTTGGGAGCTTGGAGGAGACCCCATGTGACGGAAAAGAAAATCAAAGTAGCACGGTAAGTCAGACGGGTATCCAGCTAACGAACTTGAGTGAGGGACAGAGGCAAACGGAAAGCGGCATTTTCAAATACGCCAGGAAGGAGCGCGATGGGACGGCACAAAATAACGCTGATCGAAAATGCTACAATGAAAGGGATCTATCCCTACCGGGTCCCCATGAAACTTCGAGAAGAAGTGGATCATCAGATACAATAATTGATAGGTTGGGGACTGATCTATCCAAAAGAGTCCATTTTTGCACATCCGGTTGTATGTGTCGCCAAGAAAGATGGGAAAGTTAGGTTGTGTATAGATTATAGGCCATTAAACTCGGTAACTGAAACAGACGTCTTTCCAATGCAAAACGTAAAAGAACTGTTGTGGCGCGTAGCAAAAGCCCAATTCATCTCGGACTTGGACCTAACCAGAGGGTACTGGCAAATTAAAATAGAAAAAAGTCTGAGCACTCTACCGCGTTCGTAAACTGATCAAGGCCAGTACGCGTGGACTGTAATGCCATATGGGCTTAAACATTCAGCAGCGACGTTCCAAAGAGCAATGAACGAGGTGTTAAGACCTCATGCACTGTATGCCTGCGCACACATTGATGACATCGCAGTTTTTTCTAGCAGTTGCCAAGAACACGTGGAACAGCTTGGCAAGGTGCTAGCCACATTAGAAGCTACCGGGCTTACAATCAACCTGGAGAAATGTCGGTTCGAGCAAGGCAGAGTAAAGTACCTAGGCCATGAAATAGGCTCTGGATTTTACGCACTAGACCCAGAAAGGGTTGCCGCGATTCAGAACTTAAGACTGCCAGAGAACAAAAAACAGTTGAGGAGTCTCTTAAGATTGATTAACTATTATGGAGATTATATTGAAGGGTATTCAGAGATAGTGCTTCCACTGACAGTGTTGACGAGAAAGGAAGCATCGAATGCACTCCCATGGGCTGAAAAAGAAAAAGACGCCTTTGAAACGGCGAAGAAGAAATTGATGGAACTGCCGAAACTTGCAGCCCCATCTTTAACGCGGAGGTTTATTTTGTCGACAGACGCGTCGGAAAGAGCTTCCGCCGCGTGCTTATCGCAGAAGAGCGACGGCGGGAAAGAAGGGCCGGTTTCGTCCTTGAGCCGAAAGTTGAGTGGTACACAGAGTAGGTGGTCAACAACCGAGAGAGAAGCATTTGCAATTGTGTGGGCACTAGAACAGTTGGAAACTTGGTTGTTCAGATTGGAAATTTTAGTTCGCTCTGATCACAATCCATTGCGGTACGTAGGAACATTGCCTCCAAACAGCGCACGATTAACACGCTGGGCATTTTCCCTGCAAAAGTATAGTCTACAGATAGAAAATGTGAAGGGGACCAAAAATGTGCCGGCAGACGCCCTATCCCGACTGGGTCGGGACTGATCATTTTGGGGCTGTAGCGAGACGAAACAGTCGGGTTGTTCAAAGTGCAAAGTGACGCGGTTTTTGTAACTGTCGTTTATTTTACCCGTTATTCGGGTCTCTTCTACTATATGTATCCTATTTGTTGGAAAAAAAAGAGTGTGAAGTGACTCTGTTTTTGTAACTACTGTTTATTTTCCTCGTCATTCGGGTGCCTTCCACTATGTATCATGATTTGTGTACTACATGCTGTGTATGTAGGCCTCTGTTATCCTAAGAATGTGTAAAAAAAAGGGTTTCAGATGAAGGATAGACATGTCATGCCACGCTTAGGGGTGCATGACTGGTAGGTATGCTATCAGTGGTTATCAGAAGCGAGCTCAAGCGGTCATGAGGTTGATGTTGCTAGCGGATGGAACAAGGTGATAAATAAGCCGAAAAAGGGGTTTTTGGCTAGGCTAGATCCGGGCGGTGGTGACGGAAGGTTGTATCTCGACACGACGGGATGGAATAAATCATCTGAAACTATTTGAACAAGAGTTTTCACTAAGGGATGCGTGTTTGGCGGGTAGAGAAACGAGCGAGGTGCTCGAACAGCAGAGGGATCTGCACGTCGTATAGCCCCTCGCGCGACTCCAAGGACGCAACGCCTTTGAACTCGCGAACAGATCTCAGCTACATTCTCTCTTCCAACTTGCCTTCGTCCACGGTGGAAGAAACACATTTAGGTGATGACTCAGGCCGCTCATTTTTTCGGGGAGCGAGCGACCAGATCGTGTTCGGAGCTAGCCTCGAACCAGGAGTAGTTTGTTCCGCACCGCCGTGGAGGGTGCTGAGGTATGAGGTCTCTCCTCGGTGGCCAAGGTGTTGGTGGCGTAGCCTGCTCGGCTTTTTTGCGGTGTGGTGGTGGGGTGGTGGTGTGCGGCCAGTGGCCGGGTTCGTGTTTTGCTTGGTGCTGTGTCGATCACAGGTGCCACCATCGTGCACGAAGGTGAGCCTTAACCAGAATAAGAGGAAGAAGGGAGAGAACACAAATTTACGGACTCTGGCGACCTTGGTGGCGGCAGTGAGGTACAACAAAAAGTGTTGACCGAGAGAATTCGGGACCACCGCTGGGGGAAACTACTGGAGCGGTCGGTTTGAGAGGGATCCTATGCTTGGCGCCATCTATGCCCGTGCGAGTGAAGCGCTCGGTGCGCCGAACATAATGTGGTCGCCATGTCGGACACAGACTCATCACCTAAATGTTTCTGCACCGTGCCTTGGTCACAGGTGTTTTCTAGCTGCAACACAGAAAACGTGCGCACTATCACGATAACATATACATCTACAAAAACTTAAACGCTTCTCAAAATGTATGAGCAAGCTCGTGCGCGTGATCCACGAGAATGAAAGATTACGACACTGTCGCTTCCAGGACTAGAACGAATTTAACAAAAAGTACTGCGCCATGTAGTCATATACATTATTGACGCGAACAGATACTTCAAACCTGAAATCAAAATCAATTCGGGCGATAATGCAAATTTGAGCTTTCAGATTTCAAACGTAGTGTCTGGAAAGCATTTTCTATTTTTTGTTTGTATAAGAATATAAGTTTGTGGTGTCAAAAATACCTTAAGAAAACTGCGTTATTTATTCGCTCGTTCAGCACAAATTCTTTCTCGTTTTTTCTCACTTTTAGGTGAGGAGCATACTGAAAGCCCACACAACATTTTGTATTTTGATTTACAACGTCCATCATGACGACGTTAACAACACCTGCGCCAGGGGAAAATTTCCGCTCACAACGGCCGCGAGAAATGCCTTCGACAACACCTAGAGTCATCGGAGTCCTCCCATCATTAGCAGATTCCCCATTCAGTGTATGTGTTTTGATGCGACTGGAAACACCTCAAAGGAGCACGTTTTAAGGTGTATTTGAAACTC
The DNA here is from genome assembly GCF_016920785.2 of Ixodes scapularis. NCBI lineage: Eukaryota > Metazoa > Arthropoda > Arachnida > Ixodida > Ixodidae > Ixodes > Ixodes scapularis. The sequence goes on along the minus strand of NW_024610076.1, from coordinate 256,062 downwards.
GCTCAGTATACCTCTCTTCCGCTGGCAAGAGGACGACATGTATACTGGACGATGTATACAAGAAATAATGCTATACAACGAATAAACGACTTGTGTGAAGATCACCCATATAAAAAGTATATTTAGAAGTTGATTCGTGCTTCATTCCTGCTAGTATTCAGGATCCGAAAAGTGGCGGATCAGCATAACGTCTTCAGCGTTTCGTGACGGCGCCACGCGACCAAGGTGGTCGCTACATTTTTACCACCATATTCAGTGAATTGCGTTCACTTTCAGCACGGCGAACTTGGGCTCACGTCGCAAGAGATCCACCATTGCAGCAGGGCTCTCTCATCTCTTTATGGGTGGAAACAAACGTTGGTTTTTCATCCGTGCTGGGAAGGAGATCGAATAGTCACGCCTCTAGCGTACCGCTTTAGCTCCGGGTCATAAACCGAGTTTTCTTGTTTTTTTGCGATCAAGGAAATCGAAGACGACGATTCGAAGGCCGCTCCTCGTGCGACCATAGCACTGCTCAGATCAGTGCGCTCGTACCCAAACCGTGCTAGGGAAGGTTCAATTGCTTTGTTATGCTATGTTAGTAAACATCGGGCTGTAGGGAGAACCAGCTTGATAAAGCATTCCCTAGAGTTCGATCTCCTGCCCAATACCTGCTCTAATTTTAATGTTTGTGTTTATACCGTCAGGCAAACATCGAAGGACTGGCTAACGCAAGTGCTACGAATAGGCCAATGCACACGCGCGCACACATTCGCGCAACACAAAAACGGAATGCATTTCGTGAAAGGTCCGCATTCTTAACTCCTGTCGCATGCGAATTTCCGCGATCCATTACGTAGGTCATAACATGTGAGCACATTATATTTTATAGAAGTAGTAGTAATTAAGTTGTATCTGTGTTCATACAGCCGGAAGTTAGTCATACTTAATGGGTGTCCGGTGTCTCAGCTCTAGATAAGTAATTTCGTCCGTGCGGTAGAAAGGCTTGCTTGGGGTCTTTAATGTGTACCACACAGTATTGATACACCATTGCACGTCGGTACGATGCTCATATAAATCGAAACAGACATGGGTGCGAATTGAACCTAGGATCCATGATTTCTGCAGCACGAGTTTTTGCTGCACGTGCTCCCAGAGCTGAGGTGGGCTACCTCATCTCGGTCACCGGTCGCCCTATTTAGTTGTGTGCGAACGTTCGTTTGTACATGAACATATTGCGCGCGCGGAGCGCTGCGTCCGTGTTACCTCTTTGCCTGGTCCGCTTCTTTTCGTGCTGTTTTTAATTAAGAACTGGCTTTTCGCGTGGGAGACAGGCACAATAACCGTTAAGCCACGCGCGCAGCTGGCCAAGTAGGGAGCGCGCGCGTGGCCTAACATTTATTGTGCCTGTCTCGCACGCGAAAAGCCAGTTCTTAATTAAAAACAGCACAAAAAGAAGCGGACCAGGCAAAGAGGTAACACGGACGCAGCGTTGACTTGCAACTGAGTTTATTGATTGCAAAATCGCAATATAGACTTGCGTTGTCACAAACAAAAGAGAAGAAAGAACTCAGCCCAGGTGAAACAACGCCAACAAAAAATAAAAAGGCGCCATGACACAGCCGTAAAGAGCAATCCTTAAAAGAACGAGCAAGTCAGGGAATTAGAAAATTCATCTCTTTGCCTGATAGGGCCGCAGAAGGACTGGTTACACATGCTGCGCCCAGCCTCGCTATCTCAAGAGCCTCCAGAATTTCACGAGTAAGCTGGTCCCTATGACGCTTAACAACCTCACGCCGTTGGAAGTCGGGTAGGCAACTAATCTCGCAGCAATGAATGCCCAGATGACCAGACACGGTTGTGGAGACAGTGTAGGCGTGCTCTCTTAAACTGTCATTGAGACAGCGGCCCGCCTGGCGTACGTAGCGCTTGACACACGTCAGAGGGAGAAACTAAACCACCCCCTCAGAACACGAGACGAAGCGATTTCGGTGCCTCGTACTGCAAGCCGTGGCCGCCCTCCAAGAAGGGTTAACAACTTTCCACAACCTTGAAAACTTGTCCGGAGCAGATAATAAAGTGTCGAAGTCACACCTGCCCGCAATGCGTTTTAGGTTGTGGGCCAAGCCGTGTATTTTGGGAATGACTACAAACTTTCTTCTTTCCGTTCTTTTTCTGTGGTTGGCCTCGTCTTCACTTGTCATAGGCTTGATCTCGATAGTTTTCAGCACAGACTCGGCGACCGTCGTTAACACGTGGGAGGGAAAACCAGCATCTGTGAGGCGTTCAGTTTGCCCGTCAAAGCAATGTTTAATTTTATGATAAGACCTACGCAGCGCATATGTGTATAGCAAGTCCTCGCAATCGCCCGCTTGACAATTTTTGAGTGAGCGGAATCGAATAGGCAACGGTGGTTTTCTAGCACGGGGTTCATAGCTCCAATAAACATGGCCTGGACAAATAGTTAAATTCAAATACAAGAATCGGATACATCCTGCCTCAGGAACCTCATGAGTCAGAATAAGTGGCGAAAGGCAACGACTAAAATTCCTAAAACTTTAGTGATTGATGAAAGAAGGATAAGCCATCGGCACCTAACAAAAGTAGAAAATCATCTACATACCGGAAGACCTTCGCAACTTTGGTTTCCCGAAGTCGTTCAAAGATGGTGCGGTCAAAGCTCGCTAAAAACAAGTCGCTAAGCACGGGGGCATTGCAAAAATGCAATACTTTTAGTTGAAGGCTTCATGAAGCTCCTTGGCAAGTATCTGAGGTCGACCTTTGCGAATTGGTTCTTGCCTTGCCCCCGTGGTTAGCGACTTGTTTTTAGCGAGCCTTGATCGCACCATCTTTGAACGGTTTGGGGAAACCAAAGTTGCAAAGCTCTTCCGTATGTTGATGATTTTCTGGTTTTGTTAAGTGCCGATGCCTTATCCTTTCTTTCGTCAATAGGGAGTTTTAGAATAGCGCACGCTAAAGTTTTGCGTACGGAAAGAATAGCGTTGTCGCCACTGCGCATGCTCCGAACCCAAACCAGCTTTTGCGCTTTACGTGCGCAATTTTAGCGTGAGCTATTTCTCGGAAATGGCGTGCGTACGCAAAAAGTTTTTGCGCTTCTCCAACGAGGATTCGTGATGAGAAGTTGGCTAAAGCCAAGACGAGCACAGTTAAAAAAATGGCGGCTCCCAGGACCATGGCTGCGGCCGCTTTGGCGGCTTCATGAGTGCGACGTCGGCGGCATCCTCGCGACTGTGAAAATACGGGACGACATTGTACTCGGTTTGGCAACGATCACCGGCAACTTGATGCTTGCGACGCGCGAACATTTCCTTTGCCGTGGCGAGGCAAGCGGACACGACCGGTCAACCGCTCGCTTCGCATTCTCATGATAAGACAAATGTAAAACGTTTCTCCGAACCAAAATCTTGTTTTTTTTTTCTAAAGTTACACCACTTCGTGTGTGAAATAAAAATTGTGACTGTATCTTGGTGGCGTCGCAAGCGCGAGATGCTTGGGCTTTTGCGTCGCGCCGGAGAAACGCTATTCTAAAACTCTCTCGCGTCGCGTGCGCTAATGGGAGCGCTAAATTTAGCGCTAGCATGCGCTAAAATTGCATACGTTATTCTAAAACTCTCTAATGACTCAAGTTTTAGGCATTTTTAGGGATTGCCTTTCGCCACTTGGTCTGACTCATGAGGTGCCTGAAGCAGTATGTATCCGATTCTTGGATTTGAATTCAACTATTTGTCCAGGCCATGTTTAATGCAGCTATGAGCCCCGTGCTGGAAAACCATTCGAGTCCGCTCACTCAAAAATTGTCAAGCGGGCGATTGCGAGGACTTGCTATACACATGCGCTGCGTAGGTCTTGTTATCATAAAATTAAACATAGCTTTGACAGGCAAACTGAACGCCTCGCAGATGCTGGTTTTCCCTCCCACGTGTTAACCATGGTCGCCGAGTCTTTTCTGAAAGATATCAAGAGCAGGCCCATGGCGAGTGAAGACGAGGCCAATAACAGAAAGGAAACGGAAGGAAGAAAGTTTGTAGTCATTCCCTACATACACGGCTTGGCCCACAACCTAAAACGCATTGCGGGCAGGTGTGACTTCGACGTTTTATTATCTGCTCCGGACAAGCTTTCAAGGTTGTGCAGAGTTGTTAACCCCTCTTGGAGGGCGGCCACGGCTTGCAATACGAGGCACCGAGATCGCTTCGTCTCGTGCTCTGAGGGGGTGGTTTATTCTCTCCCTCTGACGTGTGTCAAGCGCTACGTACGCCAGGCGGGCCGCTGTCTCAATGACAGGTTAAGAGAGCACGCTTAAAGTGTCTCCACAACCGTGTCTGGTCATCTGGGCATTGATTGCCGCGACTGTGGTTGCCTACCCGACTTCCTACGGTGTGAGGTTGTTAAGTGTCATAGGGACCAGCTTACTTGGGACATTTTGAAGGCGGTTGAGATAGCATGGTTGGACGCAGCATGTGTAAGCAGTCCTTTGTGGCCCTATCAGGCAAAGAGATGAATTTTCTTGTTCCCTAGTTGCTAGTGTGCCTCAATGCCCTTCTGTTTAGGGTGATGCCATCGTTTGTAGTACCCGATGCCGACAGCACGCGCTCACAGGAAAAATACCAAGAAATCGCAGGAAACAAAATGTCGCCGTAACACAGTCAGCGCCACGAGCGCGTGCAGGGACACGCTCTTTCACGCGCTTCAGAACAAAAAATAAAAATAAACGTTCGAAACAAAATGGCCAGATGTCATCACCCCAAGCAAAGCGCACATGAAGGCACCCTACTAGTTGCTTGTTCTTAGCACGTGCTCTGTACGGCTGTATCATGGCGCCTTTTTATATTGGTTTTTATCTTTTATTCGTGATGTATCACGAGGGCTGAATTCTTTCTTCTCTTTTGTTCGTGACAACGCAAGTATATGTTGCGATTTTGCGATCAATAAAATCAGTTCTAAGTCAGCGCTGCGTCCGTGTTACCTAATTGTCTGATCCTCGTGTTTTCTCGCTGTTTTTAATTCCGAAGAATCTACCACCTCGCCCAAGCCTCAACTTTAGGAAAGCCAGAGTTCGATTCCTGGGAGCGACGCATCTTTTGTTTATTCTTGCAATTTAGTGTCCTGGTAAATTCGAGAATCCTGTTTTTTGTTCGACGTCCGAATGTTCTGAGTGTCGAACCTTCTACGCCGATTATTTTAGAAGCCCACGCATATACATAAAAGGCTCCGCGTGGCGAGCCGCAGTCAGTCTCGCGTCAGTGTTCGATCATGCTGTTACGCCGCTATCGACGCCCGGGACGCTCTCTCATTATCTTCTGTCTCCTTTTATTTTTGGGCAGAACTTCGCCCCATTAAACGTTTAGATTGTCTTTGTTTAGTTGCCTCATCATTTTTCATTCGTGGCATTATGGTAGAGGTGCGGGGTACCGCATGGCCGTGCAGCGTTCCCCTCCAAGGGCCCGCAGTGCAAGTCAAATTTAAGCCCGGTGAAACGACCACTCTATGAGGAACCTACAACTCGGACCAGCCGCGCACCCAGGCACAGGATCCTGAATGAGCTCAAACGAAGACTCCAGACGTTCCCGATTCTTGGCCATTTCGACCGGTTCGCTGAAACAGAGATCCACACGGACGCCAGTAACACCGGACTTTGCGCGGTACTAGTCCAAATACAAGACTGGGCCGAGCGAGTCATCGCATACGCGAGTCGGACGCTGTCCAAGGCGGAGACGAACTACTCAACGGCTGAGAAGGAGTGCCTTGCTGTCGTCTGGGCAATAACAAAGTTTCGCCCTTATTTGTACAGAAGTCCTTTTCGCGTCGTCACGGACTACCACTCGCTCTGCTAGCTGGCCATCGTGAAGGACCCCTCCGGACGCCTCACGCGGCGGAGCCTACGACTGCAGGAGTTCGACATGACCGTGGTGTACAAGTCCGGCCGGAAGAACAATGACGCCGACTGCCTGTCAAGGGCCCCAGTCGAGGCCGGTCCTGCTTGCATCGAAGACGACGACGATGAGTGTTTCCTCGTTCTCTGGATGTCAGCGACATGGCAGAACTCCAACGAGACGATCCTGGACTGCGAGTGCTCATCGAGCACCTAGAGGTACAAGCGAGTGCGGTTCCGCATGCTTTCCTGTGAATCCTGCCTACCTTCTCCATACGGCAAGGAGTGCTGTACAAAAACAATTTCGTGAACAGCACAGCATGGCTCTTGGTTATTCCTTCTAGTCTTCGAGAAGAAATGTTCCAAGGATGCCACGACGACCCAATGGCTGGACAACTTGGCTACAGCAAGAACCTCGCCAGGATTCGAGAAAAGTACTACTGGACAAGGCTAGCGAAGACCGTTCACCTCTACACTAGATTATGCCACGAGTGTCAGCGACGCAAGAAACCGCCGACGAAGCCGTCAGGAATTTTGCATCCGACTTCTTACCCGTCCACGCCGTTTCAGCAAATCGGAATGAATTTGCTTCGCCCTTTTCCGCCGTCAACGTCGGGAAACCACTGGATTATCGTCGCCACAAATTGTCTCACACGGTACACCGCGACGAAAGCCCTTCCATCAGGTACGACTGTTGAAGTGGCCAAGTTATTGATCGACTTCATTGTCCTCCGGAACGGCGCCCCGAAGTCCTCATCACCACCGTGGATCATCATTTATGGCCCAGTTGACGCAAAAAATCCTTCGCCTCAGCGGCACCGGCCACCGTCGAACCACTGCGTACCACTTGCAGACAAATGGACTAAAAGATCGGCTAAACAAGACAATCGCCGACATGACCTCTATGTATGTCGACGTAGAGCACAAAACTTGGGACGAGGTGTTACCCTACGTCACGTTTGCTTACAACACGGCGGTGCAAGAGACCACAGGAGTAACCCCGTTTCAGCTAATTCATGGCAGGAAAGTAGCGATCATGGTCGACGCGATGCTACCCCACGAGCCAGCTGACGATGGGAGCCCCGACGCCTAGGTGGTTGCTCAACGAGCCGAAGAAGTTCACCAGCTCGCCCGACTCCGAGCTCAAGATCAACAACATGTCGACGCTACCCGGTACAACCTTCGTCGTCGGGACGTCCACTTCACCCAGGAGATAGGGTATGGTTCTGGACACCGATTAGGCCGCCGGAGTTTCAGCGAGAAACTCCTGAAACGGTATTTCGGACCCTGCAAAGTACTTCGTCGACTTGGAGATCTAAACTACGAGGTGATGCCGGACGGAACAAGAACATCATCACGCCGCCCACCACAGCCTGAAGTGGTACACGTCATGCGCCTGAAGCCGTACTACGCTCGATAGGACTGTGGACCTTATGTGTTCCAAATGCCTTTTAGAGCGCAGCTCTTAGGGGCCCGTTCCCGGCTTGAGCGGCGTCGCCGTCGCCGTCGCCGTCGGCGTCGCCGTCGGCGTAACCAAGGTCATCCCAAGGTCACGCGACCCCCAAGGTCACGTGACCCCTCCCAAGGTCATCTCAAGGTCACGTGACCCCACGTGACTCCCAAGGTCACGTGACCCCTCGAGGTAACGTGACCCCTTCCAAGGTCATCTCAAGGTCACGTGACCCCAAGACCCCACGTGACCCTTTGAAGGTCACGTGACCCCCAAGTCACGTGACCCCTCTGAGGTCACGTGACCCCCAAGTCACGTGACCCCCAAGGTCACGTGACCCCTCCCAAGGTCATCTCAAGGTCACGTGACCCCAAGGTGACCCCCACGTGACCCCAGGTCACGTGACCCCTCTGAGGTCACGTGACCCCTCTGAGGTCACGTGACCCCCCGAGGTCACGTGACCCCCCTCCCCGAAGTCACGTGACACCCCCCTCCCCCCGAGGTCACGTGACCGCCCCCCCGGAGCATATTAAAGAATGAGGGGAGGAGGAGGGGCCTACCCTCCCCTCAGTACCCTTCACTCCTCCTCCTCAAGAGCTGCGCTCCAATTCGCGTTACAGGGATTTGTAAACGGCTTTCACTTTTTTTTAGTTTACCTTTATTTTAAGTTGCTTTGTTTTGTTTTGTGTTGCATCGGGGCGATGCACTTTTTAAAGGGGGAAGTAATGCCGCGCGCGCAGCTGGGGAGGTAGGCAGCGCGCGCTTGGCCTAACGGTTATTGTGCCTGTCTCGTACGCGAAAAGTCAGGGCTCGATTCCTGGCAGCGACGCATCTTTTGTTTATTCCTGCAATTTAGTGTTCTGGTAAATTCGAGAATCCTGTTGCTTGTTCGAGGTCCGAATGTTCTGCGCGTCGAACCTCCTACGCCGATTATTCCAGAAGTCCACGCATGTATATAAGGGGCTCCGCGTGGCGAGCCACAGTCAGTCTCGCCTCAGCGTTTGATCCTGCTGTTACGCCGTTATCAACACCAGCGACGCTCTCTCGTTATCTTCTGTCTCCTTTTATTTTCAGGCACAAGTTCGCCCCATTAGACGTTTAGTTTGTCTTACACTCTTAAAAAAAAAGGAGTCCAAAGGGACTCACTGCTTCCATGGCTCTCTTTGACACTTCACGACTCTCTTAGAGAGTCAATTTTTCGTGCCACTCTGTTTTGACTTTTCCCCTTCTCAACGGGAGTCACAGGTCAGCAGCATTTGCCATACCGAAAAAAAAAAAACAGTATGAATGCTGCTTCGGGGCGTCCAGCCGGCAACCCAAGCTTCGCTGTTTCGCTATGCACCTCTAGGAAGGGAGTCCGACACCATTTAGTTCAAAGCTTTGTCGACATTTTGTTTTTCAATAATAATTGTGCAAAAAAAATTAAAAAGGAAAGGAAAAAAGAAAGAATGCACAAAGTTCCGTCGACATTCATTTTTCTCAAGAATAATTGTACAAAAAACAAAACAAAAAAAAAAACGTTTATTTTTTGCATCGAACCTGGGTTCGCTCTGTAAGAAGCGGGCATCTTTCCACATAGCTATACCTAGGGTGTGTACTCTCCGGTGTTTATTTGTGAGAAAAATCGGCGGATGTTTTTCGGTGTTTATTTATTTTCAAAACACCGGTGTATTTCGGTGGAACGTGTTACGACGAGGCTAAAATCGGTGATTATCGGTGAAAAAAAAGGCGATTGATCACAGACAAAGAGTTCCAATTTTATTCACATAGTTCATACACTTCTTCTCTAGGAAGCAACTAATTCTCACACTTGGTTATCATAGTAGATGCAAGCATACTTTCATGCTTGCATCTACACGCAAGGAACGTGCTGCCGTCATGGCAGCACTTTCCTTGTGGTTCGCAACCCGCAATTATGAAAACGCACGCTCCTGTACGACACGGACGTTGGCAGTGTCTTCCAGGAACCAGAGCAACCTCTGAATACATGGCTTGAACCGACATCACTTGGCCAGACACAATGAGGAAAAGGCACGTGAGAGCCTACGCCCCACTGCGTTAGTTTTTCCACAAAATGGGGCCATGGGAGACACAATAGGTGACAGGCGTATGAGAGCTTAGCTTCCACTGCGTTCACTAGACGCTTTTGACCCCCAGAAAGGAGGGCGGACTGACGCCACCTGCAAGCCATGTATAAACACTGGCAGAATGCAGGATGCACGAGATAACACGTTTGACGAACCTCTACGGGGAAAGGGTTTCGCTAAGTCGGAAACTAGCAACGACCGGTGTTTTTCGGTTTTAACCTGGGCGAAAATATCCAACCACCGGTGTTTTTCGGTTTTAACCGATTTTATATTTTCGTCACCGACGGATGTTTATCGGTGTTTTTCGGTGAAAACCGGAAAATACACACCCTAGCTATACCTGCGAGTACTCGTTTTGAGAATTCGTTTTATACGGGATTCCACAAGTTTCGCGTCTTGCATATTATTCGAAACCGAATCCTGCGGCTGCATTTTACATATTTCTGGAACTGTCACGGCGTGCGTCTTTGGGAGTGAGTGAAGGTGCAGCAGCTTATTCAAGACTATACTCCGTTTCAAACGTAGCATGCAACGCAGTCAAAGCTAGCGCACCGGTTTGCATCGCCGACCGTGTCTACGTTCACCCCATAAAATAGTGCGTCCCCTGCGAAAACACTTATAAAAAAGTCGAAAAATATGCCTCCTTGGAGCTAGCAACTGATAGTGGTGTTATGATTTCGACGGAGCACAAATTTTTTTCAATAAAAAGAAAAAGATAATGTAAACTACTTTAAATTGTTTTCGTTTTCGTCCGTGCAACAGCCGCTGCGGGTTTTCGCGTTGTGTGGCACTGGCTGGTTTTGAGAAGATGGCGTCTTATGCAACAAGCTCAAGTACCTCTCCTGCTCGGATATTTTCGAAGATTTGTTGTGCGCAGACCTCGAAAGAGTGCAAGCAGGTGATCGCCAACGTGTACGCGAGTACAAGAGCGCGTTTCCCGAAGATGTCGGTCGTGAAGTCCTGGAGACGGTCAGTAACAACACCGGAGTGTGCGCCCATACTGTCGCGAAGTACAAGGCGCAGTGTCTATCTGGCAAGCTGGCGTCCCCGAAGCGAAGACCTCGCCATGTAGAAGTTTCGAGCACGGGGACTGTGAAGCATGCCGAATTCACACACAACACCATTCGCCTGAAGGTGCATCGCAAGTACCCCGAGAGGGGGATTCCTCTCTTTGACAGCTATTTCAAAAAAACTGTTCAGTCCACAACTATTGTCGATTAACGTCCTATTATAAATTTTGGGGTAAGGCTGCTATCAGGGAGATTCCTGATTCCACGCTGCACGAAAGAAAAATATAACTCGGTGCTGGAGGCAAATAACACTTGCAAAGCGGCAGAGCAGATGGTAGAAATGTGGCCTTTCGGCGACTTATAAATAAAAAGCAAAAAGAAAGGAGGAAATGAAATATGCAGTTCGGCAATGCGCACAATCTTGCACAAGAAATATGTCTAAAAAAGAAAAAAAAACTGCGCGTCTAGTGGGTTTGAACCACTGCCGCCGAGACGTCGGTATTGCCAGAGCAGCGCTACCACTCGTCCACGAAACGCGCCGAGGAACACATTTTGTTTTCTGTATTTTCATGCGCACCACTTCAGTACCTTTGACGGCTTTGCACGCTATGTATGAAAATGGTTATAAGTGCCGATTTTGAGAACCACACCACCACACTGCGAGTTGCAGCAACGCCGAAGGCTCACGTCTCGCAGCGCCGCCTGTTGAATAACCATTCGAAGTGTTTGCACACTGTGAAGGTAAGAGCGCTCACACCGAAGAGCTCTCTTTACAACGCCTACACACACACACAGAGCTTTTTAACAGCCACTGATCGTAGCAATCGCATTTCAAAGACGCCGCGTTGTCGTAGATTGTTTTTCACCAGCTAGGTCCTGTAGAAATGAGGCCAAGGCCAAGGCTGGAGGATTCATCGCCGGAAACGTAAAGGAACCAAGCAAACGACGCGAGGCTCGCAAACGCGATTCGTGGGAGCCGACGACATCCAACCCACGATCCAAGCCACGATCCCTAGTAGCAGCTTTGCTGCCGAGAAGAGTGTATATTCTTTCCGGCGGGCACACAATACTCCGACAGCATGCTTGCGTCTGATGTGGATTGCAGAAGGTGGCTAACAGGGTGACCAATGCACAGGAAATAGGTTGATCACGACACAGCACGCAACGATTGTCGCCGCCACGTTGAAATAAACCAAGCTGAGACAGGCCAAGCTACAGTTTAGTACACAACGAAGCTGAGCCAGGCCAAGGTTCAGTTTAGTAAACAACCAAGATACTTCATTGCAAAGAATTAAATAAATGTTAAAACAAATATTTTTACGTTTCAACCCCCTGATCAGATCAGAAAACGTTTATTGGGCTAAAAAAAAAAAAAAAAAAGAAAAAGCTAGTGGTCGGTTTTCCCTAGTCCAGGATGCCGTTGGCTTCCGCCGCCTTGCAGGCCCTTTCAATCAGGAATTCCTGATTTTCCAGGTCGCTGCACGCTAGCTTGGCCTCCCACTGCTGCCGACTGTTGTCTTGTACCGTAGGAAGTGTGGGGTTTCGGGTGCATTCCCACGTGGAGTGGTAGAGGGTCGCCCTGGCTTGGCACCAGGGACACCTGTCCGAGTATGTTTCCGGGCTTATGTGGTGGAAGCGTAGCAAGCTGGGGAAGGTTCCCGCCTGCAGCTGTCGCCACCTGACGGCCTTGTTTCTGCTGAGCTTGGGGTGCGGGGGTGGGAGACTCATTCTCCCCGCTTTGTAGTAGTTGAGTACGCTGCTGTAGGTTTGAGGTACTGGTTCCGTTGGCCCGCTCGCTTCTTCCGCCGCTCGGTTGGTGTATGCTCGAGCGACGGCGTCTGCGATCAGGTTACCGGTCAATCCCTCATGCCCTGGGATCCAAATGATTTTGTGGATCACGCCTTCCTTCCAGGCGCGTTCTAGGGCTGCTGCTGATGTCTTATTGATAAAACCCCACAGGTAGTTCCTGCAGGCATTTTGTGAGTCGGTTAGGATCGTGTAGGATTTCTTTGTCCTGTAGCCGTGGATCATGGCGAGGGCGATGGCGTGTTCTTCCGCCCCCTCCATGCTGGCGTTCTTGATGGAGCAGCTGGATATCTCGTCGTATGCGTGGTCCAATGCCACAGCTACCTTGGCATCCCGGCGGTAGTCCCCTGCGTCCACGTATACGAATGTCTCGTTGTCTTTGCCTTCACGCTCATAGTATTGCGCTCTTGCTCTTCTTCTTCCCCGGTGCATGATGGGGTTCATGTGCTTCGGTATGGGCCTAACTATGTAGGTTCCCTTAACTCCGGCGCTCAGTTCCCTGGAATTTTGGATAACTTCTGTACAGTCGCCGTACCCGAGCTTTTGTATAAGCTGTCTGCCAGTCCCGCTCTTCTTTAGTCTGCTTCGTTGTGCCATCAGTAGGGCTTCCTTGTGTTCCTGGAAGGTGTTGTGCACCCCCATTTGTTCTAGTTTTGCAGTAGGGGCGTTCTGCGGAAGCCCGAGCGCTATCTTGTATATTTTTCTGATGAGGACTTCGACCTGCTCTTGTTCTTTCATGTCGAGGTAGTGATACGGTAGACTGTACACTACTCTGCTAATAACCAGTGCTAGTATAAGCTTCATGACGTCCTTTTCCTTGAGCCCTCTTCTCCGGTTCGTGATCCTAGTGATCATCTTGGTCACCTGTTCAGTAGTTTTCTGTAGTAATTGTATGGTGCGCGTGGCTTTCCCGTTATGCTGGATCCACATGCCCAGGATTCTCATCTGCTTGACCTCGGGTATGTCTTGTCCGTCCAGAGATACATTAATGGGTACTCCTCGGTCGTATCCATTCCTGTGAATCCTTATAATTTCGGATTTCTCTGGAGAGCACCTCAGTCCGCGGCTCTTCACGTACACATGGACCGTGTCTGCGGCTCTCTGGAGTCTCTCTTCCTTCTCGCCGAGGGATCCTTCGGTGGTCCAGATCGTGATATCGTCAGCATAAATTGCGTGTCTTATCCCTTCAATCTTTTCTAGCTCCACCGGAGTCTCTCTTCCTTCTCGCCGAGGGATCCTTCGGTGGTCCAGATCGTGATATCGTCAGCATAAATTGCGTGTCTTATCCCTTCAATCTTTTCTAGCTCCACCGGCAGGTCCCTGAGTGCCAGGTTGAACAGCAGCGGCGATAGGACCGCACCTTGCGGGGTGCCTCTGTTGGGGACGCTAGTTTCTTTCGATTTTACGTTGCCGATGGTTATGGTTGCCGTCCTGTCCGTGAGAAACGTCTTGACATATTCGAAGGTTCTCTCCCCGCAGCTGATCTTGTTGAGGCTCTCTAATACTGCCTTGTGCGAAACATTATCGAAAGCGGCTTTTAGGTCCAAGGCCATCACGATGTTTTCGCCGTACTTGGGGATGTTGTTGTCCCCAAGTACTTCTTCCTTTAATTGTAGAAGCACGTCCTGGGTGCTTAGGCGGGCCCTGAATCCGAACATCGTGTCGGGCATCAGGTTCTCTTCTTCGAGGTGTCTCACGAGCCTTCCCTGCACCATCCTCTCCATGAGCTTGCCCATGTTCGACGTGAGAGAGATGGGTCTCATGTTCTCTATACCCGGGATCTTTCCGGGTTTGGAATGAGTTTTATCTCAGAGTGCTTCCATTCTCCGGCTAGGGTTCCCTGGTTCCAGTTTTTGTTGTAGAAGTTGGTTAAGTTCGTTTGCTGCTCGCAGCCCAGGTTCTTGAGCATGGCATTGGTGACTTTGTCTCTTCCCGGGGTAGTATTTTTTGCGTCTTGTACAGCTGCGATCATTTCGGCCTCCTCGAACTCCCGATCCAGCTTCTCGTTGGCTCTTCCCGTGTACCGTATACATCTCGCCTCGTCTTGTGGTGGTACAGGCTCACCAATATATTTCTTTTTGATCTGTTTCAGTAGATCCTCGTCAGTTCCCTTGTAGGAGTGGACGATCTTTAGGGTCGTTTTGCATCCTTCTGACTTGGTTTGCGCTGGGGATACCAGGTGGTGTAGTAGTCTCCACGTCTGAGCAAGTCCCAAAGTTCCCTGGAGGGAGTCGCATTTCTGGTCCCAGTTCTGCTGGGCTAATTGCGTGGCGTATTCTTCGGTCTGTTTGTTTAGCACCGAGATGCGGAGCCTGAGCTTTCTGTTGTGCTTTTGTTTCTTCCACCTTTTGACTATTCCCTTTCTCTTTTCCCACAGCCCAAGAAGGTGCGTATCCACCCCCGGTATGGCCTCGGTTAGGCTAATCTCCTTGGTGCAGTGCGCTTTGGTGGCTTGTAGCTCCGCCACCCACGTCTCCAGGTCCTCAATACCTCCTTCCGGTCCGAGGTGTCTGAACTTGTTCCAGTTGGTCATTTTCGAGGCGCCAATCTTGCGTCTGTTAGTGCTCGCTTCCACACTTATCTCTATGATTGCGTGGTCGCTGCCGATCGTTTCCTCGGTATTCTTCCAGGTAACCTTGTGCTGGTCCAGATTTTTTATCATAGTGAGGTCTGGGTTAGTGTCTCTGTTGATGCTGTTCCCAGTGCGTGTGGGTCTGAGTAGGTCGTTGATGATCTCCAGTCTTTCGTTGTCGATCGCTGCTGCCAGTTGCTTTCCTTTCTTCGAGTCCTCTTGGTACCCCCAGCTCGTGTGTCTCGCGTTAAAGTCGCCGACCAATACGAGTGCGTTGCCTCCAACGATCTTGCTCGCTTCTCGGAACAGGGACCTGAAGTCCTGGACGACGTATCTCGGCGGGCTGTATACGTTTAACACGAATAGACTCTTGTCTTTCTTTTTTTTGGGTATGATTTCGAGTAGAACATGTTCCACCCCTTGCTCCTTGAGCTTGTGCTCTATGGCTGTGAGGTTCTTGCTTATCAGAGTCGCCGTTCTTGGCTTATGTTTTAGGCTGACCAAGGTGGTGTACCCCGAGATCTTAGGTACTCCGCTGACCTCTTGAAGTGCAATAATATTTGGTCTGATGATTTGGTTTTGTATATGAAAGTTGAAGTTGCTTTGCTTCTGTTTGTGTCCCCTACAGTTCCATTGCCAGATGATTGTAGGTGCCTGTGGTATTCTGATCTTTTTCTTGCGCTTAGTCGTAATCATGTTGCGTCTTTCCCATGTCTACAACCAAGCTCGAGTCGCTCTCATAGTTTGATTCGTCCTTGCTGTAGGGGTTTTTTCTCCTCTTGTTGGGTGGGTTTTCTTCTGCCCCCCTTCCAATTTGAAGGTTCTTGAACATGTCGGTCATCCATTTTTGTATCTCCTGTTTCAGTTCTTTTATCATTTCTTGTTTCATCTCTTGCGCCTCGTTACTCGGAGTCTTGGGTACCGGTGTTTCGCCTCTTGGTTTCGGTTTTGCTCGGTATGCCGGTTTCTCACTGTTTTTTCTTTCCGTTTGCGTCTTGAGCGCGTTCCTGAGTTGCTGGATTTCGTTTCTCATGGTGGCCATTTCATCCTTCATCTTCTCCACCTCAGCTTCTTTCCTTCCAAGATGGGCCCGTAGCCTCCTTGTTTCTTCAGTTGGGCCTTTTCCCATGGTTGCCGTCGTCGTCGTTGCCGCTGCTGCCCACGGGCTGGCTGGTAGCTGCGGATAGTCCTCTTCTGTATACTTCTTTCGGATGACTTCATTGCGTCGTGTCTCGGGTGGCTGACGTGCATTTTTTTTTAAAACCTGCTTAGCTGGGTCCTGGTGTGGTGGGAACCCAGCGACTGACCCGAAAGGGGCACGGCACCCTAATATATAGGCTCCGGCCCCCTGGCGGCGACCCCGCTCGTCCCCACGGTAAGAGTGCGGTGGAGGCGAGAGGGGCCGTCGGCCGGGTTCTGGTCAGTGGGCACCCACCCAACCCATCCCGCTTTATTGAGCATAAGTACAGTTGCTGCCAGGGCTTCCGGCGGCGTGAGGATGTGTCCATGTCCCTTTGTGAGGGCTTGGTAGACGGCCCGGTTGTCTGTCACAACTCTGGTGCGTGGTGGCGCGAGGAGGAGGGCCAGTAGAACCGCCCAGAGTTCTCGAAGATAGATCGGGACAGGCCGGGACGCAATGATGGCGATGTTGCCCTCGGGAAGACAGATGCCAATACCAGATGAACTGGCATCCGCGAAGACGTCACGTTCCACCGGGACAATGTCAAATGGTACGGCAACAGGCAAACACTGAACAACATACTCGAAAAGCTGGAGCCAAGAACGGGAAGGGTGGGCGCCAGTGGCGGCCGCAACATGAAGGGGCCGTAGGGCATGAAAATGGGAGGAATAAAGTGAAAAATAAAATCCCCAAAAGCCAGCTGCTCGCTGGTAAACTTTACGAGTCTGGGGATAATGAAGTGCACGAAGGACAAGAAGAAGGTCCTGCCGCCTCGAGGGCGTATGGCCGATGGTACCTGTAGTTCCATCAAGAAAAAAGCCTAGGAACTTAACGTGTGTGGAGAGGGCGAACATGGAATCACTAGGATTCAAACGAATGCCTGCCTCAACGAGCTGGTCAAGAAAAAGGTCAAGTTGGTCCTTCAAAAAGTCCGGGTCGGGGTGTGCAAATAAAAAATTGTCTAAGTAAGACCAAGCCCACAGGCCACGGGAGCGTGCCTCACGAGTAAGGGCCGTTGCCAAAGATTGCATAGAAAAGGGAGCGGGCCTTATGCCGAAAGGCAAAACTTTGTAGCGATAATATCGGCCGTCCAAACGGAAAGTGGTGAGGGCTCGTGTGGCTCACGGCCGATATTATCGCTACAAAGTTTTGCCTTTCAGCATAAGGCCCGCTCCCTTTTTTATGCAATCTTTGGCAACGGCCCTTACTCGTGAGGCACGCTCCCGTGGCCTGTGGGCTTGGTCTCACTTAGACAATTTTTTATTTGCACACCCCGACCCGGACTTTTTGAAGGACCAACTTGACCTTTTTCTTGACCAGCTCGTTGAGGCAGGCATTCGTTTGAATCCTAGTGATTCCATGTTCGCCCCCTCCACACACGTTAAGTTCCTAGGCTTTTTTCTTGATAGAACTACAGGTACCATCGGCCATACGCCCTCGAGGCGGCAGGACCTTCTTCTTGTCCTTCGTACACTTCATTATCCCCAAACTCGTAAAGTTTACCAGCGAGCAGCTGGCTTTTGGGGATTTTATTTTTCACTTTATTCCTCCCATTTTCATGCCCTACGGCCCCTTCATGTTGCGGCCGCCACTGGCGCCCCCCCCCCCCCCCCCCTTCCCGTTCTTGGCTCCAGCTTTTTGAGTATGTTGTTCAGTGTTTGCCTGTTGCCGTACCATTTGACATTGTCCCGGTGGAACGTGACGTCTTCGCGGATGCCAGTTCATCTGGTATTGGCATCTGTCTTCCCGAGGGAAACATCGCTATCATTGCGTCCCGGCCTGTCCCGATCTATCTTCGAGAACTCTGGGCGGTTTTGCTGGCCGTCCTCCTCGCGCCACCACGCACCAGAGTTGTGACAGACAACCGGGCCGTCTACCAAGCCCTCACAAAGGGACATGGACACACCCTCACGCCGCCGGAAGCCCTGGCAGCAACTGTACTTATGCTCAATAAAGCGGGATGGGTTGGGTGGGTGCCCACTGACCAGAACCCGGCCGACTGCCCCTCTCGCCTCCACCGCACTCTTACCGTGGGGACGAGCGGGGTCGCCGCCAGGGGGCCGGAGCCTATATATTAGGGTGCCGTGCCCCTTTCGGGTCAGTCGCTGGGTTCCCACCACACCAGGACCCAGCGAAGCAGGTTTCTTTGTGCCGGATAGACCGAAAACTCAGAGTGGCAGACTCGTCCGGACCCCTTGGCGTGTGGTTTGCACTCGCCATCCTGCTTTTCTCATGCCGCCCAAGCAGCCTGCCCAGCCCCAACCAGGCGACGACCGAGGAAGTGATGACGATCTCCCGGACCCGCATACTTTCTCTGAAATGTTTAATGAGCATTCTCAACGCCTCGAACAAGTGCTCGTGGAAGACCGCACATCATCACTACGTGACTTACGTTCTTTTCTACGCGAGAACAACGTCGAAATGGCAGCTGCAGTGGCCGACGCCCTTAGTAGGGCATCCACCATCCCCGCTGGAACATCCCAGGCCCTCCCCGCCACCCAGCCAGCGGTCTCCGCCGCCCCGTCTGGATCCGTCTTCCCCGCCGTGCAGAAGGTTGCATCGACTGACGTTACCTGTTGACCTGCGTTGACAGGTTTACTTGATGGCCAGAATTGGCCCCCATGAAAGACATAACAGCACAGACTGTCGCCCGCACGCTCGTCGAAATGTGGATAAGCCGGTTTGGTGTACCCGAGACCATTACAACAGATCGCGGACGACAATTCGAATCGCTACTGTTTCAGAATCTGTCTCAGCTCTTGGGCACACACCACATACACACTACCGCCTACCATCCGATGTCCAACGGAATGGTCAAACGTTTCCACCGGCAATTGAAAGCGGCCATCAAAGCCCAAGATAAAACACTTTCGTGGACAGAGACCCTTCCCTTGGTTATGCTTGGCATCCGGACAGCGTTCAAGAGCGATCTGAACTGCACCGCAGCGGAGTTGGTGTATGGGACGTCCCTTCGCATCCCGGGAGAGTTCTTTCGCAAAGCCAGCAATCCCGCAATTGCCAGCGCGGAAGATTATGTTCATCGGTTGCGGCTCCTGATGCAGGACTTGCGGCCTGTGCCTTCACGAGTTCCTTCCACACGGAGCACCTTTATCAGCACAGACCTCGCGAAGTGTAGACACGCTTTTCTTCGAAACGAAGGCGTCAAAACGCCACTCCAACCTCCGTATGAAGGTCCGTTCCCCGTTATACACAGAGATACAAAGACGTTCACGATCCTTGTTAAGAACAAAGAACAAGTGGTAGCTATCGACCGAGTCAAGCCCGCCCACCTGGACTCAACCGCAACACCGCCTTTCCCACCTCCTTCTCATCCGACCTCGACCAGGGGTCCCCAGAAAAACTATGCGTGACACGGTTGCTCTTAGCGCTAAAAAGAAAACGCTTGGTCACTGCGCCTCCAAGCTAGGGGGGAATATTGTAGTGATCAGCCGGCGCGAGAAGAAGAGGAAGAGGACAAGCGGCACGAGACGGCTTTGGAAACGACGTTCGTCCCAGCTTCGCCACTCGGCCGCTTAACGCTTTTTAGATGTATATATGTATATATTAAATATTTATGTAGTCCACACGCTACAGTTCTAATGTATGTCGACTAAAACAGAAACATTCACGTTGCGTCAAATGAGTTTCGTCGTAACCAGCGAACGTCACCGCGTCGCCATCGCCACCGTAACCAAAATCAAAAACAAAGCAAGCTTCAAACTTTCGGTCGGTTTCAGCCAACGTTGGTTTCAGCTTCAAACCTTTAGGCTTAAAAAAAAAAAAAAAAAAGAAAAAAAAAACAGAAGAACGTTTTCCGAAATACATAAAGTGTCCCAGGTGCCGCCGTGCCCATGGGGCCATGGAACCAGCTGTGGGTTTGAGTCTACTTGGTGAGTACTCGCCTATTCACTTGACTTTTTCAGTGCTTTCTTTTCGGGGCGTTTTTGAAGTGTCCTCGTGTTTGTGTGCAGGAAGCGTGAAGGCGAACGCGGCTAACGGCGTGTGGGGCTCCTTGTCGTACACGTGCTTTGCGCATGGGATGACCTTCGAGCTTTTCCCAAGGAAGTCCCGCAACCGACCCGTCACTGAGCGAGCAGTCAGATTGCGGGAACGCAGGCAGAGGCGAAGGTCCCACCGAAGCCGGAGGGGGGGACGGGACTTCGTAAGTGTATCGGGAGCTTTATCTCGTGGATCGGTGGACAAGACGAGTTCTATAAATCGGGTGGCGCCTTGGTACCACCCAACTAGGCGGTGTGTTTCGCGGAACCCATGACTGCTAAACGTATCCATTACGTGCTGGCGCTCGTATTTGCACCCCGTTTGCTTTCACTGCGGGTGTTCGAATTCAGGTTCGATTCTTTGCATTAATGATGTTGCTTGCGAGGAGTTCTTTTTCGACTAGGGCACGAACTTTTTATACAAAACGCTGTATGTGTTGCACTTATTGTCTAGCCCTCTGGCTGTAGTTTATTGTGAAGCTTGTGGGAAAAAACGCGCATTGAGTAATTACAAAAAAAAAAGATATATATATATATATATATATATATATATATATATATATATATATATATATATATATAAATAAATAAATATTGTAGTGTCGAGTACCGTCCGACGACACTCTTGCAGAACGTTCACGTGCCGTGCAATGGCACTCCACTCGCGTCTTCAAAAGCCGTCCAAATGTCTTATGTAAAGCGAATTGTCAAAACGAGTTTTGCGAAGTTGTAGCGTAGCTTATTGTAATGTGTAACGTAGCTCGCCTCATAGGCAGCGGAGCCGGATTCGATCCACAGTGTGGGCTTACTTTTTAAAATATTTTTCTCGAACATTTTGTTTCGTCGAGGCATTTGGCGATATTTACGTCATTTCTTTTTTACCAGTAACACTGGAAAAAAAAAAGGATGTTGTCGACGAGACTTTGCTTAAAGGGGCCATGGAACCAGCTGTGGATCAACTTTTTGACTGGTTTTTAATTTGCACCGAACTTGAGCGCACTGAACGTAGTAACTTAATCTTTTCTCAAATTTCGCTTTATTTTAAAAGTTATAGGCAATTTAGAATTACAAAAACAAACAGCTCCTTCATGACGCGTAGGTCCTGGCTTAAGTGGCCGTGAACTAAAGGAGTAGTGAGCTCATAGAGCGCTCACGGCTGCCGCACTCCGTGTCGACGGCTCGAGAAAGCGCCACTAAAGCATGTTCTGGATAGGCTGTATGAGGCGGGTGGCCAGGGCGGCTTGCATTGCATTTGCTGCACGATTAAGGACTAATTTGGCATAACACTTCATTGGCCACAAACTACAGCAAACACGGTGTAAAGATCAGTTCAGAACGGGAGCCACTTCGCACTGCCATACCGCCAAATGGCCAAATCGCCAGCCAAGCCTGCGCCGAAAGCCTTCGGAACGCGCGAAACCGGTCGGATCCTCGAGCCGGTATACGACCGCAGCGCTGCCGCGTACATCCGGGACCTTTCTACGCTAGCTGTTCGTCGGAGCCTCATCCCACAAGCTTTTTCTAGTATGCGCCACTTTTTCCGGCGCTTGGTGGCGGGTTTGTTAATGAGTCTTTTCTTGTTTCCGTACTTTATAAACTACATTTGTTTCTTTTCTGATCTAAATTACCGAACAAAAACTACTTTCATACATAATTGAAACGGTTCGCATCACTTATATTTTGTTTTTCGACTAAAAAAAAGTGAAAGCCGCTTACAACTCCCTGTAACGCCGAATTAGAGCGCAGCTCTTGAGGAGGAGGAGGGAAGGGCGCTGGGGGGGGGGGTTAGACTAACCAGGGGGGGGGGTCACGTGACCTTGTGGGTCACGTGACCCCCAATGCCGATGATGTCATCACTAACGTCACTGATGATGTCATCAGTGACGATGACGATGCGGGTACCGATGACGTCATTAGTGACGTCACTGATGACTTCACCAGTGATGATGACGATGACGATGCGAATGTCGGTGACGTCATCAGTGACGTCGCTGACGACGTCATCAGTGATGATGACGATGACGATGCGGATGCCTGTGACGACATCAGTGGCGTCACTGATGACGTCATCAGTGATGATGACGATGACGATGCGGATGTCGGTAACGTCACCGGCATCCACATCGTCATCGTCATCATCACTGACGACGTCACTGGCATCCACATCGTCATCGTCATCATCACTGATGACTTCACCGGCATCCACATCGTCATCGTCATCATCACTGATGACGTCACCGGCATCCGCATCGTCATCGTCATCATCACTGATGACGTCACCGGCATCCTCATCGTCATCGTTATCATCACTGATGACGTCACCGGCATCCACATCGTCATCGTCACTGATGACGTCATCATCACTGATGACGTCACCGGCATCCACATCGTCATCGTCATCATCACTGATGACGTCACCGGCATCCACATCGTCATCGTCATCATCACTGATGACGTCACCGGCATCTGCATCGTCATCGTCATCATCACTGATGATGACGATGACGATGTGGATGCCGGTGACGTCATCAGTGTCGATGACGTCATCGGGGGGTCACGCGACATCGGCGGGGGTCACGTGACCTCGGGGGGTCACGTGACCTCGAGGAGGGGGCCACGTGACTCAGGGGAGTCACGTGACCTCGGGGGGTCACGTGACCTCGGGGGGCGTCACGTGCCCCCCACGAAGTCACGTGACCCCGGAGGGGGGGCTCGCGCGGTGCATTATGAGACATTTCCCATGATGCACCGCGCGGTTACGCCGACGCCGACGCCGACGGCGACGGCGACGCCAACGGCGACGGCGACGCCGACGCCGCTCAAGCCGGAAACGGGCCCCTAAGAGCTGCGCTCTAAAAAGCTTTTAGCGGCTTTGACCAGTGATAAGCCCAGGGCCAAAGACGTCACATATTGCACGCTTTCGGCAATGCAGGTCGCCCTCGTAGGTGGAGGAGGTTTCCGCGTTTTTCGGTTAAAATATGACTCACTGACATTTAGTTACTCTCTCCGTGCCCGCTGGCTTGCCCGAACCCCAAGAGACGTGGAAACCGCGAAGACGGTAGGCGCTTAAATATGATTGCAGGGCCCCTTTAACAAAATGGTATGGGCGTCCCTTTCCGAAGGTACATGGGGGACAGCGGGGCTGGACGCTGCGAGGCGTCATGTGCAATGGGGCCAAGTAGGTTAATAGTTTTGTAATTAGCAGCCGCATACTGTTGCCGCGAGGCGGCATGAATGTATGCGGGGGGTTGGTTAACGAGCTCCCCAGGGATACGTGTGCTGTTCGACTTTCTTTCGGACGGCACTTGTAGGCGCGGGTGGAGTGCCGTCGGACGGCACTGTAGACAGCCAAAAAAACAACAAAAAACGAGGTGTTTCGAACAACTTTCTTGAAGAGATCATGAACTGATTTTCAGCTACTTCCTCGTCAGCGTTCCTCCTCAGTACATAAGCAGAGTGAGAAACCATGTGGTCGTATTTCACTGAAACCCAAAGTTCTGCCAGCAGTCTGAGAGCCGGCATGGACAAAGCCCTACATAAATTTCACTCTTCACATTTTTGCAAGCGCTGACAACCATGAAAGGAGAGACGGGACAAGCGATGGCGGGGGGGGGGGGGGGGGGGGGGGGGGCGACCCTTTTTGTTATCGCTCAGCCGCACGACGAGGCATACTGCATGAAAGCGACTGGAGCAAGCGACCAGTACGATGAGCGACGTTTTCTAGTAATTCAAGAACCGAGCAGCGTTACAAGCGACAGTGAGAAATCTCCGTCGCTGTTGCCGATGCTCGACTCGTTGCTCATTAAATCGCTTACATGCGGTCCAGCCTTAATTGGCGACGAGCGCGACCGAAAGCGTCGCTGTGGTCGGCCTTCCACGATTGGCCCAAAAGCTGACTATGACGTCGGAAAGGGTATACCATCGACGGAAATAAGAGGAATGAAAGAACTTTAATTTCGACGGTGTTGGCAGTGCTGCTTCGAGAGCGCAATGATTTCAGGCTTCCACCATGCTATTTACAAACACCATCGAACTTGTTGTTCGCAAGGTAATGACGTCACAAGGGGGAACCATAGGAGGGCGCCACCGAAACATCTCGCCGCTAATTGTCTGAAAGCGAGAGACACGTGCCACGAGTGAGTGCCGTGCTGCCACCCACCTCCAAGTGCCTCTCATTTCAGGGCTACACTGTCATTTGCTTCCAAGTCCTGCACGGGCCTCCTGCTCAGGCGCTTTGATGCCACTTACGAAACTAGCACAAACTCGTCAAGGGGTTTCAGGTGGGGTTAGCCATCAGTTGTGTTTGCCGCACCATTCTTTACGGTGCCTCGACAGTCCACAGTCACTTCACAGTAACAAGTTGGGACGCCATGATGACAGCGGCACTTGTGCCTGCTTGTCTTATTCACTAGAGGTTTGAAGACCAACTGCAGACTTTCGACAACATGACACTTTTGGTTTTGAAACATCATTGTTGCTTCCTTGGGACAACTCTTAATACATGGTAGGAACAAGATAGCAATTGCACCAGTGGGGAATACGTCCAGGCACTATACCTGTGCTAAAACTTGCTTGAGCACCTGTTTATTTATGATTATCTTTACTCTTGCAGCGTTACCTGCGAGGCGGGGTTTCCCTACCAGAAGAAAAATTTGACTCGGCCATGGGCAAGGCCAAGTTCGACTCGCGCTGCTGATCCTGTTGTCCCGGTGCCTCTACAAGGGCGAGGACCTGGTCAATAGGAGTGTGACGGGCCAACCTTTCAGGCGTGACAAAAGTATGGCGCCGTGGGAAGGAAGCCCATTACACCTGTCAAAGTGGATGCAATTGCAGGTGCGTGCCTTGCTGCATATCGGCCTTCCCGGCTCTAAACTATGTAGAAATTGGCAGGTTTCAGCATCGTGCATTCTATAGGTTTTATAGACCATACGCGAAATAGCTCTTGGGTATCATCATCATGCCGCTCAGAGCGACATGTGGTGGGTTTTGATACATTGAATGTGCAAATGCCACTATACCTCGTCTCGCCTCAGCATGAACTAACTGCGAAAGCTGTGCAAGCGCAAGCGGGTAGCCTTGGCTGGAGGATGGAACCGCAGTATGTGTGCGTCCACAGGTTTCCAAAGTCAACGGCAGAAGCTTCCGAGGGTGTGCCAAGCATGCACTAGCAACTTCGGGAGGATACATGGGCACTGCTATCTTGGAAGCACTTTCTAAGAATAAAGAAAATGAAGACAGTTGGCAAAAACTTGAGTCTTAAGGCCCGTTCACAATCTTGCAACCGAGTACGACTGAGAGAGACGAAATCTGTTAAAACTTCTTAAAAGTTCTTAGGACGATGGTACACACTGGCATTCTGGCGCCATCTATGCGGTGACCCTGGAATTGCATTTTACAAGAGCGAAGGTTTCGCGGAATTTCCGAGGTCAAACGCGTGTAATACCTGTAAGAAAGGCTGGTTTATAACGTTGACAAAAGTTTTTCGAGCCAAGAAAGAAAGGATAATGCGCAAGAGAAATAGTAAATATGCCGGACCGCCAAGTTTACACTGCTACCCAATAGATGGCGCCAGTGTGTCCTCTCGTAAGAGGTTTTAAGGAACCCAGTTTCAAAAGGTCGCAAGAGTATGAACGGGCCCTTAGAGAACCATGCAGTGAACGGAAAACTTAACAGTTCATGCGCTCTTGGCATTTCATCAGGTTGTCGGCAGGCCTCTTCACGATGTATAATATGTGCATTACTTTGGTATTGGTTGATTTTTCTGGAAACAGGTGCCAGCAGGTACGGGCATAGACAATGGTAATTATATTTGTGCATCTGTACAACTTTTTTTGTTATTTTATTTTAAAGCTTGTTATTTAGTTTTGAAAGAACTTCGTGGTCCCCATGGCGAAGTTGGAAACATTATATTGGTGCGCTCAAAACCAGTCCAAGGTCAGAACTAATGCTAAGGCATCTAAAAAAAATAATGTGACCAGAAACAATGTCATTTATTATGTTGTCAAGCTAGGCCTCGCAAATGTTAGCCAAATCGGGTCCACTAATACCCACCCATGTAGGAGGGTGTCTTTAGTGTCCATGCTTGTTGTTTAATTAGACCTTGAACATGATTCCTTACTACGTAGGACTTGCATTACGAATGAGTTTCCTAGTTAACGGTGGTGTTCCTGTTACCAAACCATTGCATTAGATGGGCAGAAAATAAGAGTGAAGAAGTGAACTTTGGTCTTTAATGGCAAGTAGGTTCGTATGGAATCATTTTTGCTTCAGTGGAGGCTCAAGTATGCACGACACTGAAAGGGCTTTCCTTTCAGTTGACGGAGACGAGGGTACCACAAGAGCCAGCGAGGGAAAGAGAACGGGACCTCCTGGTGTCAACGCCTTGCCGCCTGCGTGGCTGTGCTTCAAACCGTGCAGTTTGTGCCGAGGTAAACAATTCGGCATTTTGAAAGTTTTGCGGATAAAAAAAAAACATGACTCACTTGCATGCCTTGCTGTAAACAATCCAATGCAGCACTGAAATTTGTGAGTTGCAGATAATGTCACAGGTAGGATAGATAATCTCTACATTCTCAGAGTTCTGTGGACAAAGGGGCTGCCCAAAGATTACACAGCAGGATGGCGCCCCGCTACAGAGCACCAGTTTATGTCGTACCATAGCCTCTTTTATACTGACAAAACCTGGCAGATTGCCACGAGGAGCGGTCGCCGAAATGGAAAAGGTGGAGTGGCATACAACGGAGAAGAGTCTCGCCACAGCGGACGCGGAACACGAAAAAAGTATGTTTTGGGTACTCGCCACTGCAGAAGCTGTGTGCTGACGTCCAGGTTCCCCGAGGAATGGCTCTTTAATGCTCTGTGCTACCAAATCCTCACGTTCCAAATCTGTGACCAGGCACTCTATGACTCCGTCGTCGAACTGGCAGGTTTTGTGAGTATAGAGGTGCTATGGTCATACTCTAATTCACTTTACTCCTTTTTTTTCAGTGGGAGAGCATCTTTTTGTTTGCATTCTTAAAAAAGAGGGTTAGACTGTTATGATTAAATTGGTGCGGACAACCACTAACAAGCTCTGTTTGCTGTCGTCAGGGCCTACGCTATTCTTATCAATGCCGATCTTCGCAAAAGAAAACAAGATGGGGGAAGCGACAAGAGCAGAGGAAAGCCGTGCCGTTTGCGTGGTCGATGTAACTACGCATGCTGAAGAGAAATCACATGTAACTATGGTTGTTTAAAGATGAATCTGTTTGAAAGGGTGTCTTCGCTATGCCAATCTGTAAACATATTTTTTTTAAAGCTGGAGACCAAGTGAGATAAGTATCATCTGCTGTCTTCTCCACTGGTTATTTCAATATTTTATAAGGAGTACTTGGCCATGACTTCAAAAAAAAAGCAACCAAAGACCAGATTCGGGCTCATGTTGGAAGGCGGGTCTTTCCTGCCAAACTTCAGAAACATTTATCTAAGCAAAGATGATAAACAAATTACTATTAGTTTTAGTGTCCCACCATTTCTGCATGCAAAAGATGCCTATATAGGTACAGGAAACGAAAAGTTATAGGAGACTGTAGTGCAGAGATGCATTATGCACTCTTTTTTTTATTGTTGATGAGTGACGATGGAAATTGTAATGATTACTACCTTGTTGTAGGCCTTGTACATGAAGCATTCCCTCACATGCACACAGGTGTTAAAGCAAGCTTTAAGCCCTCTCTAAATTCCATCGTGGCTTGCTTTCGTTACAACTAAAAGGGAAGCACAATAAGATGGGGACGAGAAAGGAAGAAACAAGCGCTCACTACCAACTAGTTTACTCAGAAAAAAAGTTTTCCCTTCCTTTCTTGTCCCTGTCTTAACGTACTCTTTTCTTTCATTGCAGCCACGAAGCACCTTGCCCAGCAAAGAATTTTATAATGCTTTCTTTGACTGTACTAGACACTCTCAGTAGATAAGCCCCAGTCTTGCCTAGCACCTAGCGTATGCAGGGTGCTGCAGAACAGGTTCAGCTAGACTTGGTATCCTCCCCTCTTTCCTCAGTAGGGACCGTGCCCCTTGTGCTTCAAGTGCTCTCAGTGCACTTACTGATTTATTATTTACGTTCTCTTTGAGCATTAAATTGATATTCTTTTAAAAGAAAAAGCAGACAATAGCAGCAGCAGCCTCCCCCGCCCCTCCACTCTCTATCTCTCTCAATGGGAACATTTTAGGTTCCTCCTGATGGCTCAAATAATTTTGAATGCAATAATCTGCACTTTTATGGTGTCCATCTGTAACCTGATACATCATCAGGGTGTCTACAAACCTGAAATTCTCAGGGAAATCGTCAAAAAGTTGGCTTCATCAGGGAAAATGACCACTGAAAGTGGAACGGCGATACGAAACAAAGCTTGATGGTTGCGCATGGGCATGACTATGCTGATTAATGTTTCCGAATTATGATCCTTTGACCCAGAAGTGGTCAGGAAGTTTTTATCAAAATAGTCAATGGAAATTCTAGAAAAGTCAAGGAATTTGAAATCAGTAGTTTGGTAGACACCCTGATGCACTGGTTCCACCGTACGAAACGCTTCACAATCAAGTGAGAATTGGGGAAAGCGAAATATAGAAAGGCAGCAATGGACGTCTGCCTCACTTGCCTTCACTCTGCTGCATGGACTTTCCATCTATGACACTGCGGGCACTTGACATGTCCTCGACAATTTTACTTTGCGCACCTACAACTTCGTCTGACTTCCAGAACCTATTTCTTATCATTGGCTTCTTTTTTCCCAGGACCCAGTAAAGACTTCCGGGAACTCGGTGTTACTTTTCACTGGAAAGCACCCATGGACATCTGGCAGCATGTGCGTTGTCTGCGAGGACCTATGAATTGAGATCCTGGACTTTTCAGCAAGAATCTCTCGGGTATTAGCCATGTACTGAGCGTAGAAAGGTCAGTATGTGGGGGGGAATCGACGAAGCACACTTTTTGTGCTTGAGCACCCTCATGGGTAAAAAAAATACAAAGATTTCGGTAAGAGCTGTGAAAGTTGTGACAGCACTCGGAGCACATTCCTAGAACAGGGAAAAATAATTACCAATATTGGTTACTGGTTTAATGTTTTCATATGTATTTGGTGAATATTCCAGCTATAATACAAAGGTTTGTGTGTTTCATTGTGTATCTAAACTTCTGTTTGATTTTTTTTGTGCATCTGTTGATATGAGGATTCAAACCATAGAAGAAGAAACTGCAAATAGAAAAACAAAGCTTTGAAAAAACAGAAAGTAGGCAAACAAAGCTTTTAGGAAACTTGTTGTCCTTTTTTAAATTCTAATTTAATCCTCAACATCAAGCAGGCAAAGTAAGCCTCCACAAAACTTGCCATTGTAATTTATTTTCGTTCTTGTCTAATAGTTATACCAGCTTTGTGTATTAGTTTTATTTCTTATGATGTTATTTGTTTAGTGTTTGTGATAAAACCCCTGTGATAAGCCGAAGCAGGCTTTTGAGCCAATATGTATCGCATTAGTTTCTAATAATGTAATTGTTTTAAATACTTGTAGCTTGTTTTGCAGTGCCTGCATGGTAGAACTCATGAAGTTGCATTTGCACAAATGGCAGTGATTTGAGCTGAGAGAAAACAGCTATCTTTATTGTTAAATTTGAAGATTCCTGCAATTTATTGCCACCCACCTGTCCACTCAAAGCAGGCATAAAGCAACAGAATATGCTCGTTCACACCAGCTCTTGCCAATAGTATACACATGTGACAAAAAAGATATACAACCTATTGTAAATGATAAGTATAACCAAACTAATAGAAAGTTAAGCTGCCAATTAAAAAAACTTTTACTTTTTTTGTTTGTGCAAATTCCAATGTAACAAAACAATGCTGTCCTGAAAGCTTCTGTTGTGTTTCATGATAAATTTTAGAGCATCATTCAATTCAGCATCGTTAAGACCATCATCGTTCATTTTTCCATGTTTCATTGCAGGAAATTGTAAGATATCAGCTCTGCATTTCGACGTTTACACTTGCAGACAATTGATGTTACCGCTTCTTTTAGGTGGAATCGAAGTTTCCATTTCAACTTTTATACTTTCACACAGTTGATGTTACTACCCTTGTTTTAGAGAAATTCAAGTTGAACCTCGCAGGCGGCAAGAAGTCTCCTAATGAACAAAATGCCTCCCTTTGTTCAACAAACTGAGACTTGACTAGGGCTCCAGACAAAGTGAGAGTCAGCACTGACTATCTTTCGGAGTGTCGCTCATACACTCCCATGACTCTTTTGCGATAGGAGTCGGGGACTCTTCATAAAAGGAGGGTTCTCACAACTCTTGTTACAGAGTCACGGGGATTACCAGGAAGGAGTCGTGCGACTCTTTTTTTCCGTTGGATAAGAGTCGTTAAAGAGTCGCAGTTGACTACGTCACCTGGAGTCGCCCATACACTACCATGACTCCAGTGTGATGAGAGTCGCAGGACTATTCTTTAAATAAGAGTGAAGTGACTCAACAAACTGGAGTCGTGGAAGAGTCAAATCTGTAGCGCGCAAAGGAGTCGTGGCGACTCTCTTTAAAAAAAGAGTCGAGGGACTCTACAAACTGGAGTCGATTCTGCGGCGCGCCAATACCCCCCAAAGAGAGTCATAGCGACTCTTTGTTTTAAGAGTGTAGTTTGTTTTGTCGCCTTATCATTTGTCATTCATGACAATATCTAATACCCTAGTTAGACGCGCGCCCTTAACGATCATCGAGCCAGCGATCGTTGGCATTTCCGAGCTGTCATTCACACTCAAAAGGTCACGTGTCCCCCCGAGGTCATATTAAAGTGAACTAGAGGAGGGGCAGTGAGATCAGGCGCCGAGGCGCGCCATGCATTGCTGTGAAACGGCGCGTGTGGAAAAGTCCCGGATGCACGCGGTGGCGCTGCGGACGTAGTGGCTGTAGGATCCGACCACTTCCGAGCGTTCCGAAGGCCCTGGGTGAGAAGAGTTGGCTTGCATTTTTGACAGCTCGAAGTGGCCCCCATTCTGAACCGCTTTTTATCCCGTGTTACCCGTGTCTGCTGTCATTTATGGTCATTGAAGTGCCATGCCGAATCGACGTCGACAACGCCACTGCTTCCCTCCGGGGTGCCAGAGGGGCTATCAGCTGGCGGAAAGGTGAGCAGCCGTAGCTGTTCTCAGTGCCTTAGGAGGAAGAGCAAGGAAAAGTTTTGGAACGGAACTTGCATCGCCAGGATAAGCTCCTGGACGAAACGTGTTCGGTGTGTGAGCTTCATTTCGACCAATCGTTTATTAAGCGAGACTTCGTTCACATTATAAACGATGAAGAGGTGCGCATTCCGCGTGGAAAGCCGCACCTCTTGCCGGGCGTTGTACCGACAATGCTTCCGAATGCTCCGAGCTACTGATCAAAGAAAACGTCGCAGCCAAGGCCCACGAGAAAGCGAAAAAACGCATATGCTTCCTCAGTTGACGGCAAAAAAAAAAAGGCCACACACTGCCTCTCCAACTTCCTGCAGCAGCACTGCCAGCACCACACCGGCTGCAGCCGATACCGGGGCGTTTGATGAAGCCTGTATGCCCGAAGAATACTCCACGCTGCGTGTCTCCTCCGAGTACTGGAGCCGTCACCGAGCTCCGAGCCTCAGTGGTTTCGTGTATTGTAAACTTAAAATGTGTGACAATGAAGTTTTATCCGAGAGAGTAGTGATTTGTTCACGAGACAGCATGCGTGGTGTTGTATACACTGTTCATCTTTGTGGCTGAAGGAGGACGTTTCGTCAGCTGCGAGGAACCGGAGGTTCTTCTCCGAGACGTTGTCTCCTACCGTCTCTGTGGAGGTGCCGTGCCGACGAAAAATAGGTCCCGCGAACAGTTCCGGTAAAATGTAAACACATTGGAACCTATAGCGAGATCCCCCCACGTCGCGAAAATTAGAACCCGCGAATTATATAGAAACTTCAGCTTCGACCTAAATCGCGAAATATTGAGCCTGCGAAAAATACGTCGTTTACAGTATTGTGTTTTTGCTGAGTTTAACCAATAAAAAGTGTATTCATGTATAAATAACAGGATTTCCTGTCACACGAGTTCCTTTTGTTCAGTAGTATTTACCCAACAGGTTTCTTTGAAATTGGCTTAACGAGACATATGATGGTGAGTCAATAAAGGAGATTAAACCTTGGGGCTAGCTATGCACGGTTTCAATACTAGGTATAAAAGGAATGCCCTGTTAACGATTGCATGCTATTTTTGTGGCTTGAGCCGTGATTGTTTAAATGTCTAGGAAACATCAATATGATCCTGTCTCGTAAATATTACAACTAGCCATTTATGCGCGCGAGTGGAGGACTTTTTGACCATTAAATAGCTTCACCCTATTTCTAACGAGAGACTAGTAAAAACCCACCCGCCATTAAAAAAAAAAAAAAATTTCACGAACATTTTGGTTTCGAAACGCCGCCCGGGAAATTGAACTGGCCGTGTTCGGCCTTCCACGTCGCGCATTTCTGCTTCGTACCCCGCGCATTAAAGCGAACACGGCCGGACGAATTGCGTCAATTTTGTGTCGCGTATTTCTTTTATGTGGTTCGGGCCTCAAACGAAAAACATTTCGAGCCGAAACGCTCCAACAAAGAGTGTTTAGACGCGCAGCAAATGCAATGCGAGCCGCCCTGGCCACCCGCTTCATCCAGCCCATGCATTCGCGACGCCCTCTCGTGCCGTCGACACGAAGTGCGGCCGTCGTCAGAGCGCTCTGACCTCACTACCCCTCCTCTAGTTCACTTTAGTCATATGATACCCTCCAGGTCACGTGACCCTCCCAAGGGCAGGTGACCTCGGGGAGGGGAGACACGTGACCTCGAGGGATCACGTGACCTTGGGAGGGTCACGTGACCTGAAGGGTGTCACGTGACCCCCAGAGAAATTTTACCGTTGGATTTACCGGGGAAAGTTTTCCTCTAGATTTAGCGGGGGGATTTTTTTGTTAGATTTACCGGGGAAATTTTTCCGCTAGATTTAGCGGGGAAATGTTTCCACTAGATTTAGCGGGGAGATTTGTCCGCTCAATTCAGCGGGAAAAGTTTTCCGCTAGATTTAGCGTAGAAATATTTCCGCTAGATTTAGCGGGGAAATGTTTCCGCTAGATTTAGCGGGGAAATTTTTCTGCTAAA
Source organism: Ixodes scapularis (assembly GCF_016920785.2). NCBI lineage: Eukaryota > Metazoa > Arthropoda > Arachnida > Ixodida > Ixodidae > Ixodes > Ixodes scapularis. The sequence goes on along the minus strand of NW_024610076.1, from coordinate 222,918 downwards.
TTTAGCGGGGAAATTTACCCATAATGGACCGCGCGGTTACGCCGACGGCGACGCCGAAGCCGCTCAAGCCGGACACGGGAGCCTAAGAGATGCGCCCTAAAAAGGTTATCAGGGTTTTCTTGGCCCTACTGCAAAACCTCAGTGATATCTTTCTGCAGCCTTTGATGTACACTTTAGCGATTTAATATCTTATATCGCCACCGTGATCAAGCCTCTCCTAAAAGTTGGGGCCGTCAGCTTGATGTCAGTGCGCTTTACGGCGAACTAAAGTTTTGGGGTGTCATATATGTGAGATGGGGTGTAAAGGCTGCACCCTTTTTTTGTTAGAGTGTAGAACTAAACTAAGTTGTCCCGTGTTACACGGTACATTCGCCAAGCAACCCCAACTGTCGATCGCAGTTGAAACCAACGTTCTAGATTTATCAGTTGATGAGTTCTACGGAAGAGCCGCATTTGAAAACGATTCTTGTTTGTGTCGGCACGCGAGCAGGTAAAGGCGGATATAAAGCCCCTTTAGGTTTTAAAAGTAGCCAAAAGTGCGTCGATGCACGACGTGCAGCCGTCGAAGATCATGGCGGCACAGCGCAGTACTGAGCTAGATTTCAGACGCCACGTTCTTCCCAGAAGTGGCACGTGCCTCGAGCATTTCCACAACAATAAACGGCGCCCTTTTCCCAGGATGGAGGGGCTTTAGGCGGATAGCGTTCCTAGCGCCAACAGCGTCAAGGTCTCCACGGGCAACTGAGAAAAACAATTTTCTGAACGATGTCTTTTTGTTGTTTTTTTTTGCACCAAGTAGTGCGCAAACATAATGTTTACCACAAAAGAAAAACAAAATAAAATCAGTCCTCATTCTAAATATTCTGCATCCAACGAGCACCGCCTTTAGAGCGCGCGACACTAGAGCGCCGACGTTAGAGCGCTCCGACAGTAGCGCGCTTGACACTGGAGCACACGTCACGAGAGCGCATGACCAGTTGAGCGCGCGACATGAGAGCGCACCCCAGTTGAGCGAACACCGCAGAATGTGTGATGTAACTGCGGCTCTACAGACAGAACAAAATTGCGTGGCTCACCGAATCGGAGCATTGGTGATTTTTGATTGATTGAATGCCTTTAAGGGGATCATGAAACGATTCTGAAATCGAATTTCGTCCACCGCACGTAGTATAATGTGTGAAAAAACCCACAAAAATAGGGAGCCAAAAGAAAAAAAACCTTTTTGCTATAGAACTCTTAAAAGAAACCCGGGCTCTTTTGCGCCTTCTTTCCTTCGAAAGCTCTCTGCCTTTTCACTGCGATGCATCCGCGGAACCGCAGCACGTCAACCGAATCCACGTCGCCTATTGGGTAAGAGCCTACCTCACCAGGACCGCGATCATAAAAAAATAAATAGCCGGCGAATGTTTCGTAATAGTTTTGTTAAATATTATTCAGATCCAGATTTTGTAGCATAATTAGAGATGTGACAAAAAATTGCCAAATTTGATACTGCTCAGAGCCAAGCGCCATTTATCGTGTGGTAAACGAAGCAAGAGAAAGACCGTGCCTGCGCAGTCAACCAACGAGCGTCGTCTGCTGAACAGGTTTGCTCCTGGTCGCGCTTTCTTCGCATAGCACTTCGTTTTCTGGCTGCTCGAGTAGTGTTTACACTGTTTCTGATCGATCGCTCGTTAGTTATCCCGAAAGCCTGCAGTGTACCGAAGTACCCGAATTACTCTTTCTGCAGTCCGGTGGTTAAAAAGAAGCAGTTGCAGTTTCACCGCTTGCCACTCGATGAACCACGTCGAAGCACTTGGTGCAGGCTTATCGGTTAGAGGGATCCCGGGTCTGCGGTCATTCGTGTATACTCGGAACATTTCAACACTGAGCGTGATTACAGCCACATTCACAGCGTTCTCCGCGAATGCGGCCGTTGTTTTGAATTGAGACGGCGGCGTCGCACTCCCGGCAGCAGAAGCACTCTCGAGCGGTAGGCGCTACTATGCACCACTTGCGAGTGCACCTTCAAAGAAACAAAACATTTTTTATCTCTGTTACTTCCGTACATCTGCATATACGGCCGAAACGTAACCTACCATTCCGTACTTTGAGGCCGCCCCACTCCTCATCGTCAGATTCCGATGAAGAACTGGAGTCTTCGCCGGGAGACTCGCCGCACTTCCCAACAGGCATACCGGCGTATTGGACTAGTTCCATGCTGTCGCTGTAGCGCAACATAACTCATTCAATTTCACTCAGCTGCGATGTGTCCATGGCTACCGCGACGATGAGAGGCGCCGATTCAGGAAATACGTCGGTGACATCAGTGCCATCCGCGCAGTAAAACCTACCGGCGCACCCCCAACTCGCCGCCGCTAACGCTCCCATTTTCCTGCCGAGAGAACTTCCGGTTCCTGTGCCAGAGTACGTCACGACCGTCAAACTTACGCCGAAACTTGTTCTGCGGTCCGTTGGAGAAAAAAAAAAGTGGATATTTCATTAATTTATTTTGTGTAGAATTTGATAAACTGAGTCAAAAACGGATGCTTGTTCGGCATTCAGTGAACATTGAAGGTTTAATATAAAATTTATCTGGCAAAAGTAAAAAGGTCATTTCATGGTCCCTTTAATATTGAATAAAACTAAAACGGGTACAATTTTTAATAAATCAAAGCATTCTTCTGGGGTTCAACGAAAACATACACCATCAAAATATAGTGTCAACGGTAAGCAAAGTGCGGACAAGAACGTTCTAAATATGAACCTAAACGAAACTTCCGCCCGTGTCTCGAATGTTAAAGTTACATTGATTGCTACATTTCGAAGGTGAGCTTTTCTTCGCACTCGTCGGTTTTCCCATGAACTTCTTTGCTCTGCCCATTGTGAATAGGGTGGCCGAGACAAAAGGTGAATTAAGCACCATACCGTGTCTCTTACCCCATAGCAGAATCCAGACTGGTTGAAGTGCAAGATTGTTCTGGACCAGAATGTTCGTAGAAGCTTGGAGACTACTCCGCCTGCCGCACCGGATGCTGTTGGTCTAGCTCGAGTGCTCTATCCTTTTGCTACTCTTACATCAAAGCATAATTTATTTTCACTGTCGGCACCGATTCTCATATGAAGTGTTTAGTACAAATGTCATTTGTGGCAATATGAATGGTTGGCGTATGACACTTAACACGATGTCCCCTTTCCCGAAATTGATCTCGGAAACCCCAGAACCCGGGGAAGCATGCTACATGTTGCTTCTTTTCTTTCGAACGTTTTAAAATAATTCAAAATAAAAACTAGTAAGATCGGCGGTGAACTTTATCAATTAAAATCAAAAAGCTAATGAAGCTAAATAAGCTGCAATGTTTTTTTTTTTTGTTTGTTTTTTTGTTTTTTCTGCGGAACTGGAGGCTGAAAAAAATCATTTACTTTTTTTTTTTTTTCTGGTGTCTGCTTTTTGTAACACTTCTTGGGTTATCACACGCAAACAGTTCGTCGACTCATTCGCAATGCCCTTGCTGAATGCCGCGGCGTAAATCCTGCTAATTTCACAATTTCACAAGTGATCGGTCGGGTCGGGCCACTCGCGCTGGACTGGTTGTGCCCTCTCGTTACGGGCGCTCTAATGACACGCGCGCTAGACTCGCTGCGCTCTCGAGTTGCGCGCTCTAACGTCGCGGCGCTCTCAAGTCGCGCGCTCAAATATCGCTGCGCTCTCATGTCGCGCGCGCTAACGTCGCGGCGCTCTACTGTCGGCGTTCTAGTGTCGGCGCTCTTGTGTCGTGCGCTCTAGTGTTGTACAGCCCGAAACACACATGTGTGTCATTAACTAGTTTTTACGTTTCCAGGGTGAAACCGGATTGAGGCAAATGCTGGCGATACTGAGGCAAAAGGTAGACCGAGCGCTTGCACTACTGGCTAATTGACTTTTTTCAAATACCTTTCTAACAGGTTGATACAATAAGGGACAGGACTGCAGTGCATAACGCATAGAACGTCGCTTGTACTCATTTTACAATTATATATACCTCTATTCTCGTGTTTTTTTTAACCTAATATATCGTGCGGTCGTAATTTATACTCATTTTCCAGTAATTTAAAAAGCCAAAGGGGGGATCGCTGCCGAATGGTCTTGCACACACCAGCTTGGAGCACGTGGAGCGAGAGCTCGCTCTGCAGAACCCAGGGATCCTGGGTTTAATCCCCACCCCTGCCCGGTTCGATCTGGATGAGCATCGCACCGGTGTGCGGTCGTGAACCATACTGCGTGATGCACTTTAAAGACCCCAGGCTAGCGGTTGTACTACACTGCCTAAATTTCTCTCCTACAGCTGAGAGACAAGTTGCCCGTTGAGTGAGACTAAGCTCAGGCTGTATAAACAATCCCACACCCGATTTCGCTATAAAAGGACCCTTTGGGTCAAACAATAATAATCAGGAAAATCAGCTAGCTCATGCATCACGTCAACTTACGCGCCGCTCTAACCAGCTACAGCCCACGGTGATTTACGTATTAGCCTGCCCAAGCAGACAGATATGTCGGTACGTGCGTGTGTGTTTCTGTCCTTTTCGGATGTCTTCGTGAAGCAACTTGCCGCATTGGCTTATTTTAGTTTGTGTGAGTGCGGGCAGTAGGCTTCTTTGAAAAGAGTTTGAGAAAGTTTCTCGAATAACGGCTGACCAGGCGCTTAAGTTGAGTTGCTTGGAAATCAAGGAACAAGGCGGCTTGGGTACAACCTTGTGCGATCGATGTCAATCAAAATGTTTATCTGAACAGACACACACACACAAAAACCTTTCAGGTTATGACACGCTCCGTAACCGCACGCATAATCTGGTCTCATTGGCCATCACAAGTAAGTATATTTTAGAGCGCAGCTCTTAGGCGCCCATTTCCGGCTTGAACGGCGTCGCCGTCGGCGTAACCAAGGTCACCCCCAGGTCACGTGACCCCCGGGTCACGTGACCTTGAGGGGTCACGTGACCTTGGTCACGTGACCCCTCAAGGGCTCCTACGGTCACGTGACCCCTCCTAAGGTCACCCCAAGGTCACCACAAGGTCTCGTGACCCCCAAGTCACCCCAAGGTCACGTGACCCCTTCCAAGGTCCCGTGACCACCCCAGGTCACGTGACCCCCCAACGTCACGTGACCCCCAGGTCACGTGCCCCCCCCCCCCCCCGAGGTCACGTGACCTCCTCCCGCGAGGTCAGGTGACCCCCCCGGAGTATAGGCCCCTTGCATTGACGTCATATCGCATACTTTTGCACACCAAGAAAAAGGAGGAGAGGGAAGTTGCTTTTGTAAGAATTTTGAGTGACAGGTTAATCTTCTATAATCTTCTGGGGGGAGAATAGCGACGCCTGTACAAGTCCGGGAGGCACAAAGGAGGATCCTGATAAGAAGGGAGCTCTTTCTTCCCCTTTTCTCTGGAGGGCATCGGAAAGGACGTCATGTGCAAGGAGCCTATATTAAAGAATGAGGGGAGGAGGTGGAGGAGGGGTCTACCCTCCCCTCAGTACCCTTCACTCCTCCTCCTCAAGAGCTGCGCTCCAATTCGGCGTTACAGGGAGTTGTAAACGGCTTTCAATTTTTCTTCAACACTCCTCATAACATGCCTGTACTTAATGAATGGCCAGAAATTATCCTGATGCCCATAGCGGAATATTTGTTCCTATAAAGAGGCACGAAATGGCTGCTTTATGTCAGCGGAGTGCAAGCCCAAAGGACAGAAGGCAACCGATGGATGTTTCGGCATATGCTCATGAACCTCCGTCTTAGGTTGGAATATGTTTACATTCAGATTATTTTGCATCTTCATTATATTTTTTTTGCTGCTCCGTTTCTTTATATATATATATATATATATATATATATATATATAATGTTGTTTATAGGAGGCAATTATAGAGAGAAATGCAGCTGGCTCTCGCGGACGCTCTAATTCTGTGTTCTTGGAACACCTGGATGAGAATCTAAAATCTACGTAAACATACTGCCAGCATGTGTGCGTCGCAAATGTGACCGCCAACGTTTTGAATTCTGTGCGACTGGAATTCCGGGAGATAACAGTTTACATTCGGGTTCGTTTGTTGACAGTACACGCCAGAAAGGGCGTACCACCTGTGGCCTGTGTTGTAGGTGTTACCGAAAAAAAGTAGCCAAATACGTTATTTGTTACTTGGAAATAAATTGAAGGCGTTACCGAAGTACGTTACCTACATATGAAGGGCCCGCGTTACCATTACCTGAAAATAAAAGTAAGGCACGTTACTCTTGCGTTACTTTCTAAATTTTAAATTAACACGTTTTGCACTTCGACGTTACAGGTGTGCGTAAGCTCCATATTTAAATCAACGTTATGTCCATCCAAAAACTGAACATAATCACCTTATCTTTCTTAAGGTGCCACCTATATACTTATAAAAAACGCTAATGAAAACACAATAAAAAAAACATTTTATATAGCTTGGCGTCTGGAAACGAAAAAAAAATGTGAGTATATTTTTTATATCTTGGGAAAAATATGAAACGAGTAATGTAACTACGTTACCTGTTACCCGAAATAAATAACACAAATACGTTAGCCGTTACAGTTTGGAAAATTTAACGAATACTTTACAAATTCACGGGAAAATGTAACGCGTTACCGGTTACACCGCTACATTTAACGCATTACCGCTGACGTTGCTGTGGGCTGTGGTCGCGTATTTTTTATTTTTATGAACACCTACACACGCGCATCTTCCAATCGGGTATATTGTTCTCAAGCCAAAATGAAGCTTGAACTACGAAGAATAAAACATTCCGGCAAAGTCTATGTCGCAACACTATAGCTATGTGTGCTGAACGAAGACTCACTATTTGTCCCAACATGCAGGCTGCTCATCCATTGACGAACTGATCCCCGAGATGGTTGTGTACAGAGACCATTTTTCCGGCCAATATGACTGACTCAAGAGACCACAACTTTTTTTTTTTTTATGAACTGAATTTATCAGTCGCTTGTGGTGCTATCTGCCATCAAGGGCCTTTTTGATTTGTCAGATTAATAGATAAACCTGAGATGACTAAACTATTTCGACCTTTGCATTTTTTGCGTCTCTTATATCCTGATTTTTTTCTACCCCATCTTCGACATTTGGAGACAGCACATAATATCAGTTATTGTCTGGGGATGTCCACCGACATCTCATTTACGCACTTCCGTATTTTTCACAATACTCTAATGGGGAGATTGCCAGTAAGGCTCGTCAGGATTTCTGAGACGTCTTGATCAACCCTTCGATATTTATGAGAAAGATTTGAAAAATAGGCCCATTGCCTGCACGTTTATACAACGGGATGGTATTCAACTCCAATAAACGTCTGACGCGGTAGATGAGAACTTTCGCCAGTGCAGTGCCAACGCCTAACCTCGGGTCTCCAACGTGCAACGCGGTCAGTCAAAGTTTTCTCAAAGGTCTGTGGCATCTGTCAAGATATTTCCAGGAGAGCACCTTACGCTCCAGGATCTTCGCACCTGGACAGCCGCTTAGGGATTTTGTATCGGGCGGTCGCAAGGCGTGGTCGCTAAGTGTCGGGCTCTTGTCCCATGCATTGGTTGTTTATGGTAACTCCAGCAGCCCCATGCCCCTTGTTGCAGATTGAAAAGAATTTGAAGCTCACGAAGAAACGAGTAGAAACAAGTTTTTGAAGTCACGAGCGGAACGAGGCGAACGACAGAAGCCGATAGAAAAACTTCTTTGTAATGATGTATATTCGACTGATTTATTAGTGTAAATACAGTTTGTGTTCTGTTTTTACGTTAATTGCCTGATTTAAATACGACGCCCACAGGACCTCTTCGATTCTGAGACATTATGGTGCCAAAACCCGGGATCGAGAACGATTGAGGTAAGCGGATTTTCTACCTTTGTAGAACACCTGCCTGGAACGCTGTTTCCGAGAGCTGTGTGGGAGTCTGGGAGATCGTCAAACATGGAATGTCTCAAGGCAAATAGTGGGGTGAAGCGGTCGCAAAACAAAAATTATCCACGAGGTGATAGCGGGGATGGAGAGAGCGGACCTGGCATCGGCTGACTGCCTGGCTAGAGAGGCTGAAGGCCAATAACAGGGCACTTCAAGAGTTGAACGTGGTGATAGAAGATCATGTATCGGAACAAGACCTCGTCGCAGAATACACTACGGTCACGGAGTACGACGACGAGGCCATCGGAACGATGGCGCTGTTGGACTGCAAGACAGACTCACTGAGACGTAAAGAACTGCAGGCACACGCCACCCAGATCACCACATCCACGACAACGTTTGCGACCGCCACTACAGACCTGGGAAGAGCTCGCACCAACATGACTAGCGGCGTGAAGCTTCCCAAGTTGCGACTTCAAACTTTCAACGGCGAGGTCAGCGCGTGGCAGAGCTTCTGGGAGCAGTTCGGTCATGCTATCCACAAAACGATAGCATTCCACGATCGGAAAAGTATCAGCACCTGCGCAACCACGTCACAGGACCAGTGGTGGCGGCCATCGCTGGGCCCCAGGCAACTAAGGGCTGCTACGATGATGCCATTGAAGTCCTGACACTGCGGTTCGGTGATGAACGAAGGATTGAGCAAAATTATCTGGCGAAGCTCCGAGCACTGCGTCCTGTTGCCTCCGCGGAAGAAACGAAAGGCCTCCGAAAGATGGGCGACCACGTTCAGACGAACATCCGCGGTCTGAAGGGACTCGGCGTGGGATCGGCAACGCATGCACGATGATGTCCGATATCCTCCTCAAGGACTTGCCGAGCGAAGTCGTCGTAAATTATCACCGGCAGCAGGCAAGCAGCGCTGCCTACAGGTCGTCGGGAGAAACGCAAAAGAGTTCGACTTCAATGACTTCACCTGCGGCGCCGGACACCGGGCAGGCTGTCAACGGACCGCTTCCCACCCGGAGCGCTTCAAGGCCACCCTCTTTCGCCGATGCCGAAGATTATCTCGCCGATATTCTAAGCTTCCTTCGGATGGAGGTTGAGAGTAGGGAGAGAGCCGGAGTAGTAGGAGAACGGCAAGACACGCAGAAGAAAAGGACTGAAAGACCCAGAATGCAAGCAACCTCTGTGCTAAAATCAAATATCCCAAGACTCTGCTTCTTTTGCCGGTCCACAAAGCACGCAACAGAAGTATGTACTGGCGACCTCAAGTTAGAGGTGAAGAAAAGGAGGCTGGCAGAAGAAAACCGTTGCTTCAGATGCACAATCGGAGGGCACCGGGCGAGGGAGTGTCGGCGGAAGGTGACATGCGCGTCGTCCTCCGGTCTACATGCCACATCCATGTGCGACCCGAACTGGAAACCTAACGTGAAGAAATCGAATAGAGGTGCCCCTGCGACAAGCGTCCAGAACGCAAACTCTGACAGTGCTGACGTCCCATTGGATTGCGAAGTGCTTCTTCAAACGTTCCGAGCCTGGGCTGAGGAAGGCAACCAAAGACTTTACGTGCTAGCCATTATCGATGAAGGTAGCCAACGGACGTTCATTCGTGAGAATCTTTCTCGCAAACTCGGCTTCAAGGTTCTGGGAAGTGTTACCCTCCGGCTAAATGCGTTCGGCCACTCCACGTCACGACCGCAACGTCAGCGACTCGTACAAGTATGGTTGCACAGCCAATACGGCCAAGAAGAGTGCGTCATCGAGGCCGTCAACGTACCCCTCATCTGTAAGGACGTTGTGCAGGTACCCGTCGACCATGAATTTGTTCGCCGTATGATGAAAAACGGCTGTCGTAATGCGGACATGCTTCTCTTCCCTCTGGCCACTACTGAAGAGGGCATTTTGCTTCTGGTCGGTTTAGACCAGCTGTGGCGAGCGAACGGTGACCAAGTGCTGCATTGCAAGGAAAATCAGAAGCTGGTAGCTATAAGCATCATTTTTGGCTGGACCTTTCAAAGCCCAGTGTCAAACCACAGCTCTCTCAAAGGCAGCGCTAGTAGCATGGTATGCTTGCTAAGAACGGAATGCTCCACGAAGGAGGACTTCGGAGACAACCTGCGGCCTTTTTGGGAGCTAGAGAGCATCGGCATTTCTGACCAGCCCTCCAAAAAGATGGAAGAACAGAACGAACTGCTGAAAGAGGTCAATTGAACAATAGGGAAAGTGAATGGACAGTACGAAGTGGGTCTGCCGTTCAGGGTCGGCGCGGGATAACTGAAGGATAACCACAGGCTGACATTGAAGCGTCTTGGGAGTTTTAAGAAGAGATTGTCACGCGACGGGTCCTTCGCAAAAGATTACGACACAGTCATATGCAGCTACATCGCCTCAGGGCACGCAGAAAAGGTTCCACCGAGCCCATTTTGCGGCGAGTCGACAAACCCACGGATTTAATATATGCCCCATCATCCCGTAATTAGGAATGAATCCGAGACCACCAGGCTGAGAGTCGTCTTCGACGCTTCTTCTCATCTCCCAGGGGCTGCCTCACTCAACGAACACCTGGAAAAGGTGCCGAATTTGTACGCTGATCTGGTCGGAATCTTGGTGCGCTTCCGTCTACACCCAATTTCCCTAACAGCCGACGTATAAAAGGCGTTTCTACAGGTCAGCGTTCGACCTGACGACCGAGACGTCCTACGCTTCCTGTGGTTTCAAAGAAATTCGTCGTCAGCAAGCTGAGAGCCAACCGTTGAATGGTGGAGGATGACGAGAGTGCCCTTTGGGACATCAACCAGCCCCTTTCTACTACCCGCAACTCTTACTCATCATCTGAGCAACGTCAATGGAGAATTGAGATCGACTGCCGAACTGCTTCAACGGGGATTCTACGTCGACGGCCTCCTGATCGGAGCCCCCACTATTGAAGAAGCGACGCGAATTCAAGAACAAGCCAACCAGATTTTAGAAGATGCAGGAATGAGACTCCGAAAGTGGTCTACCAACGCGACAGAACTGCAAAGATCGTTTGATGAAGCTGCATCAACGTCTGCACTCTCTGAGCCGAGAGCTGTATTTGGACTGCTTTGGCCACGTGACGCTGACACGCTGGCCATTCCAGTGGAGAGGATCCTGAACTTCGTCACGTGCAGCGGGACGACGAAGCGTTATGTACTCCTTGCGTCAGTTAGGGTTTTCGACCCGTTGGGACTCCTTGCTCCGTTCGTCATACGAATCAAGGTTTTGTTTCAGCGGATTTGGGAACGAGGAATTGGTTGGGACGGCGATTTAACGGACGACCTACTGGTGCAGTGGCGGCGATGGTGCGCAGAACTTCCCCAATTAGAAGAGGTAGTGATTCCTCGCTGCTTCATGAAGACGCCAAGAGAAGTCATATGTCCTCTCCAACTACACGTCTTCTGCGACGCAAGACCGGTGGCCTATGACACTTGTGCCTACCTGAGAGCTGACGGAGAAGATGGGAGAGAAGAAGTGAACTTGCTATTTTCGAAATCACGTGTGGCGCCCATAAAGCGGATAACACTACCTCGACTAGAACTAATGGCTGCAGTGATTGGAAGACGAATGGGCCGGTATCTTGAAGAGATCATGAACATTCAAAAGACATTCTACTGGACAGATAGCGCTATCACACTTCACTGGATCCGCGGTTCAGTAACTCAGTGGAAGCCCTTTGTGGCAAATCGGCTGGCAGAGCCAATCTGGAGGATAGCTTCTGCATGGAAGCATTACCCCGTACAACAAAATCCGGCAGATTTGATGGCACGGGGAATATCTGCAGAAACTCTAAAAGGTATGCAACTGTGGTGGAATGGTCCAAAGTGGCTTGGTAAAACCGAAGACGTATGGCCGAACCTCGTCATGGTCGACGACGTTCCAGTAGCAGTTGTTGCAGAGGAGGGAAAGGTGGAACATCACGTATTGCAGACTGCAACAGAGGGGATTGCACCTCTATTGGAACTTGAACGGTACGGGGCGCTGGAACGGATCCTCAGGATTACTGCATGGGTTATGCGGTTTGTAAAGATTTGCCGAACGCGGCGAAGCCGACGTGAGGGCCCGCTAGCGTCCGAAGAACTTGAACGAGCCGAGACTTGGTGGATCGCACGAACGCAACAGGAAGCTTTTACACAAGAATTGAACGATCTAAAGCAGATAAGAATCTGGAAAGGCGATCGAGCATAGTCTCGCTCGTCCCCTTCATTGACCCCAATCGAATGTTACGGGTGGGGGGACGACTGTAACAATTAAACGAAACAATCGAGGTCAAGTACCCGCTTTTGCTACCTCTCGATCACCGCTTCACTGAGTTATTGGTAAGAGACTGCCATCGTCGAACACTGCACGGCGGACTTCGGGACACCTTAACCCAAGTCCGAGAGCGTTTTCTGGATACCGCGAGCAAGACAGCTGGCCAAGAAGGTCATCAGCAAATGTAATGGTTGTCGGTTGGCCCGACTCAAGCCGGCGAACGCTCCGACTGCACCTTTGCCGCAGAATCGGATTACCCAAGCGAATCCTTTTGAGGTGGTCGGGATCGACTTTGCGGGCCCACTGATGGTAAAGACTGCAGCATCAGATGAAAAGTCGTACATTGTGCTTTTCACATGTGCGGTGACGAGATCCATACACCTAGAGCTTGTCTCCAACCTATCGACAGAAGCGTTCATCATGGCATTCCAGCGCTTTACTGCTAGACGTGGCTTGCCCAGCGTCGTTTAGACAAAGGACAGCAAAGTTCTTATGCCGCGTATGGGACGTGCTCACAAACCAACGCTTCCAGGACCTCTGCTCACAGCATCGGATAAAGTGGAAGTTTATCGCCGAGAGAGCAGCCTGGTGGGGCGGATTCTGGAAAAGGATGGTCCAGACAGTGAAGCGTAGTCTACGGAACATACTAGGAAGGAATAAGTTTAGTTTCGAAGAACTAACAACCATGCCCCACAAGATGGAAACCGTCGTGAATTCTCGACCTTTGGCCCCTGTTCACGACGCTCCACACAAGCAGGATGCTTTAACGCCTGCGCACTTCTTGTTGGGCTGGCGTCTGACGGCTTTCCCATCACTCAACGTAGAATCTATACCAGGTTATGCGAGAGGGGACATTACCAGACGTTGGCTACACCGGCAGCAACTACTGGACCAATTCTGGCGGAGATGGCGGAAGGAATACCTTTTTCAGCTCCGCTCCACATACCGATCGCCCGAGACGCGTACAAGCGACCTACAGAACGGGGACCTCGTTCTTGTTCATGAAGACCAGACCCCACGGCTCATGTGGTAAACAGGGAGGATTGAAACAGTTCAGCTGGGCAGAGACAACCACGTGCGTTCCTGTCTGGTGCGCATACCAAGCGGGGCAACGCTTCGGCGCCCTGTGCAGCTCCTTTACCCCCTGGAACTGGCAAGTGAATGAACCAAAGCATTTCTCACTCGAAAAAAAAAAGGGGGGGGGGGAGAGGATGTTACAGATTGGAAAGAATTTGAAGCTCACGAGAAAACGAGAAGAAAGAAGTTTTTGGAGTGACGAGCGGAACGAGGCGAACGACAGGAGCCGATCGAGACACTTCTCTGTAATGATGTATATTCGATTGATTTATTAGTGTGAATATAGTTTGTTCTCTGCTTTTACGTTAATTGCCTCATTTAAATACGACGCCCACACGACCTCTTCGATTCTGAGACACCCCTCAGGTATGTGTGGAGGTCACTCAGCGCCCTGTTTCCCACGCCTCTTGACTTGTCAGGCGTCAGAAGTTTGTCCTGCGAGTAAAAGGAAAGCTGAGGGCGCCACTGCGACAACTACCGAGGGTCCGAATTTGGTCAGCGCGAAAGCGAAAGGAAGACGTACTTTGCCTCTCGTGGAGTGAACAAAAATACCGTTTGTATAAAGTTCGTCTGCTAATGCGACTGAAGAACGCAGTTCGTCTTCTGGAAAGCGTCATTCCCAAATGAAAATGAGGCAACAAAACACCATAAGCCATTGACTACTCGAGATTTGCTTACAAATATCAAGTTGTACTGCTGTCGTACTCAAACTGATAGCCTCCGGTGGATGACAGAATAATAAGGACGAGCGCGTCCGAGACTGCGGGACCTCTTTCACTAGTTTTATTTTTGTGAGACGTTCTCACCAAAATATTGTCAGACTGCGAAATCGCGAGAGGGTTAAAACAGTCTCACTGGTTTATTACGTTCAAGCACTGGAGTCACGTCGCATCAGCAGCCGATAACGTTCTTGATCTTAGCATGACCAAAATCAGAGCGTGGCCGTACTCTGGATCCAATGCTGACGATTCTGAGTCAAGAAACGAGTTGAGAGCTTGCGCCAATGGGTAATAGCGTTTTTCAAAGTCCTATCTAACACAATAAGACAATAAGCGACATCAATACAGTGCATAGAGTGCTGAACTTTTACGTCTGCCGAATACCACTTCATATTTAGTGTGGTATGTGTACAAGACGTGTGCTCGATGCTCCAATTTCCGCCTGAATGCCTTTCATCAAGGCACCGACGCGAGCACCGACCGTTGTTTACTATGAATTCTTAAAGAAATACAGAAGGAGAAAAAAAATCCCTTCCTTTCGTCAACAGAAGGGTTGGAAGTTACCTCTGTTCCTCCATTTTACCAATTCACTCGCAGCGCCGTCTGCTTGCGCTGGAGAAAGCGACGAAAACTTCTTCTTCCGTGTTCTTGGAGACAGCAGCGCTCGAACCGGTGAAGAAAGGCAGGGCAAATCGAGTGCTTGGGTGCTTTTTACATACTTGAAGTAATAAAAATGGTGCGTTGGATTTAGATCTCGGCAGAAGACATCATTAAAGAACCTTTCGCTCAGTTGTTAGTCCGGTGGGCCTTTTATCGATGATGGAAAGTTGTGCATTTTTTTTTTCGATCTCTTCTTGAGAGATTTGAAACCAGCGCTAGGCTACGCCTCTCAAAGCTAATAGGAAGGAGACTGGTTCGCTTTAACATTATGTGAGTAACCTCAGGCTGGGGTAAAAAGGGTAGCAGCTCAGTTTTGTTCGTTTTATTTTGCACTAGGCGATCGCCGCGACATGGCGGTGACACGGATCTTACGGAAAGCAAGGTTCTTGCTGGTTTCATTTCACCGGTTTGGATTTCTGGGCTGCGGCTCGTCGCGTGTCCTGCGTATGATGGCTTACAACTAGCGGAACATATTGTGGCTTGGGGTGTCATCTTTTTTGTGTTGAGTTTAGACTGGTTACAATCCTCTGAATTGCTACAGTTTTTGAAACGTCAACCTATTGTGAGTAAAACACTAGCATAAGCCATGAAAATGCCCAAGCACCAACTTTGTCAGAATGAAAAGGGAAATTGAGATGAAAAACAAGACCGCGTTTGCGGTTTACAGTGGATTGATAGTGTTAGTTCTGCACAGGCAAAATTGTCAGAATGATTTATAATGTGGCATATTCCTAGCGTTGCTCGGAATTGTGTGTTAGTTTACGGCAATGTCCGGGTAATTTCATTTTATATCGAAAATATCTTTTTGAAAGGAGGGAATGGCGGTTACGTGAATGCCTTGTCTTCTCTGTGTGCTTTGGTTCTGGCTCAGAGAACGTTAGATGGGAGAATAATCGTCGCTGTAATTGAATAATGAACTAATATCTAATAAATTTTTGACAACAGAAATCAGCGGCTATACCGCGTTTTTAACAAAATTAATCAGATCCATATTATAAACTTAATTTATTAAAAATATAGTTAATTACTCTACTGTGGCTTTTGTGATGGAGCTGACTTACGGGATTTAGACAATGCCCACTGGAAACAAAGTTTGGTTTGACAGGTGGCGCAATCTTAAGGAGAATTTTCGCAAGTCTGAGTCGACCCGCGGTCGCAGTCATTGGACCTGATCTCGAGCTCGAATGTCCGTGCCCCCTTCCGAAACTCTGCCTCAGCGCTCGTGGCCAATCGCTCGGTGAGTAGACCTTTCCAAAGTTGACCCTTTTGGCCACCAGCCGCGCGCACTAGCAGTCCACCGAGGCGTCGCCTACTCACTACCCCGGGGCGACGGCGGATTTGAAAGACGAAATGAGTAGGCGTAATGTTTGATCAGCGTGTAAGTGTTGATGAGACAAATGCGGCCGTGACCGGCCAACTCCAAATAAAACATAAGACAGCCGCATATCGGCTGAACTTGGCATTCATAGAGGAGGGTAAATGATTGGATTTTCTGTTGTTTTGTAATGGTTGCTTCGTTTTCTGTTTGTCAGTGCATTGTATTGTATATTTCTGTTTGTCTGCTATTTCATCTCCTGACGAACACTCTCAGAAAAAAAAGGTGTAATATTACACCCCTTGTCCCATATAGTACACCCCAAAACTTCAATTCGACGTACAGCGCCCCATAATCGAACAGGCGGCCCCAAAGTTTACGAAGAGCTTGATAGCCGTGTGGTACAACTTATAAATATAGCTGATGTACGTATTATTGACTACAAAAAAGATTATCTGAGTTTTCTTCGCCGTACTGCAAAAGCTCCGTGTTTCTTTCTTTGGTCTTTGATACGTACTTTAACAATTTAATAAGTTATATCGCACCGTTATCAAGCCCCTGGTAAAATTTGGTGCCGTCTGTTCGACTATAAGGCGCTGTACGTCGAAATGAAGTTTTGGGGTGTATTATATGGGACAAAAGGGTGTAAGGTGATACCCTTTTTTTTAGAGTGAAGCAGAGCCGCTTGTGGCTTTTAGGTCCTGGGCCAGGGGTTCATTTATGAAAATTAATAAAGTCCGGGATAATTAAGTTGTTAATTATTTTTGCGTAATTCACTTTTTTAATATTGAGTTTAAGGGCATGGTTTAAATTAGAAAATTGCTGAGCATCATCGAAAAACACTAAATCAACAAATTGCAGAACGATAGAAGGCACGCGAAGCATTTTACGGCTTTCTGAAAAACCACACAAAATGGACGGCTTTTTAAGTTTCGGTTTGCTATCGGAGCGATCTCGGCCCCGGCGGCACCGCGCCCTGTGGAGAGAAAGTACAACCAGCCTCTGCTGCGTTGCGCGATGTCAGCGGAGCAGAAATTGGACGGAGCGCGGTACCGCCGGGGATGAGATGCGCTCCGATAGCAAACCGAGACTTAAAAACCCGTCGATTTTGTGTGGTTTTTCAGAAAGCCGTAAAATGCTTCGCGTGCTTTCTATCGTTCTGCAATTTGTTGATTCGGTTTTTTCCGATGATGCTCAGCAATTTTCTAATTTGAACCATCCCCTTAAACACAAAATTAAAAAAATTAATTACGTAAAAATAATTAACAACTTAACTATCCCAGACCTTAATAATTTTCCTAAATGGGTCCCTGGCCCAGGACCAAAACGCCACAAGCCTTTTTTTGTTGCGACGAGTAGTTTTCACAGGAGCGATTTGGCCTGCGTTCTCTGAAACACCCTGTATATACAGGGTGTTTCACGGAAGGTGGACAAATTCTATATTGCAAAACCTAAGCGTCGCAAAAAAAAAAAAAAAAAAAAAAAAACTCTGGTTGCAGTCATTTCAGCACGACAGCAAAACTGTCTTGCTGAGGTGGCGATGGTTCTTCAGTAATCGCGGCAATTTCGGCGGAGTTATAAAGTTCCTCGACGTGGCGCACAGCTGCATCTTTAGTGAGGTGTTCCGTTTCTTGTCTGAAGTTCGTCGTGAGGACCGCAGTGCGTCCAGTTTGAAGTTCAGCTACTGCTCTTGCGATGCCTATTCCTCTTCCCAGGAGCAATGGAAGGCTGGTTTTCGGAATAACCTCGCCGAAGGAAGCTTCTTCGATCCGGACGGGTACGAAAACGCTTCACTGCGGCGGTAAGGTCACGTGGTTTGCGAGGAGTAAGACTGCGGATGACGTAACTTTGGGTTCCTCCGCTAGTGGAACAGGTTTTCGTTGCGTCAGTCGGTTTGCTCCGAGGTTGATGACGGCGCCATACTCGCAGAGAGTTCCATTCCGAGGATAACGTCCCACGCACAGTCTTACAGAATGACGAACTTCACGGGGCAAGTCTCACCGTGAATCTCACCTGGAGTAGTGCATCTCCCGACTGGTGTGATGAGGTGCCCACCGGCAAACCATACTTGAGGTCCTTCCCACGGCGTTCTCACCTTCCGAGGACAGCTCGAAAGCCTCCCGCACAAGACGGAGTAGTCTGGTCCAGTGTCCTGGAGTGCCGACCCATTGCGTCCGTCGATGGTCATGTTGAGGCTGCTGGGCACCGTTCCAGAAGCGTCGCGCCGATGCACGTCTTCAGTCGAGTGGGAGGTCTCCCGTGTTTTTGGAGGATCTTTACGTCGGCGGTCTACGGCAACTCCATCTCCAAGGGTTGCGCGGGGCTGGTTGAGTTCTTCCGACCATTGCAGGGTAAATCAACGTCCGTTCCTCCGGTACCGCCGTGTTGATAGGAGCTTCAGGGTTGACCGCCGGTCGTACTTCCTCGCGCTCAGCCTCGGAGACGGAGAGTGTTGCTGGACGACTTGCGGCTGGCAGCAACCTGCGGAGTTCCTCCCGGACGACCTCCCGGATAATTTCGCGGATGATTGTACCGATAGCGTTTTCGCCGCTAAGCAGCGTGGTTGCAGCGACGCTTAAATGTCGCTGGTATGGGGAAGAGCGCGCTTGGAGGGCGCGCTCGATGTTTGTTGCCTCGGCGACGAAGGCTTTGATGGTGACCGGCCGGTTGCAGAAGAGGCCTTCAAAGATGTCGTCTCTCACCCCGCTCACGAGGACTCGCAGCTTGTTGTCGTCTGTGGCTCGTAGGTCAGTACGGGCGCTCAGGCGCAGGACATCTTCCATGAAGCTTTTGACGCTTTCGTTGGGGCCCTGGGTTCATATCCGGAGAATATTCTGTGCCGTCTCCCGTCCGTATAGGGTGGCGAACTTCCACTGCAACTCGGACACATAGATGTCTCACCACGTCAATGAAGCCTCGTGGTTCTCGAAACAATGCTTCAGGGTACCCTCCAGCGAAAAGTTGAGGTTGTGGAGGCACGGACCCGCAACCCCGCTAAGCCTAGCTGCGAACACCCCATACCCGTAACGACATCAGTGTCGCTTGCCGGAGACTGCCATAGAAGTCTGCCGCTTAACAAGCTGAACGTCCCTAATCCTGCAGTACGTCCTTGAAATACCAGGACTACACCATGCAAAAATGCGTAAAGCTTGATCCAAACCAACGCGTTTTTGTGCGCTTGTAGGCCGTGCGGCTCCCGGAAGTTGTGTATTTTGTGACGTTGCGCTGACTTCGTGCGCCTTTTGGGAACACATGAGGAAGGTGGATAAATTCAGCTTTTTCTGAAGGCGCAAGAAGCGCAGTGACGTAGTAGGGTGCTCTTGTCTCCCGTACCCGTGTAGGCCAATCGGTGGGGGGCACTCATTCCGGCTCCGCGTTTCTTCGGCGTCTAGCGCGATTGGCCTTCTCCTCTCCCCCCCCCCCCCCCCCCCCCTTATCTACTTTTACAGCGCCGACACAAACACGTCGTCTGGCGCAGATGCTCTCTGCTAGCTTGCAAGCGTCTGTGAACTTTCCCCCTGTTTCCGACGCAAAGAAGGTGACTTCTGCAGCTGAAACAAAGGCTGCTGCAGACGCGCAGATTAAAGAGGAAGCTGCATTTCGCTTGGCCGTCACTCACCGTCAGAGTATGCTCGTGTATGCGTGAGCGCAGAGCCGTATATGGGGAGAGTTTAGTCAGTCTATGATCTCGCCGCTGTAACGCTCTCCTCCCGAGTGAGCCAATCAGCACGCGGCGTAGAGCGAGAGGCATGAGCGCATGCGCGTGAACTCCCGGCTGCTCCCAGCTGAGTGGGGAATGCTGCCATTTTAGTTCATTCTCCCGGCGGAATGCGTGGGATCGGCATCTAAATCTCGATTATTTCCTTTTATATCACTGGCTCTGCCAAGAAAATGGCATACTGTTATTCCTCGGTGGGTTGAAAAGCTAATAGATGAAGATTTTTCGGCGTATGGCCAGAAACTTTTATTAAGGCGAAAAAGAGGTCGGCCCGTAGCAGACGACGCGTAGCCTCAGCAGTGCTCTTCTCCGACCAGTCTCCGGCAGCGTTGCGAAAAAATGGCGGTCGTCTCTTCTCTGCTCCCTTCTTTCTCTCTCGCTCCTTTGGCGCTTTCCTCCCTTTCATTTACTTTTCTCCTCTCCGGCGCCTTCGTTGCCACACCCACTGGCCAAACTCTCCCAATATAAGGCTCTGCGTGCGCGCTCGCCCGACTCCGCACCGTCGTAACCAACCCGCATAATTGTGACTCGGAAAGCGCTCCGGAAACAGCAAACACGTCACGAAATACGCAATTTCCGGGAAGCGCACGGCCCACGCGCGCACAAATACACGTTTGCTTGGATCGTGCTTAAGACGCCGCAACACTCCGACGCAAGTCAAACAAACAAACAAACAAAAGAAAGGCTCGTGATACACCTAAGCACTTCTTATGAGTCGTGAATGCGAAAGCATGCATGACGCTGTTTCGCTCCCTTAGTTCGTCTGCGTTGCACTTGCGTGGACCGACAGGTGGCGTCACTGCCGATGTGGCGGGCGCCGACGATGTGGATGCTTGATGCGGCGCCATGTTCGTCGGCGTCGAGACGAGCAAAGCCCCGCCGACGATGTGGATGCTGGAGGCGACGGCATGTTTGTCGGCGACGAGACGAGCAGAAACCGCCGAGCGCGCTCCACCATGTCTGTTTTACCGGTGCGCGGGCGCGACAAGCCTGCAGCGCCACGGCGTGGCCTTCCTTTAAACTAACGCGCTCCGGCCAATGGAAGCCTTGTCCCATGAAACTATAACGCTCGCCAGCCAATTGGATTTCAATGGCAATCCATCAGATTTCGGCTTCACTTCGTATCTTCGGGAGTAGAAAATCTGGGGGACCTTTGGCTGGCCTTTTTATGCGCTGTCAAAGCTGTGAGCCATCAAATCGCGGCATTAATTGGAGAAAGGAGTTTAGGTTCTGTTTGGCGCGGTTTCAAAGCTGATGTCATTGGCTGGCTCTATGGGACAGTAAATTCTTCCGCATTGAAGAGGTGTATCCGCAGTCAGGTTTTGAACCTCGGCTCTTTTGCGGGGGATCCAAGCACGATAAACGCTCGGCCACGGGCGCCCTTCCAACTTGGTTAGCTGCGCCCGCGGCAACAGGAACATCGTGGAAAGTTGGGCGAGATACAACCCTAAACTTGGGCCCTAATCTGGACATTTGGCGAAAACGTCGGCGAGAAATTTGGCGACCGTGATTGGCTGACGCCGCAGATGACCTTGTCGCCCGCCAATCTTTTCCGCCGGAATTTCTCGTTGACTTTCTTGCCAAGTGTCCAGTTAGGTGCTTTAGTAGTACATGATGAACTAAAAGTAAAACAGCGCCAAAAAATACATCAACGGAGGAAAAGAAAGCGAAGAGTACAAACAGAGCGCTGACTCTCAACTGATTTATTGCAAGAAAACACAAATCGAAAACCATCCCGGACCATCAAAAATCATCGAGTCACCGCCTCCCGCACGTGCTAAACCTGCTCAAGAATGCCAACTATTTCTCAAATAATGCGACAGAAGGCGAACTGGCGCGCCTTTCTTAATGCTCTAAAATAAAAGAGGCCTCTAAAACTTCTCGTCATCTGTTGACTGTGTCGTCCTTAGATACTCGTGTTATCAAATAGGGGTTTGCAACCGCGCCTATCACAGTGTACTCCCAAGTTCCCTGCTGGCGATGATCTAACCAAAAGAGCACGCTCTCTTAACCTCTCGTTCATACATCTGCCGGCCTGTCCGATGTAAACATAGCAACAGGACAGTTTGATGTTATAAACTGCAACTACTGCAACTTTAGCGCAGGAAATTCAAAGGCGCCGACCAAACCACTGGCTCTCCATTGACGTTGCGCTACATTTTGTAGGTTGTGCGAGACCTTATGCACATAAGGTAAAACCGTAGGTTTCTTTTTTGGCCTTTCCCAGGCAACCTTACACGGGTCACGAAGCCCTCTTACGTATTGAGCTCATTCGTAATCAATTGTATCTGAGAAGTTGTATACAACGTGACAAATTATATAAAATGTTTCACTATTAAAACAAAAATATATGATGCAGAACAACTTGAAAGTATTTTCCGCATTTCTGTAGTGAAAAAGAAAAACACAAAATGTATAGAAAGAAATATCTTGCTTTTAGGAGCGTGATGTCAGAACACATCTTCCCACTCTCGGCGTGCTGCATCTACTTTTCTCGCGAGCACCTGCTTTGTTCGTGCCGGCTGCAACACGTTTCTGGCTGCAGCATTTCCATTTGTTGTCATTTTACCAGTAAAAATAAATGTGACTTTCAACAAACATTCAAGGATATTCAAAAGTATATTAACATCTATTTATGATATATTATTTGTTGGAGTTCTGCTTTTGTTTCTCTTACACAATATAATTTTTTTTTTCAACAGGGTGCCGAGTTGTGCAAATCTGCGGGGAACTCGCTAAAACAAACAAATCAAAAAGCGATATAGTTTATAGCGCGACATATGACTCAAAAAAGGGGAGCTTGATTTCCTCTACGCTCGAGACACTTCCACGGTAAGCAATGTCACAGATGGGGCATTTGGCATCGCCGAAAAGAGCGCGGCGGATCGCGATGGATGCTCCTATAGCTAGAGGGGAGGTCGTGGTGACAGTGGATGACATCGAACGTCTTGGTTGTTCCAATATGAATGGGAGTGCGAAGAGTTACTGTAACGCTGGGGCGGACCTGGAACAGACACTCAAGGAAAACCGGACGGCTTACCTCAGGTAACCTGTAGGGTACTGTTCAGTACGAGTTTAACCAAATTTGAACTGATTGACAAAAGTTCGAATCAAGTTTCGACTTTTGTGCGCATGCGCGAAAATTGAAATCCAGCAGACGGCACCTAGCGTAAAAGTGCAATCTTTAATTGTTGGGTATATCTTTTATTGTTTGGCATTATTGGACCAACTAAAGCGTTCAAAGGCCATATGTTGTTTTTATGTTGTGCACATATTATACTAATTTTATAAATAAAATTAAAATAAAATTGTTGCGTACAGGTTGAGCAAAACGTCTACAGAAGAAAGTTCGTTGAGTTTTGAGAGAAGTTTGAAGTTTCGACTAACCGGTCGAACCTCAGTTTTGAACAGAAGTTCGTAATATTCCTAGTATATTAAGGGGTAACCTGAATCGACGTGATGGCAAGAATATACGATGTGTGTTCTGTCGCGAATTTACTCGGGGAACTTCTTTAAGCAGTTATGAAGTAGTTTCAAACGTATAAAAATATATCTGATTTAGAGCAAGGATTCATTCGAAGCACAATAAAAATAAGTTTTGAACCACTTTACGCGGAGCGCAATTTCGTGTGCTCCTTTCACAGGGTGGCGCTGATGTCAGAATGCCGGTCTCTTATTGGCTGATAAAAAATAGTGGGTAGACCTCAAGGCATATAACGTCGAGGCCTATCCACCATTCTTTTAAGCAGAGCCAATCAGATCGCAGCGTCGTTCAGTCGTCACCACAACCCCTGCGTTAGAAGCAAGCGCTCTTTGCATTAAAATGGAATGTTTCTGCTACAGCTTTTGTGGATGGTGATGATCATGGAGCTTTCTTGTCAGTACAAGCACTACCCCAAAGAGTAAAAGGCCTCTTTTTGCTGAATTGTATAATGCTTTACTTGCATGTGCTTTGATTTTGTTTGCCTTTTATATATAGTCGCACCTTTTTTGTAATATTGTCCTGTTCTTATCTCTGAAATTGTTATCTTTTCTCTTGGTTTTCTTTTTGGATTACTTGTGCCACTGCTGCCATGTGTAAGGAGGGGGGGCCGAGGGCCCGTCAAGCTGCATGATGCAGCTTTTTTCCTCGGTCTCCCTCCGTCATTTGTGTTTTGACGGAAAATAAACATTATTATTATTATTATTATTATACAAATATACGCATGACGTCATGTTTAGTGTATTCCTCATTCGCCCAAGAGGCATTAACGCTGAAGTTCCAGGATAGTCGCCGCGAAGAGGCAGACGGATCCATCATGGCGTCATCGTGTGCAAGCGTCCCGCTCCTTGTGAGAGGCAGGAAGTCGAGCTAGCCGCGATCGTGACGCTAGCTAAGCGGTGCAGCGTGGATTTTGTAGTGATGACGTTTGAGGGGGGGGGGGGGGGGAGGCTTGTCTTTGTCTTCTGGGTGGTATGAATACAATACAGAAGAGTCACACGGTGGCCGATTGCCCGAAGAAAATCCCATTGCTCGCAGTTATATGACTAAAATATATAACAAACGAAAGACGCATACCTTCTTGTGTTTCGAGGATCAGACAGGAGACGCGGGAAAACGATAGGAACGTCGCTTTTTCCAACTGGGCATTACCGACTGGCTGCAGGTGAAGGTGTATAGGAACGCGCAGTGGTTTAGTCTCTAGGGCTCTGGTATTCAGAAAGCACTGAATTATGGAGTCAAGCTTGAAAGTTTAGACAGCCCGGTGCCGCTCTGCCTCTCGGATACGGTGACATTGGTTCAAGTCGTGGACGAAACATTTAGCCGGCGCGGTGCTCCTGGTAGTCTGTAGGGTTCAGCGCAAAGCTCGCAGCAGGGGTACGTAACGGGAAGCAGATACGTTGATCATACAAATCGAAACAAACGGAGGCAGGAATGGGGCGCAGGGTTCTCGAGTTCTCTACCTAAAGCCTCTCATTGAAAACTGAAAAAAAGAAAATTCGTAGCAGTGGCCCAAGAGCCTGGGTGTTTTAGTTGCACAGACAGAAGCATACCGTGCCAAATGAAAAGGGCAGGGACTCGGGAAATACCACGTTCTGGACGGACAAATGGGCGTTCACCCGAAACATGGTCTTTTACATTACTTCATTTTTATTTTTCCATCGGTGCGCTATTTTGCTATCGATATGTTTATAGGTTTATTGTTTGTTCGGCCAGTTTCTTTTCCTCTCCGCATTTAGAACACTACTGGGCAGGTGTCAGGCAGTAATTCTTTTTATTAAATTAGTTCATGAAAAAAGCGGTTTGTAGCCCGGTACCACACCTACGTTGAAGCCATCTTCATCAATAAGCAACCTG
Organism: Ixodes scapularis; assembly: GCF_016920785.2. NCBI lineage: Eukaryota > Metazoa > Arthropoda > Arachnida > Ixodida > Ixodidae > Ixodes > Ixodes scapularis. The sequence goes on along the minus strand of NW_024610076.1, from coordinate 197,933 downwards.
CTCATAAGCTGTCGTACTGATTATCCTGTTAACCCTGAGAGCAAGTTTACGCTTGGTAGGGTGGCAGTATGGCAGACTGAAAATGTGAATGTATTGATTTGCTTATGTATGATATTAAATTTGTAAAACGAATTTAATGTTAATATTTAAGTTGTTAATTTTATTTATTTTGAGCATACTGCCACCCCGGTAAGAATGTTAAAAGAAAAACCAGGTTCTGATAATAAAATATTCGCTACAAAACGACAGAGATTTGCAGCCTCTACAGCATTCGGTTGCGCATTTAACAAATAAAAAGTTTCTAAAGAGACACAGTTCAAGCGATGATGTTTAATTATTTTTCTTGTGCTTCGTTGATAATAATGTTATCCCAGATTGCATACATAACTTATTTGTTATCATTATTAAAATAATACGTATGTTAGAATAGGATTTACCCAGAAGGCCCAAACCCCAGTTAGTACATTTGTCTTCACACGCAGGTTGCGTCTATTGCCGAGGATACTGCGGGACGTTACCCAGCGCCGATTAGAGGTAACCCTGCTGGGGGACCAGAAAGTGTCAATGCCGGTTGGTCTCTCGCCGTCATCCCTCCATAAGCTGTGGCATCCGGACGGGGAGATCGCCACCGCTAGAGGTAAGCGATTTAGGAGTTACGAAACATTCAATCGACCTGGTCTCAAACTTGTAGCTCCCCCTAGGCGCCAAAAAAATTTTTCGGGGAACTATCTGTGGAATCAGCAAACAGAACTGGTGGAATTAACGCAAGCGAGCAGGTTGTTTGTAGACAATCAACGGCAACTGCGCTGCCGCTAATTCTACACGAAATACTCTGACCCTGCTTAGGGTTACGAAAAGCGGGGCAAGCTTCTTCCGGAAAGCCGTCGACTCTTTTCACTTTAGTAGAGCGAACGCCAGAGGGGAGTGAAAGGAGGCGATGAGGGACTGCTTTACAGCGCTTGCTGTACTAAAGTGAAAACAGTGAAGAACTTTCTGGGATTAGTTTTCTCTACTTCTCTTAACCTGGAACAGGGTATACGGGAATAAATGTCACTCCACAAAAATTCAATGACCTTGACGCGGAGATGCTTTGAGTAGTCGAAGCGTTCGTTATCACGAGCCCTAATTGAATCCTCACGCAGTGTTTGGCTCTACTGTACGAGCCGCATTGAAATGTATCGACACCACGGGAATGGGAAAGCTTGATGGCGAAAATCTGGGAATCACGCATGGTTGACAGCGCCAATAATGCGACCCCACAATTTTCTTCCGAAGGTATGCAAAGGAGAGACTGAAATAAAACGTCCGTTTTTATCCTTGAAATTGCGGGGCGACAAAGTATCTTCCATGGTCAGTGGCGTTGTGTGCGAGAATACATAGGTTCGCCAGTAGCACTAAGGTTGTGTAAAGTGAGAAACATTCATATCCCGTATCATTGCTGGAAGACCAAACCTATTCACGCGAACGCTTCATTGAAATAGGCATACATTGCGTGATGTGTTCAAGATTACAACTTTCATGTCTGGTCACACGTTGCGTATAAATCGCAAATGAAATCTCTTATTTCCAGGCGTGTGAGTCCTTGTTCTACATGAGATCGGACCGCAGTCAGTGCTCTAATCCTTCGAAGTCGACCAATCAGCGTCAAAGGTGCATGGCCATCGCGCTTGTCTTCTTCGTGCGGTGTATGTACATATCACCGGCTAAACCAACCACGCACCTTGAGTGCGGCTCGACTTCGAGCTCTTTTTCTCCGAGTGAATGGCTTAAACTGCGACAGAAAATGCACGAAGACGACAAGCAACCTGACGATGCACATTTTGGCGCCGCTTGATTTGGTCCATCGCATCGTAGTGTTGAAAGCGGTCGGTCTTACAAAATCACTAAAGTGAAAAAAAAAACGTATTAAAAAGTTTTTTCAAAGTTTTTTTGTTATCAGTATTTACGCCATTAGCCGCAATTTAGGTGGTGATCCCGGCCCATTCCCAGCCCCAGCCTCAGATCAGTGGCCCCGCCCATAACCACTGGATTGGCTTGGCTGCTCGACCGAATATGCTCGGAAACGTATTGTTTCCATTTTCTCGACATCCGGTGCATCTAGTCTCGAATAGTCTGGAAGTCTGACACCGCCTGCTACTCGTGCGAGCAGACGCCCGGCAAACTCCGGCATCATTTGCTATTCCACAACATCGTCTATCGTCGTCTGCCATGCCCAGACGCGGATATGGAAGCTGCGTGTCGGCGTCCGTTTTTGCCTTCGTCCGTCTGCTATAAACAGCGCAAGTTCGTCTGCTTCCTTTCCAGGGGTTGTGGTGACGTCAGAACGCCGAGCTCTGATAGGCTCTAATTGAAGGATTGTAGGTAGACCTCAATCAGGGTGTTAAGATAGACAGGTGGAGAAACGAGAGCCAAATGAGCGACCGGATTGTGTCCCCCTCGGTTTTCTCTTTTTCTGTGGCGCCATCTATGTGGAGCATCGCGAACTCTCACTCCGGGTGGGAGACCGGTGGCGACCAGCTAAACTGACGGAGATGGTTTCTCGTAAGTTTTCAATGAAAGACTGTCGTGCTCTCGGTTTATTTTGCGCACTCTCTCATAGAGTTCCACGCAAATCCGATTCCGATTTTTTTCCTCTCGCCGCAACGTCATCTGTCGCAAATTGGACGTACCCGTAAGCAGACGAGTACACAATTCGGTCACGGCGCTGCGGTAAGATTTTATGGGCTGTTTCCCCACCTGCCTGTCTCACACCCTGACCTCAATACAACTGGCTTCGGGGTGTATTCACTATCCTTCAATCAAAGCCGATCACAGCTCGGTGTTTTTCTGACGTCACCACAACCCCTGCAAACGGAGCAGACGAACGAGCTCTCCGCATTCCGCCCCTGTCTTAAAACGTCTGCAACGCTTACAAGACGCGACCATGAAAGCGGAGTTCCAGCGATCCATCATGCACGAGCCACAGTCCAGTACAAGCGACTGTCAGGGTCTGTCGAAGTGCAGTAAAAGTGACCGAGAGAACTAAAGAAAAGAATGAAAACTTAACAAAATAAATATGTCGTTTTCCAGGTGTTTTTTTTATTTTCTTCGCATGGCATCCGCGAGCAAAGGTGGGTGAGCGTCATGGCGCACAACTAAAACGCGACCTGAAAATATTCGTATTGGCAGGCCAGGTGCATTGCAAAACATTGAGCTTATTTCTTATCGAAACAAACTGACTGGAACGAACCTGGACAAACTTAATGCGAGCCAAACGCCCCATTGCCCCCAACGAAAGTGTTCGCAAATTCTTACTAGTATAGGTAACCTTTCGGGATTAAAACCTTGGTTGCAATCGCAACGGTCACACAGTTCACAAAGCAGCGTTGCCGCTTTTATGGGAACCAATATTTTTATTCGGCATCAATACGCGCAAAAGAACAGATCAAGCCAGGTCATCCAACATGCCGGGTGTTTCAAATAGCAGCCGGGCTCTTGAAATCCATTGCGAAAATAAGTTTGTTAACCTATCGCGCTACGATTTTCTGCAGCGTTGTCCACAGATGGTGCACTTTTTCTATAAAATTTGCAAAGAGCGAACTTACCGGAAGAAAAATAACCAAAGACAAAATCTTCGTTTATTTTTCCTCCGCGTCGTTAACTGCAGGCAACAACAACAAAAAAAAAAAAAAATGCACCACCTGTAGGCAACGCTGCACAAAAGCGTAGTGCGATAGGTTAAGAAACCGCATTTGGGGTCGATTTGAAGAGCGTGGCCGCTTTTCAAAACACCATGTAGTTAAAGTGGGACGCTAGGCTTAGGTTTGTCCCAGTACCCACGCTACGAACCCAAGCACTTGCACAGTGCCAACAGCGCTTCCGTAGGCATGTACTTATAAAGTTCGCTTGTTACAAACTACATCGGTTTACGAGATCTTCGTCTAAACACCGCGGTGAACTCAGAATGACTGGCACACATTAGCATAAACGAGCTGGACGAGCTGCTCTCGTTTCTCACCCCCATTGCTTCCAGTACAACTCAGTTGGGAAACTGCCACAAAGCCTGGTTTAAAACCGTGACTTCGATCCGCAGCAGGGTTGAAAGTTGGGCTAGTTGGTAGCAGTTCATGAGAAAATATAAAGCGCGCAATAAACAAGGACGAAAAAGAGAGGACACGTAAGACAGACACGCGCTTACTCGCAACTGAACTTTTATTAATATTTGGGACAACACGAAGATAGTTCCTTTTACCGACTGCACATTGGCCGTTCAATCCCCTCTCCCGGCCCCTTTTACCGGTTCTAATCTACAAAACGAAGGAACCCCTTTTGCTACCTCCCCCCCCCCCCCCCCCCCCCTTTAACGTGCGCATGGCACTGTCGCGGATAAGAGTGCTTCCTCTGCATCTGTCAAAGCAAGTGACGGGTGACAGATGCCACCATCACCGAAAGTTTTCGTAATAAAAGCCTATAAAACCTACCGTTTTCTCTGGTCCTGAAATCATGCTAAAATAATGCTGTTCTTAAAAACAGCAGCACATTCACACCATCTGCGGTGGACTGCTAAATGGCCAGACGGAGTGTTACGGAGAGAGTTGCAGTTCTCCCTCAGTTTATCGTTAATACAACGTCCAGTCTGGCCCAGATAGGCCTTACCACAAGACAGCGGAATGCAGTACACGACTCCAACTCGTTTTCGTCCTTGTTTCTTGCGCGCTTTACATTTCGTCATGAACTTCGATACGTTCTCGATAACCGAACTATTGCCAAACACAACGACGCCATTTCTCTCGCAGCGGCCACTCCGGGAAGTGCACGTCTGCACGTAAGAGTTCTGGTACAACCGCGCAAGGGCGGGTTGCGCCATCTCGCAAAGCCATTTCGCAGTAGCAATACAAATGTTCATACTTTGACCAGTTGCTAAAGGAAGGCGCCGTTATCGTATTTAGTTTGGCCTCGGCGGAGATGAGCGGTCCCGGTTTGAAGGGTGAGTTTCCCAACGGAGTCTTTTAGTAGAGTTGATCACTCCGCAGACGCCGGTAGCCCTGTTCGTTGTCATTTCAAAGTCAAGTGGAAAGGCAATCTTTGGATAATTTTTGAAAACAATAATCACTTGATTTAGATTGCTTGTTTCTCAAACATAAAGACATTGTAGATCACAATGCTTTTACGGCCCAGAGAGACAATTTTACAACCGACATTTCACACGTCAATCATATCTCGAACCGGTGAGATCTGTGAAACGGTGCTTAGTTTTGTGAGCACCGGGAGACAGGGGAGGGGGGGGGGGGGGGGATAGATTAGGGCTACCACCACTGAATTGCGCATAACAATGTAAACATTGCACAAAAAAATTTGTGGTTGAGAAATGCACGAGAAAATATAAATCAAACAAAAAATCTTTTTTTTTTTTCACTTCATGTCTCTTTAAAGTGAACCCGAGTAGAAGGAAAGTCGATATTTTCTGACATTACAGCGGCCCACGCAGAGAAGACTCTAATGGTACTGAGCACCTACAGCAGCACTTCTATGGAGGTTGTGAAGAGAGAAGTGCCAGACGGCCTCTTCTGGTTCCAAGTACAGTTCGCCGTTGACCGAGACCTCACGAGGAGCCTGGTGAGACGGGCCGAACGATCTGGCTACCGGGCACTTGTGGTCACCGTGGATTCTCCCGTGCTTGGAAAGAAAATCGGCGCAGTAAAGCGGCGTTTCTATATGCATGACGGAATCAGGTGCGTCGAGCCTGAGGAACTTTATTAATTATTGGTATTTATTTTTTACTCATCGGTAGAGCGAAGGCTCGCGCTGGGGAACCCAAGGATTCTGGTATATATCCGTACCTCTGCCTTCTTCAATATGAATGATTCTCGTGCCAGGCTATCAGTTTACTGCAGTGGGCAAATTTCTTATCTCCAGCGAAGAGACCAGACGCCTATTGCGGCTGATTGACTTCGCACTCTCTAAAGTACACACAGTACGCAATTACACTGTTACTCATTGGTATCATTCATTATCATGCAAATAATGAGTCGCATGGAATCACATACTTCTCTATTCCTTGAACAATCACTAACTTTCATTGAATATTAAATAAATAATGTGACGTGACAAACAGCAAGACGATTTGAATATTCGAAATAGAGTCCTGAAAATGAGGAAAGTAGGCGAGGCCATGTTCATCGGCCATAGTTAACGCTGGAGAGGGAAACAAATTGAACACATTTCACAGAATGCATCCAAGGGGAACTTAAAGTTATTAATGGGTTTAAAGTCACTTCCAGCCAATTGACTACTTCCATAAAGCCCTGCATGCAACACGGCGCGCGTTGCACTTTGGGAACTAGTTGGCCAGGGAGGAGTGTGGCACGGTTTCGGTTTCGATCGACACGTCGACAAGAGATTATACACATGTCTTCTGGTCCCGAGAGCGTCATTTGTGGTCTCTAAACTATCCTAAATTGCCAGACCTCGAAGCTTTAGCACAAGCCTGAGATGTATAGCTTGTCTTAACACATGCTTGTTGTATTTTTGTATTTGAGCCTTTCTCTTGGCGTTTCGAGGTATGTGGACGAGCCATGCTGGTAATCTCGACGCTGCGAGCTCGGGGATCTTGCTTGTGTACGAATCAACAAGCTGTAGCAACCAATAAGCATGCATACATCGAGCTCGCGCCTTTACATTAGTGTTTTTGATCAGGAAGTTAGTTTGTTTCGTGCATCCATGGACGAAATATAACTTTTTTGCAATTACAGTTTTTCTTAGTACGCCTGAGAACGCGAGGTAAAACTTGGAGGCGCCAGTGAAAAGCTGAATTTTAACACGCTTCTTATCTCTTACCTGTACTGACCCGCAGCACTGCACGAAGTGAAGTTCCCACCCGCTTGCATTCCACTGATATTCAACATCGCGTATGCGGTGCGCCAAACGAACGAAATTAATCAAAGCGCATTTGACGGTTGCTAATGGCCACAATATTTGTTATGTGTTTGTTTTCTTCCTGACTGAATATCCGGAGATAATTTCAGACACACCGTTCAGGTACAGATCTTGGGCGTCAGTAAAGCTCGTCCAAAAAGGCTAACAGAGGAGTAGGGGACGCATTGTTAGGGTCTCCGTCTTAGCTAGCCGATCTCAGCGTTTGCGATAACTTAATCTTCTATCAGCATAAAATTTGAGTGGGGGATATATGATGACACGGTGGAAGACATCATAGTAACTTTGGTGCAGAAGTGAGGTCGGATTTATCGCGTTTCCTTAATAAACGTTTATGCGTCACCGCTAGGCTGAACTCTGATACTCCTGTGAGGTTGCGGCTTGCTTTTCGCCCAATGAAGTAACAAGGAGCAGACGTTTGGCACACAAAATACGTTTAAGGCCAAATTTCAGTTCTAGTACACTGGTACTAGACGGGATTATTGAAATTGAGCTCAAAGATGCACTCGCGGTGAGGTGACTAAGCCACGTCTCAATACGTTTGCATACGGACGCACAATATCCGGTGTTTCGGGAACCAAGGAAAGTGCCCCGGTCTTCGTTTTGTATCGCTCGAGAATGAGTGTATTGTACATTCGTAAAAAGTCAGATAAGCAAAAACGCAAGCAGTGCGTTCGGTCGCGGCGTGATAGCATGAGATGAAGCTGCTCAGTCGAAACCGAAACTGAGTGGCCAACTAGTTCCCACAGTGCACTGCGTGGTATTTGGCCGCGATGGGGCGCGTCGGTTTTGGAAGAAGTCCATTGGAAAATCCTAGGTATAAAAAAGAGCTTTACTGTCAGGGTGTAAGGCATATTCCTTTACAAGGGAGTCATAAAGGGGGCATTAGTTGTATATACGCTACCCAAGTCGGAGGGGACTGAGTGACTCTAATCCCTTATCTTAGCATAGGTTATAATTGGCGCTACAATGTAGGATGTCGTGATAAAGGCGGGCCCGTATTTTGAAATAAACTGCAATCTTTAACATGCATCATGCAGCGGCGGTTACATGACAGTATACAATGCCCACCTCCAGCTAGTCAATAACCTGTGATTAACATATCGGCTTCGATTCCCCAATCTTCTTTTGGGCGCCGCCAGTTTGGTGCGTAGTACAGGGCAAGCGCACTCGGTTAAAATAACCATTCGAAAATGAAACTTTCTTAGTTTTAGATAGAGTATTAGAAAGCTCTGTCACGAACTGCCTTAATATTTTCGGAGGAAGGAACTTAACTTTGTGCGATGTCAGATAAAACTTCAGAAAACTGGTTAACAAGCACCAAGTCAGCGAACGTTTCGCTCGGAAGAGCATCGTATTTGGTGGCTATATGTCGTCCCTCATGGAATTTGGCCAGGTTAAAAATTAGTGAGTGTTAGAATAGGACGCCCCAGCGGTCCCGCAACCAGCTTGGGGTGCTGCACTCTGGATACTTAAAATGTCCTCGCACAACCAGTGCGATACCATAAGATTCTAAGAAGACCAAGAACCGTGAGGGCTATACTAAAAGTCTCCATTGAGACCGAGGTCACTGGTTTCTGAAGCGCGAGCTCCTGGTCCAGGTGTACCGAGCTGCGGTGCGCTACTAGTACAAATACATAGTATCTGGAACGCTTTGCCGGCTGTTGGTGTTCAGAGTCCTATTCCACCCATGACCCGAAAGTGGTCGTAAAGTGGAAAAACATGGCGTCACTGACGCCGGAGTGTCACGCTGTCGGATTGCATGCCGCGGTCCTGGCTGTTGGGCGTAGATGTCCTGGCAACAAAGCAATAGCAAACGAGAGTGTCGCTGTCGTCGCGGTATCCCAAACCCCAGCCTAATAAGCTTCCGTGGACTGTCAAGCTGAGATCAGCCCGCAGCAGAATAGGTGTGCGCCACATATACCACCGCCGCTGTGACACCACCAGGATCGCGGCCGGAGAAAACATGACAGTTCTGCGACGTCATCAGCCGGAAATCGAGGGACCGTATTTTTGGACCCGGTAAACACACCTATCAGTGACGCCTTCCAGGAACAATACTAGGACACAGACGACATGAGGTCGGAGAGAGGTCAATATGTACGGGTTTGGAAGCAGAGTGCTGGACCATATATGCTAGCATACTGTTTACGAGGTAATGACAGCACCTTCATCGCTCCAAAAGCCAGTCAGTGATTGTGCCCAGTTCTCACAGACGTGCTGCTTGTTTGTAAACAGTTTTGTCGGTTTTCCGTGCTAGAAAAATTATATTGTACTTTGTCGTCCTACGAACTTGCTCTGGTGATGACTCCCGTCGTCCCGAAGACTTGTTATTCGCTGAATCACGACGTGGTTTTCTTATGAAGGTGATGAGCTTCTGCGTAAGGAGTTGCCACCCCCCCCCCCCCCCCCCATCCCTGCCCTCCCCTTGCTGATGATTCTGAGTGAGATGACTTCGGGCATGGTCCATAGAGGCGGAGGTTGCAACGGCTAATACTCAAGGTCATATTCTTGTGTGTATAGAACGAGGATTTCGTGGCAGCCGTAATATTACGGTGTCGTCAAAGTAATTAAAAAAAAAAACAAGGAGCTGCAGTTGGCCACGATTGTCTATGATAATGATGTTTTTTTGTATTTTGATCAGTGGACGTGTGTTAAACGTTTGCCATTAAGTCGACTTGTCTGTAGCTTGATCTTCCACACCTCTATGTGCAGAAGGACCCTGAATACATACTGTATTAACCCTCATTACCAAACTTGTAAAAAAAAACCAGACCGCTCATGTCGTTTTTGTTTTCTAATATTTCATGGCTACTTGAATAGCGATTTGGTATCATCATTGCAGTTTCATGGCCCTGCTCGTATGTTGAGAGACTCTTGGATATTTTACCCTTCTATTCAATCTAAACTATCATCACCGGTAAGAAGCCAGGTTTGCTCAAATAACCGGATGAGTCGTGTTGATGCGTTTTTATAGTATTATTTAAAAAGAGAAGCATATCGCATATCTTTCAACTTTAGTCATTGAGTTTAATTTCCATGCGTTATTTGAGTGCTTGTTCTGGAGCATGAGACAAAAGAAAAATGACAATGGCTGTTATCTCATTTTTTATAATATTAATGTTGACGAATTTGGCCTGAAGACCGTTCGTCGTTTGAAAAGTCAGCTCTTACCGCTCATTCACACTGGATGCGGATCCGCGTTTGCAAAGCGGTTGCGAACGCGGTTGTATAAAAATCCAGTACAATTGCACGCCCACTCAATCACATCAAGTGCGCGTGATATTGTACTGAATCTTTATACAAGCGGCGTTCGCAACCGCTTTACGAACGCGGATCCGCTTCCAGTGTTAATGAGCGGTTACTCAGGGTCTCGTAATGAAAACGCCGTCGACAAACGCGGAAAGTTTCCACAGCGCGTTTTCAACGCAGATTTGGGAACCTGGAAGCAAGCCCGGAAAACAAATCTGCCAACGTGAAAGCGATGGTGTCCGTGAGAGACGCCCACATCGACCCCTCGCAGTCTTGGGATGACATCACCTGGTTGAAGAGTATCACCAGCCTACCTTTGGTGCTCAAAGGAATCACTAATGGTGCGAACTTGCATAGTATCCTTACACCTCTTGTGTTAATTTGAAACGCGGTTGCATTCTTCGGTTTGTTGTAGGCAGGAAAATTGGTGCCTTCTCAATATTTAAATTTCGTAATTATTCGAGCGCTCTAAATAATTAATTCCCTAGAATCCATACAATCTTCTATATTCACATATTTTTTTATTAATCCTTATTATATGTTTGGAGGCATTAAATAGTGAATGGAGATCTGCTCGATCTGCGGAGATATACTAAAGCCGGTTACGGACTGACCGGCATTCGCATGAATTTCTTCATCACTGGATAACGTGATGTGATGCACGCCTGGGTTAAACGTACCGAGCTAAGATGTTTGTCACATAGCGAGAAAATATTAAACCTGAGAATTGCAATTATTAATGTTTCGATGTCAGAAAAAAAAAACACGAGACGCACTCTGTATTTTTAAAACAGATCGCATTTTAATAGATGTTGCACCGTTGTGGTTAACTCGATGTTGATGCACCCCTTGGAGACTAAACGCAGAAAACACCATTTACGAGTGAGGGCATTTTTCAACTTAAGTATGACGCTTGCTGAAACCGCCAAAGGACAGGAAATGCACATTTTTACCCATTGCTTCTCCAAATACAAATATGGCTACACAGGCTGCCCGCCAGAAAAACGTCGAGCATGACTAGACGCGAAAGCTTGGGCCTAATATGGTTCTTTTCCGAAGCTTCAGTAAGTGCCGAAGCACATTCATTCGGCTTTTATGCGATTTTTGTCCAGTTCACCGCATAATGTTAAAAGTACCAAACAAGCGGCAAAAAGGCCCATTACCTTCCCAGCAACCCGGGGTGAAGCCTGGCACTTGTTTGCCTACTCAGTGAAAAGCGTGCCGGGCTATGGCCAAAAGAAAATCCAAGGTTTTACGTTAACGTTCTTTGGGCGTAGAGGGCTCTAAAAATTGACACGCAAACACCAAATTTTGGAATAAAACACTGTGGTACTTCAGTAATGAAATCCAGCAATGTGTTAGTAAGTATAACTATGAATATGATATATTTATAAATATAGATTTTTTTTTTAACGTTAAAAGGAGAAGCGTTACCGAAGAAACGTTTCGGGAAGTCTTCCCAAGTCACTTGTCTAGTGAAGCTTCTGCTGCTGTTCTAGCTTTCGTCTACATTTATATGCTTCGATTGTATTCGCAAATGTGAGTGTACCGATCTAGCTTTCTTAACTTTCACAGCGGAAGACGCGGACGAAGCCATCAGTCGCGGCGCTTCAGCGATCTTCGTATCAAACCACGGTGGTCGCCTGCTGGACGGGCTCCCAGCAACCGTACGCTCCATCTGGCAAAGTCTTACTTTATAATTATAACTCGATTCCACTAAAGGAAATAATGCTATGCTTTAAATTTTGTAGACGAACGTCGATGATCGGCATGGAGATATTTCGTTTCTCCTAAGTACGAGGGCTGTTTGAGAAGTAATGAGGCTGTTTTTGTGTTTTATTGTATGGAGCTAGACGCGCAGTATTGTGATCATATTTGTAAAGGTATATAGATCCACTAGCTTACGCCTGGAGTTGGAACATCATATTATATATCGTTTTGTCGCAGCGAGTGATGGTAACTTAGAAGTGTTGGCATATGGCGAATGGCAAAGTCGTGCTTGTCAGAGTAGGGAAGGCATTTCGTGATTGAACTTTACGTTGACCTTTAAGGAGTAGGGATTGCAGCGTAGCCCTTTTAATATAATCCGGAGTAATCGCCGTGGAAATTGCGTGTGTTCGTAACTTAAAAATATCTACACGCAACGAAAATTTTTATAAGGTGAAAATAAGATGGCTAGTTTAGACTATTTTTGAAAAAAGTTTACTCTTTTGTGTAATGCGAAATTAAAACGCAGCTCATAAAGTTTTTTTTTTTTTCGAACATGCCACGGTAAAGACCGGAAGAGAGATACACAGTGTGTTTTTTTTTTCTTTTTCTTTTTGCTTTGTAAATTTGTTTAAAAAAAGCCGTGAATGTTACACTTATGAGGTTTCTATAGCTGAGTTATACGACCAGGGTTACGTAGGAGGTTAGATTGAAAAGTTTCCGGAATCACCATTAGGAAGGGTTTTTTACCAATATATTTTTATGGCGCTGTGTTGGGCACCCTTTCGTGTAAAATGACCACAAACGTCAGATTGATATCTGAAAAAGTATGGCATTGACAACAATTCTAGTCGAGCAACCATGAACATTTTTAACGATGGATGAATACAAAATTCGAGCGGTCATAATTTTTTATTTTTATTTGAAAAGAAAAACTGGGACGAACATCAAATCATATCATGCTTGAATTTCGTTCATGGGAAGTCACCGCCTTCGTTTTCCACCGCGAGGTTTTGCGTTTCCGAATTCATTTTGTTTGTTTAAGACGTATTTTAATGATTTTTCCACCACCTTGACCTTACGTCATTTGTGGGGAAGATGAGGGGTGAGAGATGGGGAATACGATGAGGATGAAATGTTTAAAAATAGTTACGGATGCCAGCTTCTCGAATGAACTTAATCAGAGAGTCCAGCACAATCGTCCTGTGCTGTACGTCGCCCCCTGGTCGCGTCCACTCTACGAAAGTTTTGAGTCGATGACGAGCGGGGAAGTCGTATATGATGGCCCGCCTTGAGCGTACAGTGGCTCTGCATTCCCATAGAAGATGTATTATAGTTGCTGGACTCTTTCTCCCGCATCGAATGCAGTCACCGTCGATAATCGGTGCCCTAAACGCGGATACTATACAATTTTCATCCGCGTCTTCTTAATAATCTTCACTAGGGTACTGGATGGCGCATTTAGTAAACAGGTATGAAGCCACTAGATGTAAGCGGCTTGTCCAGGAAACGAGCGCTTGAGAGTCTTTCCAACTCTTTAGAGCGTTTTCTCAAACAGTGTCCAAGGCGGCGGTTTGCTTTCGTTATCTCAGGAGAGCGCACTTGTTGCGCAAGAACAGCTCATGCGGGCTAGAGAAGTCTTCTGAAAAGCCAAGTGATCTACGAGAATTCCGAGATTCCAGTTGATTAAGTGTGGATAACCGTATTTAAACGCCTCTAGAATAAAAGCTGAAAGGTATTACTAATGCCCACGTAAAAATGCAAGAAACTGTGAACCAAATCATTGAATAAATGCTCTATGAAATAAACCCCAGCAGACACTAGACTTCCGGGATAAGCATTGAACTTCTCAATGGGTTCACTCGTGCCCGGCATGGTGCATCTCTAAGCAAGATCCAACCCCATGTAGTAGAAATCTATCCGTTTTCATGCCACTAGCCTTGTGCCTGTTGCTCAAGGCACAAGAGAGAATTTTGGTGCAAGTCCTTGCTTCCCACGTTCATCAAAACCTTCTCAAATGTACTGAATTACGTGTTTACAATGACGCGTGGCAAGTTTCTAAATAGAGCCTTATGGGTGATTTCACTAAGTAAAAAGTGAATAATAAAATCTTAGGTAATTAACTGACGTATCTTGAGAATTAACTACCTATATCATGCTCCTTGGCCGTAGAGCTTACCTACACAAACATCATTAGTGTTCCTTTCGCAAATTTAAAAAGATAGATCTTTTCAAAAGAAGTTCTAACATTTCGCCAGATTGACCTGCTATTGCTGACCATATCTTGCCTTACCGAGATGTTGGGCCATTGAAGCGGGGGTTAACGAGCCTCCACAAGGGCCTATGCTGGGGAGAAGAACTCAGTAGCATTTAAAGTGGCAATAACCTTTTTTGCTGCTGCAATGAAGGGAAGCGAACGGAAGAAGAAGAAAATAGATGGGTGCTATGGGAGAATTTGGCAACCTTCAAATGGCGCCGGCTAACGGAATAAGAGGAAAAAAAAAAACTGAAGGTCGGTCATGGCGCCGCCGATGCACAGCTGCCTGAAAGCGTCTTTAGCAAATAAGACAAACTGCAAATAATCCCACCTTTCAGTTCTGCCATGAAACTCATAATAAAGGTAAGCAAAGTTACCAGAGAAATTTTCTGTTTCGACCTGTCTGCAGATCGAGGTCCTCCCAGAGGTCGTGAGTGCAGTCCGCGGACGCGTCGAAGTTTACTTGGACGGCGGCGTTCGTCACGGCACGGATGTGATCAAGGCGTTGGCACTCGGAGCCAAGGCTGTGTTCGTTGGACGTCCTACCATCTGGGGGTTGGCGTACAACGTAAGACATCCACGATATCGCTTCTGCAACATTATCAGAAAGAAACCCCATAGAAGCCATATGATCAAAGAGCGAGAAATAGATGAAAAAGTTATCGGAATAAGACACGAGTTCAAGCACAAAGGCTGAACCAACTTCCTGGTCTATTGACAAGGTTCTAGCTGAGATTTGCCGGGACGTATTCGGTATGTCGCCGTTGGACTCAAAATATTCATTTTGTTTGTTGATGCAAGGCCAGAAGTCCCCGAGGTCACTATGATACTATTGAAGTTTGTCACTATCCAGGAATCTGTCGCATAGCAATCGCACCAGCTGCTTGTGCCTACCAATGAGAACGCCACCTGCTCACCAAGGCAGTGCTGGAACAGACCCTTTTCGAGAGTGCACAAAGCAGCGTTGGTGATCGTAATTGCTTGGGCATGAGACAGCACTCGTGTCCAACACCTGCTCAGAGTACGTGCTCAAGCAATGACGGACAGGCGATGGTGAGGACTTTTTAAAAAGGGTCTACGGTCAGGTAACCTACAAGAGGCTAGAGAGCATGAACCCACGTGTGCTGCGTCAATCGTTCTGCTGTTACGAGTGCTGCCTCATTTCGAGTGTTGCCTCATAAATTGACACGACTTCCCGATGGACGCTGACGCAATACCGTCTCCGATATCGCCCCCCGCGCTCGTCTTTCTGCGGAACGTAAACAAACTTTAGCACTACGGCCTTGCTATCTAGATGGTGTTTGCAAGGGCCGCTCGGGGATCGCTTTGAAGTCCCGGTGTGGTCACGGCGAGCGCGTCCCGATTTCGACGGTTGTTTCCTCGTGCATGCTCACCGACAGCTCAAAAATCGGTGGGCGCGATTGTGTTCCGAGGATCTTATTAGCCCTCCGCAGCAGGGTGCATTGCGGAACTATCCGATAAGAGCAGCGACGGAGGGCTCAGAAAGACAAAAACCGCGAGCATAATCGGCCCTTCCTTAGTTTTCGTACGCTACTGTGACTATACGGAGAGCAAGTGTTCCGAAAAGCGTCCCTGCACGCTTTAGAAGGGCAGTAGGAGATCGCGAATAAAATGACAACGTAATGTATGCTCAAAAATACGCAAAATCGAGACTGACAGGCGCTGGCCGTCATTGGTAGAGGTCGGGGCGAAACAAAAGCACGCGCGCGTTTCTGTACTGTAAACAAAAGAACGAAGTGCGCAAAGAACAAACGAACGTGGGGGCTGTGTCCGTTCAACAGGCGAAGGGGGCGAGAAGAAACGGGAGAGGCAGCCATATAAAATAAAGGTGGAAGAGAGGGGGACGCGCGCGCCAGCGGAAAACTGAGGATGAATTTCAAACCTTCTGGACGGTAATGAAATCAAAATCTCGGTTACATCATGTCTTCTCCGAAATGGGCTTCACGTCTCAATACGGGCATCTTGGCCGAGGTTTGGACTCGCCAACTCGGGATCCGTCCGACACTTACACTGGGAGCCACCAAGGGGGCGGGGAGGGAGAGCCGAAGCGAAAATAATAATAATAAAAAAAACATCGAATGAACTAAGTTTACTGGTGATCAGCGAAACGAGGCTCCGCCAGGGAGTGCCGCGTGGTCATAGTCCTAAGTATGCAAAGTCAGTGTTATGAGTGCAAAAGGATATACACGCCTGATATCTCGGTTTATGAAAAAAGCGAGTGAGACTGGCGTGTTTAGGATTTCCCCACTATATTCTCCGTGCATGTAAATTGGCAGAAACATTTGTTTTCTTGCACCTGAGTTTAATCATTTGTCAATAAGTGACGACTTTTTCTACTTATTATTACGCAATGCAGCAGATAATATTTCTGATTTATGCGTGTCACATACGCATATTATACGCATATCATAGTGATTCGATGAGGTTGGAAAAGGAGCAAGCATGGGTTGAGCTTTAGACATTGTTAGAGTTCGGCTATCCTCATTTTTGACTGTACTCGAGCTATTATTCGAATGTTTGACGATCCTGATTGTCATGAACATGAGCACTGCTGATGGCAATGGAGTACGTCACAGTGTCACGTGACTCGTGGTAAGTCATGATGCCATTTAACGTCACGGCGTCAAACATAACACTAATAAACCAAGTGATATTCTCAATGTAAGTCGAGTTTGAGTCACTTGATTGCGTCACGGGACCACGCAATGAATCACAGTGCCAATAAAAAAGCGCCAGGAAAACCCACAATTTCTCATATATTGTACTTCGGTGTATGCCAATTCGATCACTACATAGAAATGCAGCAGACAATTTTTATTTCACAAACATTCATTTTGTTACAAAAGAAATACCGCGCGCCGCTTTGGACTGGTTGCCATTGTATTTTTTTCCGGTTGAGTTCCGGTTCAGTTCGAAAATGGCGGCGAAGTTTTCGGTTTGGTTAAGTTCCGGTTCGGCTAAAATAACTGTTCTGTTCCGGTTTCCGGTTAGGTTTGGTTCGGTTCCGAATCCGGTTCGACCTTTTGGTACTGGACATGCCATGCATCAACCTCTGTATCGGGCGGTAGTTGGCGTTACCTGGCCTATAAACACAACTATCCCATCAAAATTATTTTTAAAAATTAAAATTTTCGCAAATAATTTGCTTCATCAGTTTTTTTACTATCACGCTTCTTTAGACCTTTTCCATGAATAGTTTAAGACACTTTTGTGATTATGAGGAGCGCAAGTTCGTCTGCTACTTCTGCAGGGGTTGCGGTAACGTCAGAACGCCGATCACGCTCGATGTGAAGGATATTGGGTAAACCACAAGGCAGGCTTGCTTTGAAACCTACCCACTATCCTTCCATCACAGCCAATCTGAGCTTGACGTTCTGCCGTTACCAGAACGAGTGCAAAAGAAGCAGAGGTATTTTAAGAAAAGACTTCGGTTTCACTTCGTTCATTTTTTGTTTAAACTATTTCGGTCTAATTGCTCGTTTAGCTTCCAAGCCTTCCGGCTATCCTCCATTTATTTCAAACTTCGTTCAATTTAAGTTTAGTAATTGCCACTCTCCTCTCACGAGACGACCAGGCCATGTCCCCCGGTACCTCCTTATTTGGTGTGTTCCGATAAGCTCCCAATTTCAGTCTGCGCACGTTCGTCAACGACTTTCCTTTCCTGATTGAATGTCCGACCTCATGCACAGTATAACCATTAACTTAAGATAATCTAAGTAGCATCGAACCTTTCCATATTTCCCCAACTACTTCATATTCGATAAAACTTTGCTCCCTTGAGTTTCATAATAAGTGAATGTATTATGCAAAAACTGCATTCAGACATATTCGAAGCAAATACACGTATGTAGAACGAATATTCTTCGATGAATGCTTGAAGCGTGTTTGCACATTTCGTTTTCACCATGTCAGCCGGAAACAACATCTGTTTTGTATGATGCTTGTGGATTGTGACTGGGGTTTACAGAGCCACCAGCGACATCAACCCTAAAAGGTGAGTGATGTCATTCGTGGCGGTTCCCACAGCAGCTCGTCTCGCAACTCGTCACCACGCGTATGATCATAAACTCTATAATCTTTGTGTTTTTAGTATAGCTACCGTCTTGTACTTAAGCGTGAAAGAGCCTCTTCATCTGCCTGCGGTCGTCGGATAACAAAATCGCGACACGAGAGAGGCGGACAATATTGAGAATGTTTTCCGGACCACACATGTGTGTTTATAACAAGCCTTCTTTACTTTTTCAGGGTGAAGCCGGAGTGAGGGAAATGCTGGCGATACTGAGGCGAGAGGTGGACCGAGATCTTGCTCAAATGGGTACTAGCTTTCTTCAAACACCTCTCCTTGTCCTTGTCTTTTGAGTGCGATTTTTCATCATGTCCCCGTACGATGTGTGAGGCCAATGCTTGAAGACAGCTCTTTAGAGTCTCTTGTGCACCTGAAAGACGACGTTATGGTGTATACGCCGTTCGCTCTTACTACGGTGAAGAGCCGTGCAGATTGTCATGCCTTTCGACCCGGTTCGCACTTGCGTTCCGCCATGTCGGTTTAGGGTACGATGTTTTACTCCGTTCGTGGAAATAGAAGGCCTTATCTACCGTGGGAGGATAAAATTCCCACCCTTTTGAAGTAATAAAATTGTGCTCCCTTTGTGGAGGACTTCATTGGACATTTCTTTTTCTCCCTGAAAGGAGAAAGTAGTACTCCAGCTTTTTAAGATGTAGTCGCTGAAATGTTTAAAAGTGCATGGTGTGATCTGTTATGTTTGCACTTCTTACTTCACTCACTATATCAGATGATGTTCTCTGAAGTCTCTGACAGCTTAAGAAAGACGGGGTTTGGCGAGTACCGAGCAAGCTAGTATTGCCCTAAAGCAATAGTAGCATACAAAGCTACATAGACGCTTAGAGTTGTTGAGCGATCTCATGTCTTGTCTGTCGTCTGCAAGCATCTACGACGAGTTTCTGAAAAATGAAGGATTTTCTATATTGTCTGGCCATTCATATTTACTGTTACATGGCGTAGACTGCCCGACATTCGATCAGCAACAAAGAAATCGGGTAGTTTTTGTTTTTGTGTTTTTTCCGTGATGGATCAGCAGCGAAGGGTAAATTTGACCGAGCAGGTTGGTAAGGGGCACCTCACTCCACTTTGGTTAGGGTAGCTTAAAGGGGCACTGACACCCCAAAGGTCGTATTTCTTTAATGTCTAAAACAATGCACGTCGTAGTCGTAGACACACAAAAAAATACCGCATCGCAAAGAAAAAAAAAAAAAATTCCCCGCCGCGCGCGCGTCTTTTTATTTTTGGCGTTTTCCTCTCCTTGCTTCTTTTGATTGGTGACGCTACAAATTATGAAATTTAGAAGCTTTGTAGGCGACATTTTTAAAACATTTAAACACTACAATCGTAAAACATGTTTTTTTAACGCACTTGCGAATGCCCTACGGCCCTTCTTTTTGAAATACCAAAAATCGTAGTCCGTTGTGATGTCCCCTTCTGGATTTTTATCCTCCCTTCGAAAAGATGGCGACGCTCGACGCGTGTATAGCAGAGGGTGATGGCCGAGTCGGGGAATTGGATAAAGTGGTCTTTTCAAAGTGCCCGAGGACCTCTCAGACCTCGAAGAGGAAATTGTCAAACCTTCAAAGCAACTGGGTTTTGTGTCTTTGTATCGTAGTTATGGTTGTGACATCGGCGGGGCACCGTCGTCTGCTCGAAGCATCAGGCAGCACGGCACTCACGCAGGAAACCTGTTTCCCAATACGGTAGTTCCCGCGACGCCGGCGCCTTCTCTCCTCGCTTCGGGTCGCGGAGACACGTTTTGGAGCGGAGGCGCGAAAGAAACTCGACCCTGAGAAGCCCTCAAAATTTGACGTCACTCCACCGGCGCGGATCGCGAGGGAACTTCTAATTCGGCCATTTGGAAATTAATTTTTTACTTCACAAATACTGAATTTCCAAGTTTCAAGTTTTGAGGGTAATGTCCAAGCACCGATTTCAATCGTTTCAAACAATAAAAAAATGATTTGATGTGTCAGTGCCACTTTAAACTTTTTTACTACGTTATTCATTTGTATGTGCTCTTATTGGCTAATGGCACGCGATATGATTGACCAGGGGGCGTTAACAGGGTGCCCGAGACTCACCACACATTGCGCCTTTTAACTTGTCATTGACTAGAGCAGTTTCAATTACACGCTTTTTTGCTTGAAAAGAAAACAATGAGAATTTCGGCATACGCCTTTTCAGCGTGAACAGTGTAGCAAATTGCCTCAACCAGTGTGTTTGTTTGTTTGTGTGTGTGTCTGCGTGTTTTATGTGTGTGCGTGCGTGCGTGCGTGCCTGCGTGTGTGTGTGTGTGCCTGCGTGTGTGTGTGTGTGTATGTGCGTGTGTTTTCAGATAACTATTTTAATTGGCATCGATCACACAAGATTGTGCCTATGCCGACTTGTTCCTCGATTACCAGACTACTCAACTTGAGGGCCTGGTCAGCTGTTACTCGAGAAACTTTTTCCAACTCACTTAAAAGAAGCTACTGCCCGCACTCACACAAGCCTCAAATAAGCATAAGCTCCAAGATGGCTCACGAAAATATACTGTTCAGAAGTATATATATATCGTGTTTCCATATATATATATATATATATATATGACTGAGAAGAAAAAAATCCTTAGTGAAAACAGCAACAACGGACGATTTAATCTTCGACGTTTCGGCCGGAGTCCGGCCTTCGTCAGGAATATATATATATATATATATATATATCTTGCTTCTATACTCCTTCTAGCATGCCTGTACTTAACCAATGTCCAGAAATTATCCTGAAGCCCATAGCAGATTTCTTTCCTAAAAAGTGAAAGCCGTTTACAACTCCCTGTAACACCGAATTAGAGCGCAGCTCTTGAGGAGGAGGAGGGAAGGGTACTGGGGGGTGAAGTGACCTGGGGGGGGGGGGGTCACGTGACCTTGGGGAGTCATCAGTGACGATGACGATGCGGACTCCGATGACGTCATCTGTGATGATGACGATGACGATGCGGATGCCCCCCCGAAGTCACGTGACACCCCCAGGTCACGTGACCCCCGCCGAGGTCACGTGACCTACCCGATGACGTCATCGTCACTGATGACGTCACCGGCATCCGCATCGTCATCGTCATCATCACAGATGACGTCATCAGTGACGTCACTGATGACCTCACCGGCATCCGCATCGTCATCGTCATCATCACTGATGACGTCATCAGTGACGTCACTGATGACGTCACCGGCATCCACATCGTCATCGTCATCATCACTGATGACGTCATCAGTGACGGCACCGGCATCCGCATCGTCATCGTCATCATCACTGATGACGTCACCAGTGACGTCACTGATCACGTCATCAGTGATGATGACGATGACGATGCGGATGCCGGTGACGTCATCGATGACGTCATCGGGGAGGTCACGTGACCTCGGGGGGGGGGGGGTCACGTGACCCTGGGGGTGGTCACGTGACCTGGGGGTGTCACGTGACCGGAAGGGGGGTCACGTGACCTCGGGGGGCGGGGGTGTTCACGTGACCTTGGGGTGACCTTGGGGGTCACGTGACCTTGGGATGACCTTGGGGGCCACGTGACCTTGGGATGACATTGGTTACGCCGACGCCGACGGCGACGCCGCTCAAGCCGGGAACGGGCCCCTAAGAGCTGCGCTCTAAAAGACAGATAATGGTTGCTTTATTTTAGAGTAGTGCAAGACTAAACGAAAAAAGGCAACCGATGGATGTTTTCGCGTTTGCGCAAGAGCCTCCGTTGCAATGTGTAGTTGTTGGAATCTGTTTACATTCAGGTCTTTCTGATTCTTTATTGTTATTTATTTTGTTTTCCGGGCTTCTTTAGAGATATTGTTGTTTATGTGGGATATGCACCGAAATATGCAGCTCGCTCTCTCGCAAGCTCTGATTCCTGCTTCTAGGAACACCTGGAAGAGAATCTAAAATCTACGTAAACATAATGCCAGCATATGTACGTCGCTGTTGTTGCTGTGGGATGTATGCAGCGAAATACGCAGCTGGCTCTCGCGCCGGCTCCAATTCCTGCTTCTAGGAACACCTGAAGAGAATCTAAAATCTACGTAAACATAATGCCAGCATACATACGTCGCAAACGTGAACGCCAACGTTTTGAATTCTGTGCGACTGGAATTCCGGGAGATAACAGTTTGCATTGGGGTTCGTGAGTTGACAGTACACGCCAGAGAGGCATACTACCTGTAACCAGTGTTGAAGGCGTTACCAAAAAACAAACTGCATAAATACGTTACTCGTTACTTGCAAATCAAATAAACGCGTTACCAAACTACTTTACCTAAAAAAAAAAAACGCTTCAGCGTTGCTTTAAAATGAAGTAAGACACGTTACTTTTGTGTTACTTTTTAAATTACAAATTACCTGTTTTAAGTTACGACATTACAACTATGCATAAGCGCCATATTTAAAGAAACCTTAGGTACGTTCAGAAACTGAACATAATCCCCTTATTTATTTTATTGTTCACCTAAGTACTTGCGACAAAAAGAAAAGACACATGTATAAACGCAAAAAGCTACGTTTTATGTAACAATTGGTATCTGAAGAAAAAAATCGTAAATGTATTCTCTTGTGCTTTGGAAAGAGTATGTGACGGGTAATGTAACGAAGTTACGCGTTACCCGAAATAAATAACTTAAGTACGTTAACCGTTACAGTTTTGAAAATGTAACGAGTACGTTACAAAGTTAGTGGAAATTTAACGCGTTCCTGGTAGCGCGGTTACGTTTAATGAGTCACCGCAGAGACTGTTGTGGGCTGTGGTCGCATTTTTTATTTGTCTATGAACACGTACACACGCGTACCTTCAAATCGGGTATATTGCTCGAAAGCCTAAGTTACACGCGACACTGTAGTCATTTGTGATAAACGAAGACTGACAATTTGCCCCAACATGCAGGCTGCTCATCTATTGACCAACTGGTGCCCGAGATGGTTGTGCATAAAGACCACTTTTCCGGCCAGTGTGACTAACTCAAGTGACATTTGTTTATGAACTGCATTTTACAATCGCTTATTGTGCCATCTGCCAGCAAGCGCCCTTGTGATTTGTCAGGTTGATAAATAAATCTTAGATGACTGAAATACTTTGGCCTTTGTATTTTTTGCCTCTCCTACATCTTGATATTCTCCTACCCCATCTGTGACATTCCGAGACAGCACCTAAAATAAGTTCGTGTCTGGGGATGTCCACCAACGTTTCATTTACGTGCTTGCTTCGCTTTAATAATATAGGAGATTGTTAGTACGGCCCGTCAAGATTTCAGGTCGTGTTGATGACGCCTTCGACATTTTTGTGAAAGCTTTGAAAAAGTAAGTTTCGTTGTGAGGATGTTTAAACAGTGGGATGTTATTCAGCCACAACGGACGTCTCACACTGTAGATGAGCAATTTAGCCAGTGCAGTACGTCTCCTAGTCTCGTGTCTTGAACGTGCACCACGGTACGTCAAAATGTCCTGAAAGGTCTGTGCCGTCTGTCAAAGTATATTTCGCAGAGCATCATACCCTCCGAGATTTATAAGGCAGGAAAGCAGCTGGCACATTTGTATAGGGCGGCCGCACAGAGTGGTCGTTCAGTGTTGGCTTCTTGTTCCACATGTAGCATTGGTTCTTTACAGCAAATCCTGCAGCCACGTGTCCCTCAGGTACGTGTGGAAAGCGACAGGAAAGCTGATTGCGCCAATGCGATTACACTGCAAAAACGAAAGCGATACGTAATTTGCCTCTCGTGGAGCGAATGAAAATGGAGGTTGTAAGAAGATCGTCTGCTAAAGCGATGGTAGAACGCAGTTTGTCTTCTACTAAGCGTCTTTTGGAAACAAAAATGAACCAACAAAACACTGTAAGACATTCTCAACTCGAACTTTGATGAAATATCTAAAGTTGTACTGTTATTGTACACAAACAGACACCCTGCAGTGGACGATAGAATAACAAGGAAGAGCGCATCAGAGACTGCGAGACCTCTATGGCTATTTTTATGTTTGTAAGACGTTCTCACCAAAATAATGCCAGATTGCAAACTCTCGAGCGGGTTGAAATGGTCTCATTGGTTCATTAGGTTCAAACTGTGGAGTCATGCCCAATCAGCAGCCGATAACGCTCTAGAGCTCACCATGACGAAAATCGGACCGTGACAGTAATCTGGATTCAAAACTTAAGATACTGAGCCAAGAGGTGAAGCGAATGCAATAACCAATGGATAATGCTTTTTTTTTTTCTTTTTTAAACTCCTTTCTAACACGATTAGACAATAAGCGACAGGACTACAATGCATGAAGTGTTGAACTTTTACGCCTGCCGAATGCCACTCCAGATTTGATGTGGTCTGTGGACAAGACGTGTGCTCGATGCGCCAATTTCCGACTGGATATCTTTCACCAAGGCGACGACGCGCGCACTGACCGTTGTTTACTGCACTCTAAAAAAAAGAAAAAAAGAAAGGACAGATGGAAAAAAGAAATATTTTCCTTCCTGTCGCCAACTTAAGAGTTGGAAGTTGCTCCTGTTCCTTCAGTCTACCGATACACACGCAGCGCCGTCTGTTTGCGCTGGAAAAAGGTAGGAAAACTTCATCTTCCATGTTCCCTGTGGCAACAGCGATCGAACCGGTGGAGAAACAGGCGGCTTATTGAGCACTTGGTTGCTTTTTACATATTTGGAGTTATTAGAATGGTGCGTTGAATTTAGATCACAGAAAAGAGAATATTATTTAAACTTTCCTTCAGTTATTAGTTTTGCGTGTTATTCCTTGAAGATAGAAAGGGAAGGAAATATTTTCATCTCTTACTGAGTAAACTGAAACCAGCGCTTGCCTACGCCTCTCATGTCTAACAGAAAAAAAGAGGCGTTCGGTTTACCATCATATGAATAACCTTAGTTTTGAGTAAAAAAGAAAACAGCTCAGTTTTGTTTTGTTAAAATACTTAACAAAGCATTTTAACAGTCATAAGAAAACATCTAACGGCACTGGGATATGTCGCCGCGACATGACGGGGCAGTGCAGCTCACGGGAAGCTAGGTTTCGCCAGTGAGCCTTCACGTGCGCTTTGTTAGGGTGATGCCACCCTTTGTAATACCACTTGCCGACAAACCAGCAGCCATTTTGGTTCTCGGCGATAATACGTGGGGCTTATAACCCTCCCGGAAACAAGCACCTTATCTCACAAGTTCGGAGCAGCGTTGTGGAACCCACAGAGGGTGGATTAGCACTTTCCCCCTTGGATGGGAGGACCGATGGACACAAAGGCCACTTTCTGGCGCACGGGGAAACAATGAGAGGAACAAAATGGCGGTGGAAGAGGGTGTGTGAAAGGGAAACAGGCAGTTGGCATCACTCTATGCGAAGCGCAAATGAAGGCACCCTAGGTTTCGCTGGCTCCGTTTCCCCGGTTTGGTTTTTTGGCCGCGTCTTGCCGCGTGTGCTGCGTATGATGGTTTATGCCGAGCGAAACATTTTGTGGCTTAGACTCTACTTTAAAGTTGATTTACTCATTTACTTAGTTTGGAGTAATGTTTTTATCCTATGAATTGCCCCATTGTTGGAAACGCGCCGACCTCTTGTGAGTAAATAACACTTCGATAAGCCATGAAAATGCCCAGACCACATTTTTTCACAATGAAAAGGGATTTCAGATGGCAAAACTATTTAGCGCTAGCGATTTACAATATTTTCATAGCGTTAGTTTTACACACGCTATATGGTAAGGATTTTTTTAAAAGTTAGTTGTATAGCCCTAGCAGATTACTGCTCTCCGGAAGTGCTTGTTAATTTACGGCAGTATATGGGTAGTTTCATTTTAAATCGAAAAGATTTTGTCAAAGCGGGGTGTAGTGGTTACATGAATGCCGTCTCTTCCGGTGTTTTGAGGCTCTGAGAACATTTGATTGGAGAATAATCATCGTTGCGGTTCGATAATGAACCAAAATTTTATAATTTCATGACCCTAATGAGAATCGGCGTCAGTACTACATTTGTAACATGATTGTCGAAATCAATATTAAAAATGCAATTAAAAAAGTAGTTAAAATATTTACTGCGGCTTTTCTGAAGGCGCTGAATTATGTTATATAGACAAGGCCCACGGGGAAATAAAGTTTGGTTAGACAGGTGGCGCAATTTCATGGGAAATGTTTGAAAATTTGTTTCAAAATGACCGACAAGCTATACGAACTGTACACAAATCGTGCCGCCTTTCGTTGGATACACTCCAGTTTATCTTTCGCTGTTACAGTGTAAGGGTCCCAGACTATTGCCGCGTACTCAAGGGTAGGCCTTACGCGCGTTTTAAAGGTGAGTAGTGTTACTTCTGAAGATAAACAGTCTCTAAGAAATCGCCTTAAGTATCCCAGTTTCTTGAAGTCTCTCTTTGTAATATAGTCTATGTGCTGGTTCCACCTCATGTCGCTTGTAAGCATAACTCTCAAGTATTTAAATGAATCTACCTTATTCAGTCCGGTGTCCCGCTTAAGGTATAAGGTATCTAGGTGCTTTTTTGTTTTGTTTTTTTTGTTTTTAGGTGGACGTCATAGTTGCCGTCTTTTTAAGGTTCAGTGATATTTGCCAATTCTCACACTATTTAGCAATTCCTAGCCAGGGCTGTGGTAAATAGCGCTTGGTTTTCGGTACTACGGATTTCGTGAAATTGTACGCAATCTACCGCAAATAGCTTAATTTGTACGGGTATTTTCAGAAAAATGTTGTTAATAAAATCTAAAAAGAAAAGTGGCCTGAGGACGGACACCTGGGGCACCCCTGAGTCGACCAAGACCGGGTTGGACTGGGTCCCACCGATGCACACTGACTGCTTTCTTGAGGAAAGATAATCTTGGATCCAATCGCGTGACATGTCGTTTTTTTAGAAGCATCCACAGGTTTAAAAGTAGTTTGGAGTGGGACGTCCTGTCAAGCGCCTTTGCGAGGCCCAAGATTATTGCGTCGACTTGTCGTCACCGATTGAGTCTTCTCTAACGTAATGGACTCTTTCTAGTAACTGCGTACTTGCCGAGAAACCCTCTCTGAACCCGTGCAGTCTATTGTCCAATAGTTTGTTGCTTTCAAGAATATATGCGATGTGCTTGAATGCGACGTGTTCCAGGATTTTTCCAGACACACACAAGATCGATTTTGGTCTGTAGTTTGTTACAAGTTGACTACCTCCCGATTTTACTACTGGGGTAACTTTGGCACGCTTCCACTACCTTGGTACGTTACACGTCGATATAGACCTCTTAAATATTATACAAAGGTACTTAGCACACAGTTGTGCGTACCTCTGAAAAAAACCCTTTGGAATGTCGTCAATTCCTGGTGTCTCTTTCGTATCCGAATTGAGTAACAGAGACAGAATACCTGATTCTGTTATGGGTAAGTTGGTTAGGAATGGTGTAGAAGTTGTTTATTCTTCCATGCAATAAAGAAAAAAGGATCGGTGGCCGAGTGGGCTAGAGCACACCACCTCGGAGCACGTGGAGCGAGAGCTCACGCTGCAGAACCCAGGGATTCTGGGTTCAATCCCCACCCCTGCCCGTTTCGATCTGGATGAGCATCGTACCGGCGTGCGGTCGTGTACCACTACTGCTTGGTGCACGTTAAAAACCTTAGGCTAGCAGGTTTACTGCACTGGCTAAATTTCTCATCTACATCGAGTGACTCGAGGCAACTTTGAAATGGCTGACCAACTACACGCTGCATAAATATCCACACTACCCTAATTATTATGAAGGACTGGAGTTTTCCTTCTTATTTGAAACCTTACTGGGAGTAGAACCTTCATTTTTCTTGTTTGGCAGATCAAATGTTCCTGTCTTTCCTTTTCTGTTTACACAAATATAAAAGCCGAGATGCGTGCCAAAACGCTACCAAAACCGAAAGTGCTAGCAAATGTGTTTGTAGTCATGTAGAACCTTTACCAACCTAGCGATGTGAAAATCTTACAAAATTGCATTGATAATGTAATTTATATTATCTCTACAAGGTCATCAAGGTATCGGCGCATGCACTAAGATACTGATTTAAACCGGACAACCACAAGCACCGCAATGTTCCCCGAGAATATTTTATATGGAAGCCATAAAATATCAATAAGCAGTACTGCTATTGAACTTCTGGATGTGTATAGTTTTTATTCCACGGTGCTCTATTTTTTCGCATTGAATCTTTTGCGGAGCGCAAGTTTGTTTACTTCTTGCTCAGGGGTTGCGGTGATATCAAAAGGCCGAGCTCTTATTGGCCGATTGAAAAAATAGTGTGCAGACCTCAAGGAATCTAGCATTAAGTGAGGTGTACTAATCATTTTCTTTCAATCAAAGCCAAACAGAGATCGGCTTCTTTCTGGTGTCACCAAAAATCCTAAGCAAGGAGAAGACGACTTGCTCTTCACATAGATAACATTTAGAAAATTATAAATTTCAGCTTTTCTTGACCAAATAATCTAATCCCAAATGACTGCATTTGCCTGAATATTATAGGACGTACATCAGTTACAATTTTGACTATTTCCTTGAAAACTATTTCAAAGAATGTCCCAGAAATTTGGCCACGTACGGACTGTAAGCCGTGCACTTGACTCCATCACACCATGATGGTAGTCGTTTCTACTTCTTGACGAGAAAAAGAAAAGCAAGTGCATACCGAATTTCGGTTTTCAACTAACCATTGTTTGTGGTATGACGACACCGAGACCACAAGGCTCCCTTGAACTCAACTGGCAGATTTATTTCAGAGTTAAAGCGTGGCCTCATTATCCTTGCTTGAAAAGCACGAGTCTGCTTAAAGCAAAGTAAAACAACTCCAGAATTTGAAAAAAAAAACAAAAACACCTGGACATGCAAGTGGAATCAGTAAACAGGAGTCCCAATCGTGCAGCGATAAGAGCATCTAATTTGCTCGTATCTAAAATACTAACAAACGTGCAACTACCCTCATTGCTTTTCCTAACACCCACTAAACTCTCTAAATGACAAAATACAAAGTAGTGAAGTTGCTTCTGGGTAATAACATAAGATTTAATAACGACGTCCGGAGCCCTAACGTCAACATGGTCAATGCATGAGACTACTGGCCGGCCGTTTAAACGCTCCCCTCGAGTAGGCAAGTTGACAGTGCTTTAACCGCATATTCTGAAATAAGAGTTAAATGTTCAGGGGCTACAGATTTGTCAAGTTTACTTGTACCAAGGTATAGGTCACCTATCAGGAAAAAATGCCTTTCACAACTTACTTCTTCCAAAACTGATTTCAGTTCTGCCAGAAATTCTTGATATTGCAAAATTTCTGCAGAGGTCTCTTACACGAATACAGTCAATGGACATGGGGCGCTTTGAAATTATCCCACCAGAAGTGTTCGAGTACAACGGTCTGAATGTATGGAGAATTTAACAATGGCAAACCCAAGGATCCTAACATATCTTCTTCAGCTTGCAACACCCTAAAATATATAGAGAAAACTTCAAATCACATATAATGGTGTTTGGAAGGTGTTTCATAATGAGGACACCTTTTCGAAGCACTTATATATATATATATATATATATATATATATATATATAGTCTCACAAACAAAAATTTACATTTTTTTTTTATTTTTTTGCCAGAAATAAACTACGCCTCGCCGAGCGCTCATTCTCCGCCCAAAGGTAGCGCTAGAGGTCACAACCAGATGGTTGCAGCCTGGTCGATAACTTAATCAAAAGTTATAACTGATTTTCTGAAAAGTTCAATGGGATATATGTATGTATATATATATATACATATATATATATAGAGAGAGAGAGAGAGTGAGAGAGATTTGTATTAGGTGCAATGTTTTTCATAGACTTACAGAGCGTGTAAGAGAGGTGTTGTTGCTATTTTTGGCGGCTTTGGAATTGTGTTCAAGAAATATTACAGCTTAGAGGAAAAGGAGAAGTGGCTATATAATTTTTCATAGTTCCGGTTTGGAGCTCTAAACCGAGGCGACAGAGAGACCTCATTACTATCCCGGTCACCAAAAAGACATGGCGACGTTAGAACGGGCCGATAGAAATAAAGAAGTGAGTTGTTTGTCAGTCAAGATGAGTTGTTGATTGTTTTTTCTTGTTTTTTCAGGCCTTGGGGAAAAGTATGCGACTTGAAAATGTTAATAGGTGCAATATCGGAAGTTCGGTTCTATGTGTGTCAGTTTTGTAATCGGAGCCGTACGTACTGCAGTGTTGGCTACAAATATATATATATATATATATATTTTTTTTAGGTGGGTGAAAATTGGAACTAGGAATTAAAAATAATTATTGACTTTATGAAGTTATGGAAACTTTTTCGTTTAGGAAATGCTGACATGCCATGTCTTATATATGTTTTATCGTTTGATAACATTCTTCACTGATTGATCGAATATGCCTTTAATTCTTGAATAGTTAAAACGATAGCTACTGGCTCGCAAACTCTAACAAAATGGCTTTGCCAACCTTGCAGCGCGGAACAAAGCTAGTATCAAAGAACAAAAATTTTCCAACTTGGCACTCTCGCTCTTGTAGATGGGCGAGCTAGCCTCCGCTTCTGGCCAAACTGCGTACTGCTAGATTGCGTTTGCTAGCAAATCGGTCAGCGAGAGCACGCGCTGACTGCTGAACGTGGACGGGCGAGCAGCAAAAAGGAGGAAATTAAGATCAGAGGAGGAACATCAGTGCCACGAGCCTGTTTCCTGGCCACACGGATGAGTGTCGCCATCTAGTGGTTGAACTAATGGCTTGTTCAAGATGGCCGTCGTGGGACCGCCGCCTAAAGAAATCAAAACGAAAGCTGATTAGGACTGCCCAGTTCCTACGATTCATATGTGGAACTACGTGCGGTGCACCGTGGCTCCACTTATCCAACTATATAACGCCCTTTTCTCCGGCTTTATTCGATACAGTCCGCCTATATCTCATGTGTTGTTTTGTAAAAATATAAGGGTGCTTAAAGGGATACTGAACCGATATCTGAACTTTTCAAAATAAGCCCCGGACGAGCTGCCCGGGACGTTACTATACCTAAAAATCAAGACCATACCAAGGGATGGTGATCGGATTATTATATTTCTTTGATTGAAGAGCCGCGTTCGAGCAATCCGTCGGCCGGAAGCCGCCGGTGCGATTGACGCCACCGCGGAGGAGCCCTAGCGGAACTGACGTCACAGACCTCTCGCTCCTTGGCAGACTCGGTTGTCCCGCTGCAGTCCTAATGGAGAACCGCGCCGAGTGTTCCTCATTCTGATCCAGTTTCTTCAATAATTATGCCGCGGTACTGCGCTGCACAAGACTGCTCGAACAGCGTATGTTACAGCGGCAGGCCTGCGCACAAGTTTCCGAGTGAGCCCACGTTGCGGAAGCTGTGGATTCGCGCGGCCCGTCCTTCCCAGCCAACATGGAAGCCCGCCAAAGGCGATTGTCTTTGCACGGAGCACTTCGAAGACGAGGACTACAAGACGAGCCCGAAGTTACTGCAAAGTCTGGGCTTGCCTGTAAAACAGGCCTATTTGAAGCCTGACGTGGTGCCATCGCTCTTCACGCGAAAACGCAAGCGAGAGCGGCACAGCGGCGCCGTGGAAAAACGGCGACGGAAAGAGGTGAGCGCAGTTACTAAAATATTTTTCTGCTTGTTTCTGAGAGGAAAGCACGAATGCGAGTGGTCGTGAGATTAGCGTAGTACATTGCGCGACGCTGTTAGCGCAAGCCTGCTAACTCGCCTTTGAGGACGAGCGCGGAGAAACGCCGAGATCGCGTTTTCGCTAGCAGCGTCGCGCAGGGTAAGTGTGTACTATATCCGTGTTCGCTATCGTGCCCTTAGCCGGACGAAAGGTTGCCGCCAATCGCAGGTGCTCCACTGTCGGTATCGTGTACATGGCGAGACTGCAGCTATACTCTGTTTCACCTTATGATGTACCGCAGGAAAGGCTACAAGCTCGAGCTTGTAGCCTTTCCTGCGAGCTCACAGCGTAGGCAGCTGCCTACGCTGTGAGCTCGCGATTCTTGCCTTCGTTGCGGTACAACATAAGGTGAAACGGAGTATAGTAGCTGCGGCGATGGCACTCGGTTTTCGGGCTCATTTGCTAGAAACTTGCTTTGAAGCTACGAGCTTGCGCCGGCACCTTTGGCTCAGTTGTGAAGGCTGGTATTTATCTTTATTACTACTGATAAATGCCAGCTAATTTTAATTTGAGAAATTTGGCATAAACCAATAAATATCGAATTTTGATTTGGGCTACTTGAAAATGGCACATAGGACCGAGCTGAACCATTCCTGGGACAATGTGGTTAATTGATGATCTACGTACTTCCTTTTGGTTTGCAGCGGGTATATTCCGAGCTTGAGCAGGATGTGCAAACTCCGTGGCATCTTGAGCATGTGCTATTCTTCATTGTGGCGCATAAGGAAATGCTGTTGAATTTCGGAATAGGGTACTCACAGTATGAGTGCCACGCCATTTAGAAAAGTGTGCTTGTATACATCATTCTGTTTTGGAAAACTCATTTTCCTCTCTGGTCTGCTCTCCCTGATGAGGTGGTCAAGCTGCTGTCGCTTCATCTGTTCAGTGTTAACCTGGAAGGCAGTTTCTCTCAACTGCGGAAAATAAATGAAAAAGAGCGCTGCAGTTTTTTTTAATGAGAACCTTGTTATGGTACATATTTCCACCCCTTGTTTATATTTCTGATTACTATGACGATATCTTAGTTATAGACCAACACGCGGCCCTGACGTCACGCAGCTGCGGTGGCACTCTTGACGGCACTGCGCAGGCGCAGAGGCTTCACTTCACGTGAATTCGGTTTCTGCGTTCGCACAGTCCCCACACCTGGTGTGGGCAAATGCAGGCTTTTTTGTAAACAGTGTGCCGGTTTATAAGATCTTGTTTCGTCTATGTTCTTCCCATACATTGAATACATGCTCGCAGTAATGCTTCACGTCGACAAGTGCCGAGAATGCCTAAAAACCTGGTGGTGTATGGAATTAAATTGCAGCAAAAATCAATTCTAGTGCCAAAAATAGATGCTGCTAAACGCGTGCCAATTTAGAACAAAAATAAACACTGCGAAATCTTTTGCTGAGTTACTCTGTCTTAATCTTGCGGAATGTGGTGTTTATTTATAAAGTTCACTAAGAACACCAGCTGGCCATTTATGACAATTGCACCCCAATCAAGAGGTTATTACAAGTGTTGTTCAATTTCTCGACTCGAGGCAAGGCCACTAATTAACCTCGGTCGTCATTCGACCATTTCATCTTAGTGTTCATGACTGTGCACTTGACGGTGTGATTTGCTTACCAGTTCAAGCAAAGTCAAGATGAGGAGGGTACACAGAGTGACATGAGCCTAACGAAGATAAGGGCTTGGGCCAGTCACCCTCATTTGAGCAGAACCTGGGTGTTAGCAGCATATTGACAGTGTGTTTGTTTGCATGTTGTAAGTTTTTATGCCTATCATTTATAGATAATTGCTGAATTGCTGGGGGCACCGGCACAAGCAAAGGCCACACTCATCGCTGAAGAAGTCAGCACATCGTCAACCCCTTCTGGTGACGACACTGAGCAAGGTCCTGACTCTGGACATGAACCAATGCATGATGCAAATGCTGGCATCGAAGAACCTTGTTCGAGCTCAGGTATGTGCGCCAATTGAAACTACTCGGCTGACATATTTTAGTACTGAATTCTGCCAAATTAGGGTAATCTAGCCTATTGCTGATTACATGAGCCAAGGATGATTTTGTTTTGAAAGACACTTTATTTCCTCTGCTGTGAACAGCCCCCTCCATCAGTAATGCCAAACAGGCTCAACCTGACCTTCGGAACGCTGCTACGCAGACCTCGGGCATCTACAGAAATCGAGGTATGTATCTGCAAGAAGAAATTTCACAGAAGGCAGCATTGTTCAGATCGTTGTAACACGTTATGATGGCACAGGCATACAAGTCACCTTGAAGACTTCATCACGAAAGTCCCAAACGAATCCTGTCCTCGTGACACCACGATGCTCCTCACCAAATCATGTCCCCCAGGCTCCATTGGATTGGATGTTGCCTGAAGGGCTGACTCTGTCGCCGCAGCCGCCAGTGCGCAGACAACCAGCTCCACCACCGGACCCACCACAGCTGCCAACAATAAACAATGAGCTGCCCAGTGCAGGCCAGGAAGAGTCTGTTGAAGAGTGTCCCACGGAGCTGCCAGAGCCACACGTGGAAGCAGACAGCCTATACCTCCCCTCTGACGCTAGCTTCCTCATGATGATGTCCGACACCGGCTTTCTGAGGTTGGTATCAGTCGGATATATGTCATCTTTAGTGACGAGTATGAGAGGGTGTGTAAGAGGTTGCTTTTTTCTTTTCTTTTTTTTATTCCAGGGATGCACAGCAGAACACTGCATCTGACAGCGCACTCAGTCAGCATGAGAGCAGCAAAAGCATCGACTACGTCTCGGAACGAAAGTTTATTGTTTTCGAGTCTTGTTTGGACGAGCTACTAGGTAATTGTCCCGAGTGCACTGCACTGTGCCGCATCACAGAGAAGAAGATCAGAGGGACATGTCTCCGGGTGCACAGAATGTGCAACAATGGCCACCAACACACCTGGACCAGCCAACCATCAGTGAATAGGAGGGCCCTGGGCGATGTGCTCCTAGCTGCAGCAACGCTCTTCTCTGGGAGCATCGTCAAAAAAGTGCTAAGGCTCCTCCACCAGATGGGCGTGCCCTGTTTATCGTACGAGACATACTTTAAGATTCAGGGTGCCTTCCTTCTACCAGCGATCAGACAGGTATGGCACGTTTTCAAGCTTTTCCTTTCCTGTGAGAGGTTTATTTTAGGTGCCAATATTTCAGGCTCAGCACTCCTATGGGATCCTGAATGGTGTAGTACATGCGTAGGAAGCACCATATGTTTCTGTCTACAAGTCACACACTCCTATAAACGGCCGTTTTTACAAAAAGCTTGATATATACATGTTTGCAAGTGCGTCTTCAGGGTGCCTCCATCTTGCCGAGTTGGGTTGTGCTTGGGCGCGGCCATAGTCTGATTACGACACCTTAGTGAGGCATCGTAATCGAATTTAATGCGCCCAAGTGCACTCCAACTGGGCAAGGTGGCGGCGCCCCGAGGCCGTACTTGCAAACGTCTATAGGTGGCACATCTTTATACGGGCCGCAAGGCAAAACTGCATTGATAAGCTGTCATATGTATATTGTAATATAAGCACAAGTAAGAGCCAGCTTCAATGTTCTTGCGAACTACCGTGGGAAATTTGTTCTGATATGGCCGGCTGTAAGCTCTGCTGGAAGCCGGCATATTGCCAAGGTTCCAATTGTAAGGAAAAGCTGATCCGCCGACCCGAAGGCCACATCTAATGGATCTAGGTCTGTACGATTCAATACACTGCAGCACCCGAGGCTACATCTAATGGATCTAGGTCTGTGCGATGCCATACAAACTACAGGTTCTGCCGATTCTCCTTTGTTGTAACTTTGATACGGCCTTGCACAGCTATGGCTTATACTTGCAAAAAAAGCGGTGCAAGTCGCACCTCTGTGTAAGATGCAGTGACAGGAATTTGAGGAAAGAAACAACTTATGTGCTGGAAAATATTGTAAATAGGGAGAGCTGAGATGTCCTCTGTTCCTCTGCACCTATGTTTACCACACTCCTGGGGTGGAAAGGTACCAACTGTGTGGGCAAAGCAAGTATATACAGGGTTCATGGCACATACTTCAAGCTCGAAGACTCGCCGCATTCCATGTGGGTGAATTGTCGCCCTATGTGTTTCTAAACGTGGAGGCAACGTTTTTAATTAGTTCTTATTCTCCTGCTTCGTGACTGATTGCACCTACTGGATAAGTGTACAGTGTAAAGGGCAGATTTTGATTTGGGGAATAAGTAAAAGAATCAAAAATAAATGTTTCCCAGGCCGATCGTAAAGATTAATCGGCGAGTACTCTATTTTTTGTACGGGGTGGCATTTCTTCAAGGTTAAAAAAACGAGCCCGCTCTTGGGAAGGCGGCTCCTCGGCAGCCAAACTGT
Source organism: Ixodes scapularis (assembly GCF_016920785.2). Classification (NCBI taxonomy): domain Eukaryota; kingdom Metazoa; phylum Arthropoda; class Arachnida; order Ixodida; family Ixodidae; genus Ixodes; species Ixodes scapularis. Next base: position 161,678 of record NW_024610076.1, on the reverse strand, counting down.
CCTTGTTGATTGCTACGAGGGGAACAAGACCTGAACAGGCAGGGGTGTATGCAAACTAAATAAGTGCAAAACTATGCTTCTTGAGTTTCAATACGGAAAATGTCAAAAGCTATTCATCAACTAGCCCTTGCATAGATAATAGAAAGTAAAAAAGTGTTTTGCCAATCTACCTAGTAGTGCATATGTGCCTTCAATATTTATACTCACGACTCGGAGCATTTCATCCCCTCATTTTGAAAAGAAAGAAAGACGAATTACAATTTGTCAATGCTTTGATCGCATTTACTGGGATTCAAACTTAAATGCTGAACTTCCATGGACGTTCACATAAAGAAAAGAAGCTTGCAGTATACTTATAGGTGAAATGAAAAGCATGTTCAGGATTTATGTTTGTTTACAAAAGTCTTTGCAAATAAACTTCCAGGTGTGGAACAGGAAACAAAACGAGCTCTTCGAGCAAGCAAGTGGACGAGAACTGGTCCTCGCTGGTGATGGGCGGTCAGACTCCCCCGGGCACTCAGCAAAATATGGAACGTACACCGTCGTCGACGTGTCAACGAAGAAGGTTCTCCATGTGGAAACAGTGCAGGTAAATTTCCCCTGCTATAAATGTTCTGATGCTTCTGTTCTTCTGGAATGAAACCTTTCTGTAATTAATTGAAAATGAATGGCGAAAACAACTTGTTTCAGACATGGGTTGTCTCATTCAACAGCTATAGTTGACTTCATTCTGGATACTTCATGTTCGGTGTGATAATGCAATGTTTTATTTGTCACTTCAGTCCAACGAAACAAAGGGCAGCTGGGCAATGGAGCTCGAGGGCCTGAAAAGGACTCTACTGATTTGTGAAGCCAATGGATTGACTGTGGGAGGAATCATCACTGATCGCCACTCCATGATCAAGTCATTCCTTGCCAAGTGGTACCCCCAGATTCGGCACATGTTCGACTGCTGGCACGTTGCAAAAGGTGCGCCATAAGTAATCGGGGTTCCAGGTTATGCAAAAACAAAAAAAACATTAAATTGCAGTACACTCCTACCCTTGCCTGTCACTATACTTTGTTTCTGCGTATGTTGTACTGCAGGAAAGGCTACAAGCGGGAGCTCCTTGCTGTATGGCAACTGCTCGGCGGCACAAGCTCTCGTGCAGCAGGAGCAGCTGCCAAGGCCATGAGCTTGCGCTTCTAGTTTTCGCTGCAATACAATAAAAGCTGAAACATAAGCCGTGTTTACATGAATGCGGCTTAGTCGCATCGAATCCAGTTGTCGCATTCAATGCGGTGATGTAAACAAACAATACAGTAGGAGAGCGCATCGCATTCAAGTCGCTAGACAGAGGTGGATTGAGATGGCGAATGCACATTTATTCAAAACATGTAAATGGAGGTTGCATCGCAATTTGGATCGGGGAGGATCATGGGAAGGCACCCGCTCTGGGAGCAAGCGAACAGCTGAGAACATGGCGGCAGCCACCCTCGGCGGCGGCGGAGAGCAGTCCTTGTGGTCGCCCGCAATATTTTCTCCAGAGAAGAACCGCAAGCTTTTATTGTCAAACTATGTGAGCGACATATAGCAAATCTGCTCGGTAAAGCGGCCCTTGTCCAGGCCTCGCGAAATAGGACCTTCGTGTCCGAAGGAGTCCCTAGAGCCTTCAGTGCAAGGACAGACGCCGATAACTCTGAGCACTGCATGCTAGGCAGAAAGAGGAGCTCCAACCTCGGTGCCGTTCCTGGCTGTGCCAGAGCCTTTCGGCCTCAGGGTCCGGTCGCGGTTGGCAAGGTTGGGCGAGGTGGCGTCCCCAGAGCGGTTGGGAACGATCTCGCTCACCAGGCCATGCGCATGCCGACTTGGAGCCCAAACTGCTTGGGTTTTGATGTTTCTTCCGTCCCGTAACTATTTGCGCAGCATCGAAGACAGCAGGCACAAACTTTACACTCGACGAAAGCGTCTAAAAAGTAAAGTGTCCTAGAGTGAGGTATCGCCATGTTTTTTTTATACTTGAGAAAATGGGGCAGGATTGGGTTTTTCTTGTTTTTGGTGTTCATAATTATGAACTCTTTATTTTGTCAAGCTGTTGTTTCTGGCAATGTAAGCTTGGTGCTTAGCAGAATGAATACAATGCTTCATTTTTCAGGCATCAAGAAACGCATGGTCTCAGCTGGGAAACTCAAATCCCTTGTGGGACTCCAAGACTGGGTGCAGGCAACTGTCAAGCACCTCTATTGGTGTGCGGAATCCAGCGATGGAGCACCAGAGGAGATCCTTCCTAAGTGGACTTCCCTGGTGGGACACGTGGCTGACTTGCACGAACATGCCGACCCCCTGTATCCAAGGTGCCAGCACGGAGACCTGGGGAAGAAAAAGTGGCTTCCTGAGGGCAAGTAGACCACAGCATATTAACAGTGTTGACATGTTAGTGTTTCATACCAAGTGATGCTGTGAAGTATATACCAACTCATGTTTGCAAACAAACAGGTCCGGCCGATAGCAGTGCCACACATTGCGCAATGAGATGTGGGCAGACATGCTGGTCTGCCCACAAAACAAATTTTGCCTTGCACGCATGCCTGTCAAAGCCTTATGATTATTTACTTTGAATCGTTTATAAGAGGAAGACCAGCGCTCGTGGACCATAGAATTACACTTTCAGCGTTCTCCTCAATGCTTGGGTATTTAGAAAAAGGTCTGCTGCGACGCTGTCTGCTTTTGTGTGGTATGAATACCCGGCCGATTCAGTCAAGGCAATCCGTTTTCCAAAGACGTTGCCATGCTGACAATTATCGCAGTCATTTAGGCTTAGAAATGGCCAAAATGGAAAGACTAAAAAATGTGGCAAGGTCATTGCTCATGCTTTGCGATTTAAGTGAGGTAAGGCAAAGTGAAGGCTCCTGCACCATTCGTTGCTGATTAACGCACCCGATACTGCAGCTACAACGACATATTAGTTCCAAAGCGAGCAGCGCTAACTCACCGGGGCACTGCCATGTTTCCCCGCATCTCTACCGAGCCAGTCGCGTGATTTCAAAATCCCTCGCCTAGGTACTGCAGTCAACTTGTAGCCATAGTTAGCGCTTCAAGCAAACGGGCCCTGGTGTGCCTTTTCTAGTGGAACCGCAATTTGCTCACACATAAAACTTTTGAATTGGCCTCAGGTTGAATTCTTTAACAATTTCAACCAAGTTGTTGTACTGGTTCTTAGTTTCAAGGTGTCTGATTATGAATGTGGCAAGTTTACTGGCTCTCTATACTGGTTAGTCCGTGTGGCAGCCAGGGAAGAACCTATGACTGCTGGTAGAGGGGAGTGAGCCGATAGGTGGTAGCTTCAGCTTTCTTCCGCGTGCATCGTTACCGCGCGGTGTTTATACGGACCGCTGGGACCTGTACTTACATGTTCGGGCACACGAGTCAACCAAGCATGACGATTTGGTGCATCATGCCTTTGCAAAATTAAAATCGGCATCGCTTGGTCTATTCGATAAAAAAATCTAGGCATCATAAACACGGGCAGTAAGCAGGACTGGTAGCAGCCTATTAAACTTACCCAATTTAATCTGTTCTCATCAGCTCTAACCCTTTTATTAACCTCTGGATATCATATATTTTTAATTTAATCACACAAAACTACTACTTTTTCTTATAAGCCTTAGTGTTATTGTTGTAATAGCAGATTTGAAACCACACAGTCTGTAATACAAGTGTCCTACTTTATCCAGGACTTCAGGCACACGACAAGCTAAAGAGCATCGTGCTGTCAAAGCCACTGCTGAAGGACATCCCGCAGCTCTCAACCTCAGCGCAAACCTACGCAACTGAGTGCTTTCACAGCACTGTGAACCAGTTCGCACCGAAGTCGACACACTTCGGTTACGAGAGCATGCAGGCAAGGTATGCAAGCTAACCAATTGTTTGCATGTGCCCGCTAAAGTCTTAACTTTTCAGAGTCTTTGTGGCAGCGCTGCATTTCAACGAAAACAGCGACAGGCCACAGGCGACTACTAAGGAAGGCAAAAAAAGGTTCCTGGTCAAGCGGCCTAAACAAACAAAGAGGCCAATTGCATCTCCCATGAAAGGGCCCTGCACATACGGTAAGATGTCAAAACGAGTACAACTACCAGCTTCTAACATCTAGTCTTAATTTCAGCCTATGTACAAGAGCTCATGAAGGAAACCCTCGCCCTCAATTGCCACTACCCGTCGTACCGAGCTGCACGAAAGGCCAACTGTGTCGAGGCTCCCCCAACTCTGTCCAGTGGATATGAACGCCCCAACAAGGACCTGCTCATCTCTAACCACCGTTCCCGGTTCAACTGCTAAGCTGAAGCTGAAGGAACATGTACTGTCGGGGAAAAATCAAATGCGAACAGAAGAACGCGTGGCTTGCGGTACAAGCTGCGCCGCCTGGAAGCGAGCCTAGGGGCGAGGGTGCATGGCCTACCCGATGAGTTTACGCCCTTCGCTCGGCACTCCCCAAGCTTCAGCAGTGCGCCTCTTAGTGCACTGAAAGCTATCACCACTATCTTTGCTCACTCGGCGCATGCGGCACAAGGAAGCTTGCTGCTTGTAGCAGCTAAAGCGCGCACTCTCTCGGAGCGAGCAAAGATAGAGGTGGTAGCTTTCAGTGCACTAAGAGACGCACTGATGAAGCTTAGGGAGTGCCAAGCGGAGAGCATAAACATATCGGAGTAGGCCACGCACCTTCGCCCCTAGGCTCACTTCCAGGCAGCGCAACCTGTACCGCAAGCCACGCGCTCCTCTGTTTGCATATCATTTTTCCCTGACAGTACATTGTGCAGGAACTTGAAACATTTATTTACACTATGCACAAGCAGCAAAGCAGTTCGATCTGACGTGTCAATCGCATCTGTTCCGAGCACGAGCCCCCGGCCGCCAGCCCCTTGCCACGAGCTCCTTTTCAAAACGTCTGTGGCCCATTTTCTCGTCTTAGGTCTCCGATTGTTGGTACAGACTCCCCACCGAATGGGTGTTACCCCATTTTAAATTTGTTATCTCTAGCGGATAGAGAAGTTGGTCTTTTCAGAAGACTGCCCCTGTCCGGGCGCACTATACATGCACAAATCCTGCCGTCTCGCCCACAGAAAACCTTTTCAACTCTTCCTATCTTCCGGAGTAAACGTGGGAGCTGTTCCTTCAGAAGGACGAGCCCGCCCACCTCCAGACGTGGCGATTGCTGGCCTTTTGTTTCAAGGGCAGATCGAAGTTCTCTCGGGTAGTCTGACCTCCCGTTACCCAGAGTCTGTTAAAGAATGCTTTCCTTTGTTTCCATATTTCTCGGAGCATCTCTGGAGACGACGCAAAGTCTTCTCTTTCAGCCACTGGAAGTGCTGTCAGTCGTCCTCCCCTGAAAAAGCTAGTCGGTGTGAGCGGCTGGCCTTCGTCAAGCTCATTGTAAACGAATGTTGGGGGACAAGAATTTAGCATCGCCTCAATTTCGCATAGGACTGTGGACAACTCTTCTGCTGCGTTCATAGTTTTTCTCCCGATCACTTTTCTTAGTCCCACCTTCACGTATCAAACCAGTCGCTCGTAGAATCCTCCCCACCAAGGAGCACGCTCAACAATAAAACTCCCCTCGATGGTTGCATTGGCGAAGTGATTCACCACTTCTGAGTGTCGTAGGATCTTCCGAAGTTCTGCCAGGTCTTTGGAGGCTCGCTTGAAGGTTAGCGCATTGTTTGAGTAGATGATGCGGCAAAGTCTCCTCCATGACACAAACTTACGGGCAGCTACAAGAAAACTTCTCGTTGAAACGTCTGGTACGAGCTCCAAGTGGACCACCCGCGCCACTGGACAAGTGAACAGCGTGATGTACGACGTCCTTTGCCTGTATGTACAGCAGTCCTGCAAAATCTACACCAACTACCTCGAAAGGTTCAGCCTGCGTCGTTCTCGTACGCAGCAGAGGTCCCGCTGGAGCACTGGAGCACTCGCCGGAATAGCACTAAATCGCTGGCACGTTGCACACAGCGCAGCATCTTCTTCACCAGCTCTCGTACCCCGAAGGATCCAATACCTCTCGCGGAGCTGGACTGGAGTGTGTCTTACTCCTGCGTGTAACACCATCCTGTGAGCGTCGATCACAAGTACCGTGGAATATCGATGCTCTTTCAGTAGTACGATAGGGTTTCGTTCATCGTATGTCATGTTGTTCGATCGGAGTCGCCCTCTTATGCGAAGCACTACCTCTTGGTTGATGAAACTACTGAAGTCTCGAAGAGAAGTGGATGGGGTCTCGGTTCTGCTGGTCGCACGTCGAAGCTTGGCGGCAAACGCCGATATTAGCTTTTAGCCAATATGTCCGCGCTCCTTGGATTTCCTCTGCAGTCAGAGGCCCCGATTGTTTTCCCGTTGACCTAACGTTGTGAAGGAATCGAAACATCCACACTCTTGTTCTGTTGAGTTTTGAAGCTGAGCTGAATGCGGTGACATCAAGCAACGTTGCAGATGGTGTTGAAATGTCCAATATGTCAGCTCTCGGTCCCCTCTCCTCGAGCTTATATCGAGGTGGCTCCTCGCGCTTCTCCTTGGGCCATTCTTTAGCTGGCAGCGGCAACCAACTGGTCCCCGAACAACAGAGTGGAGTGGAGACCAATCCAAGGTGGTCAGACCTCGTGACATGAGGTCGGCGGGGTTCTCCTTTCCCGGCAGGTGGTGCCAGGTCACACATTGCAGTTCTTCTGTGGCATTCCAGCAACCTTGTCATTTGCCAACCTGATGTCTGCCCTCTATGGAAGGCCGACTTCGCACCTCCCATTGGTCTTGGCGATCATAGTTTCGGAGTCTCGCATGACATCGTTGTCCGAAGGATCGTCCACCGATGCGTCGATGACACCCATCCTCTGAAGTTCCCAGAATTGCTTGAGGCTTGGCATGGGTTCGGGCTCTTGGACCGCCGTTCTCCGCATGACCACCCTGGAGCAACTAATAACCGGGGAGCTTGACCCTTTTCGTCCCTGAACCGCCCATCCGAATACGGGCTGCACTGCAGTCAAGCTTCCTCTGTCGGTGAATCTTTCCAATGATGTACTCCCAGTAGTGATCCGGGCCAAGCAGGATATCGATGCCCCGATGTTCCAGTCCGGTCATGGCATCTCCTACTAAGCAACCGAGCTCCTTTAATGTCGCGACGATGGATTAATCTGGGCTCGGGAGATTTTGTTCGCAGATGGTAGGTGTTTCTAGCATGTCGATTTCATATTTTTTGTAGTACCGTTGGTCCCGCAAAGTAAGCTGCACCCTGCGAAACATGCGTTCGGTGCTTTCGCCTCTGAACTCGCCGAACGTGAGGATCTCCATCCCGAGTTGTTTGCAACCGAGTCTCTGGGACAGCTCCTCCGTAATGAAGGAACGTTGACTGCTGCTGTCAAAAAGAATTCGGGATAGTCTTCTTTTGTTTTTGTTCTCGGCCCATGCGGTCACCGTCTGCAAGAACACTGCTGGCTTGCAGTTCTTTCCATTGATCTGAAGACTGACCGGTGTTTTATCTTCGCTTTTTGTTTTATTCACCGCGAAAAGTCGTTCCAGTACGTAATCCGGGTCACACATAGTAGGCGCATGCCATCCTTGACACCTGGTGCAACACGGCGTGCTTCGGCACATTCTCGCCGTGTGGTTTGCTTTTGTGCAACGAAAGCATCTGTTGCCAGCCTGTAATCTTTGTTTTTTTTTCTCAGTGAGCTCAATATTGGCGTTGCAGTCAGGTGTGGCGTGTTCTTCGGATTTGCAGAACTAACACTCTAAGCCTTCAGTCTTGCCATACAAGGCCGCTGCGGTAGAGTTTCGAAGGTTTGTGTAGTTTGAAAGTTTCTTCGGCAGTTCTTGTTTAGGGAAACGAATTGCAGGCTTACCGCCAAAGTCGTCCTCTTGTTCCTCTGACGTCCTTTCCCAGCTCTCGACTTCAACTCGAATAAATTTGAGTAGAGTCTGTAGAGCTCTTAGATGAACATTCTCTGTTGGAGACTCGGGACTGGTGCCCGTCACTGCGGTGGCGTTCTTGGTGTCCTCCAACGACATCTTCCGGTTGTAATCCAGGGACATGTCCTTCGGTAGTGCTCGCAGTAGGAGCGAGTAGAGCATGGCGCAGTAGGATTCCTCGCCCACACCCAGTGCTCCAAGTCCCCAGATGTGCGCCTGAAGACTGTCGTACAAACGACGCAGGGTTCGGGCATTGCCCTGTAGTTGTACCTTCTGGATGTCCATCAGACTTTCCATGTGGTTGTGTACCAGAGTCTCTTGCTTGCCGAACCGCTGCTGTTGAAGGTCGATCGTGTCCGCATAGCATTGAGCGGTTGGCTGTAGTTTCGGATGGCAGCTGATCCATATCCGGTAAGCGCTGATCTCAGGTAATTGAACTTTTTCGATGGAGTCAGTTCCGGATCCTCGTGGATTGTGGTTTCACTCCCGGAATGCTTGCCAATTCTTCCGGTTGCCGTTGAACTTGATAAATTCTAATTTTGGAAGCTTGACTTTCTACGGCTGTTGCTCTCCAATCGTTCGAGGGACCACTTGCTCGTTGGCTGTTCTCCACGCCCTTCGCCTTCTTTCTGAGCTTCGTGAGGCATGTGACAATCTTGTCAGTATAATCTATGATTTGCGTGAACTCCATTTTCACGTCTCTTTCGGTAATCAAAGGCTCGATCGCGGCATCTACGTGGCCGAGTTGATCCCGAGAGAGGCTTATGCACTCAATCAAAATCTCTAGGTCATCGATGACTGCTGGAGTCAGCTGAAATAATTCTTTTGCCTCACTGAGGAGTTTAGTTACTTGTGTTTGCAGAGTCTTCCGTTTCTTCTTGAGGATGTCCATGATCTTTCAGTCATGTCTCGATGGAACGTTGCTTCTGTCGTTCGATAGGTATTGATTCGGTCTACCAGATTCCCTTCGTCGAATCGTTACGTAGCGGGTTTCCGCACAAAATGCATGAACTTCTGGTGGTCATTGTTGGTTACGTTGATGCAAACATTTATTTACACTATGCACAAGCAACAAAGCAGTTCGATCTGACGTGTCAATCTCATGTGTTCCGAGCACAAGCCCTGGGCCATGCGCTCCCAGGCCACTAGCTCCTTGCCATGAGCTCCTTTTCAAAACGTCTCTGGCCCATTTCCTCGTCTCCAGTCTGTGATCGTTGTTACACATTGTTTGTAAAGTAAAAAATTGGTTAGTTTGCAATAAACAGTGAGTTTCTTACATGTCAAATATTGATCTCTTCATTCTAACATTAATTATGTACTGCTCGTGCAAGCTGTTGCTCCCAAGTGCTTGGTAGGAAAAGATACATATTTAGGAGGTTTGAAGGTAGATAGCATGCAAACTTACTCAGCACTTTGACTGCTTGAAGCCCGTGTAGTCTGCAGGGTTCGGGGCGGGGAACTCTTTGCGGACCCTGGTCACCACGCAGCTGGGCAAGGTGACCCGGTTCTCCTTTCCGAGCCTTCCGTGTATCCACCAAACAAATTGGCAGTATGCCGTGTACCTGTACTTACTGCAATGATAACATAATAAAGTTATTTAGTTACACTGCCAGGTATCCACTTGGAACTAGAAGGCATTCATTGTTTTTAGTTCGATGGCCAGCAGCAAGACGCCACAAGCTGTAGTTTCATTAAAACATGCATATTCGAGCGAGCAAGCATGTAATGAATGGTTTGCTTCTAAATTTTGGGTATGTTTTTCAGGCCACCAATAAAAACCTGCCTGTGTCGGAAACTTCAATTGCCAACATTGAGGCACTGCCTTTTCTGGTTCATCTAATGCAAATCTCGCTTTGCATCCTCCCTTTATTTACAAAGCGGTGCACATGATAGTAAAAAAGTATAGTAATTTAGTTTCACTGTACGTACGCATTTATCTCCTTTATGTTTCTTGTGCTGAGAGGCCGGCAGACTCTCAGCTTCTTGTACTCTAGGTCCAGGATATCCCTGTCCAGGCAGTACAGCTCGAAGAGCCTGTGTGCCGTGATGCAGGGAAGGCTCCCAGCCTTCTCTTTGACCTTGCACTGCTCCTTGCAGCACACACTTTCCACTGGTGTGGACATGGTGCCACACCGGGATTCGCAGCAGCACCTGTTTCCCAAAGGTAGAAACATGAATTAGTGCATATGTCAACATTTCTGTAATGCTGTGTGGGCACTGGTGTGGCTACACACTTTGCCTCTTTCTTTTCTCAATCCAATTGTGTCACCCAAACACTGCTCAAGCCTCAGATGCCTTTTGGGAGTATCCACAACCACGATGCAGTCACTATACAGCAGCTACATTTTTGCGTATAATAATATAGTAATACTTTATTCATATTCCGGAATCTTTGACCCAGGCATAGAGGGCCGCAAAAAAGCAGTGCTGCCCATGCCACAAAGGCCTGAGTGCCCAACCTGGGGCCCAGCATTGCGCAAACACGTGCATAATAAAAAAAAAAACAAAAAAAAAACGTACAGCGCGCACGTGAGTACTTCGACGGTGTATCGGCACTACGTGCAGGTTCAAGCCCGCACGCAGCTGATGCATCTTCAATTTCTAACGCGCCTTCGCGGGACAGGTGCACGGGTAGCCCCTGCCTTAGCACTGACAGTTTCTAGCAAAAGGAGGCGCATCTTTCTGTAGCCCAAACGATGGAGCCGATAAGTTCAGGTTGGAGCTTACTCGCCGCCGCTCGGCGATACCAAGAGCATGTCGTACACCTGATAACATAATATATAAAACCCCATTTATCATCGGTTCTTCGAGGCTACAAGTCAACTTCGCGCAACCCCAAAACAATCGGTTCTTCGAGGCTGCAAGTCAACTTCGCGCAACCCCAAAACAATCGCTCTCCCGGGCCTATGCAAGACATACGCTGCGCCATGTGCGCGTGTTCTTACCAGCGTGTGTTGAGTAGCCGCCGCCTGTCACTTCGCGGCAGAGCGTCTGGCGAGGACTCCGCTGCTGGCTCCGTTGGAGTTTCATTACTGTCCGACGTCGCGGACGGGTCGCAGGCGTAAGGCAGCACCTTACGCCTCTTCGCTGGCAGGTGCTCCCGCTCCTCATCCGACGGTACTGCGTCGCTCCCGCTGCAGCTACTGCTGCTGCTGCTGCCGCTCTTGGCGCACGCACGTGTCGCCATAACCACGCCACCGAGCTCGAGGTAAACGCGGCAGGTCACAGGTGACAGCAAACCAACAAAGTTGTGATTTTTCGCGTCTCCTGAGGCAGCTGCGCGAGGTCTCTGAGGTCTTTGACGTCACGAAGCGAGGTTCCGGAGACGCTCACCAGGGGCACCTTAAAATGCTTATTTTCCGGTTTATTAAAATTTACGTGGTATTTTCGCTTTACCAGCGCCAGTAAAAATTAAATGACGTGCCATTCTTGCGATTAAGACCAAAAACGTCGACCCGATTTCACAGTTCAGTATCCCTTTAAGAATATGCAGGTCCAATTCCTACGTTGTCTTTCTAGGGCTCCCAAAATGCACTTTCCATTTTCGAATTATAGCTGAAGCGGACGCTATTCCCATCGGTGTCCTTAGACTACAAGAAACCCTTCGAACATAGACCTTCATCATCTTACCGGGCATAAACAAGAATATATCTTGCGGATATATCAGAAAGCAGAAGTGTGTCTGGATTTGCTCAAATAATTAATTCTGGCAGCTTAGACACTGCGCAAAGTTTCGAACCCGCAGAGTTCTGTTCCTCACCCGCCATGGAACTATCCAATAATTAAAATAAGAACAAATATTCCAGGGCTACATTAGAAAAGACACATTCCGTTGACCGTATTGATTCAAACTTCTTTGAAAATAATTAGTGTTCATCACCTTTCGAGAATCTAAAAGTACCGATAATATCTCCACTTAAAGTTTCGTAATGCCAGGAATCAATGAAAAACTTCATGGAAAACTAGGTCACACGGCATCATCACCGGCAGAAGAATTTGTAGCGATTCGGTAACCACTTCGCTTTATTTCTGCAGGTGATCCATATAATTGGTCAATTTTTCCCAATTTAGACAAAATATCATTCTGAATAAACCTACCCAGAACAATCAAAGCCTGCGCATTTCAATTGTGTTGTCATCATAATTAGATCGAGCGCGGACACAATTTGGACACGAGCGCAGCGACAACGTTTGGCTGGACGTCGTGTCCAGCCTACGCGTCGAAAGACGCTCCCGTGTCGGGCTCGGACAAAGTTCATGAGTTGGCGACTTTTGAGTTTGATGACGTACCTTTGAAGATGTACAGTAGAAGGCTTTGATTATTTTAGGTGCTTATATAAGAATTTTTAGTACAGTTGTCTCTCAAACCGTGAATACATAAACTTCATCCATGCCCCAAGTGAAATCTTAGTTTCCGTGGCGGGCAAGTTGGCTGACCAGCTAGGCTTCGAAAACTTTTAGCCAAGGTACATGGGGGCGGTGCATCGACTCCCATCTCGGAGCGACGGCCCTTCAGTTGTCCTGGTTTCATTGTCATCAGTGTCACTAAGAGAGCAGTGGCTCGCCACACGAGGTAAGCCGAGGACTCTAGGACCAAAGGATTCGTTGCCCAAATTTTCCTAAATGAAAAGCTAAAAAAAAAACAAAAAACAGAGAAGTTTTGGATCGTACATGAGAGAGCAGGACGCAAGCAGTATACATTTCCTTGGATCAAAAATGGGAAGCTGTTTGCAAAAAAGGCAGGAACCTCGTCTGTGGTACGGATCCATTGGTTGGCGGAGCTGGAATTAATTGCCGAACTCTTTTCGTTGTTAAACGCCTTAAGCATAAAAGCTGACAACAAGCGTGTCGAATACTAAAAGTAGTTTCCCCGTCGACGTTCAGATTTTTGTTCATTTCAGCGTTTCTCAGAAGCAGTCACTGATAGTACTCTTGACTTTTTACATGCAATTATTAGGAGTATCCATAAATAGGGGCACCACTTTGGTATTACTGTAAAGAATATGTGATCACTATTTCACGTTTTTGTGCTGACGGAGTTGAATGTTAAAAACGATCCTTCGGTGATTTCCAGATACCGTCATAAAATTATTTTCTGACACAGCCGATCGGTCGACGAGGAGGAATTACGATATTTGTTAAACACTGGTGGCGCGCAGAAAACTTGATGTAGTGTTTTTCTATTACGACTCTTTTCCTATGATGCTATGCGATTCAAACTGGTCCTTGACTTAAACAGCTTTTTACAGGCCTCCTTCAGTTATTCTTTTAAAGATGATAAAACTCAAGGAAGCACAGAACTTTTCAGTCTGTCCACTATTGTTCAGTAGGTGATTTCAACATTGGTACACTTCAGACTGCCGGCTATTGTTTATGAGTATCTCAACCTTTTAGCGGGCAGTTCTGTCTGGAACAACTGATTTTAGCCCCAACTTAAGAAGAACGTTTCGGTGATCATCTTGTGACTTCATGTCTTAATCATATAAGCATACGCGCCCCGAATGTTCTTGCGAAATTGGCCGTTATATTGCAAAAATTAGCCGACCATTATTTCGCGGCGTGTCAACTTGCATTCCGACTTACGATGTAATTAACAAAGCGATAACAAAGACAGTAGGAATAACTGATTGAATAATGCTTTCATAAGTTGGTTACAGAAACAATGATTGGAATAATTTACTCTCAACTCAAGACTTTGATGAGCACTACTTTAGGATTTGATATCAATGTGGCTACTTCAAGGGCAACCTATAAATATGATCACACTGAGGCGGCGTCAGAAAAAAGAGTAATGGTTGTGGGTGATATTTTGTTAGCTATCCGGTATAAACATATTCTTTGGGTAAAGTGCCGGCGTGCTCTAACCAATACCAACTTTTAAAAATAATTCTGTTTTTTTTTTTAATTCTTCATTTATTCGATCAACAAGAAGAAAATACATTTGAGGTACACTTTTGAAATCAAGATAAAATATTTCAGTGTCTTGGAGTTTTATTTTATTACTTTTTTTTAGAACATACCGCAGGCCAAAGACTGGCCCAAGCAGGAGTGGAAAGAAGAATAAGTAAAATACAAATAAGCACGTTGGAAACCAAAAATAAAACACATCGATATACATATTCGAGGCATATATCAATAAATACAATGCAGGAGAGTGACGTGCAAAATAATAACATGCAAGGTTTTTATACAGAAAAAGTAATCACATCTAAGAAAAATAACTATCAATGGCGACACAAAATGAATCAATCGCTTGATGCCTTTTTTTTTTTAAAGTACACGTCCTTCGCTTTTCGATTTGCTCTTGGATTTACTTGGCTGCGGAGTTGAACGACGCACGCAGTGTCGTTCAAGCTATAGAAGGCTGCGTACCACAGCCTTTTGTATCTTGTGTGTTTTGTGCGAACTGCTCGCGAAACGGAACCTGAATTGAAGCGTCAGCCTCTTAGCCGCTGCGAGCAACTTAGCCTTCGGCCATACGAAGATACGTCGTGGAGGACGGCTGCCAGTACAAAAACGGCGCACCGCCTGAGCCTCCAACGCCGTCGGCGCGCTCGGTGCGGAAACCGTCGGGATTGCCCCGTGTCTCAGTCGCGGACGTTGAATGCGCCTGCTGCGAAACTCGGAGATCTCCGGAGAGAAATTACGAGAACCTGGACATGTTTGTCGCCTCAGGGCACGTTTGTGGCAGAAAATTCTACATCAAAGCCACAAAAAAAAATTAAAAGTGAAGTTTAGCGTTTTCCGCGCTCGGTGAACTGCTTCGGTAAGCACTTATCACACCAGACGGAGGCCTTGCGCAGTCTAGTTCGAAACGACACTATTTTCGATTGAAACAGTGCGCATGATCGTGAGTGGCAGCAAAAAATGAAAGATGTTTGCAATCCCCTGTAACGCCGAATTATAGCGCAGCTCTTGACGGGGAGGAGCAGAAGGGTACGAAGAGGAGGGTATGCCCCTCCTCCTCATTGATACCCACCCCTCCTCCTCTCCTGCTGGCCTCCGATTTAGGGGAAAATTTCTCGCTAAATTTAGAAGGGGATATTTTACGCTAAATTCAGTGGGGAAAGTTTTCCGCTAAATTTAGCGGGCCACTTTTTTAGCTAAATTTAACAGGGAAATTTTACCCGTAATGCAACGTGCGGTGACGTCACGATTGACGTCACTGGTAACCTTTGTGACGTCACACGTGACGTTACTCGTGACGTCATCTATGATCACTATTGACCCTCGTGACGTCACGTGTGATGTCACTGGTGGCCCTCGTGACGTCACACGTGACGTCACTGGTGACTCTCGTGACGTCACACGTGACGTCATGTGTGATGTCATCATGGGAAACGTCCCATGATGCACCGCGTGGTTACGCCGACGCCGCTCCAGCCGGAAACGGGCGCCGAAGAGCTGCGCTCTCAAACAAAGGCTAACTCAAACCCCAGTACAAGCAATTTATGACCCCGATTTACCAATAAAATTGTCAACGGATACGTGTGCATTCGCTCTTGGGCTTGAATAGTACGCAAAAGACTGGCGCGCGGTAGGCTACGCGACTCGAGTACTCACTGAAGACGAACGTCGCTATGCCCAGATTGAAAAAGAAGCGTTGGGCCTAGCTTAGGGTTGCAAAAAGTTTAATGATCATGTTTTAGCAAAACATGTCATAATTGAAACAAACTACATATCAATATTGATCCAAAAAATATTAAAAAATTGAGAAATTTTTTTCCGCCTGCAGTGCTTATTTCCACAACTACTCAAATACGATTTTGTATTCCAACCTGTTTCCGATACGAAGTTAATGGTAGTCAACACCTTATCGATGATCTAATCACAGGCAGCATCGCAGAAAAGTACGACAGATGTAGAAGTGCATGAGATGGGCGTCCTGTCGACAGTCGTTGGCCCGAGCACTCTAGTTCGCCTCCAGTCGGCGACCCTATACGATTCCGCTAACCAGCAAGACATCTCAAGAGGCAACCATCACCACCTGTGGAATATGAGCTCAAGTCTTTTACACCAGAACTTTCAATAGTAAAGGCAAACAAAGTAGTTATTCCAAAAGCTGTGCGAAATGACCTGCTGATACCACACCAAGGCCATCTGGGGCTCTATAGATGCATGTCCAAAGCCCGAACATTTATGTATTGGCCGAGAAGGACCCCCTATATTACCAATATTATTGACAGATGTGGATCCTGCAAGAAATTTGTCTACCAACAGTCTGACGAGCCACTGTCTCTTTAAGCCGTTCCGGAACACTTGGTCCTGAGTAGGTGCAGATGTTTTTCAACACTTCGAAAAATATTTCTATGTAGTTTACGATACGTTTTTAAATTTCCTGGAGTAAAGCGCATTAGAAAAGTCACAGCGAAGGTGATCATCGAAAAGGTATCTTGATCCCTTTCCCGCTATGAGATACCCCAAGAGGTAATTTGCACTGATAAGGGCCCTCAAGTTTCTTCGAGAGAATTCAAGGAATTTGCTGGGCGTTATGAATTTCGGCGTACTGTGTCAAGTACAAGGTTTTCCAGAGCGAATGGGCCGGCGAAAAAGGGAGTACAAGTAACATAGTGACTCCTGCGCAGGACGGAGTTGCCAAAGAATACCTTTTGATGGGGCTCCTTCACTAGCGAGCAGATCCGCTTGAAGATGGACGATCACCAGCGGAGTTGCTTATGCCGCGGGAACTCAGGACCTTGCTTGTTAACTTCAAGGTGTCTTCCACGTCTTTGGTGCGAACGCACAGGCAGAGTGAGACCAAAGGAAGACATCTAGCTTCAGTTTAGTAGGGAGGAATTGTACAGATCCTTACCAATAGAAGATGGGAAAGGAAATCACAAGTCCAAGATTTTGTAGCCCCAAGGTGATCTACGGTACTGACGGAGGACGGCCGCGTGCTATGCCGTAACCGACAGCATCTCCAAAAGACACCGGAAGGGTTCCTATCCATCAACGAGAGCGACTTGTAGAGCGGCGGCAAGGATTCCTCGCCATCGTCAAGAGACGCATCACAACCCCACGCAGCGTAAGAGTGCTCCCAAACCCAGGCGTTACAGGGCTCCCCAGTCTTACCAGACCTTGAACAATTGTCGACAATGCGTCAGTCCAGTAGAAGAAGAAATTTACCGCAATATCTCACCTATCTGCTGAGCTTCCAGTAGAACTTTAAATAACCTGAAACATGTTTTTCACGAAAATAATCCCTGCAGAAGGGGAATTTAATTGCATTATAATAAGTTCTTCACGTTCCACGTGTAATTACAGCGTACTGTATATTGTCTTGAAGAACATCTCCGCAGTAATTTGATGGTTACCGATTTGTATAAAATTTTCGCCATGTATTTTGCCATTCGCGAGCATGTCTACAAAATATCTCAGCAAGCTATTAATTTTCTTAGACGAAAGTTAATTTTGAGATTTACGCGTACACGCTCAAATCACTTGCTGCTGCTCTGCTTGCAATACTGAGCAAGAGCGGCGCATGGGGGCTGCCATGATGGCGCTGACGTTGCTGTGACGTCACATGCGACCTGTGGAAGCAGTGGCACACCCACGGGGAGGGGGAGGAGGGGAGGGGGGTTCGGAGGGTCATAACCCCCCCCCCCCCCCCCCCACCCCCACCCCAAGCTCCGGGAGAATTTTTTTTTGTGCGTATTTTGACGACTTTTTTTAATGTAATGTCCGCAACAAGGACAGAGGAAAAACAGACACCCCAAAGCGCTAACTTTTAACTGATTTAATCGAAGAACCTCAGCACAATGGCGCACACACGGGGTGTGTGTGTGTGTGGGGGGGGGGGGGGTTGAGGGGTCATAATCCATTCCCCCCTAGAGCTCAACAAGAATATGTTTTTGTGCATAATTTGACGATTTTTTTTAAATGTAATGTCCGCAACGAGTACCTCTAAGGGAAAATAAATTTATCGCCCCCTCCCCTCCTCCTTTCCCCTTTCCCCCCCCCCCCCTCACCACTGCACTGGTAATGTGCAGAGCACGAGCGAGTCATGTTCGTAATACACACTCTTACATTCACAGATAACACACTATTATCAAAATTATCTACGTGGTGGAAAGTGCCCATCTGATGCACCAGCCCAGGTGTCACAACCTTGCGCCCCTCGATACACTGTCCGAGCAAGATGCGAAAACCGCCGATGATCTTATTCAAGCTAACAGTGTCGCGGTGTGTACAGTTTCCCGCAGTGGCGCACCCACAAGGGGGGGGGGGGGGGGGGTGGAGCATCCTAACGGTCAGGACACTCCCCCCTCCCCCTTGTGGGTGCGCCCCCCCCCCCCCCCCCCCCCCTTGTTGCATTCACGATGGTGCACACGGCGTGACAGAGCTAGTACAAAAGTTACGAATTTTCTTATAAGTACACTGACAAATTACACCGTTTTCGCAATTACATATGTGGTAACACGGGCTCATCTCAGGCTCAAACCTGGGTGTTAAATTTTTCGTCCCTCGACACGCTATTTGAGCAAAATGGAAAAGAAAAAGAAACCGCCGGTGTCGCGGAGTGTGCATTAGTATATTTTATGTTCTTTGAATTTCTCTATTTACTGTAGGAGATATAAGATCATTATTAATCCTATGTTCAAACATGTTTCTTATTTGAAGCAATAAACTCCCCCAAAAGACAAACCGGGACGTTTGGCTCCAGCAGTTAACCGCTGCGTCGTTTTTGAATCGCGTTCTGTCCCCAACTGTTAGAGAAAAAGCCTCAACACTTTAGGTTAGAAATTACAAAGAAGATGCAAGCGAGCTGGTGAACTTTCAACCCATGTGATGTGTCGGTGTCTCGACGGTCTGAGAAACTGCTTGATCTTGGACCAAAAGTGTGCCTGAATGTGAAACCATCGAGGTTGGACATTGTCGCCACTATTGAGAGCACTGAAAGGAGGATCGGAGAACCAGCTGAGAGTTTAAGTTTTCAAGACCAGGCGCTGAAAATAGTCTCGCGTTTTGTTGATGACTCGTACAGGTTTGATAGGAGAGACTTCCGTGGCGGAGTTGCGCTGAAAAAAGAAATAAGAGACAATGATCTGCCCTTGTTGCAAACAGATAAGTCGGCGAAGTTTGGGGTATTGCCGAGAGCAGGTGTTTCAATCAAAGGTGCAAGACGCGTTCGATGGTTTATTCAAAATCAATCCACTCAACGTGAAGAACTTGAAAAAAAAAAAAGCAATGAATATACTGAAAGACTGCGAATTTTTTTACATATTGAAGTCTCTAGGAGAGAAGGTCCAGAGTTCGCTTTCAGTGAAGTTCTTCCTAAAGAATCGCAAGGTAGGATTTCCGCTAAGTATCGCCGTGAATGAGTTGGGAACTTGGCAAGGTGTATTGTCTAAGGTTTTGCAAAAATGTTTGACAGCCATGGAATTAGTGAAACCATTGGTACTGAAGAATTCAAATGAGTTGGTAGAGGTGTTGAATGGCTTTCATGGCAGGCCGTGTAAAATGTGTTTGTTACACATAAAGGACCTGTACTACTCATTAAACCAGTCAAGACAACTTCTTAGCGTAAGGAAATGTTTGGAGGAGAACTTAGATTTCAGTCAGCGAAAGGCATTGATGTAGTAATTAAAAGAAAATCCTCGTCGAAAAAAAATTTAGTAATTAAAAGAAAATGCGGACACCCGAGAAAATAAAGAAGAGCAGTGCCTGCGTGCGCCTGCGGAAAAACGAGGAGTCTCACATGCCGAAAAGGTGACCTGCGGGCCGCGCGCGGGAGCCCCGGACGGAGGGAAAGAGACGTCCGACGCGGTCGGTGGTTGATGCGTAACTCTTTATTTAACGGTCAACAACGTGGGGGTTAGCGCCACGGGGACGCAACCCTGATAGCACGGGCGCAATGGTGGAACAGTGGCGCCATCTAGGTAGTGTGGCGAGTGACTTAAATAAAAAAAATTAAAATATTACAATTGACGTAGGAAGTTTCTTTGAATCGTTGAAAAGGTACTTGAGTTCGACCACGGTAGGGTATGAGGGATGTGAGTACGTGCAAAAAGAGGGTGTGTGCATCGGCTTGGCGATTGCTCCGGTTTTGTCCGAAATTTATTTGAGGACTCTTGATCGAGAGGTTGAGAAGTTTTTAAGTGGGGTGCAGAGAGGAACCGCGATTGTTAAAAAGGTTTGTTGGTGATATTTTGATTTGCACTCTTGAGGGCTTTTCGGAAGTAAACGTTGTGGAGTGTATAAGAGACTCAATGCCTGAGTTAAAGTTTTCAGTGGAAGGGCCAAGCAATGGATGCTTACAGTTTCTGGATCTTAGATTATATCAAGAGGGTGGCCTCTGCTGGGATTACGGGAAGGCCCAAGCGAAACCGCTGTTGCCTTTTGCAAGCTGCCACGCAAAAACAGTAAAAAGAGGTGTCGTAATATTGGTGTTGCACAACGCCTTGAGAAAGTCTTGTGCACATCGTTTACAATCAGCGCTGATGAGCCACCAGTTAAGATTTAAGTTGGCAGGGTACCCATCAGAACTGGTTGCAAAAGTTTCTTTAGGCTTACAGATCGGGTCAGTGGTAAGGAACTAAAGAAAAACAGCCGGAAAATTTTGTAGTTGTACATTTTTGCCATGCGGTTTCTCATAATTTGAAGGCCGTGGCATATCGTTCCGGTGTTTCGGTAGTATTTAAATCTGATTTTAAGCTAAGTAAGTTGAAGCCTTCTACAAGGATTTATGTGGGATGTGTAAAAAGCACAAGGCAGGAGGGGTGGTGTGGGAGGGAGAAGCCGTTTAGAGTATTCCGCTCGAGTGCAGAGGGGCGTATGTGGGCCAAACAAAGCGGTGTATTAATGATAGTATTGCTGAGCACAAGAGAGCAGTCGTATCTAGCTCACAAAATTCGGAGATTGCGAAACACGTAGATGAATGCGACGATTGCAAGCCGCTGTGGAATAAGACAACGATGTTGGAGAGGGAGAGAGATGCAACTAAAAGAATCCTTTTCGAAACAAATTGAAATAAATAGCACAGCCAACTGTATTAGTGACCCGTCAACATTTATAAATGAGGCAACGAAGAGATTTCTAAGCCTTTGAATGTGTTTTGTTTGTGTGAGCCAGGGTTTCCTGGTTTTGTTTTGTTTTTGGAAGTATGTGTTTGTACGTATAGCTTTTAAGGTTTCTCAAAAATGTTTTTGTTGTAAATTTCTTTTATTTTTTTTTAGGAAGAGATAGGGGGTTAGGAGGGGGGGGAGTTAGAAAGTACCGCCACTGGAGGTCACACGCGTTGTCGCGTTTCACCGACGTCCACAAAGTTAAAATTATAGGCTTATGGTTAATTCCGCTCGCAGATCTCGAGTGCTCCCAAGCGCTCCATTTGGAGTGCGCACATTCCGCTCGCAGATCTGGCTCGAGCTGGTCATCTTCCGCTCGTAGATCTCTGGCAGCGCCTGCTCCATGGAGCGCATCAAACCCCGCCGAACTTGCTCTGCGGGATTTACAGGTCGCTCCGGAGGTTTACACAGCGGCCCACGTGATTTCCGCCTAAATCGGCAGTGCGCATGCGCGGCGAGGTTGGAGAGGTCGGCGGGCCGTTGAGTTGGATTTGTGCGGGTGCGTCGGTTGTTTACGCGGTATTGTGACGGCTCGAACGCTTCTAGCTCGCGTAGATCAGGGATACAAAGCCGGGACTGTGGAACGTGGTAAATCGCAAGTGCCGACATTTGTGATCGTGAGAGGAAGAACGACAGAAAAGCCGGAGGCAGACGCAGGGTTAGGCCTGTTCATTCTGCAGCAAATGATTGTTTACCTTGGTTAACTCCACCGCGGGCAATCGCTGTCCGTGCCCCGAGGCTTCGAGGCGGCCGAAAAGTATGTGACGGTGCCATATGCGGACGTATAATTTCGCCCGGCCTGTGTGGGGTGTTATTTCTGCAGCTAAGCATTGACAGTCGTCACTGGTCGTCGGAAAGATCAGTCGGCTGAGGCGTTGGTGGACTTGTCAAGTTAGAGCAGCGGCCATTTGGAACGGCGGTGGGGAGGGGTGTGGGGGAGGTCGCTTCAAAAATGCAATGTTATCTTCCCCTCGTCGATACGGAGCGAGTCCCACGGAGCGGAATTTCGCCTCCATCGCGGATTTCGGAAAGCGCTCCGGATCTACGAGTGGAATTCACCATTAGTCTGGTCCAGAGATCTGTGGAGCGGTTGCTGCTTTCCGCCTGGTGTCGGCGTCAAGTTTGAAGTTTGGGGGAAGTGATTCAGTCTGGGTCTTGTTGTGTATGTATAAAGCAATGTCACAGGTTCCTATTCTCACCACCAGGGTGCACTGGTTTTTGCCCTGTAAAATGTGTCTTCGCCATATTAATTTTTTCTTTGTGTGCTGTTGCTCTGCGTGGGAGCATCTGTTCTTTGGCGCTTCGGCGTTTGGGAGAGGTTACGCAAACCCCGCTAAGCCTAGCTGGGAACACTTAACCACAACCGGTCTGGTTGCGGCGGTATGCCGCCTTCGGGGCGGCATACCGCCCCGAAGGCGGTACACTCGCCTTCGGTACACTCGCCGAGGTTGCACTCGTGCGGACTCTCGTCCTTGGGAAACCAGGTGAAAAGTTGAACGCAAAGGCCCTCAGAAGCCAGAGCAAAACACGTGACAAGCTGTTACACAACAATGGCGACGAGGCTCGGATGGAAGATCGAAAGAACCGAGTAACAACGTGGCAAACAGCACAATACCGAAGTTCACGGAGTTCAAGCCGGAGGAGGACGACGTCGACGAATATCTCGAACGCTTCGAGATTTTCCTTCGAGTGAACACTGTCCAGACGGATGACAAGGCCGTGACGCTGCTTAACTACATCGGGAAGGCGTCGTACAAGGTTCTGAAAACCTTACTCGTCCAAGACTCGCCGGTATCGAAATCGTACGACGTACTTACCGAGGTGCTGAAACGCCACTACGCGCCCAAGCGCTTAGTGATTGCAGAGCGCACGAAGTTCCATTGGAGAAATCAAAAGGTCGGCGAGAGCCTAGCGGACTTCTCCTTGGCTATCAAGAAGCTCGCCCAGACATGCGCGTTCAAGGACTACCTCGACCAGGCTCCTCGGGACCGGCCCGTGGCGGGGTGTCGCGACCCTGAGGTACAGCGGACACTCATCCAGCTCGACGACGATTACTTCGACGAAGTTCTAAAGGCGGGCCTGGCCAAAGAACTTTCTCTGCGCAAAACGGACGAGATACGACAGCCC
The DNA here is from genome assembly GCF_016920785.2 of Ixodes scapularis. Classification (NCBI taxonomy): domain Eukaryota; kingdom Metazoa; phylum Arthropoda; class Arachnida; order Ixodida; family Ixodidae; genus Ixodes; species Ixodes scapularis. Next base: position 138,554 of record NW_024610076.1, on the reverse strand, counting down.
CGCGTTCCGGACTAAATGGACATGCACCGCATTCAAGGTGATGGTGAAGGACACTCCGGGTGTCCACCTTCCGCCTGTGCATCGCCACAGGTCCAGTATCAGCGTACGGTAGGTCCTTGTTTTAGATGCGCTAGTACCGTGCATGCTTCCGAGATGTGTCCGTTTTCGAACGCAAAGTGTTTCAAATGCGGAAAGCAGGGGCACACTAAGGCGGTGTGTAGGGCCAGGCCTAAGCCTACTTCGAACACCAAGCGCGGACCTTGGAGCGTAACCTGTATGCGGAAGAATGACGCGTCTGCGCCATTCCAGAAGGTTTTGGGAAATCGAAGGAAAACCGGTGACGATGGAAATCGACACTGGTTCAGCAGTTACTTTGATGCCAGAAAGAATGTATGTGATTTTTTTTTCTCACGTGCCTCTTGAGGCGAGTGACATGCGTCTCCGAACGTACACCGAGGCTCTAGTACCAATCAAGGGTGTAGCGAGCGTTAATGTAAAAAACGGGGAGCTACCAAGCGAAAGGTTACCTTTGATTGTGGTAAAGCCCGCGAATGCCCAGCTGCCAGATCTTCTAGGCAGAGACTGGATCGAGCAGTTAGAAATTAACTGGTCGGGCGTAGGTCGTATTGAGAACGAGACGATGACAGACTCATTGAAAAGGTCGTTCCCTAGCGTCTTTGAAGGTCCAGTGGGGCCGATAAAGGGTTTTCAGGCAAGGATTGTACTGAAAACAAAAAAACTCTCAACCTGTGTTTTGTAAGCACAGAGTGGTGCCATACGCATTCAGAGAGCAAGTAGAGAGTGAGCTTGAGAAAATGGTGGCGCAGGGCATTCTGAGGCCTGTAAAAAGTAGTGAATGGGCAACACCCTTGTTGTGGTTCCCCAGCCAGGGGGTAAAGTTCGCATCTGTGGTGACTACAGTGTACCCGTAAACCCACAGGTGACGGTGGATCACTACCCATCACCGAGGGTAGATGAGGTATTCAACAACTTTCGGGGGTGTGGCATCTTTGCTATTTTGGATCTAAAGACTGCATACTTGCAGTTAGCCCTTGACGAAGCGTCGAGGAAACTGCTCACAGTGACCACTCACCTAGGATTGTTTGAGTTTTTACGTATCCCTTACGGAGTCTCGAGCGCACCAGCAATTTTCCAAAGTGTAATGGATAAGATTTTGTTGGGCCTAACCAAGGTAGCGTGCTATCTTGATGGTGTACTGGTGGGTGGCGTAGACCAAAATGACTGCAACCAGAGAGTCTTGGAAGTGTTGAAACGCTTTCAGGAACATGGCCTTTGTGTGAATCAGGACAAGTGTCAATTTTTTGTACGCGAAGTGCTTTACTTGGGATACTTGTTGAGTGACCAGGGTTTAAAGCCATGCCCTGAGAAGGTAGAGGCTATCAAAAAGGCACCCGCACCGAGGAACGTGACGGAGGTTAAGGCATTTGTGGGGCTGCTAGCTTTTTATGCTCGTTTCCTCCCAGACTTAGCTGCCACACTGGGACCTTTGTATGAACTCTTAAAGAAAGACAAGTGGCATTGGTCGGAAGAATGCCAACAGGCTGTAGACAGAAGCAAAGATCAGTTGGGGGGATCGGTGGCCGAGTGGTCTAGCGCACACCAGCTCGGAGCACGTGGAGCGAAAGCTCGCGCTGCAGAACCCAGGGATCCTGGGTTCGAGCCACACCCCTGCCCGTTTCGATCTGGATGAGCATCGTACCGGCGTGCGGTCGTGTATCACTACTGCGTGGTGCACGTTAAAGACCCCAGGCTAGCGGCTGTACCGCACTGGCTAAATTGCTCATCTACAGCTGGGAGACTCGTCGCCCCTGTGAGGCAGACCAAGTTCTAGGCTGTATAAACACACACACAACCCAATTTTTTTTTAAAGATCAGTTGTGCAGTGCTGGGGTAATTGTCCTCTACGACCCTAGTCTACCACTTCGAGTGACGGCCGACGCATCCAGCTACGGCCTCGGAGCAGTCTTAACACAAGGCATGGGAAACGAGGACTACAGACCTGTGGAGTTTGCGTCTAGGACGCTTACTGTGGCTGAAAAGAGCTAAGCAGCAGTGGAAAGAGAGGCCTTGGCACTCATATTTGCGGTCAAGAAATTCCACCGCTATCTCTTTGGGCGTTCGTCCACCCTCGTAACTGACCACTACCCGCTAACGTCGATCCTGGGACCTAAGTATTCTACCACAGCCATAGCTGCTGCGAGGATCCAGAGGTGGCGCTTGTTACTTGCAGAGTACAAGTTCAAGATCCTGCACCGCAAGGGCAGGGAGCTTGGGGATGCTGATGGCCTATCGAGACTTCCTCTGAAGACAACTGTAGAAGAGGAAAGTATGTTTAAATATCTTTCACCCACAGAGCAACCGCTTCTGGCAAGTTCTGATGTGGGGAAAGAGACCCTCAGTGACCCCTTGCTGCAACGTGTCCTTGAACACACCAAGGGAGGTCGGCCAACATCCGTGCAAGATCCAGGGTTGCAACCCTTCTGGCACAGGCGGGAGACGCTGTCAACGGACCAAGATTGCCTACTGTGGGGGATTAGAGTCGTGATTCCACAGGCACTACAGGCTGCGGTCCTCAAGAGCCTGCATGAAGAACGTCCAGGAATGGTGCGTATGAAACAACTTTCGAGAGGGCATCTGTGGTGGCCCGGAATCGATGCCATGATCGAGAACAAGGTGCAGTCATGCAAGATCTGCCAAGCGGTCCAGAACGACGTTCTTCCAGTACCACTCCAGCCATGGAAGATGATCTCGCAGGTCTTTGAAAGTGTTCATTTGGACTTTGCAACCAAGTCGGGAAACAAACTGTTTGTTTTGGTTGACAGTTTTTCTAAATTGGTTGAGGTTCTGCCCATGTCTTCCACAACCGCACCCCAGACAGTCGAGAAACTTATGGCTGTCTTCGCACAGTTTGGACTACCCGAAGAAGTGGTGACTGATGGAGGCCCCCAGTTTCGAAGTGAGGAGTTCGAGAACTTCTTGAAGGATCAAGGAGTGGTGCACACCATGACGCCACCCTACCACCCGGCTTCGAATGGCGCCGTGGAGAGGGCTGTGGAAACAGTCAAGCGAGTGCTGCTCAAGCAAGTACTTGAAGACGACCTCCAAGGGAAGAGAAGGAATATCCAGGAGGAGTTGTCGTGTTTCCTACTTGCCTACCGGACGACACCGCACACAAGTACTGGAAAGGCACCTGCAGAGCTCTTCCTGGGACGGCTTCCGCGGACCCGACTGTCGCAGCTCAAGCCAAGTGCAACGTCCCTTCCACGACGAGAGAAGCAAAACAAGAAAAAGGAGCTGGCTGACTAGCGCAGAGGTCCAACGAAACTCTTTCAAGTGGGTGAAAGAGTTTGGGTCAGAAATGTAAGGGGGGAGAGAGTAAACTGGACTAAAGGAATTTTTAAAAAAGTAATCAGTCCGGTTACAAACCTGGTGCGGGTGGCTAACCAGATTCATTATGTGCATGCTGATCACTTGCGCTTTCGAAGAGAGGGCTCTTCCCGATCAGCCTCTTCGGAGAGTGGATCGAGTGACAGTGAGAGTGTTGATGAACCGGGCGATTGTGAGGTGCCTATGCCACTGAATGCTGACAGTGGCCTAGCTGCTCAGGAAGTTCGACGGTCGAGCAGAGATCGACGCCCTCCAAATAGACTGGTGTACTAGTGTTCCTTTATCTAAGTGTGGAGGATTTGTTTTGTATGTATAAAGCAATGTCACAGGTTCCTATTCTCACCACCAGGGTGCACTGGTATTTGCCCTGTAAAATGTGTCTTCGCCATATTAAGTTTGTTCTTTGTGTGCTGTTGCTCTGCGTGGGAGCTTCTGTTCTTTGGCGCTTCGGCGCGACACAACAGGTCTGAGTTCGCTTGTTGATCATGTTTACGAACTGCAGAGGGGGGAGTGGAAAGGGTGGGTGGTCTGGAATGCTGTATAAAAAAAGCTCAGATATGCGTTACGCACAAACTTTCAAATTTTTTTCCAAAACGGTTTTTCAAAAGAATTCCACATTGATCGCATGGACTGCATGCGCCATCACATTTCGAACTATCTAGGATCGAAATCTGCATTTTGCTGAGTATTGTTCAAGAAATGTTCTCTAGGGTGATAAGTTTCGTTGAGCACGCTTCGCGCGTATGGCTTTCTCCGACTTACGCGCGTCTCGTGGGGGTGATGTCCTTTCTAAGGTGCTTTGTGAGGGGTTTGAAGTAAAGCCCCTGTATACGAAAAAGTAGCGACATCCTTTAAAGAATGCCACCCGCTATCTTGGAGCGATCCAGGCGGTGCTAACATCGACGCGCGGGCGTGAAAGAGCAAAATATAACAGTAAGAGTGTGCATAAGGGAGGAGGAGGGAGAAGGAATGCCTATTCTGTTGGAGCGCAGTGCTAGCCTGCACTGCGCTCATGTTGCTCACGTTGCCAATCAAATAACGCCGACTGTGCAACGTCACGCCTTTCATCGTCTTTCCTTGAGCACATCATCCGCGGCTAGTAGACCGTGACAGTGCGCTTTTATACTATGTGTATGCCTTTTCCTGTCTTTCAGCCTTTTCCTGCCGCTCTGAATCAAGTATAAACCAGAAATAGGAAGGCCGTTTGCTATCTTGGAGCGATCTAGGCGGCGCCACATGTCGACGCGAAGCTGTAAAAGAGCAAAACATAAAGATAAAAGGTGTGGGCGTCAAAGGGGAAGGGAGACGATGTCGCTACCTTTCTTATTCAGGGGCATTCGTTTGAAGGATTTGGATTTCGGAGTCCAGCTGGTCCCCGGCGCCTCCTCTCCCAACCTATTGTGACTTTGCCGACGGGCCTCGGCTGGGCGCCCTCGAAATGGCAGACTGGAGCACTAGCGAAAATCTGTCTCCGGTTGAAGTCGTCGAGTAGCCCGTCGAAGAACGAGTGCTCCGACATAAGAGTTTCTCATCTTTCTAAGCAGCCGACAACCGCGCGATTCTTGCTTGCTACTATACACCAACTCAACTCTGTTACGTCACGGCACGGTGGTGGCGCTTCAATCGCACTTCCGGTACTTCCGTTTTTTTTTTTTTTTATGGTGGGCAAAACAAACCAGGCGAGGCAGGCATTGCTATGGAATTCTCTTAAGAAAACGTCAAAACCTTGCTGTTTGTTGCAATGCCTCAGAGTTGCCTGGGGCTGCACCGAAAGAGCCAGGAAAGATTTGGCGTTTGGATTTTATCGTTTTCCTGACTGCCCAAACCGTCGGAGTGCGTGGACAGACGCTGTGAAAAGAAAGAACTGGACGCTGTGCGGAAACACTTTCCGAGGGGTAAGTTTACGGATACTTTTGTCGCAAGAGTATTGTTTTGATGTTCCTTCATGAACGCAGGAGCACCGACGAGCGATCCGGACCACCCGGACTACGTTCCGAGCATTTTCGCGTTCAAACGGCCTGAGCGTGTAGACCGCGTTGGGAAATGCGAGCGAGCAAAGCGACGCCGAAACGACCGAGCTCTTGTTCCCGCGGTTCCTGCCTTGCCAGGAGTACCTGCAGGGACTCTGAGCAGTAAGTAGAACCCGTATCGTCTGAGCGGCGGTGGTGTTACGGTTCATGGCGGTCGTCACGCGGTTTAGGCTGGTCGTATGATCTGTTGTACGCATTCTGGCGATCATGCTCCGTTTTACACTTCAATTTTTTCCGTGTTTTAGGCGTCAAGCCATGTTCTTCTTTGCGTTTTTTGTCGTAAGTATTTGGGTGAAACAGTAAAAAGAGATAAAGTAATTATGTTCAGTTTCTGCATGAACATATTATTTCTTGATATATGTCCTGTATCGTCAAAACCGTAAAATGTGTTAAATTATAATTTGAAAAAGTAACGCAGAAGTAACCTGCGTTACTTTTTATCGGTAACGGTAACGCGTTCCTTTTATTTTGAGGTAACGTAGGTCGCTAACGCGTACATTTTATTTGCAAGTAACGAGTAGCGTATTTCGTTACTTTTTTTTCGGTAACGCCTACAACACTGCCGTTCTGTCGCCGATCTCCTCCGACGAGCGCTTGGCCGGTGCTTTGTGCGCGAACACCATGGGAACAAAATCCGGGTGGTCTCGATCAGACAACAGTTTCCCTGCATATAAGCAAGCCTCGGGACGGAGGTTGAAATGGAAGCCGCATTCACCTTCAAGAAAGTGTTTGCCGCACAAACGGTCGTTCGCGCGAGGCGGCCATTCTTTTCGATCCGCGGATATTATCCAGCTTCTCTGCCTTTCAGAGTCTGCCGGGAACTTGTGGAAACTCACTCCGCTGCTTTTCTTGTACATTTCGGTGCAATTAACGGCAGCACAGCTTCGCGGCACGCTGAAATGCTGTGACCTCCATGCGAAACGGGCGCGCTTTTGCCCACACCCCCCGGCTCCGGCGCGATCGCAACGCCGCCGCAGCTCCGTGACGTCAAGCCCGCGTGTCGGTCTATAGTCCTAAATTTGAAGTTAATCTTTTTACAGGTGTGTACCACCCAGCTCAACTCTTTACTCTTGTACTTAAACATTTTGATTCAGGTAAAATATATGTTACTGGTAAACAAAGGGATGTGGAGTCGTATGAACACGACGTTATGTATGTTAATGTAGATTTTTTTTTCCACTCTTGCGTCGAAATTAAATAACTGAATTTAATATTTTTGGTACCTAAAAACAAAAGTAAATTGCACGGATGATCGAAGAAACTATATAGTTAATCGTTTCACGGCGTAAATAGTGTATATTGCCAGAACAACGCGAAAAATATATTCTCATTTTAGCGGTTCAAACCGGTTCGAACCGTTATTTTTTGCACCCCGGACCTGAACCGGAACCGAAGAGAAAGCCGTGAACCCGAACTGGAACCGAACCGATAAAAATTTCGGTTCGACACTCTGGGCGAGACTGACTCCGGATCGGCACGCCGAGTTCCTTTTGCACACTCGTATGCTTCTGGAACAATCGGCGTAATGGTGTCGGCGCGTTAATCATTCTAATCTCGAATAAGGTACAGGGTTCTCGAACTTACATTTACAGAAACAAGAAGGGCTATCCACAGCCAGGTATCGAACCTTGGCGCTTGGCGTGGGAGCCAAGCACGATAGCCGCTCGGCCACGGGAGCTCTGCCCACCTGGCTAGCTGCGTCCCGGCGTTACCCCCCCCCCCCCCCCCCCCTCCCTTTAAAAAGTGAATTGCCCAGTGAAACACAAAACAAAGCAGATAAAAGAACGGTAAAGTAAAGGGTCATTTGGAACACATAAAGTTCACAGTCCTATCGAGGGTAAAATCGCTTGAGTCGAACGATGTAAACCCCCTCGGATCGCGGTCCGCGTCGTGATGGTGTGTGCGTTCCATCGGGCACCACATCATGGTTGATATCTCCCAGGCGTCTAACGAATTCTTATGGTCCAAATTAGCGCTTTAAAAGCTTCTCGCTGAGGCCACGACGTCGTATCGGTGCCCACACCTACATCCGGTCTTGGGGCTGGAAGTGAACGTCCAGACGACGAAGGTTGTAGCGGGCAGCGTCGACACGTTGCTGGTTTTGGATTCGGACTCAGTCGAGCGGTCAGATTTCTTTTTGGTCGTTGCGCGAACACCTGGGCGTCGTCACTTCCGTCGCCAGCTGGCTCGTCATGTAGCATGGCGTGAAGCATCCTGGTCACCTTGCGACCATGCACCAGCTGGAATGCAGAAACACCAGTGGTCTCTTGAACCGCTGAGTTGTAAGCGAGCGTGACATACGGCTGGACCTCGTGCCAAGTCTTGTGTTCCATGTTGACGTAGATTGACATTATGTCAGCGATGATTTTGTTTAGGCTTTCCGTGAGCCCATTAGTCTGAGGATGGTACGCTGTGGTTGGCCGGTGGTTGGTGTGGCTTAGACGGAGCATCTCCTTCATCAGCTGTGCCATAAACGATGACCCGCGACCTGTAATCAGAACTTCTGGAGCGCTGTGCCGGAGGACGATGGACTTGACGAAAAGCTTGGCAACTTGTACAGCAGGTCCCGAAGGAAGGGCTTTTGTTTAGATGTATCGCGTGGCACAATCTGTGGCGACGATTATCCAGCGGTTTCCCGGCGTTGACAACGGAAAAGGGCCAAGTCGATCCGTTTCGATATGCTGGAGCGGTGCAGTTGGCAGAGGGATTGGCTGCAGCAGACCTGCCGGCTTAGTCGGTGGTTTCTCGCGTCGCTCGCACTCGTGGCATGACCATGTGTGTAGGTGGACTGTTTAGGGTGCTTGGGCCGGTAACAAGTTTCACGAACACGGGCCAGTGTCCGGCCGTAACCAAGGTGTCCGGACGTCGCGTCCTCGTGGCCCGCTTGAAAGACCTCTTCTCGAAGGTCGGTCAGGATTACCAGCAGCCACGTCTAGTTGTTGTCCCCGAAGTTCTCATTGTAGGGTACAACTTTTCGAATGGACAACACTCCAAAAAAAGGGTATCACCTTATACCCTTTTGCTCCATATAATGCATCCCAAAAGTTTAGTTCGACGTACAGCCCACAATAGTCGAACAGACGGCCCCGAATTTTAACAGGGGCTTAATAACGGTGCGATATAACTCATTATATAGCTACACTACGTATCAAAGACCACAGAAAGAAAACACTGAGGTTTTCAGTGGGGCGGAGAAAACCACGCCATCATTTTTTTGTAGTCAGTAACACGTACACTAATTTAATATGTTGTATCACACCGCTATCAAGCCTCTCGTGAAAGCTAGTACCGTCAGATCGACGTCAGTGCACTGCACGTCGAACTGAAGTTTTGGGGTGTATTATATAGGACAAAGGGTGTAGGAATATACCTTTTTTTTAGAGTGAAGGTTGGCAGGACTTATAAGAAAACACGTGGCATGGTACTCTCGCTCCTTTCCAGGTGCTCTATTAGTGCGCGCAGCTCAGGATCGTCCCATTGACGTCTTGCCATGTTGTCGGTGTTCACTGCGCCTAGGAAGCACCTGTCGTCGTCGTCGTCACTGCTACCGGAAGGTGTTTCGACAGAGGCTCTAGACAGGCAGTCGGTGTCGCTGTGCTTGCGTCGTGACTTGTAGACCACAGTCATGTTAAACCCTTGTCGACGGAGACTCGAGCGATTGAGGCGTCCTGACGGGTCATTGAGGTTCGGAAGCCAGCAGAGCAAATGTTGGTTTCTGACTATACGCGAAAGTACAAGTAGAGACGAAACTTCGCGATTGCCCAGAAGAACGCAAGGCATTCTTTCTCGGTCGTGAAGTAATTTCTTTCCGCCTTGGACAGTTTCGACTTGCGCAGGCGATGACTCGCTCGATGCTTTCTTGTACTTGAACCCTTATCATTCCACGTCATCCGTTACTAGCGTCCGTCTGAATCTCGGTTTCCGCATGCTGATCAAAATGTCTAACAACAGGGGGAGTCTGGAGTCTTCGCTTGAGCTCGGCCAATACCTGCCGCCGCGCCTCAGCTCATCTGAGCTTCTCGGCGTCCTTCGTGAGGTTTGTGAGTGGTTCGGAAATCCTTGCGAAATCCCGAACGGAGCGCCGAGAGTAGTTACATAGTCCGAGGAATCCTTACATGGCCACCTTGTCTGTCGGCGCTGAAAATTCCGCGACGGCCCGAGTCTTTTCTGGGTTTGTGTCAATGCCTTAGTTACTAACTACGTGACCTACGAAGTTCAGTCCGTAAAAGGCAAACCAACACTTTGACGGCTGGACGGTGAGTCCGGCGGTCCGTATGGCTTGGAGAAGAGCTCGGAGTCGTCGCAAGGGCTCGTCAAAGTCGCCCGAAAACACTACGACGTTGTCATGGCAGACGAGGCCGCTGTACCACTTCAGTCCTGCCAGTACGGTGCACGTGACCCGCTGGAAAGTTGCTGGCGCCGGGCATATGCAAAGTCCGAAGGGCATTACTTTGAACTCGTACAGACCAGCCGGCTTCACGAAAGCTCTCTTCTCTCGGTCCGTTCGTCGACTTCGATCTGCCAGTATCAGATCTTCAGGTTCATCGTTGAAAAGTGTCGAAAGTGGCGCAGCCGGTCTAGCTTGTCGCCGATGCGGGGGAGTGGATATACCTCTTTCTTCGTCACCGTGTTCAGCTGCCGGTAGTCCACGCAGAACGCAAGTGTTCCGTCCATCTTTTTAACCAGTACGACTAGAGAGGCCCATGGACTGCTTGAAGGTTTGAATATGTCGTCGTTCAGCACGTCTTGAAAACGCTCCAGGATTATCTCCCTTTCTATTCCGGAGACTCCGTACGGCGATCGGTGCACAGGGAGCGCATCATCATCAATAACGATTCGGTGCTTTGCATGGGCGGTTTTGCGCTCCTTCAATGACGTCGCAAGGCAGTCACGGTATTGGGAGAGGAGGGTTATCGACTGCCTTTGGTTTTGGCCCGGAAGCTTAGGGTCAATGTCCAGCTGCGCTGGCGACGTACTGCCTTGTTGAGGTGGCGATAGTTCTTCAGTAATCGCGGCTATTCGGCGGAGTTAAAAAGTTCCTCGACGTGGCGGACAGCTGCATCTTTGGTGAGGTGCTGCGTTTCTTGTCTGACGTTCGTCATGAACTCCACAGTGCGTCCATCCTGAAGTTCAGCTACTCCTCTTGCAGTGCCTATTCCTCTTCCCAGGAGCAATGCATCCATCCCGACGGGTACAAAAACGCTTTACCGCGGCGGTACGTCCACGTGGTTTGCGAGGACTCAGACCACGGATGACGTCGCTTTGGATTCCTCCGCTGGTGGAACAGGTTTTGGTTGCGTCAGTCGGTTTTTTACCAGGTTGATGACGGTGCCATACTCGCAGAGGGGTCCTTTCCGAAGATAAAGTCCCACACACAGTCTTGCAGAATGACGAACTTCACGGGGCACATTTCACCGTGAATCTCACTTGTAGAAGTGCATCTCCCGACTGGTGTGATAAGGTGCCCACTGGCATACCATATTTCAGGGCCTTCCCACGGCGTTGTCATTTTCCGAAGGCAGCTTGAAAGCTTCCCACTCAAGACGGAGTAGTCTGGTCCGGTGTCCAGGAGTGCCGACGCATTGCGGCCGTCGATGGTCATGTTGAGGCTGCTGGGCACCGTTGCAGAAGCGTCGCGCCGATGCACGTCGTCGGTCGAGTGGGAGGCTTCCGGTGCTTTCGGAGGATCTTTACGTCGGCGGTCTACGGCAACTCCCCCTCCAAGGGTGTCGCGGGGCTGGTTGAGTTCTTCCGACCATTGTAGGGTAAATCAACGTCGGGTCCTCAGGTATCGCCGTGTTGACAGGAGCTTCAGGGTTGACCACCCGTCGTACTTCCTCGCGCGCAGTTTCGGAGACGGAGAGTGTTGCTGGACGACTTGCGGTTCGCAGGAACCTGCGGAGTTCCTCCCGGACGACCTCCCGGATAATTTCGTGGATGACTGTACCGTTAGCGTTTTCGCCGCTAAGCAGTGTGGTTACAGCGACACTTAGATGTCGCTGGTATTGGCAAGCGCGCGCATGGAGGGCTCGCTCGATGTTTGTTGCCTCGGTGACGAAGGCTTTGATGGGGACCGGCAGGTTACAGACGAGGCCTTCAAAGGCCTTCTGTCACCCCGCGCATGAGGACTCGCAGCGTCTTATCGTATGTGGCTCGTGGGTCGGCCCGGGCGCTCAGGCGCAGGACATCTTCCATGAAGCTTGTGACGCTTTCGTTGGGGCCTTGGGTTCATATCCGAAAAAGATTCTCTGCCGTTAGCCCTCCGCGTAGGGTGGCGAACATCCGCTGCAACTCGGCCACATAGATGTCTCACAACGTAAATGAAGGCTCGTGGTTCTCGAAACAATGCCTTGCAATACCCTCCACCGAAAAGTTGAGGTTGTGGAGTCACTGACCCTCCATCCCGCTAAGCTTAGCTGCGAACACCCCATACCCAAACGACATCAGTGTCTCTTGCCGGGGATTGCTAGGGAAGTTTGCAGCTTAACAAGCTGAAGGTCGCTAATCCTGGAGTACGTTCTTGAAATACCAGGACGACTCCATGCAAAAATGCCTAAAGCGCGATCCAAACCAACGTGTTTTTCATCCCCAGAAATCTGTGCCATCGCATGCTAGCGCCATCTCTTGGCGGATTATGGCAACGCTCCCATAGAAGCAATGTATTAAATATAGAAATACGGCAATATTTCCTCAACATCACATTTTTTCAGATTTGCCATGCTACCCGTCCAATCTCTGACACAATCCAATCCTTCCGCAAAAAACTCAAGATTACAGCGCATAAACTGCAGGTTCCTCATTCGAGTAAATTATTTGATGCATAGCCACTATGGGTGCAATCAGGTTTGATCGGTTTTTAAAATATATTATTAGGTGAGTGAAATAAATTTTATTTTTATATTATAAATACAACCCTCCCCCAATCATATGACAAAGTTTCGTGATTTGTATGATATTTTGTAATGCGTAGAAAAAACATCCTTCTGGGGCACCTCTCCCAAACGTGCCACACAAAGTGATTTTCAAACCTCCCTAATTTAAAAATACAGAAAGATACGAGATTTGCCATATAACTGCGACAAGGCAAAAACATCCAGGAAGCGTAGTGTACGCTCTGTCTTCTCTCAAACTTATTCGCTCGGGTTCCTGAGACCAGTTTGTCGAACCAGGCGCATAATCGATCAGCCAGCTGTTCAGAATCGTTTCCTGCATTCTGCTGCTGGGATCACTAAACTACCAAACAAAGAAAGCAACTATTTGTTTTTTCAATTAGAAATTTTATCATGGCTAAGAAAAGGTATAGAAATATTGTTATTAATCATTAAGAAAAATTGACCTTGGCGAAGCTACATTTAAGGCGAATAAAGTGGGAATATTAAGTGATTATTTGGCAAGGAAGCTGACTGTACTTGATGGTCTCTTCATGACACGTCAAGCACATAAATTCAAAATATCAAGTAAAAAACATGTCGGTCGATCCGGCGAGGAGAACATTGGAAAATGAGAACTACGTAACGTCCTCGCTCGAACGCCATTCCCATCGAGGAGGCTTATTTTCAAGGATATACAGTAGTACCATGATTGATTTGATGGACTTAAATTTTATCATTTTTCCCAGTTAAAGACCCGAATGTTCTAAACAAGTTCCTTGTAGATGAGCGGAGGCCCAAATTTGAAAAGTTGGATGAAGCCGACAAAACGGAAAAACCAGGTCTAGTTTGAAGCGGTTTTTCTCAAGACAGATTTATTTCCAAGTATTTGCCATGGCACCAGCATGTAGTAGAGGGATGAAAATGATATATTTCGCCCAAAATGGGTGCATGAGCCGTGCTCCAAAAGTTCCCTGTGAAGGCGCGGGTGCTCAAACTTTAAAAATGGGACGAAACCGTCGAAACGGAAAAACCAGGTCCACTTCGGAGCGGTTTTTTTCAAGACAGATTTATTTCCAAGTATTTGCCATGGCACTAGCATGTAGTAGAGGGATGAAAATTATACATTTCGCCCAGAATGGGTGCATGAGCCGTGCTCCAAAAGTTCCCTGTGAAGGCGCGGGTGCTCAAACTTTAAAAATGGGACGAAACCGTCGAAACGGAAAAACCAGGTCCACTTCGGAGCGGTTTTCCTCAAGACAGATTTATTTCCAAGTATATGCCATGGCACTAGCATGTAGTAGAGGGATGGAAGTTATATATTTCGCCCAGAATGGGTGCATAAGCCGTGCTCCAAAAGTTCCCTGTGAAGGCGCGGGTGCTCAAACTTTAAAAATGGGACGAAACCGTCGAAACGGAAAAACCAGGTCCACTTCGGAGCGGTTTTTCTCAAGACAGATTTATTTCCAAGTATTTGCCATGGCACTAGCATGTAATATTTCGCCCAAAATGGGTGCATGAGCCGTGCTCCAAAAGTTCCCTGTGAAGGCGCGGGTGCTCAAACTTTAAAAATGGGACGAAACCGTCGAAACGGAAAAACCAGGTCCACTTCGGAGCGGTTTTCCTCAAGACAGATTTATTTCCAAGTATATGCCATGGCACTAGCATGTAGTAGAGGGATGAAAGTTATATATTTCGCCCAGAATGCGTGCATGAGCCGTGCTCCAAAAGTTCCCTGTGAAGGCGCGGGTGCTCAAACTTTAAAAATGGGACGAAACCGTCGAAACGGAAAAACCAGGTCCACTTCGGAGCGGTTTTCCTCAAGACAGATTTATTTCCAAGTATATGCCATGGCACTAGCATGTAGTAGAGGGATGAAAGTTATATATTTCGCCCAGAATGGGTGCATAAGCCGTGCTCCAAAAGTTTCCTGTGAAGGCGCGGGTGCTCAAACTTTAAAAATGGGACGAAACCGTCGAAACGGAAAAACCAGGTCCACTTCGGAGCGGTTTTTCTCAAGACAGATTTATTTCCAAGTATTTGCCATGGCACTAGCATGTAGTAGAGGGATGAAAGTTATATATTTCGCCCAGAATGCGTGCATGAGCCGTGCTCCAAAAGTTCCCTGTGAAGGCGCGGGTGCTCAAACTTTAAAAATGGGACGAAACCGTCGAAACGGAAAAACCAGGTCCACTTCGGAGCGGTTTTTCTCAAGACAGATTTATTTCCAAGTATTTGCCATGGCACTAGCATGTAGTAGAGGGATGAAAGTTATATATTTCGCCCAGAATGGGTGCATAAGCCGTGCTCCAAAAGTTCCCTGTGAAGGCGCGGGTGCTCAAACTTTAAAAATGGGACGAAACCGTCGAAACGGAAAAACCAGGTCCACTTCGGAGCGGTTTTTCTCAAGACAGAATTATTTCCAAGTATTTGCCATGGCACTAGCATGTAGTAGAGGGATGAAAGTTATATATTTCGCCCAGAATGGGTGCATGAGCCGTGCTCCAAAAGTTCCCTGTGAAGGCGCGGGTGCTCAAACTTTAAAAATGGGACGAAACCGTCGAAACGGAAAAACCAGGTCCACTTCGGAGCGGTTTTTCTCAAGACAGATTTATTTCCAAGTATTTGCCATGGCACTAGCATGTAGTAGAGGGATGAAAGTTATATATTTCGCCCAGAATGGGTGCATAAGCCGTGCTCCAAAAGTTCCCTGTGAAGGCGCGGGTGCTCAAACTTTAAAAATGGGACGAAACCGTCGAAACGGAAAAACCAGGTCCACTTCGGAGCGGTTTTCCTCAAGACAGATTTATTTCCAAGTATATGCCATGGCACTAGCATGTAGTAGAGGGATGAAAGTTTTATATTTCGCCCAGAATGCGTGCATGAGCCGTGCTCCAAAAGTTCCCTGTGAAGGCGCGGGTGCTCAAACTTTAAAAATGGGACGAAACCGTCGAAACGGAAAAACCAGGTCCACTTCGGAGCGGTTTTCCTCAAGACAGATTTATTTCCAAGTATATGCCATGGCACTAGCATGTAGTAGAGGGATGAAAGTTATATATTTCGCCCAGAATGGGTGCATAAGCCGTGCTCCAAAAGTTTCCTGTGAAGGCGCGTGTGCTCAAACTTTAAAAATGGGACGAAACCGTCGAAACGGAAAAACCAGGTCCACTTCGGAGCGGTTTTTCTCAAGACAGATTTATTTCCAAGTATTTGCCATGGCACTAGCATGTAGTAGAGGGATGAAAGTTATATATTTCGCCCAGAATGCGTGCATGAGCCGTGCTCCAAAAGTTCCCTGTGAAGGCGCGGGTGCTCAAACTTTAAAAATGGGACGAAACCGTCGAAACGGAAAAACCAGGTCCACTTCGGAGCGGTTTTTCTCAAGACAGATTTATTTCCAAGTATTTGCCATGGCACTAGCATGTAGTAGAGGGATGAAAGTTATATATTTCGCCCAGAATGGGTGCATAAGCCGTGCTCCAAAAGTTCCCTGTGAAGGCGCGGGTGCTCAAACTTTAAAAATGGGACGAAACCGTCGAAACGGAAAAACCAGGTCCACTTCGGAGCGGTTTTTCTCAAGACAGATTTATTTCCAAGTATTTGCCATGGCACTAGCATGTAGTAGAGGGATGAAAGTTATATATTTCGCCCAGAATGGGTGCATGAGCCGTGCTCCAAAAGTTTCCTGTGAAGGCGCGGGTGCTCAAACTTTAAAAATGGGACGAAACCGTCGAAACGGAAAAACCAGGTCCACTTCGGAGCGGTTTTTCTCAAGACAGATTTATTTCCAAGTATTTGCCATGGCACTAGCATGTAGTAGAGGGATGAAAATTATATATTTCGCCCAGAATGGGTGCATGAGCCGTGCTCCAAAAGTTCCCTGTGAAGGCGCGGGTGCTCAAACTTTAAAAATGGGACGAAACCGTCGAAACGGAAAAACCAGGTCCACTTCGGAGCGGTTTTTCTCAAGACAGATTTATTTCCAAGTATTTGCCATGGCACTAGCATGTAGTAGAGGGATGAAAATTATATATTTCGCCCAGAATGGGTGCATGAGCCGTGCTCCAAAAGTTCCCTGTGAAGGCGCGGGTGCTTAAACTTTAAAAATGGGACGAAACCGTCGAAACGGAAAAACCAGGTCCACTTCGGAGCGGTTTTTCTCAAGACAGATTTATTTCCAAGTATTTGCCATGGCACTAGCATGTAGTAGAGGGATGGAAATTATATATTTCGCCCAGAATGGGTGCATGAGCCGTGCTCCAAAAGTTCCCTGTGAAGGCGCGGGTGCTCAAACTTTAAAAATGGGACGAAACCATCGAGACGGAAAAACCAGGTCCACTTCGGAGCGGTTTTTCTCAAGACAGATTTATTTCCAAGTATTTGCCATGGCACTAACATGTAGTAGAGGGATGAAAGTTATATATTTCGCCCAGAATGGGTGCATGAGCCGTGCTCCAAAAGTTCCCTGTGAACGCGCGGGTGCTCAAACTTTAAAAATGGGACGAAACCGTCGAAACGGAAAAACCAGGTCCACTTCGGAGCGGTTTTTCTCAAGACAGATTTATTTCCAAGTATTTGCCATGGCACTAGCATGTAGTAGAGGGATGAAAATTATATATTTCGCCCAGAATGGGTGCATGAGCCATGCTCCAAAAGTTCCCTTTGAAGGCGCGTGTGCTCAAATTTGAAAAGTAGGGCGAAACCGTCAGTACTGAAAAACCAGGTCCACTTTGAAGCGGTTTTTTTTTTTTTCAAAATAAAGTTATTTTCAAGTATTTTCCATGATACCAGCATGTAGTAGAGGGATGAAAATTATATATTTAGCGTCGTCTACCACTTGAGTATAGAGAGACCAAGGTTCGAGGAGATATCATAGAAACAACATCTGAGCGGATGAACACTGAAACCTTTCAGACTCGCCAAACTGCTTGGCCCATGGACAACACGACAACGCCCAACGAGCCTTCAAAGCAATTCTAAAAGCGCAACGTGCGCGCGTGCGTGCATCGTGTATGCGGACGCGAAGCGATAAGCTAAGCTATGTTTTTTCTTTAACACTAACTTTGATCTCCCCTTTCCTAACAAAGTAGCCAGACCCTCAGTCTTTGTTCAATAAAACGGTGGCCGGAAGCGTACTGCTGTACAAAATTATGCTAGCCCTGGAATAAAGAGCATTGAGAAAGAAACGGGTATTACTCTGTCTCAGTCACAAATGAACAGAAAGGTACTTCACGAACCTCGGAACCAAACCAACACAGAGAGTGCGCCACGTGATCAGACGGTATTGCGCAGCGGTGCGAAAAATGTAAAGTCATGTGGCACGCTCACCGGGCTGGGTTGGCTGGGATGAATCGTAACGTTTGCTGCGGTTCATTGAAGAGAAAAATTAGATATAGCTATAAATAAGAAATTATAAACCAAATCGTGTAGGAGATTCTCATGGATTTCGCAGCATTTTGCACCGTCTTTTATGGCGTAAACGCTTCTTCGTTAAAGGGGTCTGGAACTGTTATGGAACCTCTATGAATCTTTGTCGACTTCCGTGAGGTCCTTTATATGGCTTCTTCCGTGAGTGCTTTTTTGGAATTCTGAAGATGCTCCGGAAGGGTACTGCGGGGGGATCACGTAGTGGTCGACGGTCACGCGTGACCCCACGGATCATGGGCACTTGACCGTGCGACCAGCAGGTTCGTTATTTCTAGTGTGGCTATGTGGTGGACGAAAACCGATGGGCCATGGTCACCTGACCCCCACCCACAAACAAACGACGCTTACGCATGAACATGTGGCCAGCAAAAGTGCGCTATTATCAGTATTGTCAGGTTGCTTCCGACTCAGTCACGCGACCATGTGTGGCCATCAAAGGTGCGCTATTTCTTATGTGGTCACGTGGTGGACGGGACCCCACGGACTATGGTCACGTGACCTCAGTGACGATGGACAGGTGATCCCTTATGATCATGATCACGTGTCCGTGCGACCACCGAAGGTGCGATATCTTATGTGGTTGCAACCACCACCCCCTCGACAGACCGACCGACGTGAAAACTGAGAAAGGTTTTTTAACTTTATGATGTGTGAGGGCAGACATTAACATAAGCTCACGACGTTTTTGTTAGAGTATTTGAAGGCCTTGAGGAACACAGGCTCTAATCATTGTAGTGAGGTCA
Organism: Ixodes scapularis; assembly: GCF_016920785.2. Taxonomy (NCBI): domain Eukaryota; kingdom Metazoa; phylum Arthropoda; class Arachnida; order Ixodida; family Ixodidae; genus Ixodes; species Ixodes scapularis. The sequence goes on along the minus strand of NW_024610076.1, from coordinate 120,077 downwards.
TGCTATATGATCAAATTTTAACGACTGTGTCTGTTTAAAGCAATTAACGGAATAGGACCGAAGAATTGCATACTTAAGGAATATATCGCATATTTACTCGAATTAGTTTTTATACTAGACCTCGGCGTTGATAAAATCAAAGATTCGGGAGTTCCGCTCGTTTCAGCTGAATTTACTGTGGAGTTATAAAGTCGTTCCTAAATCCTCCGATTTCCTCTTCTTACTAGCAGGAACCAATCTCGCTCGGTGGCCGCTGTGTCAGCGGAGTCGCACTCACACATTAGAATAAGAACGGCGTTGCATTGCACTTTTGGAACTACCTTTCTGATAGGAGTATCATAAAGTTACGCTGGAATTATGCGGAAGTGAAAAAGGCAATATCATTCATGTTGTTGACAGAACAACATTTGTATTTTTCCACACGTACATGTTTTTGATTATATACAACGCACATGCGCAGCAGCCTGTTTCTTGAAATGTGAATAATCTTCAAAATCTCGGTGCAGCAGTCCTCACTACTGCTCTTATGTCATGCTCCAAAAACGTGGTGGCGTGTGCAAATTTCTGATAAGTACTAAGAACTCCTGATATGGTCATAACGCCGTACTGAGCTGAATTGTGGGAGCTTGTCACGTGGGCCTGAAAGCTCCTATATAAACGCATGCACCCCGAGATGGTTCCTTTGTTGAACTTGCACGTTGCCTGTTCGTCGATCACTACTCGCAACAGCCATCCACCTCTTCATGTCCTACTTCGCGGTGGAGAGAGTTATCGCCAAAACGGTGAGTAAGGTTTCATGTTATTTTATACTAGTGTATAATAGGACAGGACAAATTCTAATTTCTTTTTATATGCTATATTATAATGTACCGCAGCTGTTGGTTTTAGCTTTTAATGCCAGCTTTCGATTAATGCTCATATCCACCTATTTCCAGCTAGTAATTTCAACGTCTTTGAAATTTTAGTTTCATCGCATAGCCATGCTTTGTCTTTTGTGTTCGTAAAAACTTGGATGACGCTTAAGCTTCGCCTTTAAGAGTGGAACGCGATAGCGTTATCGGGCCCCGTTCGCATCGCCTTCTCATTCGCTTCTCATGCTCTTGAGTCACGCAACAACATAGTGCTCATGACACAACAGTCCTCGTTCTCAAGCCGTGCAAGCGTGCGTTGCGTGGCCTAGTCAGTACCCTGCCTGGCTCGTCACCGGAACGGTCGTAGGTTTGAATCCCGCCCGGAATTCTTCAATTTTTTTCTTTAAGGCGAATGAAGGACTTTATAAAATGAAATTATTTGAGACACGCGGCGACCTTTAATTCGCATTGCATTTCGTGTTTTAATCACTTTCATTCCGCGCGTGACGTCACTTTTCACGTGAGCTTTGTGGGTTGTTTGAAATTCCCGCGCGAGGTCATGTGCTGTGACGTCATACCCTATCGAACAATCCTGGATTTTCCCGTCACGCCACCGACGCCGGCTTTTCTGCGACACGAGCTCGTTAACACTCTCGCATTAAAAGCCCGTATTTCGCGTGCGTGTTCACCGTGGTTCGGCTCTTTGTAACAGTGAAGAGGGTAACACAAACAAATGGAGCACAAATAAAACGACCTTGTGCCTCGCCGGAAATCAAACACGGAACCGGCATTCAAGGGCAGCCCAACTTTAATGGTACCACGTTCACTGGAAGATGAAGTGAAAAATATGTCAGAAGTCTTAGAAGCATATCAGATAAAAAAAAAGATGTTCCTGATAGTTTTGTTAGCCAGCTCCTGCGCTCTATCTCCGCAAGAAAAGATTGATTTTATCGACACGTGACGTGACCAACAATGACGCTTGCGTCGTTGTTGGTCACATTGCGAATATTTGTGGCATTTGCTGTCTCTGTCTTTCTTCAGTCAAGTTCCGTTATTTGTTCAGCGCTTGCCCTATTTGCCTCTCTTCAGCTTTATTTATTTTATGCGATGTTGTAATTTTTACAAATATGCACAACGAACTCGCCTGCATCGCTTCTTTAATTCTAGGGCAGTTTCAATGCCGCTCGCACAACCACTTTGTAATTGTCACTCTTAGTTACGTCATCGCGTGATCTGGTTACATGATCACATGACCTACAGAAAATAATTGCCATAAACACCTAGGCAGAAGTGCAGAGGTCTCAGGCGGCACCAGAAGACCAGGAAACCAAGCAATAGGCTCTCTACGACAAACAAATAGTTAAATTGAGTCAATTGCGATTTCATGGGGAAAGAGTAAATATACCGTTGTACTGTTCTAAAGTCAGTAAACGCAGAATGCGTTGAGTGTCTTAGCCTTTCATGGAAATTCCAGAAAAACAAAAGCCAAGCAAGTATCAAATCCCCAAAAGTAAAACAACTCAGAAAGCCACAGAAATCCGACGGGAGAAACAGGCTGACAAACACAAAGCGTTCTGCATCCATCGACTGTATACGTAGTATTAAGGACCATATAAATTTCAATCTTCTCCACGAGTGCACAAGGAAAACACCAAACATCTGGCTTTATTCAGTGTTTGGATAAAGCCAAATGTAGGAACAGAGTGACAATGAAATATCACGAAAAGCCAACGTTTATTATACAATGCAATTCTGCATTGAACAGTTCGATCGACAGAATAAATTGGAGCCTCAGGATTTTATTCAAGGTCACTTTTTGTTACATTATGTGCTGTGATTATAACGAACTTTCCACTGACCTGCCCACATGAATCCAGTTTTATATATTATCTCATTAGACTGCAGAGAGTGTTAACGTTTGGCGTCCGGGAGATTGTACACTTTTATAATCAAGGTTGCACTTTATTTTGCAGAGAAAGGGGTACCTCCTCAAGTGGACAGGATAATCCAAGTGGAACTGCACCTTTGAACCACGTCGAAACCTGACTGCTCGCTGCTTGGCAAGCTTCGAGACGCCGTCGAGACCCACAGATGCTCGCCTCGAAGCAGCGCGGGACAGTTTCGTCCTCGCCATTCGCCAGAAACTGAGCAACACGAAGACATCCAGTGGTCTGGTTAAGGTTCCTTTTGAACTCGACGTATTTCGCTGGGTGTTTGCTAGCAAGGGTGAAAGCCTTGGGAAGGGCTGGTCTCTTTATAGTCACGAGTCTGACTTTGAACGGCTTAATTTGCCGGATGGATGGAGGGAAGTGTTCCGTAAGTCGGGTGAAGGTGCTCAGATTGCTTTACCTATAAGGATGAAGCCAGTATTGCGTTTTTCACGTAAACTTCAAGGAAGTGACGGCGAGGTTCTCTCGTATCCCCATGAAAAAGTGCATATTTACATTTCCACGCAGGCGCGAACTCGAAAGAGTCTTGATGTATGAACGGCTTAACATATTTCCTCGTGAAGAGAGCCAGTTATGGACCAGTGTTGCGGAATGGGCACCCCCATTCCATTCCAATTCCATTCCGGGGAATTAGAGTTTTCGATAATTCCATTCCTTTCAACTCCTAGGAATGGGTACACTGGGCCCATTCCAACTCGTGGAATGGCTGAATCGTTCCATTCCATTCCTCTAATTCCTAAACGTTAAAAGTGTCACTTGACAGCTGCATTACGTTGCAGGTTTGGGCAGAAATATTTAAAAAAAAAATGTATTTGGAAATATAAATACTGGGATAGATGAAAATAGTCGCTAAGATACTGATACTCGAGTCTCAAATATATCTGTAAAAATGTATCGCGATACGTATCGGAAATACATTTTAAAAATAGGCAAAAAGACTTTGGAAATTCAACTACAAGAATACATTTTAGGGAGGGTAGAAATATAAATACTGATAATGCAATACATTTTCCAATTTCTTTAAGACGCCAACTGAGATGAGGCTTTCAGTTTCAAGCGGAAGTTATTTTTTTTTTTTTTTGGTCCCGAAATTACTTTTCCGCAGGCTTGGCACTTTGCCTTGAAGGTAGTGGTTCCGGACGAAGAGTTCTCAATAGGTTTAAAAAACGTTCAATCAAGGATTGATCGCGGTCCTTCCCTGACATCCTGTCTGATTGACCAGTGATGCGAAAAGACTTCGACCTCTGAATGAATTCCATCAAAACATCACCACTTCCCAGTCCAATAAGGGCGCCCCTGTCAGCACTGATCACATGACGTCACGGTGGGATGAACTAGTATTCTTTAATCTGTAGGTGTTGCCTTGAACCTGAAACTTTACCCACGCTGCTTTATGAAAGGACAATACGTACTTTCGTAGTAGGTGACCTCGTTGAAGACCATGCAGGCTGTTGCATTTGGAATTTTCGAAAAAGTGGACCACCTAAAGCATTCTGAAGCACATGTCTTATCTACTGTTACGGTTGAAAAATCGATACGGTGGCATCCCTGTTGTGACGGTCCTTCCTGCCGACTCTCCGCGTCCAACGCATGAATGGCAGTCTTCAAGTTTCGCCTAGCATTATTCAAACAGAAACCTCGTGTATTGCGACCTGAGATGGCCGGCACAGATGCGAGCTCTCCGAGAAACAGCGCTCTTGAGACGAGTCGCAGGTGTACGAAGTCTGGGTCCGCACAGCGAGGCCACGTCTGGCCTCCTTCCTGGGTATCGGATCACCAGAGCAGCGGGTCACGTTCACGTCGGCTGATGACGTACCCTAGAGCCGTGCAATATTAGAGACGCAGACGCATTCGGGTATGTGTGAACTTCACTAGCTCCCCCCCCCCCCCCCCCATTCCCCCCTGTTCTCTGCTTTGATGCTTGTTTTTTGTATTGATTTTTTTTTTTTTCGTGTAAGTCTGTTAGGGCCTTACGCGGGTTCGCAGTTTCTCGCTCATTTCATTTCTGAACAACCGACTCCCTGACTGGCTAGATATAGCTGAACGTAAAAATAAAAAAAAAAAATAAGAAATAAAAAAAATATAAAGAACTTGACCCATTCCATTCCCATTCCATTCCGGGCAAAATGCATCTAATTCCATTCCCATTCCATTCCCCTGAACGTTGCCGCCACTCCATTCCCATTCCATTCCGGGGTCGCGAAAATGTGGAATGATTCCGGAATCATTCCAACTCCGGAGTGGCAACTCCGCAACACTGTTATGGACATACCTCGAGAGAGTGTAGCGGTCACATTTGTGGGGGCGAGCGTATTGCTCAAGTGCAAACTTGAGGCAGTTGTTAGAGCATTAACCTGCGAGCCCAATCTCGGAGTTAGTTCTATAATCCAAAGCTATGTAAGAGTCGCCAACGAAGGACAAATCAATGAGGAATTTCTCTCACAGTACCGAAGAACACTATCCACGGTCCACAAGTTAAAGGGCAGAAAAAGGTATAGTTTTCTTTCAAGGGACACGACATTTCAAGTCGACCTTTCCGAATTAGTTGGTGAAGCATTCTTTGCAAGCTCTGAAGAGCTAGGTAGTGGCAGCCAAGGCAGCAGCACTCCCGATCACGACAGGTTCGAGCAAATTTCAACCATTCATCTGGACAATGAATCGGAGAGTACGACTCAAGTCGGTGGGAGTTCTCCGCCTGTTCAGACCTGTCTTGCTCTAAGCGGCCTTGAACGGAAAAACGTGGAACTACGTAGCACAGTTTCCAGTTTGGAAAGCGAGGTGGCCCAGCTAGACGAAGCGCTGAGAAAACAAGACCAAAATACTGTTAATTTTGGTAACTATACACACAGTGGCGCTCTTATTGGCCAAGGCAGCCGTAGGAATGACTACCGGCTTCTTTCCAAACTTTCGTCACAGCTTTACGACCAGTCAGAAGCCTTGGTTTTACACTACGGAGTACACCTGAGCTCTGTGCTTGTTCAAGACAACCATGAACAGTTGCATGAACTGAATTACGAGGACGACAGCGTTACAAAAAATCTGCGTAGAAGTCTACCACATTCCTCGTTCTTCGAGATGACCAACGCAGAGAAAAAGCGTATTGAGGATTTAGTGTATGTTCTAGATGAACAGACAGTAAGCAACACTGCGTGGAATGAACTGAAACGAGTTCTTCCTAGTCTTCCTACATTAAAAACAATCTCCGAGTGCAGAGACTATCTGGACGAAGAGTTTCAACTTTCCCGGACACCTGGAACTGCACCTGGGGCCCAAGTGTCCTTCGAGCGGGAGCTTTGTCGGTACATTAAGTCCGCTGCCGAGAAGTCCCATGCCAACTTAGAAGAATTCTGTAGATCTAATCCTTCGGTTATCGTTAAAATCGAAGGGGACGGATGCAACGTGACAAGAAAGGGCACGTGGACCACGCTGAGCTTTTCAACACCAGATGGCGATGACAGGCACAGCCCAAAGAATCACTGCCTTCTTGGTATTATTCAGACAAAAGAAAACTACTTCGCCCTTCGAGAAGGATTTGGAGAAATTATCAAAGAAGTCAATGATGTGTCCGCGCAGAGAGGTATTCTTGTAGACGACAAATTCGTGTCCGTGGATCTCTGCTTCGGTGCGGATCTGAAGTTTATGTTGCTTCTCCAAGGCATGCAGTCCGCGGCTTCACCCCATCCGTGTCCAATCGACAAGGCCAGTAAGGAAGAACGCTCAAATCCCAGCATCCCATCAGGCTTTTTTAATTCATCTGCGATGACTCGTACCCTGGATGGAATGAAAGAAGACTGCGACAATATGACAAACTCTGTTCGTTATCCGCCGCTGCTCATGATAGAACCCTCCCGTGTGGTACCTGACATCATGCACATGGGAATGAGAATAGTTGATAGGCTTGTTGAGAACCTTCTTCTTGAAATGCAAGACAAAGATTCTTCAATAAAAGTATGCAACCAATCAGCGAAAGAGGACCATGTGGCTAAGCTTATTGCGATTATCCACGATTGTGGCGTCAGCATCCATCTTTTTTCTTCAAATGATTCGAAACATCAGGGGAGGAGCTTCATTTCGCTGACAGGAACTGACGTTGACGTACTGCTAGAAAAGCTGCCTGGTCGTCTTCGAGATGTCCTTCATCCCGACACTGCCGAAGATGTTGTTTTGCTCTGGAACATCTTAAGAGAAGTACTTAATGTTTACAAGAATGTTACATTGGGCTCTGACGTCTTCGCGCGAACAAAACTTTTTCTCGACGTTTTCGTGCGGCTGGGCGCAAACCGCAAAGGATATGGTCGAGACCGTGTGACTCCCTACATTCACATATCTTGTGCGCACTCGGCGCAAAAGCATGTACAACTGCACTGCCTGGGCCATTATTCCAGTCAGGGGCTTGAGAAGAAGAACGACACGCTGAAAAAACTGCACCACACTAAAACTAACAAGTGGGACGCCGCATGGGACGTCTTAAAAATAGTGAAGCGGGGAGAATTGCAGACTCAAAGGCCGCCAGTAAGAAACTACACAAAAAGATCTCGCGAGTACTGGTCTCTGGGCGGTATTCAAGAAAGTCGAAAGAAAAGACCACGTAGGAGCGTTGTTCCGCGAAATGACAATCCTAGTGGGACTTTGAATCTAGGTGCGATGCGCCCCGGTGAAATTAGAAGAGAGTTGGCACATCGTGGTATAAATACATCAACCAGGGACTTCCAGAAATTAAAACAAATGCTCAGGGACTCTGAGCGCTGATCAACAGCTATCTGTGATGCGGTTTTGTGACTGGAATGAGTAGTCTGTTGCCAAAATAACCTACGCGACTATTATTCCTACATTCAGAAAACAAAGCCAGGGCAATCCTCTTGTAGCGTAGGAACTCGCTTGTTGCAGAGATCTTAATTGTGTTTGCTATTTTTATCTTGCGTTCATAGTCTTGTGATTTCTACGAGCGGTCATAAGTTCTCGTAGGTATCTTTGTTTCTAGTTCATCACTCGTTTCGTGACGTGTAATGCAAGTGTTGATCAGTGAGAGTGTATCATCCTTTTCTTATTTTTAACACACGGGCGGCCTTTTCACGATGCTGGGACTGTGCGTAGCACTGAAACTGATGCGTGATATTGTAGATTACAGTGTGTATATATATGACACGACAAGCTAGATTTGAAACGTGGGTGACTGGCTTTTTTTTTTGATGAATTTATGAAAAAAGTGCTAAATTTTATTTTGACTTCACTTGTCGCAATCTACATGTTTCTGTTGCGTCAGTGGGTTGTACAAACTTTAATAGCACGTAACGACAAATATTTCGAGCCTGTGTTCCTTTGCAGCAGACAGAGCAGTCTGTTTCTTTTTTTTTTCTATTGTAGTAGAACACACCTGAACGCTATACCTGAATGCGTTAATGTATACATGTACGCGTCTTCATAAGCTTCGCAGCATGGAACTTTTTTGTGATACTGCTATTTTTTCTTGTTCTGCAGTACGTCAGAGAGCTTCTCATACGGTTCGAGCTTTTAGCCTTGATCAAAAATATTGCGTAAGCTTTGTTCACTCTACTGCTTTGTTGTTTTCTTCAGTCCTCGTATGATGTACTCATTGGGTACTATGCTCCCTTTCACCGTAAAATTAACGGATCGGACGCTAGGAACCATCCAGCCATTCCAGCGCTGAGAGTACACCGTAGCTTTAACCTCAGTGTCCCCACCAGAAGCTCACTTGATAATCACTTAATTCTGGATGGGCTGAGATGGTCCGCAGCGTCCACTGCTGTTCATTTGGGGTGCAAGAAAGCATAGAACACTTAGGCTAACTGATGACTCGGGTGTGTTGAAAGCATTTTGGTTGTGAGCCTGGGTACGTGAGGTATATCGAACCCTGTATCCCCTTTTTTTCAATCGCTAGTAATAGACCGATCTCACCAGCCAGTTTGACTACGCCACCGCTGCCGCAATGCATCGAGGGAACTTTAGTCTTTCTGCACGTGCGAGAACCCCGCTGGAGCTTTGCTCGAGGGAAGCACGAGACGGCACGTGCACTCGCAGGCACGGCCGTCTGCCTTCCGTGAACTAAAGTTATGGCGGCGTCACGCATTCGCCGAACGCTTAGTGAAATCGGTCTATTGTGTCAATATAATACCCCTAATTGAATGTAACCATTTATTTATTTTGTACGCAAATGTGATTTTACGGTGTTTCTATGAAGCATAATAAATACTGTTTGGCAGTCTTTCGTATTGATTTTTTATCCTTCCGCCCCGATGCCTGTAGAGCAGAAGTCATGATGCTGCGGCTCGCAAGCTGCATGCAGCTCGTCACAAACCAAAATTCGCCTCACGTGATCTAGAGACGCCCACATTAAAATGGTTGGGACCAAGCATTGAGCTTACTCATGAGGTTGGGAGCAAGCATGAGCTTACTTAGAAAAAAGGCAACCTTCGCATAAAACACGAACTCCAGAACCATGGATAGTTCCTCGTTCTCGGACAAATTATGGTGACCAAATGCTTAAGAATACTTTGCCTCGACTACTAAATTCATTTGAGGAGGCTGGCACCGATATATCCTCTATAACCCCTTCTGAACTGAGATATCTTTTATGTTCATTTTCTGATACCGGTGCCCTTAGAACTGCCTGAGGTGAAAACGAGCTATTTCCTACAATTGTTTTGTGTTTCTTACCCGACCTAATCATGTTAAATTGCAACTGTATACTAATGTGTGGAGCTGTATCGAATGAGTGAGTCTGATTGACCAGGAAGTGTTTTGTTACTGTGTGTGAGTGTTTTGTGAGTCTAATGCTGCCATCATTTAAAGGGGGCCGAGGGCCCCACAAGCTGCGTTTGTAGCTTTTTTCCTCGGCCTCCTCCATTCTGTATGAAATGGAAACCAATAAAGAAAGAAAGAAAGAAAGAAAACATTACAGCGAGGAACAGGAAAAAAAAAAAAAAAACTGGGCGTATAAAGTTACCGTAGTTTTCGTTGTCGATAAGCATTTCAGAATGCAATTGTCAGACGGGGGCAAATAAGGTGGAAATGTAACCTGGAATTTTATAATTTCACTTTGTGTAGGAACCTTGCCCAAACTTGGTGTGAGAGATACGTAATGCAAAACAGCTGCCTATAATTAAATATCTAGCTCTATGTTTTACGCACCCATACAGTTGAAAACTAGTAAGTCGCATCTAGTGGAATGTATAATCTAGATTCTCTGCTTGACGAAAGCGTTTGCTTGAAATAAAATGAAACTAGGCACCGGTTACATTATAAAAGCTTCGCAGTGTGAAACCATAGCTCCTATATTTAGTCAAGCTATAAGTTATAAGGGGAGCCTAATGACAAACGTTGAAAGCATGTGGAGAGGACGATGTTCTCGCAATACCACCCCTTCCTTTCCCTTCTTGCGACTTCCTAAAATATAACAATTTTACTTGCGCCATCAGTTTGGCCACGCCCGCTCTATAGGCTCAACATTCACCGCAACGCCTACAACAGGTACCAAGTCCTCTGGATCTCTTGATTGTCTTTACAATTCTATTTTAAACTTTTAAGATGAAAATGCATTTTCACGGAGCCCCTGCAGTAAAACTCCTGCGCAGGCATAGTACCCGACGAACGTAACATTGCTGGAATATTACCTACATTTAAATAAGGCGACGGTCACTGTATCGACAATTACAGATACAGACGATCACACGCTTCTGCTGCCGCCGACGCTCTAGACGGGCACGCTGTTGTTCTTCGTCGGTCAGAGAGCAGCTACTCGATTTCCCGACCCGTCGGCCGCTGCGCGTTCGGCGGCTTCTCGTCGCTTTCGCGCCCATTCGCGCTTTTGCTCTCGTTGTCGCTCTTTGAGGGCACCTTCAGTGATGTTTGTTCGTTTCTCTTCTGTGAGGATTGCGTCGGTGATGATGTCCAAAGGCAGAGGCGGCGGGTCGTCCGATCGTGGAGACGACGGATTTAAAGACGGGACTCACGAATTGGTGATGAGAAGAAAGAATATATTTACAAGACAGAACAGTTGAAAGTTACAAGACGCTTTCCATGGACCCGGGAGCCCCACGGCCCCCTCTTCGGTCGCTTATATAAGTTTCTCTCCTTTCCCGCATGCTCAAAGACCAATCCCAAAAGGTCTTCTCGCGGCCAATCAGGGAGAACACTCTAAACAACAAAAACACTCCAAAAAGACTCACACAAAAACACCCACCCACGCACACACTCAGATGTCGGGCGCCCCGCGGTCTCCGACAACGACGGAAAAGTCAGACCCCCCGGGCCGCGAACCCGACTCCCGAAGGCACCACCAAGAAACCCCTGGTCAGTGGCTCTTCACATTTGGGAAGGGGACGCCAAACAAAACACAAACACAAAACGTACTCAGCACGTCGGAAGCACAGCCGCCCGAGCCGTCCCTGTCCGAGGTTACGAACGGGCGCACATTCCGAAGTGCGGGGGACCCGTCCCGCTCTCGTCCCCACTCCCATTAACAAGTCGCCGACGACCAGGCGCGGGGAGAAACACAACAGATAACGAACCCACGCGGGACCCGCTTCTTGGAATCCCCCGCGCCTGCTAGTGTGCTTGCGAAACTTCACGCATCCCCAACAAGTCTATTTTCGCTTCTTTATATTCTCCGTGCCCGCTCATGAGCTCAGTAAACCTCACACCTTCTTCTTCTTCAGACTGAACTACGCGCGTCTTGCTCATAGCAAGTTCAAAGTGCAACTGCTGATAACGTCGCTAGGGCGATGACTACTGGTGAATATTAGAAGACGACAGCGCAGCACGAGCACGAGCGACCGCGCTGCCAACAATGGGTCTGTATATTCGTATGGGGAGAAATTCTCGATCTACACGCTCTGTCCGCGCACGCAAAAAATTTCAGAACCTAGCCATATACAGCTTCGCTCTAAAACATTTAACAAAATGATCATGCTAAGAGGCAAGTACAAAATCGTTCAAATTGTGACGGTACATTGAAATTGGTGCTGAGATGTCAAGATAGGGAGGAGCAAAGGCATTAATTATATAATGACTGAATCCGAGAGAGAGGTGAGGTATTATATAGCGAGCGAACGTCAAAACAAACGAAGTGTCTGGTTACTCGAAAAGGCAATCTCGAGTCCTCGGCCACATATTTGTGCGAACTTCTCCCCGCCATTTAAATATTATTACCCCAAGGCGAACTGTAGGTAATAAATAAACAAAAATAATAATGCCCCGAGGGCGAACTGTAGGTAATAAATAAACAAAAACGAACAATAAACAAATGTATTTCATGTATTTCCTGACTTTCTCACGGAAAGCGTAGCCACAACTTTATTTATTCTTGAGCGCTGAAAACGTCTGCCGCGGAAGAGGTATGTAGCACTAATGTAAAAAGTGATGACATGTGAATAAGCCCAATAGTGACACACAAAAAACAAAGATACAGTTTAGAATATTCCTTCGACGACAGACGAACGTTTTGTGATAATCGGAATAAACGTGCTTTGATAAGTAAGCCCTTGGGAGCAAGAACACAATGTAAGGGTTACAATAGCTCAACAACAGAAGAAAAAACTCAGTTTGTTGAGTGCCAGCCTGGTGGAAAGAAACTGTTAACCAGTGCACCGCGCAACTTTTTGCGATCTGATATGGTGTCAATTATTGTCGGAAAGATCGTTTGAGTTCTGGATGGCACGAGGAAGTGCTGAGGTTTTAAAAGGCTGGATGCTGAACGAAATATTCGCTGGAAGCTTTCGCTGCTTTTTACGAAAAGAATCCGGTGGTTCTTAAAAAAATAGAAAGAAAGAGAAGCAGAGAGAGAGAGAGAGAGAGACAGACAGAGAAAGAGGGGGGGGAGCAACGCTATAAAAAATATCAGGACGGACTTAGCCTTGCCCTTGGAGCTGGCATTGTCCCGCTCGGCAGTGGTTCCAAAAGAGGTGAACTGGACTGACCGAAGTTTTAAAGGAACCGATGAAGTAAGCAAAAGAGCGAGATTAGTCGACGAGTCTGGAGAGGATGAATGAACTTACATTGCCTAAGATCTGACACGCTAATAAATCGAGAATGAGACTATATGAATAGCGCGGTACAGTTTTAGACGGGTTCTGAATGCGTAATTCTGTACGTTTGGTGATATCATTAAGTATTGTAGACTAAGAAAAAGAAGGAAGCTTCCGGAGACTAAATAGACACGGAAGAAACTAAGAAAGAGGAAGGAGAGAGCGCTCGCACTGAAAGGATCGAGATGACAGTCGGGTACAGTTCAACAATACCTCCAAAATAAATAATTCATTATTTCCTTTTATTTTAACACAGTTCGCATAATTAAACCGGCTTTTTATTTTTATCGTCACCGTGGAGATCCTTCTTCCATTTACTTAATAAAGGCTTCTAAATATATTAGGCGTATTGCGGTTTCTGGGGCGGACGTGAGTACTATAAGTATGCTTCTGTGTTTTCGAACAAATTCGATAAAATCGAAAAAATACTTTTGGTAAAATATTTTAATATTTATATTTACCCAAAAAACTCAGATTTTTCAGGACCGCCAACTGCTATGAATCCTACTGGTCTTAATATTTTCCAGGGATCTTCGAACAAGTTTTGCTCTACTTCTCTATATTTAATATTTATTTATTTATTTGAAAAACTGCAGGCCTTTTTCAGGCCCTCGCAGTATCAACTTTCGTTTGTATGATCACAAAGAACTTCCGTTTAGCTTCTATTTTAAAAAAGGGGAATCGTCGAACACGTTTCTCATTGAAAAGGATACTTTTACTAAATTCACGAACTGCTGTTTTCAACCTTTCGTTCACTTCACCGAAAAAGCCGAAAAACTCTGTACGATGAAAGAAAGCTCCAAAGAACTTCGAATTTATGGTAAAAAATAAATAAACTCCGAAAACGCAGAATCCTAATTATAAGCTGGATTTCGTATATGTTGGTGCAGCTTTTAGATTTCGTTATAACTTATAGGTAGGGTTCCGTATTTTTGTGTATTCTTTTTTTAAATTTAAGGGTGTCTTTGGGTGTTCATTTTTTCAAAGTTCTCTGTTTTCGGTATCTATTTCTGGTGTCGACCAGAAATCAGGGTTTATCAGGGCTTACGTCGTAAAAGCTATTGCACACCTATCGCGTTTTTGCAACACACAATGCTATTCGCGCCAGTTATCACTAAGTGGCCCATGTAGAAACAATAATTGCAGCAGAAGGAAGCAGCCTCGCGGAAAGGGGCGGTTTGTTTTCGGGGTCAACAGAAATAAAGCAATTTTTCCAGTTAACCTGGGGTTTCATTTATTTGAAAAATTTCAGTTCGGAGTTTTTCAGTTTTACCGATTTCAAGAAAAATCCCAAGAAAAAAGGAAGCCAAACATCAGCACAGCGAGTGGTCATACCAAAGAGAATATTTCGCTCCTGATGACTTCAGCGGAGGCAGTGTAGCGATACGATGGTTGTGGAGTTCATGGAAGCCTAATTTAGGCAACACAAAATATGGATCCTTTTTGTTGTAGTTTACTCGACACACTCGCCATTCTGCAAACAACTTTCCAAAAATATCGCATATGTATTGTCGGGTAGTTTTTCGAATACTTGTTCGGAATTCTTCCGCAGATCTGACTTTTTTGCTTCCATATCGCTAGATATGAAAACGCGGAATGATAGTGTTATCGACTTCTTGCGACCGGGAGGCGCTGATACGGCGTGCTCGTCCGCTCTTTGCGCCCGTCTTGCGTTTGTTTGCCTCAAAATGCGCTCACTGGCTGCTTTTACACTCTCCCCCACCACACGCACACACACACGCGCGCGCGTTCACACGCACACGAGCACGCACGGACGCACGCACACACTGATACACACAAACAACCCGTCTCGACGAATTAACCACCAACACTGGCGCGGGTTTTACTGCCGCGTCAGCACGCTCTCTGCGTGTTCTTTGTGCTGTCCATCAATTGATCTTCCCCCTTTCTGTAGTACTGTTTGAGAAGCTCTGATAACGTAGCTCTATTTTCTATTTTTCACAATTTTATTCATTGCACGCGGAACGCATTTCGGTTTGGCGGGAATTTGCACACGACGTAAAAGTTAAAGGTGAATACGCCACGTGTCGGTAAATAAGTGAACTAGAACAGCTCGTCACAAATTTCTGGCCATGTGTGCGCGCGGTGGCCGTGCGGCTCCCGGAAATTGTGTATTTTGTGACATTGCGCTGACTCCGTGCCCCTTCCGGGAACACATGAGGAAGGTGGATAATTTCAACTTTTTCTGAAGGCGCAAGAAAACGCCCAGTGACCTAGTAGAGCGCTCTTGTCTCCCTGCCAATCGGTGGGGGGCATTAATTTCGGCTCCGCGTTTCTTTGTCGTCTCGCGCAATTAGCCCTCTCCTCCACCCCCCCCCCCCCCTTCATCTACTTTTGCAACGCTTACACACATACGTTGTCTGCCGCAGATGGTCTTGCTACCTTGCAAGTATGGCAGCGTCTGTGAGCTTTTCCCTCGTTTCCAACGCAAAGAAGGTGACTTCTGCAGGCGAAAAGAAGGCTGCTGCGGACGCGCAGAGGAAAGTCGAAGCTGCATTTTGATTGGCAGTCACTCACCGTCAGAATGCGCTCGTGTATGCGTGCGCACTCGCCCGAAGCCGCACCGCCCTAACCAACGAGCATGGTTGTGACTCCGAAAGCGCTCCGAAACAGCAAACACGTCCCAAAGTACGCAATTTCCGGGAAGCGCACGGCCCCGCGCGCACAAATACGCGTTTGCTTGGATCGTGCTTACCACGCCACAACACTCCGACGCAAGTCAAACAAACAAACAAACAAAAGAAAGGCTCGTCATACACCTAAGCACTTCTTACGAGTCATGAAAGCGAAAGCATGCATTACGTTGTTTCGCTCCCTTAGTTTGTCTGTGTTCCACTTGCGTGGACGGGCACGTTGCGTCACTGCCAATGTGGCGGGCGCCGACGATGTGGATGCTTGGTGCGGCGCAATGCTCGTCGGCGTCGAGACGAGCAGAAGCCCCACTGACGATGTGGATGCTGGAAGCGGTGCCATATTTGTCGGCGACGAGACAAGCAGAAACCGCGGAGAGCGCTCCACCGTGTCCGTTCTACCGGCGTGGGGCCCATAGGTCCATGTTGTTGCGCTGCTTCGTTTTACCGGTGCGCGGGCTGCACAGGCCCGCAGCGCCATGGCATGGCCTCCCTTTAAACTAACGCGCTCCGGCCGATGGGAGCCTCGTCCCATGAAACAATGACGCTCGCCAGCCAATGGGATTTCAATGACAATCCATCATATTTCGGCTTCACCTCGCATCATTGGGAGCAGGGAAACTAGGGGACGTTGGGCTAGGCCTTTTGTGCGGTGCCAAACCTGGGAGCCATCAGGTCGCGGCTTTCATTGTAGAAAGGAGTTTAGGTGCTGTTTGGCGCAGCTTCAAAGCTGATGACATTGGCTGGCTCCAGGAATGGGCAGTATTTCAAATACAAGTATTTGAAATACGTATTTCAAATACTTTGTGTATTTTGCATTTGTATTTAATTACAAATTGAGTAATCTATTTGACGTGTGCATTTAAATACTAAAACGTGGGTATTTCAAATACAATTGCAATTAAATACAATTTTGTGGGCGAAAATACATCCCTCAAATTTATTGTCACTGTCCAGAGCTGGAAGAAAGCTACGTGTTGCACCGAATGCAGTGTCTCTCAATCAAGCAGAAGCGTTTAGTGACTTTGTGATTACGGCGCTAGTCCAGGGCAAGAATAGTGACGAAATTGACGTTCATAGGCAGACTGGCTAAATACGTGCCTGTGAAAACTTGTGCTGCTTTCCAGCCTGCTTTCCATCCATATTTTTGCCTGGAACATTCTAAATGCGCGGGTCGTCCATATTTTCGTAACCGGTGCGAGTTGCAACAATAAAAAAATCTCTGGCTAGTGCTGCGGGTCTCGGTCGTATCGGTTCTTTGTTGGTCTATACCAAAATGTAATCGACAAAAAAAAGCTGCTTGAAGCTCTGTACTTTTTTTACCTGTTACGTCCAAGCTGATAACTTTTTTTTTATTATTATTCTATTACGTTACTAGAGCCTCGCACACTAACTCCTGAGTGTGCGATGCAAAATTAAAATGAGATACCCAGAAACCCGTTGCAGGTGCCCTGAAGTCACTGACGCAAATTTTGAGAAATGTATTTGGAAAAGTATTTGGAGGAGACCAAATACATTTGGTTGTATTTGTATCTTGTATTTAAATGCTTTTTGGAAATGTAATTAGATTTGTAATTAAATACATTTTTGACGAAGTATTTTGTATTTGTATTTCGATACATATTTGGATGTATTTCGGCCATCCCTGACTGGCTCTATGGGACAGTAAATGCTTTCGCATTGAAAAGGTGTATCCGCAGTCAGGCTTCGAACCTCGGCCATTTTGCGTGGGAGCCAAGCACGATAAACGCTCAGCGACGGGCGCGCCTCCAGTTGGATAGCTGCTCCCGCGGCAATAGAAATATGGTGGAAAGTTGGGCGAGATACAACCCTAAAGTTGGGCCCTAATCTGGGCATCTGGGGAAAAAATCGACCAGAAATTTGGCGGCCGTGATTAGCCGACGCCGCATTTGACCTTGGCGCCCGCCAATCATTGCCGCCGGGATTTCTCGTCGACTTTCTCGCCAAGTGTCCAGTTAGGTGCTTTGGTGGTACATGATAAACTAAAAGTAAAACAGCGCAAAAAAAAAACCGAGGACAAGAAGACAAAGTGTACAAACAGAGCGCTGACTCTCAACTGATTTATTGCAAGAAAACACAAATTGACAGGCATCCCGGACCATCGAAAAACATAAAGTCACCGCCCTCCGCACGTGTTAAACCTGTTCAAGAATGCCAACTATTTATGAAATAATGCTATAGAAGGCGAACTGCGCGCCTTTCTTTGTGCTCTAAAATAAAAGAGGCCTCTAAAATTGCTCTAGTCATCTGTTGACTGTGTCGTCCTTAGATACTCGTGCTATCAAAAATGGGTTTGCAACCGCGCCTATCACAGCGTACTCCCAAGTTCCCTCCTGGTGATGATCTAACCGATAGAGTATGCTCTCTTGACCTCTCGTTCATACATCTGCCGGCCTGTCTGATGTAAACATAGCAACAGGACAGTTTGATGTTATAAACTGCAACTACTACAACTTTAGCGGAGGAACTTCAAAGGCGCCGACCAAACCACTGGCACTCCATTGACATTGCGCTACTTCTTTGTAGGTTGTGCGAGACTTTATGCACATTGTAGGTTGTGCGAGACTTTATACACATAAGGTGAAACCGTAGGTCTCGTTTTTGGCCTTTTTTAGGCAACCTTACACGGGTCACGAAGCCCTCTTACATATTGAGCTCATTCGTAATCATTTGTGTCCGAGAACTTGTATACAACGAACAAAAATAAATGATGCAGAACAACTTGATAGTATTTTTCGCATATATTTAGTGAAAAACAAAAACACAAAATGTATAGAAAGAATATCTTGCTTTCTGGAGCGTGATGTCAGGATATATCTTCCCATTCACGGCGTGCTGCATCTACCTTTCTCGCGAGCACCTGCTTTTTTCGTGCCGGCTGCAACACGTTTCTGCTTGCAGCATTTACATTTGTTGTTCTTTGACCAGTAAAAATAAATGTAAATTTCAACAAACATTCAAGGATATTCAAAAGCAAATGAACATCTATTTATGATATATTATTTGTTGGAGTTCTGCTTTTGTTTCTGTTACACAATATAATATCCTTTTTTTTTTAACGGGGTGCCGAGTTGTGCAAATTCGCGGGGAACTCGCTAAAACAAACAAATCAAAAAGCGATATAGTTTATAGCGCGACATATGGCTCAAAAAAGGGGAGCTTGATTACCTCTACGCTTGAGACGCTTCCGCGGTAAGCAATGTCACAGATGGGGCATTTGGCATCGCCGAAAATAGCGTGGCGGATCGCGATGGATGCTCCTACCGCTAGAGGGGAAGTCGTGCTGACAGTGGATGATATCGAACGTCTTGGTTGTTCCAATATGGACGGGAGTGTGAAGAGTTACTGTAACGCTGGGGCGGACCTGGAACAGACACTCAAGGAAAACCGGATGGCTTATCTAAGGTGAATCTTTGGGTACTGTCTAGAATCTAGATACTCGCGCAAGAGGAGGTCAGAGACCTCGTCTGGTACGAATTGAACCAAATTTGAAATTATTGGCAAACCTTCGACTGAAGTTTTGACTTTTGTGCGTATGCGCGAAAATTGAAATCCAGCAGACGGCACGTAGCGGAGTAGTGCAATCTTTGTTGAGTATATCTTTTATTGTATGGCATTACTCACTAATTAAAGCGTTAAAACACATATGTTGTTTTTATGTTGTGCACATTATACTAATTTTATAAATATAATTGAAATAAACTTGATGCGTACATGTTGAGCAAAACATCTACAGAAGAAAGTTCGTCGAGTTTTCAGAGATACAACCAAATGTATTTGCTCTCCTCCAAATACTTTTCCAAATACATTCCTCAAAATTTGCGTCAGCGACTTCAGGGCACCTGCAACGGGTTTCTGGGTATCTCATTTTAATTTTGCATCGCACACTCGCGAGTTAGTGTGCGAGGCTCTAGTAACGTAATAAATATATAATCACAAAAAATATAATCAGCTTGGACGTTATAAGTGAAAAAAGTTCAGAGCTTCAAGCAGCCTTTTTTGTCCATTACATTTTGGTATAGACCAACAAAGAACCGAGACGACCAAGACGCGCAGCACTAGCTTGAGAAGTTTTTATTCTCGTAACTCGCAGATTCTCGTAACTCGCACCAGTACGAGAATCTGGACGATCCGCGCATTTAGAATGTTCCAGGCAAAAATATGGATGGAAATCAGGCTGGAAAGCGTCACAGGTTGTCACCGGCATTTATTTAGCCAGTCTGCCTGTGAACGTCGATCTCGTCACTATTCTTGCCCTGGACTAGCACCGTAATCACAAAGTCACTAAACGCTTGTGCTTGATTGAGAGGCACTGTATTCGGTGCAAAACATAGTTTTCTTCCCGTTCTGGTCAGTGACGATAAATTTGACGGATGTATTTTCGCCCACAAAATTGTATTCAATTACAATTGTATTTGAAATACCCACGTTTTAGTATTTAAAAACACGTCAAATACATTACCATATTTGTAACTTAATACGAATGCAAAATACACAAATTATTTGAAATATTGCCCATCCCTGTTCCTAGTACATTAAGGGGTAACCTGAATCGACGTCGCGGCAAGAATATACGATGTCAGCTCTGTCTCGAACTTTACTCGGGGAACTTATTCACGCAGTTATGAAGCAGTTTCAGACTTAATGAAATATATCTGATTGAGAGCAAAGGTTCATTCGAAACAATATAAAAAAAGTTTTGAACTACTTTTCGCGGAGCGCAAATTCGTCTGCTGCTTGCACAGGGGTTGCCCTGGCGTCAGAATGCCGATCTCTTATTGGCGGATAAAAAAAATAGTGGGTAGACCTCAAGGCACATAGCATCGAGGTCTACCCATCATCCTTTTAAGCAGGCTCTGCTTAAAAGGATGAAGGATAATCAGAGCTCAGCGTCGTTCAGTTGTCACCACAACCCCTGCGCTACACTCTAAAAAGAGCTCCGTGCGGCCACTTTCCCTCACAACACTCGAAGAGTCAATCACCGCAACTTACGGAGGCAGCTCAGCGAATGAAGTGGCCGAAACATATGTCTAGACCAAAAAACGCAGTCTGGGTTGTGACATTAAGCAATGCAAGCGTGACGTTTTGCATTGCTTAATGTCACAACTCCGACTGCGTTTATTGGTCTAAACATATGTTTCGGCATCGTCATTCGCTGAGCTGCCTCCGTAAGTTGCGGTGATTGGCTCTCTGTGTGTTTGTGTGGGGAAATAGACTCACGGGCTTTTTTTAGAGTGTAGAAGCAAGCGACTTGCTCTCCGCATTAAAGTGGCATATTTCTGCTACTGCTTCTTTTGATGGTGATGATGATGAAGCTTTCGTGTCCTTACAAGCACTACCCAAAGAGTAAAAGGCATACGCATTACGTAATGTTTAGTGGATTCCTCATTCGCCCAAAAGGCATTCAGGCTGAAGTCCTGTGATAGTCGCCGCAAAGAGGCAGACGGACCCATCTTGGCGTCGCCGTGTGCGAGCGTCCCCTTCCTCGTGAGAGGCTAGAAGTCGAGCTAGCGGCGATGGTGACGCTAGCTAAGTGGCGCAGCGTGGATTAAGTATTGATGACGTTTGAGGGGGGGGGGGGGGGGGGGCTTGTCTTTGTCTTCTGGGTGGCATTAATACAATACAGAAGAGTCACACGGTGGCCGATTCCCCAAAGAAAATCTCATTGCTCGCAGTTATATGACTCAAATATACAACAAACGAAACGACGCATTCCTTCTTGTGTTTCGAGGATCAGACAGGAGACACGGGAAAACGATAAGAACGTCGCTTTTTCAACCTGGGCATTACCGACTGGCTGCAGGTGAAGGTGTATAGGAACACTCAGTGGTTTAGTCTGTAGTGCTCTGGTATTCAGAAAGAACTGAATTATGGAGTCAAACTTGAACGTTTACACCGCCCGATGCCGCTCTGCCTCTCGGATACGGAGACATTGGTTCACGTCGTGGACGAAACATTTAGCCGGCGCGGTGCTCCTGGTAGTCTGTAGACTTCAGCGCAAAGCTCGCAGCAGGGGTACGCAACGGGAAGCAGATACGTTGATCATACAAATCGAAACAAACGGAGGCAGGAATGGGGCACAGGGTTTTCGAGTTCTCTACCTAAAGCCTCTCATTCGTAGCAGTGGCCCAAGAGCCTGGGTGTTTTAGTTGCAGAGACAGAAGCATACCGTGCCAAATGAAAAGGGCAGGGACTCGGGAAATACCACGTTATGAACGGACAAATGGGCGTTCACCCGAAACATGGTCTTTTACATTACTTCATTTTTATTTTTCCATCGGTGCGTTATTTTGCTATCGAGATGTTTATAGGTTTATTGTTTGTTCGGGAAGTTTCTTTTCTTCTCCGCATTTAGAACACTACTGGGCAGGCGTCAGGCAGTAATTCTTTTTATGAAATTAGTCTATGAAAAAAGCGGATTGTAGCCCGGTACAACACATACGTTGAAGCCATAGTCATCAATAAGCAAACTGCTCATAAACTATCGTACTGATTATCCTGTTAACCCTGAGAGCAAGCTTGCGCTTGGTAGGGTGGCAGTATGGCAGACTGAAAATGTGAATGCATTGAGTTGCTTATTTATGATATTTAAATTTGTAAAACAAATTCAATGTTAATATTTAAGTTGTTCATTTCATTTATTTTGAGCATACTGCCAGCCCGATAGCTATGTTAAAAGCAAAACTAGGTTCTGATATTAAAATATTCCCTAGAAAAGGACAGAGATTTGCAGCCTCTACAGCATTCGGTTACGCATTTAACAAATAAATGTTTTTATTGAGCCACTGTTCAAGCGATGATGCATAATGGTTTTTTGTTGTGCTTCGTTTATAGTAGCGTTATCCCAGATTTGCATAGATTACTTATTTATTATCATTATTAAAGTAATACCTATGTTAGACTAGGATTTACCCAGAAGGTCCAAAACCCCAGTTAGTACATTTGTCTTCACCCGTAGGTTGCGTCTATTGCCGAGGATACTTCGGGACGTTTCCCAGCGCCGATTAGAGGTAACCCTGCTGGGGGACCAGAAAGTGTCAATGCCGGTTGGTCTCTCGCCGTCATCCCTCCATAAGCTGTGGCATCCGGACGGGGAGATCGCCACCGCTAGAGGTAAGTGATCCAGGAGTTACGAAACATTCAATCGACCTGTTGTCAAACTTGTAGCTCTCCCTAGGCCCCAAAACGTTTGTTTCGGCGAACTATCGGTGGCATCAGCAAACAGAGCTGGTGGAATCAACGCAAGCGAGCGGGTCGCGTGTAGACAATCAACGGCAACTGCGCTGCCACTCTTACCCTACTTAAGCTTACGAAAAGCGGGGCAAGCTTCTCCCGTAAAGCCGTCCACACTTTTCACTTTAGTAGAGCGAACGCCAGAGGGGAGCGAAAGGAGGCGATGAGGGACACCTTTATGGTGCTTGCTGTGCTAAAGTGAAAACAGTGAAGAACTGTCCGGAATTAGTTTGCTCTACTTCTCTTAACCTGAAACAGGGTATACGGGAATAAATGTCACTCCACAAAAATTCAATGACCTTGACGCGGAGAGGCTTTGAGTTGTCGAAGCGTTCGTTATCACGAGCCCTAATAGACTACTTCCATAAAGCCCTGCATGCAACACGACGCGCGTTGCACTCTGGGAACTAGTTGGCCAGGGAAAAGGGTGGCATGGCTTCGGTTTCGATCGACAGGTCGACAAGAGTTTGTTTTCTGGTCCCGAGAGCGTCATTTGTGGTCTCTAAACTAACCTAAATGGTCATACCTCAAAGCTTTAGCACAATCCCGAGACGTATAGCTTGTCTTAACACATGCTTGTCGTATTTTTGTACTTGAGCCTTCCTGTCAGCGTTCCAATGGAGGTATGTGGACGACCCAGTGCTGGGAGTCTCGACGCTGCTAAGCTCGGGTGCTCGGGGATCTTGCTTGTGTACGAATCAACAAGCTGTTGCAACCAATAAGTATGCACACATCGAGCTCGCGCCTTTACATTAGTGTTGTCGATCAGGAAGTTTGTTTCGTGCGTCCATAGACGAAATAGTACTTTTTGCAATTACTGTTTTTCTTAATGTGCCTGAGTACGCGAGGTAAAACTCGGAGCTGCCATTTAAAGCTCAATCTTAACACACTTATCCCTTATCTGTACTGACCCGCAGCACTGCACTAAGGGAAGTCGCCCCCACCCCTTGCATTCCACTAATATTCAACATTGCGTATGCGCATAAAGTTATCCTGCAATAATATAGGCAAATTCACGCATACAGGCCGTTTTAAGAATGCAAAAGTTGAGAACTTGTGTGAATAATGTCGCACCATTCGCCGGTAGTGCGTCAGACGGGCATGAACCCTTTGCGCACCGCATTGGGGTTCATGCATGCCCGTCCGGCGCACGGTGCGACATTCTTCACACGAGTGCTTGAACGAATTCGAAGCGCATTTGATGGCTGCTAATGGCCATAATATTTTTTATGTGTTTGCTTTCTTCCTGCCTGAGTTTGCCGAGATAATTTCAGACACACTGTTTTCGGCACAGATCTCGGGCGTCAGTAAAAGCTACTCCAAAATGGCTTAGCGAGGAGAAGGCGACGCTTGTTAGGGCCTCCGTCGTAGCTAGCCGATCTCAGCGTTTGCGAAAAGTTAATCTTCTATCAGCATAAAATTCTAGTGGGAGATATATGATGACACGAGGAAGACATCATAGTAACTTTTTTGCAGTAGTGAGGTCGAATTTATTGCGTTTCCCTAAAAGTTCATGCGTAAACGCTGGCCTCAACTTTGTGACCCTGTGAGGATGCGGCTTGCTTTTCGCCCATTAAAGTAACGACAAGCGGTCATTTGGCAGACAAAATGCGTGTAAGGCTCCAGACGAACAAATTTCAGTGGTAGTTCACTGGTACTAGACGGGATTACTGACATTGAGCTCAAAGATGCACTCGCGGGGTGAGGTGACTAAGCCACGACTTACTACGTTCGCATACGCACGCACAATATCCGGTGTTTTGGGAACCAAGGAAAGTGCCCCGGTCTTCGTTTTGTATCGCTCGAGAATGAGTGTATTGTACGTTCGTGAAAAGTCAGATAATCGAAAACGCAAGCAGCGCGTTCGGTCGCGGCGTGGTAGCATGAGATGAAGCTGCTCAGTCGAAACCGAAACTGAGTGGCCAACTAGTTCCCAGAGTGCACTGCGTTTTATTTCGCCGCGATGGGGCGCGTCGGTTTTGGAAGAAGTACATTAAATCCTCACGCAGTGCTCGGCTCTACTGTACGAGCCGCATTGAAATGTATCTACACCACGGGAATGGGAAAATCTGGGAATCACGCATGGTCGACAGCGTCAATAATGCGACCCCACAATTTTCTTACAAAGGTATGCAAAGGAGAGACTGAAATAAAACGTCCGTTTTTATCCTTAAAATTGCAGAGCGACAAAGTAGTTTTCATGGTCAGTGGCGTTGTGTGCGAGAATACATGGGTTCACCAGTAGCACTAAGGTTGTGTAAAGTGAGAAACATTCTTATCCCGTATCTTTGCTGGAAGTCCAAACCTATTCACGCGAACGCTTCATTGAAATAGGCATACATTGCGTGATGTGTTCAAGATTATAACTTTCATGTCTGGTCATACGTTATGTATGAATCGCATATCCAATCGATTATTTCCTAGCGTCTGCGTGACCCCTGTACTTTGTTCTACATGAGAATGGCTTAAACGGCGACAGAAAATGCACGAAGACGACAAGCAACGTGACGATGCACATTTTGGCGCCGCTTGATTTGCTCCATCGCATCGTAGTGTTGAAGGCGGTCGGACTGAAAGGAACTCTAGAGTGAAGATAAAAAAAAAAACTTATTAAAAATTTTTTTTTTTTTTTATCAATATTTACGCCGTTAGGCGCAATTTAGGTGGTAATACCGGCCCATTCCAAGCCCCGGCCTCAGATCAGTGGCCCCGCCCATAACCACTAGATTGGCTTGGCTGCTGGACCAAATATGCTCGGAAGCCAATTGTTTCCATTTTCTCGACATCCGGTGCATCTAGTCTGGAATAGTCTGGAAGTTGGACACCGCCTGCTAGTCGTGCGAGCGGACGTGCAGCAACCTCCGGCATCATCTGCTATTTCACAACGTCGTCTATCCTCGTCTCCCATGCCCAGACGCGGATATGGAAGCTGTGTGTCGGCGTCCGCTTTTGCCTTCGTCCGTCTGCTATAAACAGCGCAAGTTCGTCCGCTTCTTTTCCAGGGGTTCTGGTGACGTCAGAACGCTGAGCTCTGATAGGCTCTAATTGAAGGATAGTGGTAGACCTCAATACAACTGGCTTGGGGATGTATTCACTATCCTTCAATCAAAGCCGATCACAGCTCGGTGTTTTTCTGCCGTCACCACAACCCCTGCAAACGAAGCAGATGAACTTGCTCTCCGCATTCCCCCCTGTCTTAAAAAGTCTGCAACGCTTGCAAGGCGCGACCATGAAAGCGGCGTTCCAGCGTTCAATCATGCACGAGCTAAATCCAGTACAAGCGACTGTCAGGGTCTGTCGAAGTGCAGTAAAAGTGACCGAGAGGACGAAACAAAAAAAAAATCAACAAAATGAATACGTCGTTTTTCCAGGTTTTCTGTTTTTTTTATTTTCTTCGCATGGCATACGCGAGCAAAGGTGGTTGAGCGTCATGACGGACAACTAAAACGCGACCTCAAGGTATTTGTATTGGCAGGCCAGGTGCATTGCAAGACGTTGAGCTAATTTCTTTTCAAAACAAAATGACGGGAACGACCCTGGACAAACTTAATGCGAGCTGAACGCCCCATTCCCCCAAACCAAAGTGCTCGCAAATTCTTACCTGTGTAGGTAACATTTCGGGGATTAAAACCACGGTTGCAAACGCAACGGTCGCAAAGTTCACAAAGCAGCGTTGCCGCTTTTACGAGGACCAATAACTTTATTCGGTATCAATACAGTTCACAAAGCAGCCAGGCTCTTTAAATCGATTGCGAAAATAAGTTTCTTAACCTATCGCGCTACGATTTTCTGCAGCGTTGTCCACAGCTGGTGCATTTTTCCTATAAAACTTGCAAAGATCGATCTTACTTGAGGAAAAATAAGCAGATATAAAATCTTAACTCCTATGGAGACGCAGCAAAGCCACCGGTCTTCAAACCATAGGGTGCCGTTTGGCACGGGAAACAACAGATGGCGCAAGCGGTCGCGTCGTTAACTGCCGGCAACGAAAAGATGCACCACCTGTGGGCAACGCTGCACAAAAGTGTACTGGGATAGGTTAAAAGAAAAAACGATTTTCGCAATCGATTTAAAGAGCCTGGCCGCTATTTGAGACACCATGTAGTTAAGGTGGGACGCTAGTTTTAGATCAGTCTCGCTACCGACGCTACGAACTCAAGCACTTGCTCAGCGCCAACAGCGCTTCCGTAGGCATGTACTTATAAAGATCGCTTGTTACAAACTACATCAGTTGACGAGATCTTCGTCTAAACACCGCGGCGAACTCAGAATGACTGGCACACCTTAACATAAACGAGCTGGACGAGCTGCTCTCGTTGATCACTTCCATCGTTTTTAGTACAACTCAGTTGGGAAACTGCCATAAAGCCTGGTTTAAGACAGTGGCTTCGATCCTCAGCAGGGTTGAAAGTTGGGCTAGTTGGTAGCAGTTCATGATGAAATATAAAGCGCGCAATAAACAAGGACGAAAAAGAGACGATACGTAAGACAGACAAGCGCTTACTCGCAACTGAACTTTTATTAATATTCGGGAAAACCCGAAGATGGTTCCTTTCGCCGACTGCACATGCGTCAATCAATACCCCCCCCCCTCCCCCGCCCCTTTTACCGGTCCTAATCTACAAAACGAAGAAACCCCTTTTGCTACCCCCCCCCCCCCCCCCCCTTTATTATGCGCATGGCATTTCGCGGATAAGAGTGCTTCCTCTGCACCTGTCAAAGCAAGTGACGGGTGACATATGCAGCCATCACCCAAAGTTTTGATAACAAAAACCTATAAAGCCTCCCTTCCTCTCTGCTCCTTAAATCGTCCTAAAATATTGCTGTTTTTAAAAACAGCAGCACATTCACTGCATCTGCGGTGGACTGCTAAAAGGCCAGACGGAGTGTTACGGAGAGAGTTGCAGTTGTCCCTCAGTCCATCATTAATACGTCCATTCTGGCCCACATAGGCCTTACCACAAGACAGCGGAAAGCAGTACACGACTCCGACTCGTTTTTGTCCTTGTTTCTTGCGCGCTATACATTTTATTATGAGCTTCGATACGTACTCCATAACCGAACTATTCGCGATCGCAACGACGCCATTTCTCTTGCAGCGGCCACTCCGGGAAGTGCACGTCTGCACGCAACAGTTCTCGTACAACCGCGCAAGGGCCGGTGGTGCCATCTTGCAAAGCCATTTCGCAGTAGCAATATAAATTAACTTTTATACTTTGACCAGTTGCTAAAGGGCGGCGCTGTTATCGCATTTAGTTTGACCTTGGTGGTGGTGAGCGGTCCCGGTTTCATGGGTGAGTTTCCCAAAGGAGTGTTTTAGCAGAGTTGATCACTCCGCAGGACGCCGGTAGCCCTGTTCGTTATCATTTCAAAGTGAAGCGGAAAGGGAATCTTGGCATAATTTTTGAAAACAATAATGACTTTATCTAGATTGCTTGTTTCTTAAACATAAAACTATTGTAGATCACAATGCTATTACGGCCCAGAGAGATAATTTTACAACCAACATTTCACACGTCAATCATCTCTTGAACCAATGAGATCTGAGAAACGGTGCTTAGCTTTGTGAGCACCGGGAGACAGGGGAGGGGGGGGGGGGGGGAGGGGGGGGAGTAGATTAGGGCAACCACCACTGAATTGCGCATAACAATGTAAACATTGCACAAAAAATTGTAGTAGAGAAATGTACAAGAAGATATAAATCAAAGAATCTTTTTTTTTTCACTTTATGTCTCTTTAAAGTGAACCCGAGTAGAAGGAAAGTCGATATTTTCTGACATTACAGCTGCCCACGCAGAGAAGACTCTAATGGTACTGAGCACCTACAGCAGCACTTCTATGGAAGTTGTGAAGAGAGAAGTGCCAGACGGGCTCTTCTGGTTCCAAGTACAGTTCGCCGTTGACCGAGACCTCACGAGGAGCTTGGTGAGACGCGCCGAACGATCTGGCTACCGGGCACTGGTGGTCACCGTGGATTCTCCCGTGCTTGGAAAGAAAATCGGCCCAGTAAAGCGGAGTTTCTATCTGCACGACGGAAACAGGTGCGTCGAACCTGAGGAACTTTATTAATTATTTGTATTAATTTTTTACTCATCGGTAGAGCAAAGGCTCGCGCTGGCGGAACCCAAGGATTCTGCTATATATCGGTACCTCTGCCTTCTTCAGTATGAATGATCCTCGTACCAGGCTATAAGTTGTACTGCAGTGGGCAAATTTCTCAACTCCAGCGAAGAGACCAGGCGCCTATTGGGGCTGATTGGCTTCCTACTCTCAAAAGTTCAGACAGTACACAATTACACTGTTACTCATTGGTATCATTCATTATCATTTAAATAATGAGTCGCATGGAGTCACATACTTCTCTATTTCTTGAACAATCACTCTCATTGAATAATAAATAAATAATGTGACGTGACGAACAGCGAGACGATTTGAATATTCGAGGTAGAGTCCTGAAAATGAGAAAAGAAGGCGAGGCCATGTTCATCGGCAATAGTTAACGCTGGAGAGGAAACAAATTGAACACGATTCACAGAATGAATCCAAGGGGAACTTGAAGTTATTAATGGGTTTAAAGTCACTTCCAGCCAATTGGAAAATCCTAGGTATTAAAAAGAGCTTTACTGTCAGGGTGAAAGGCATATTCCTTTACAAGGAAGTCATAAAGGGGGCATTATGTGTATATACGCTACCCAAGTCGGAGGGGACTGAGTGACTCTAATCCCTTATCTTAGCATAGGTTATAGTTGGCGCTACAATGTAGGATGTCGTGATGAAGGCGGGCCCGCATATTGAAATAAACTGCAATCTTTAACATGCATCATGCGGCGGCGGTTACATGACAGTATACAATGCCCACCTCCAGCTAGTCAATAAACTGTGATTAACATATCGGCTTCGATTCCCCAATCTTCTTTTGTGCGCCGCCAGTTTGGTGCGTAGTACAGGGCAAGCGCACTCGGTTATAATAACAATTCGAAAATGAAATTTTTTTAGTTTTAGATAGAGTATTACAAAGCTCTGTCACGGACTGCCTTAATATTTTTAGAGGAAGGAACTTAACTTTGTGCGATGTCAGATAAAACTTCAGGAAACTGGTAACAAGCACCAAGTCGGCTAACGTTTCGCTCGGAAGAGCATCGCATTTGGTGGCTATATGTCCTCCCTCATGGAATTTAACCAGGTTAAAAATTAGTGAGTGTTAGAATAGGACGGCCCAGCGGTCCCGCAACCAGCTTGAGGTGCTGCACTCTGGATACTCAGAATGTCCTCGCACAACCAGTGCGACACCATAAGATGCTAAGAAGACCAAGAACCGTGAGGACTATACTAAAAGTCTCCATTGAGACCGAGGTCACTGGTTTCTGAAGCGCGAGCTACTCCTCCAGGTGTACCGAGCTGCGGTGCGCTACTAGTACAAATACATAGTATCTGGAACGCGTTGGCGGCTGTTGGTGTTCAGAGTATTATTCCGCCCATGAACCGAAAATGGTCGTAAAGTGGCAAAACATGGCGTCACTGACGCCGGAGTGTCACGCTGTCGGATTGCATGCCGCGGTCCTGGCTGTTGGGCGTAGATGTCCTGGCAACAAAGCAATAGCAAACGAGAGTGTCGCAGTCGTCGCGGTATCCCAAACCCCGGCTTAATAAGCTTCCGTGGACTGTCAAGCTGAGATCAGCACGCAGCAGAATAGGTGTGTGCCACATATACCACCGCCGCTGTGACACCACCAGGATCGCGGACTGCGAAAACATGAAAGTTTGGCGACGTCATCAGCCGGAAATAGAGAGACCGCTTTTTTGGACCCGGTAAACACACCTATCCGTGACGCCTTCCGGGGACAATACTAGGATACTAGGAGACGAGATGACGTCGGAGAGAGGTCACTATGTAAGGGTTTGGGAACAGAGTGCTGAACCATATATGCTAGCATACTGTTTACGAAATAATGACAGCACCTTAATCGCTCCAAAAGCCAGTCAGTGATTGTGCCCAGTTCTCAGACAGGTGCTGTTTGTTTGTAAACAGTTTTGTCGGTTTTCCGTGCTAGCAAAATTATATTGTACTTTGTCGTCCTATGAACTTGCTCTGGTGATGACTCCCGTCGTCCCGAAGACTTGTTATTCGCTGAATCACGACGTGATTTTCTTATGAAGGTAATGAGCTTCTGCGTAAGAAGTTGCCACCCCCCCCCCCTCTCCCTGCCCTCCCCTTGCTGATGTGTCTGAGTGAGCCGACTTCGGGCATGGTCCATAGAGGCGGAGGTTACAACGGCTAATTCTCAAGGTCATAATCTTGTGTGTATGGAACGAGGATTTCGTGGCAGCCGTAATATTACGGTGTTGTCAAAGTAATTAAAAAAAAACAAAAAAACAAGGAGCTGCAGTCGGCCACGATTGTCTATGATAATGATGTTTTTTTTTGTATTTTGATCAGTGGACGTGTGTTAAATGTTTGGCGTTAAGTCGACTTGTCTATAGCTTGACCTTCCACACCTTTATGTGCAGAAGGACCCTGAATACATACTGTATTAACCCTCATTACCAAACTTCTAAAAAAACACAGACCGCTCATGTCGTTTTTTTTTATAATAGTTCATGGCTACGTGAATTGCGATTTGGTATCATCATTGTAGTTTCATGGACCTGCTCGTCTGTTGAGAGACTCATGCATATTTTACCCTTCTATTCAATCTAAACTACCACCACCGATAAGAAGGAAGGTTTGCTCAAATAACCGAATGAGTCGCGTTGATGCATTTTTATAGTATTATTTAAAAAGAGAAGCATATCGCATATGTTTCAACTTTAGTCATTGAGTTTAATTTCGATGGGTTATATGAGAGCTTGTTCTGGAGTACGAGACAAAACAAAATGACAATGGCTGATATCTTATTTTTTATAATATTGATGTTGACGAATTCGGCCTGAAGACCGTTCGTCGTTTGAAAAGACAGCTCTTGCCGCTCATTCACACTGGAAGCGGATCCGCGTCGCAAAGCGGTTGCGAACGCGGTTGTATAAAGATCCAGTACAATTGCACGCCCTCTCGATGACATTAAGTGCGCGTGCAATCGTACTGGATCTTTATACAACCGCGTTCGCACCTGCTTTGCGAACGCGGAGCCGCTTCTAGTGTTAATAGAGAGTTTTAGTAGATCGTTCCCATGACTCCGATAACGATACCCGATACTCCGCCACCGCCTCCCTTGTGCATGCATAGTATCGTTATCGGGGCTATTGGAGGTATTGGAACGATCTACTAAAACTCTCTAATGAGCGGTTACTCAGGGTCTCGTAATGAAAACGCCGTCGAGAAACGCGGAAAGTTTCCACAGCGCGTTTTCAACGCAGGTTCGGGAACCTGGAAGCAAGCTCGGAAAACAAATCTGCCAACGCGAAAGCGACGATGTCCGTGAGAGACGCCCACATCGACCCCTCGCAGTCTTGGGATGACATCACCTGGCTGAAGAGTATCACCAGTCTACCTTTGGTGCTCAAAGGAATCACTAATGGTGCGAACTTGCATAGTATCCTTACACCTCTCGAGTTAATTTGAAACACGGTTGGCATTCTTCGGTTTTGTTGTAGGCAGGAAAATTGGTGCCTTCTCAATATTTAAATTACGTAATTACTCGAGCGCTCTAAATGATTAATTCTCTAGAATCTACACAATCTTCTATATTCACATATTTTTTTTATTAATCCTTATTATAAGGTTTGGAGGCATTAAATAGCGAATGGAGATCTGCTCGATCTGCGGAGATATTCTAAAGCCGGTTACGGACTGACCGGCATTCGCATGAATTTTATGACTGGATAACGTGATGTGATGCACGCCTAGGTTTAACGTACTGAGCTGAGATGTTTGTCACATAGCGAGAAAATATTAAAACTGAGAGTTGAAATTATTAATGTTTCGATGTCAGAAAGAAAAAACACGAGACGCACTCTGTATTTTTAAAACAGATGGTATTTTAATGGATATTTCACCGTTGTGGTTAACTCGATGTAGGTGCACCTCTTGGACACTAAACGCAGAAAACAACATTTAGGAGTGAGGGCATTTTCCCACTTAAGTATGACGCTTGCTAGAGTCCCCAGAGGACAGGACATGTACATTGTGTACCCATTGGCTCTCTAAATAGAAATATGGCTACACACGCTGTGTCGTGTCTTGACGGGGCAACGTGTTGTGTAGTTACCGCCAAGCGCGCGCTACTGGGACTATAGTGGCGGCGCTTTAGTTCCTTCGCTCTTCTTCTTTATCGTCGTGTCAGTTTGATAGCACGAGAGGTTCGTTCTAGTTCCACGCTCCATGGAATAAACCTCGGGCCATGGTCCTCCGGTCTACTGTGTCTGTCGCCCCGTCAAGACACGACAACTTGGCGACGAGGAGGCTTCGCTGAACTGCTACGCGGAAGCCGACATGGCAACGGGGGATCCGGCAGCGACGGGTCAAGTGCCGCAAGTCTTCGGCCGACTGGGACACATCGAGCCCTTCGACGAATCGACGAGCGACTGGCCGTCGTATGAGGAACGACTCACGTCGTTTCTTCTGGTCAACCGAATCGCCGAGGACGACAAGGTACACGCATTTTTGAGTCTCATAGGCCCGAAAACGTACAGTCTTCTGAAGTCATTGACCGCACCGGAGTTGCCAGCAAGAAAAACGTTTGATGAGCTAAAGAAGCTTTTGGGGGATCACCTGGCACCGAAGCCATCGGTAATCAGCGAGCGCGCAAAGTTCCACAGAAGAACGCAGCTCGAGAACGAATCTGTAGCAGCCTTTGTTGCAGAATTACGCAAATTGGCGCAAACCTGCGACTTCGAAGCCGCACTTGACCAGTCCTTGAGGGACCGTTTCGTCTGCGGATTACGCAGAGAGGACATTCAGCGTGTGTTGTTCACAGAGGACAACAAGCTAACTTTCCAGAGAGCCGTCGAAAAAGCGCTAGCCATGGAAGCAGCAAAAAAGAACGTCGCTGAAACAGATGCGTCAGAACCTAGAGTTTCGGACGTACACAGGGTGAAGGCCGTCGCGGAGGCGAGCGTGACGCAGCGAGAATGCTATCGATGCGGCTCAGCGAAACATGGAAGCCGGGTATGCCCGCACATTGCGGATATCTGTTTCAAGTGTAACAAGAAGGGGCATGTCCAAAGAGTGTGTCATGCTGACAAAGAAAAGAAATCGAAGTGGACGCCACGTAAGGCGATGAAGAAACTGGTTCCTGTTCAAGACCCAGTTGGCATGAAGGAAATGACCACGTCTGGTATGGAACCAATAAAACTCACAATAAACGTGCAGGAAGTTGCCTTGGAAATGGAACTGGACACAGGAGCAACTGTTTGTCATGTCACTGCAACAGTTTCGTCAGATATCTCCTTCAACAAAGATCATGCCGACGACGCTCAAGCTGCGCACGTTCAAGGGAGACATCGTTCAGCCCGTCGGGGTTGCTCACGTCGACGTGCAGTACGGACAGCAGAGGACCGAGCTTCCCCTCTACATCACAAGAGAAAAGGGACCACCTCTGCTCGGCCGGCAGTGGCTGCAAGCGATCCGATTGGATTGGAACCGGATTTTCGGGATCAACAGCATTGCCAGGTCAGATGTTTTGGCGCTTTCCGAACAACGCACAAAGCTTGGTGTGCTTCTGGACAAGTACCAAAATCTGTTCAATAAAGACCTGGGAACTATTGCTGAAGAAAGGGCAGAGCTGACGCTAAAAGAAGATCACGTACCGAAATTCCTCAAGGCAAGAAACGTGCCGTTTGCCCTACAGCCTGCTGTCGAGGCTGAACTAAAGAAGATGCAAGACATGGGCGTCATAACACCAGTAACAACGAGTGATTATGCGACGCCGGTTGTGCCAGTAGTGAAGAAGGACGGTGGAATAAGGTTGTGCGGCGACTACAAGACCACCGTGAATCCTTGCCTTGACACTGACCAGTATCCGCTCCCGAGAGTCGACGACTTGTTCGCAGCGCTTTCAGGAGGCCAGGAATTTTCGAAGATTGATTTAAACCGGGCTTATCACCAGGTGGTGATGGCTGAAACGTCGAGCAAGTACCTAACTTTAAATACACACAAAGGACTGTTTGCCGTAAACAGGTTACCGTTCGGAGTCTCCTCGGCA
This sequence comes from Ixodes scapularis, assembly GCF_016920785.2. Classification (NCBI taxonomy): domain Eukaryota; kingdom Metazoa; phylum Arthropoda; class Arachnida; order Ixodida; family Ixodidae; genus Ixodes; species Ixodes scapularis. The sequence goes on along the minus strand of NW_024610076.1, from coordinate 85,189 downwards.
CCAGCCATTTTTCAGAGAATCATGGACACAATGCTGAAAGATCTGAAAGGCGTCAGTTGCTTCTTGGATGACGTCCTCATCACCGGTAGGACGCCGGAAGAGCATTTGGCCAATTTGGAAGCAGTCCTAAAGCGGTTGTCAGAGCGTGGAGTTCGTGTGAAGAAGGAAAAATGCGCGTTTTTCCAGAAGGAGCTGCGTTATCTGGGCCACGTGATCAGTGCTGCAGGTGTCAGCACGACGCCAGAGAAGATCGAGGCTCTGCCGAAGGTTGCTGCACCCTCAAGCAAGCAGCAGCTCCAGTCATTCCTGGGTATGGTAAATTACTACGGGAAGTTTGTTCCACGATTATCCACCGTGGCGAGCCCGCTCTGCAGGCTGCTGCGTCAAGACCAGCGCTGGTGTTGGGACAAAGCGTGTCAAGCAGCGTTCGAGGAAATCATGCAGACAGCGCTAGCAACACCATCGATGCTGGCACACTACGACCCAAGTAAGCCATTGCAAGTTGCGTGCGACGCATCCCAGTATGGCATAGGCGCTGTTCTGTCTCATGTGACTGAAGATGGAAGCACTCGTCCTGTGGCGTATGCATCACGCACACTGACCGAAGCTGAAAAGAAGTACAGCCAACTTGAAAAGGAGGCACTAGCCATTATTTTTGGGGCCAAAAAGTTTCACTTATACATCTACGGCCGAGTTTTCACTCTCGTCACGGATCACAAACCGCTGCAGACTATTTTGGGTCCAAAGACAGGCATTCCGTCTATTGCGGCAGCACGGTTGCAGCGCTGGGCTGTTACCTTGTCAGCGTACAAGTACTCGTTGGTGTACAAGAGATCCAGTGACAATACAGAGGCCGATTTTTGCTCTAGGTTCCCTCTCGAAAGTGGGAAAGACGATAGTTGCGAGGGCGAAGAGTCCTTCTATGCACTGCGGCTAGAGTCAATGCCGGTGTCCTCTCAGGAGATTGCACGCGCTACGTCGCGCGACCCGTTACTTTGTCAAGTACTTAAATACACAAGCATGGGTTGGCCGACGCACGTGCAAGAACAACAACTCAGACCATTTTTTGACAGACGCTTGCAGATGAGTGTTCATCAAGGGTGCCTAATGTACGGCATGAGGGTTGTTGTTCCGTCCCAGCTGCAGGAGCCCGTGCTCGACGAACTGCATCAAGGCCATCCCGGCATCGTGCGAAGTAAGGAGCTGGCTCGCAGCTATGTTTGGTGGCCATCAATTGACTCAGACCTTGAAAGAAAGGTACGAAGCTGCCAAGCATGCCAGGAACAGCGTAATGATCCATGCAAAGCGCCTCTTCACCCCTGGGCATGGCCGACAGCACCGTGGAGACGACTAAACCTGGACTTTGCAGGCCCGTTCCGCGGAACCATGTTCCTAGTCGTGGTGGACGCGCACTCAAAGTGGCCAGAGGTGTTCACCATGCAGAGAACTACGACCGAGCGCACTGTGAGGTGCCTACGTGAACTTTTCTGCAGGTTCGGAATTCCGGAAACAATCGTTTCAGACAACGGGCCGCAGCTGGTGTCCGAGGAATTCAAGGTGTTCATGAGGAACAACGGAGTCAGACACGTCGTGGGCGCCCCATACCACCCGAGCACAAACGGCCTGGCAGAACGGTATGTGCAGACACTGAAGTCTGCACTACGCAAGTCATCCGCTGGTGAGTCTCTGGAAGAAGCACTGCAACACTTTTTGCTGACGTACCGGAATACTCCACATTCAACAACAGGAGAGACGCCAGCAAACTTGTTGATGGGCAGAAGATTGCGTTCCAGGTTGGATGTAATCAAGCCTACGGTAGAGGGGAAAGTGATCCACAAGCAATTTATACAAAGTAAGCAACGGAGGACAAGCAGAGAAGAAATCTGCCCTGGTGACAATGTCCTAGTGCGAAATTACAGGAGTTCGCCGAGGTGGCTACGTGGTACCGTCCTCAAGAAGACTGGTCCAGTATCTTACCAAGTCCAGGTTACCACGCCTCGAGGCAAGTTCATCTGGCGTCGGCACCTCAATCAATTTTTGAGCCAAACACGGCCAACGGCAACGCTGGTACCTTCGGACACCGACGACGCTGAGGGTTTCCTGGTCTTTTCACCAGGCGAGCCAAGTGTCCCGGCCACGGTACAAGAGCATGGGCCACAGCAGCCTCACACCATCCCGCAATGGGATCCTGTACCTCCTACAGGCCGATCTACTTCTGAAGGACGCTACCCATCGAGAGAACGGCGTCCGCCTGACAGATACCAAGCTCGCTCGTAACTTCTGTATAATACTGCCGTTGGCGCTGCTACGTAATTAAAGGGGGAGGAGTGTTGTGTAGTTACCGCCAAGCGCGCGCTACTGGGACTATAGTGGCGGCGCTTTAGTTCCTTTGCTCTTCTTCTTTATCGTCGTGTCAGTTTGATAGCACGAGAGGTTCGTTCTAGTTCCACGCTCCATGGAATAAACCTCGGGCCATGGTCCTCCGGTCTACTGTGTCTGTTGCCCCGTCAAGACACGACACGCTGCCCGCCAGAAAAACGTCGAGCATGACTAGACGCAAAAGCTTGGGCCTAATAGGGTTCTTCTCCGAAGTTTCAGTAAGTGCTGAAGGACATTTATTCGGCTTTTATGTGATTTCTGTCCTGTTCACCGCATAATGTTAAAAGTACCAAACAAGCGGCGAAAAGGCCCATTACCTTCCCAGCAACCCGGGGTGAAGCCTGGCACTTGTTTGCCTACTCAGTGAAACGCGTGCCGGGCTCTGGCCAAAAGAAAATCCAAGGTTTTACGTTAACGTTCTTTGGGCGTAGAGGGCTCTAAAAATTGACACGCAAACACAAAATTTTGGAATAAAAAACTGTGGTACTTTAGTAATGAAATCCAGCAATGGGCTCGTAAATAACTATAAATATAATATATTTATACATATAGATTTAAAAAAACAAAACAAAAAAAAAACGTTAGAAGAAGTTTTACCGAACAAACGTTTCGGGAAGTCTTCCCAAGTCACTTGTCCAGTGAAGCTTCTGCTGCTTTTCTAGCTTTCGTCTACATTTATATGCATCGATTGTATTCGCAAATGTGAGTGTACTGATCTAGCTTTCTTAACTTTCACAGCGGAAGACGCGAAGGAAGCCATCAGTCGCGGCGCTTCAGCGATCTTCGTGTCAAACCACGGTGGTCGCCAGCTGGACGGGCTCCCAGCAACCGTACGCTCCATCTGGCAAAGTCTTACTTTATAATTATAACTCGATTCCACTAAAGGAAATAATGCTATGCTTTAAATTTTGTAGATGAACGTCGATGATCGGCATGGATATATTTCGTGTCTCCTAAGTACGAGGGCTGTTTGAGAAGTAATGAGGCTGCTTTTGTGTTTTATTGTATGGAGCTAGACGCGCTCATATTTGGAAAGGTATATAGATCCACTAGCGTGAGCCTGGAGTTGGAACATTATATTATTTATCATTTTGTCGCAGCGAGTGATGGCAACTTAGAAGTGTTGGCATATGGCGAACGGCAAAGTCGTGTTTGTCATAGTAGAGAAGGCATTTGGTGATTGAACTTTACGTTGACCTTTAAGGAGTAGGGATTGCAGCGTAGCCCTTTTATTATAATCCGGAGTAATCGCCGTAGAAATTGCGTGTGTTCGTAACTTAAAAATATCTACACGCAACGAAAATTTTTACAAGGTGAAAATAAGATGGCTAGTTTAGACTATTTTGTAAAAAAGTTTACTCTTTTGTGTAATGCGAAATTAAAACGCAGCTCATAAGGTTTTTTTGTTTTGTTTTTTCGAACATGCCACGGTAAAGACGGGGAGAGAGATACACAGTGTTTTTTTTTTTTCTTTTTTTGCTTTGTAAATTTGTTTAAAAAAAGCCGTGAATGTTACACTTATGAGGTTTCTATAGCTGAGTTATACAACCAGGGTTACATAGGAGGTTAGATTGAAAAGTTTCCGGAATCACCATTAGGAAGGGTTTTTTACCAAAATATTTTTATGGCGCTGTGTTGTTCACCCTTTCGTGTAAAATGACCACAAATGTCAGATTGATATCTGAAAAAGTATGGCTTTGACAACAATTCTAGTCGAGCAACCATGAACATTTTTAACGATGAATGAAAACAAAATTCGAGCGGTCATAATTTTTTTTTATTTGAAAAGAAAAATTGGGACCAACATCAAATCATATCATGCTTGAATTTCGTTCATGGGAAGTCATCGCCTTCGTTTTCCACCGCGAGGTTTTGCATTTCCCAATTAATTTTGTTTGTTTAAGACGTATTTTAATGATTTTTCCACCACCTTGACCTTACGTCATTAGTGGGGAAGATGAGGGGTGAGAGATGGGGAATACGATGAGGATGAAATGTTTAAAAATAGTTACGGATACCAGCTTCTCGAATGAACTTAATCAGAGAGTTCAGCACAATCGTCCTGTGCTGTACGTCGCCCCTGGTCGCGTCCACTCTACGAAAGTTTTGAGTCGATGACGAGCGGGGAAGTCGTATATGATGGCCCGCCTTGAGCGTACAGTGGCTCTGCATTCCCATAGAAGATGTATTATAGTTCCTGGACCTTTGCTCCCGCATCGAGTGCAGTCACCGTCGATAATCGGTGCCCTAAACGCGGATACTATACAATTTTCATCCGCGTCTTCTTACTAATCTTCACTAGGGTGCTGGATGGCGCATTTAGTAAACAGGTATGAAGCCACTAGATGTAAGCGGCTTGTCCAGGAAACGAGCGCTTGAGAGTCTTTCCAACTCTTCAGAGCGTTTTCTCAAACAGTGTCCAAGGCGGTGGTTTGCTTTCGCTATCTCAGGAGAGCGCACTTGTTGCGCAAGAACAACTCATGCGGGCTAGAGAAGTCTTCTGAAAAGCCAAGTGATCTACGAGAATTCGGAGATTCCAGTTGATTAAGTGTGGATAACCGTATTTAAACGCCTCTAGATTAAAAGCTGAAAGGTATTACTAATGCCCACGTAAAAATGCAAGAAACTGTGAACCAAATCATTGAATAAATGCTCTATGAAACAAACCCCAGCAGACACTGGACTTCCGGGATAAGCATTGAACCTCTCAATGGGTTCACTCGTGCCCGGCATGGTGCATCTCTAAGCAAGATCCAACCCCATATAGTAGAAATCTATCCGTTTTCATGCCACTAGCCTTGTGCCTGTTGCTCAAGGCACAAGTGAGAATTTTGGTGCAAGTCCTTGCTTCCCACGTCCATCAAAACCTTCTCAAATATACTGAATTACGTGTTTTCAATGACGCGTGGCAAGTTTCTAAATAGAGCCTTATGGGTAATTTCACTAAGTAAAAAGTGAATCATAAAATCTTAGGTAATTAACTGACGTATCTTGAGAATTAACTACCTATATCATGCTCCTTGGCCGTAGAGCTTACCTACACAAACATCTTTAGTGTTCCTTTCGCAAATTTAAAAAGATAGATCTTCTCAAAAGAAGTTCTAACATTTCGCCAGATTGAGCTGGTATTGCCGACCATATCTTGCCTTACCGAGATGTTGGGCCACTGAAGCGGGGGTTGACGAGCCTCCACAAGGGCCTATGCTGGGGAGAAGAACTCGGTAGCATTTAAAGTGGCAATAACCTTTTTTGCTGCTGCAATGAAGGGAAGCGAACGGAAGAAGAAGAAAATAGATGGGTGCTATGGGAGAATTTGGCCACCTTCAAATGGCGCCGGCTAACGGAATAAGAGGAAAGAAAAAAAACTGAAGGTCGGTCATGGCGGCGCCGATGCGCAGCTGCCCGAAAGCGTCTTTAGCAAATAAGACAAACTGCAAATAATCCCAGCTTTCAGTACTGCCATGAAATTCATAATAAAGGTAAGCAAAGTTTCCAGAGCAATTTTCTGTTTCGACCTGTCTGCAGATCGAGGTCCTCCCAGAGGTCGTGAGTGCAGTCCGCGGGCGCGTCGAAGTTTACTTGGACGGCGGCGTTCGTCACGGCACGGATGTGATCAAGGCGTTGGCGCTCGGAGCCAAGGCTGTGTTCGTTGGACGTCCTACCATCTGGGGGTTGGCGTACAACGTAAGACATCCACGATATCGCTTCTGCAACATTATCAGAAAGAAACCCCATAGAAGCCATATGATCAAAGAGCGAGAAATAGATGAAAAAGTTATCGGAATAAGACACGAGTTCAAGCATAAAGGCTCAACCAACTTGCTGGACTATTGACAAGGTTCTACCTGAGATTTGCCGGGACGTATTCGGTATGTCGCCGTTGGACTCAAAATCTTCATTTTGTTTGTTGATGCAAGACCAGAAGTCCCCGAGGTCACTAGGATACTATTGAAGTATGTCACTATCCAGGAATCTGTCGCATAGCAATCGCACCGACTGCTTGTGCCTACCAATGAGAACGCCACCTGCTCACCAATGCAGTGCTGGAACAGACCTTTTTCGAAAGTGCACAAAGCAGCGTTAGTGATCGCAATTGCTTGAGCATGAGACAGCACTCGTGTCCAACACCTGCTCAGAGTACGTGCTCAAGCAATGACGGACAGGCGATGGTGAGGACTTTTTAAAAAGGATCTACGGTCAGGTAACCTACAAGAGGCTAGAGGGCATGAACCCACGTGTGCTGCATCAATCGTTCTGCTGTTACGAGTGGTGCCTCATAAATTGACACGACTTCCGGATGGACGCTGACGCAATACCGTCTCCGATATCGCCCCCCGCGCTCGTCTTTCTGCGTAACGTAAACAAACTTTAGCACTACGGCCTTGCTATCTAGATGGTGTTGCAAGGTTGCAAGTATGCAACCTTGCAAGGATGGTTGCAAGGGCCGCTCGGGGATCGCTTTGAAGTCCCGGTGTGGTCACGGCGAGCGCGTCCCGATTTCGACGGTTGTTTCCTCGTGTATGCTCACCGACAGCTCAAAAATCGGTGGGCGCGATTGTGTTCCGAGGATCTTATTAGCCCTCTGCAGCAGGGTCTCCGATAAGAGCAGCGACGAAGGGCTGAGAAAGACAAAAACCGCGAGCATAATCGGCCCTTCCTTAGTTTTCGTACGCTACTGTGATTATACGCAGAGCAAGTGTTCCGAAAAGCGTCCCTGCACGCTTTAGAAGGCCAGTAGGAGATCGCGAATACAATGACAACGTAATGTATGCTCAAAAATACGCAAAATCGAGACTGACAGGCGCTGGCCGTCATTGGTAGAGGTCGGGGCGAAACAAAAGCACGCGCGCGTTTCTGTACTGTAAACAAAAGAACGAGGTGCGCAAAGAACAAACGAACGTGGCGGCTGTGTCCGTTCAACAGGCGAAGGGGGCGAGAAGAAACGGGAGAGGCAGCCATATAAAATAAAGGTGGAAGAGAGGGGGACGCACGCGCCAGCGGAAAACTGAGGATGAATTTCAAACCTTCTGGACGGTAATGCAATCAAAATCTCGGTTACATCATGTCTTCTCCGAAATGGGCTTCACGTCTCAATACGGGCATCTTGGCCGAGCTTTGGACTCGCCAACTCGGCATCCGTCCGACACTTACACTGGGAGCCACCAAGGGGGCGGGGAGGGAGAGCCGAAGCGAAAATAATAATAATAAAAAAACATCGAATGAACTAAGTTTACTGGTGATCAGCGAAACGAGGCTCCGCCAGGGAGTGCAGCGTGGCCATAGTCCTAAGTATGCAGAGTCAGTGTTATGAGTGCAAAAGGATATTCACGCCTGATATCTCGGTGAATGAAAAAAGCGAGTGAGACTGGCGTGTTTAGGATTTCCCCACTATATTCTCCGTGCATGTAAATTGGCAGAAAAATTTGTTTTCTTGCACCTGAGTTTAATCATTTGTCAATAAGTTACGACTTTTTCTACTTATTATTACGCAATGCAGCAGATAATATTTCTGATTTATGCGTGTCACATACGCATATTATACGCATATCATAGTGATTCGATGAGGTTGGAAAAGGAGCAAGCATGGGTTGAGCTTTAGACATTGTTAGAGTTCGGCTTTCCTCATTTTTGATTGTACTCGAGCTATTATTCGAATGTTTGACGATCCTGATTGTGATGAACATGAGCACTGCTGATGGCAATCGAGTACGTCACAGTGTCACGTGACTCGTGGTAAGTCATGATGCCATTTAACGTCACGCCGTCAAGAATAACACTAATAAACCAAGTGACATTCTCAATGTAAGTCGAGTTTGAGTCACTTGATTGCGTCACGGGACCACGCAATGAATCACAGTGCCAATAAAAGAGCGCCAGGAAAACCCACAATTTCTCATATATTGCACTTCGGTGTATGCCAATTCGACCACTACATAGAAATACAGCAGACAATTTTTATTTCACAAACATTCGTTTTGTTACAAAAGAAATACCGCGCGCCGCTTTGGACTGGTTGCCATTTTATTTTTTTCCGGTTGAGTTCCGGTTCAGTTCGAAAATGGCGGCGAAGTTTTTGGTTTGGTTAAGTTCCAGTTCGGCTAAAATAACGGTTCTGTTCCGGTTTCCGGTTAGGTTTGGTTCGGTTCCGAATCCGGTTCGACCTTCTGGTACTGGACATGCCATGCATCAACCTCTGTATCGGGCGGTAGTTGGCGTTACCTAGCCTATAAACACAACTATCCCATCAAAATTATTTTTATAAATTAAAAGTTTCGCAAATAATTTGCTTCATCAGTTTTTTTACTATCACGCTTCTTTAGACCTTTTCCATGAATAGTTTAAGACACTTTTGTGATTATGAGGAGCGCAAGTTCGTCTGCTACTTCTGCAGGGGTTGCGGTAACGTCAGAACGCCGATCACGCTCGATGTGAAGGATATTAGGTAAACCACAAGGCAGGCTTGCTTTGAAATCTACCCACTATACTTCCACCACAGCCAATCTGAGCTTGACGTTCTGCCGTTACCAGAACGCCTGCAAAAGAAGCAGAGGTATTTTAAGAAAAGACTTCGGTTTCACTTCGTTCATTTTTTGTTTAAACTATTTTGGCCTAATTGCTCGTTTAGCTTCCAAGCCTTCCGGGTATCCTCCATTTATTTCAAACTTCGTTCAATTTAAGTTTAGTAATTGCCACTCTCCTCTCACGAGACGACCAGGCCATGTCCCCTGGTACCTCCTTATTTGGTGTGTTCCGATATGCTCCCAATTTCAGTCTGCGCACGTTCGTCAACGACTTTCGCTTCCTGATTGAATGTCCGACCTCATGCACAGTATAACTATTAACTTAAGATAATCTAAGCAGTATCAAACCTTTCCATATTTCCCCAACTACTTCATATTCGATAAAACTTTGCTCCCTTGAGTTCTATAATAAGTGAATGTATTATGCAAAAACTGCATTCAGACATATTCGAAGCAAATACACGTATGTAGAACGAGCATTCTTCGATGAATGCTTGAAGCGTGTTTGCACATTTCGTTTTCACCATGTCCACCGGAAACAACATCTGTTTTGTATGATGCTTGTGGATTGTGACTGGGGTTTACAGAGACACCAACGACATCAACCCTAGATTATGAGTGATGTCATTCGTGGTGGTTCCCACAGCAGCTCGTCTCGCAACTCGTCACCACGCGTATGATCATAAACTCTATAATCTTTGTGTTTTTAGCATAGCTACCGTCTTGTACTTAAGCGTGAAAGAGCCTCTTCATCTGCCTGCGGTCGTCGGATAACAAAATCGCGACACGAGAGAGGCGGACAATATTGAGAATTTTTTCCGGACCACACATGTGTGTTTATAACGAGCCTTCTTTACTTTTTCAGGGTGAAGCCGGAGTGAGGGAAATGCTGGCGATACTGAGGCGAGAGGTGGACCGAGATCTTGCACAAATGGGTAATAGCTTTCTTCAAACACCTCTCCTTGTCCTTGTCTTTTGAGTGCGATTTTTCATCATGTCCCCGTACGATGTGTGAGGCCAATGCTTGAAGACGGCTCTTTAGAGTCTCTTGTGCACCTGAAAGACGACGTTAAGGTGTATACGCCGTTCGCTTTTATTACGGTGAAGAGCCGTGCAGATTGTCATGCCATTCGACCCGGTTCGCACTTAAGTTCCGCAATGTCGGTTTAGGGTACGATGTTTTACTCCGTTCGTGGGAATAGAAGGCCTTATCTACAGTGGGAGGATAAAATTCCCACCCTTTTGAAGTAATAAAATTGTGCTCCCTTTGTGGAGGACTTCATTGGACATTTCTTTTTCTCCTTGAAAGGGGAAAGTAGTACTCCACCTTTTTAAGATGTAGTCGCTGAAATTGTTAAAAGTGCATGGTGTGATCTGTTATGTTTGCACTTCTTACTTCACTCACTATATCAGATGATGTTCTCTGAAGTCTCTGACAGCTTAAGAAAGACGGGGTTTGGCGAGTACCGAGCAAGCTAGTATTGCTCTAAAGCAATAGTAGCATACAAAGCTACATAGACGCTTAGAGTTGTTGAGCGATCTCATGTCTTGTCTGTCGTCTGCAAGCATCTACGACGAGTTTCTGAAAAATTAAGGATTTTCTATATTGTCTGGCCATTCATATTTACTGTTACATAGCGTAGACTGCCCGACATTCGATCAGCAACAAAGAAATCGGGTAGTTTTTGTTTTTGTGTTTTTTCCGTGATGGATCAGCAGCGAAGGGTAAATTTGACCGAGCAGGTTGGTAAGGGGCACCTCACTCCACTTTGGTTAGGGTAGCTTAAAGGGGCACTGACACCCCAAAGGTCGTATCTCTTTAATGTCTAAAACAATGCACGTCGTAGTCGTAGACGCACAAAAAAAAAACAATACCGTACCGCATAGAAAAAAAAAAAATTCCCCGCCGCGCGCGCGTCTTTTTATTTTTTGGCGTTTTCCTCTCCTTGCTTCTTTTGATTGGTGACGTGACACATTATGAAATTTAGAAGCTTTGTAGGTGACATTTTTAAAACATTTAAACACTACAACCGTAAAACATGTTTTTTAACGTAATTGCGAATGCCCTACGGCCCTTCTTTTTGAAATACCAAAAATCGTAGTCCGTTGTGATGTCCCCTTCTGGATTTTTATCCTCCCTTCGAAAACATGCCGGCGCTCGACGCGTGTACAGCAGAGGGTGATCGCCGAGTCGGGGAATTGGATAAAGTGGTCTTTTCAAAGTGCCCGAGGACCTCTCAGACCTCGAAGAGGAAATCGTCAAACCTTCAAAGCAACTGGGTTTTGTGCCTGTGTATCGTAGTTTTGGTTGTGACATCGGCGGGGCACCGTCGTCTGCTCGAAGCATCAGGCAGCACGGCACTAACGCAGGCCAATACGGTAGTTCCCGCGACGCCGGCGCCTTCTCTCCTCGCTTCGGGTCGCGGAGACACGTTTTGGAGCGGAGGCGCGAAAGAAACTCGACCCTCAGAAGCCCTCAAAATTTGACGTCACTCCACCGGCGCGGATTGCGAGGGAACTTCTAATTCGGCCATTTGGAAATTAATTTTTTACTTCACAAATACTGAATTTCCAAGTTTCAAGTTTTGAGGGTAATGTCCAAGCACCGATTTCAATCGTTTCAAACAATAAAAAAAAAATTATTTGATGTGTCAGTACCACTTTAAGCTTTTTTACTACGTTGTTCATTTGTATGTGCTCTTATTGGCTAATGGCACGCGATATGATTGACCAGGGGGCGTTAACAGGGTGCCCGAGACTCACCACACATTGCGTCTTTTAACTTGTCATTGACTAGAGCAGTTTTCATTACAGGCTTTTTTGCTTGAAAAGAAAACAATGAGAATTTCGGCATACGCCTTTTCAGCGTGAACAGTGTAGCAAATTGCCTCAACCAGTGTGTTTGTTTGTGTGTGTGTCTGCGTGTTTTATGGGTGTGTGTGCGTGCGTGCGTGCGTGCCTGCGTGTGTGTGTGTGTGTGCCTGCGTGTGTGTGTGTGTGTATGTGCGTATGTTTTCAGATAACTATTTTAATTGGCATCGATCACAGAAGATTGTGCCTATGCCGACTTGTTCCTCGATTACCAGACTACTCAACTTGAGGGCCTGGTCAGCCGTTACTCGAGAAACTTTTTCAAACTCACTTAAAAGAACCTACTGCCCGCACTTACACAAACCTAAAATAAGCATAAGCTCCAAGAGGGCTCACGAAAATATACTGTTCAGAAGTATATATATATCGCGCTTCCATATATATATATATATATCTTGCTTCTATACTCCTTCTAGCGTGCCTGTACTTTACCAATGTACAGAAATTATCCTGAAGCCCATAGCAGATTTTTTCCCTAAAAAGACATAATGCTTGCTTTATTTTAGAGTAGTGCAAGACTAAACGAAAAAAGGCAACCGATGGATGTTTTCGCGTTTGCGCAAGAGCCTCCCTCGCAACGTGTAGTTGTTGGAATCTGTTTACATTCAGGTTTTTCTGCTTCTTTATTGTTATTTACTTTGTTTTCCGGTCTTCTTTAGAGATATGGTTGTTTATGTGGGATATGCACCGAAATATGCAGCTCGCTCTCTCGCAAGCTCTAATTCCTGCTTCTAGGAACACCTGGAAGATAATCTAAAATCTACGTAAACATAATTCCAGCATATGTACGTCGCTGTTGTTGCTGTGGGATGTATGCAGCGAAATACGCAGCCGGCTCTCGCGCCGGCTCCAATTCCTGCTTCTAGGAACACCTGGAAGAGAATCTAAAATCTACGTAAACATAATGCCAGCATACATACGTAGCAAACGTGAACGCCAAAGTTTTGAATTCTGTTCGACTGGAATTCCTGGAGATAACAGTTTGCATTGGGGTTCGTGTGTTGACAGTACACGCCAGAGAGGAATACCACCTGTAACCAGCGTTCAAGGCGTTACCAAAAAAAAAAAAAACTGCATAAATACGTTACTCGTTACTTGCAAATCAAATAAACGCGTTACCAACTTACTTTACCTAAAAAAAACGCTTCAGCGTTGCTTTAAAATAAAGTAAGACACGTTACTTTTGTGTTACTTTTTAAATTACAAATTACCTGTTTTAAGTTACGACATTACAACTATGGATAAGCGCCATATTTAGAGAAACCTTAGGTACATTCAGGAACTGAACATAATCCCCTTATTTATTTTATTGTTCACCTAAGTACTTGCGACAAAAAGAAAAGACATGTAAAAACGCAAAAAAGTTACGTTTTATGTAACAATTGGTATCTGAAGAAAAAAATCGTAAATGTATTCTCTTGTGCTTTGGGAAGAGTATGTGACGGGTAATGTAACGAAGTTACGCGTTACCCGAAATAAATAGGGAATTGTAGTCGACCGTTTTTCTCCTCCGCTACGGTATCCCCGAAGAAAACGCCACAGCTGCGCATGCGCGCCGCCAGCCTTGCCTGCATAGTTCAAGGTCTGGTGGCGGATTACGGAGCGCTATCCGGGCGCTTAGCGGGCTGCGGAAACGGTCTAGTACAATTCCCCAATAACGTAAGTACGTTAACCATTACAGTTTTGAAAATGTAACGAGTACGTTACAAAGTTAATGGAAATTTAACGCGTTCCTGGTAGCGCGGGTACGTTTAATGAGTCACCGCAGAGACTGTTGTGGGCTGTGGTCGCATTTTTTTATTTGTCTATAAACACGTACACACGCGTACCTTCAAATCGGGTATATTGCTCGAAAGCCTAAGTGACACGCGACACTGTAGTCATTTGTGATAAACGAAGACTGACAATTTGCCCCAACATGCAGGCTGCTCATCCATTGACCAACTGGTGCCCGAGATGGTTGTGCATAAAGACCACTTTTCCGGCCAGTGTGACTAACTCAAGTGGCAACATTTGTTTATGAACTGCATTTTGCAATCGCTTATTGTGCCATCTGCCAGCAAGCGCCCTTGTGATTTGTCAGGTTGATAAATAAATCTTAGATGACTGAAATACTTTGGCCTTTGTATTTTTTGCCTCTCCTACATCTTGATATTCTCCTACCCCATCTGTTTCATTCCGAGACAGCACCTAAAATAAGTTCGTGTCTGGGGATGTCCACCAATGTTTCATTTAGGTGCTTACTTTGCTTTGATAATATCCTACTGAGGAGATTGTCAGTACGGCCCGTCAAGATTTTCGGTCGTGCTGATGACGCCTTCGACATTTTTCTGAAAGTTTTGAAAAAGTAAGTTTCGTTGTGAGGATGTTTAAACAGTGGGATGTTATTCAGCCGCAACGGACGTCTCACACTGTAGATGAGCAATTTAGCCAGTGCAGTACGTCTCCTAGTCTCGTGTCTTGAACGTGCACCACGATACGTCAAAATGTTCTGAAAGGTCTGCCGTCTGTCAAAGTATATTTCGCAGAGCATCATACCCTCCGAGATTTATAAGGCAGGAAAGCAGCTGGCACACTTGTATAGGGCGGCCGCACGGAGTGGTCGTTCAGTGTTGGCTTCTTGTTCCACATGTAGCATCGGTTCTTTACAGCAAATCCTGCAGCCACGTGTCCCTCAGGTACGTGTGCAAAGCGACAGGAAAGCTGATTGCGCCAATGCGATTACAATGCAAAAACGAAAGCGATACGTAATTTGCCTCTCGTGGAGCGAATGAAAATGGAGGTTGTAAGAAGATCGTCTGCTAAAGCGATGGGAGAACGCAGTTTGTCTTCTACGAAGCGTCTTTTGGAAACAAAAATGAACCAACAAAACACTGTAAGACACTGTGAACTCGAACTTTGATTAAATATCTCAAGTTGTACTGTTATTGTACACAAACAGACACCCTGCAGAGGACGATAGAATAACAAGGAAGAGCGCATCAGAGACTGCGAGACCTCTATGACTATTTTTATGTTTGTAAGACGTTCTCACCAAAATATTGCGAGATTGCAAACTCTCGAGCGGGCTGAAATGGTCTCATTGGTTCATTAGGTTCAAACTGTGGAGTCACGCCCAATCAGCAGCCGATCAAGCTCTAGAGCTCACCATGACGAAAATCAGACCGTGACAGTAATCTGGATTCAAAGCTTATGATACTGAGCCTAGAGGTGAAGTGAATGCAATAACCAATGGATAATGCTTTTTTTTTCTTCTTTAAACTCATTTCTAACACGATTAGACAATAAGTGACAGGACTACAATGCATAAAGTGTTGAACTTTTACGCCTGCCGAATGCCACTCCAGATTTGATGTGGTCTGTGGACAAGATGTGTGCTCGATGCGCCAATTTCCGACTGGATATCTTTCACCAAGGCGACGACGCGAGCACTGACCGTTGTTTACTGCACTCTAAAACAAAAGACAGGACAGATGGAAAAAAGAAATATTTTCCTTCCTGTCACCAGCTTAAGAGTAGGAAGTTGCTCGTGTTCCTCCAGTCTACCGATACACACGCAGCGCCGTCTGGTTGCGCTGGAAAAAGGTAGGAAAACTTCATCTTCCATGTTCTCTGTGGCAACAGCGATCGAACCGGTGGAGAAACAGACGGCTTATTGAGCACTTGGTTGCTTTTTACATATTTGGAGTTATTAGAATGGTGCGTTGAATTTACTTCACATAAAAGAGAATATTATGGAAACTTTCCTTCAGTTATTAGTTTTGCGTGTTATTCCTTGAAGATAGAAAGGGAAGGGTAAACTGAAACCAGCGCTTGCCTACGCCTCTCATGTCTAACAGAAAAAAAGAAGCGTTCGGTTTACCATTATATGAATAACCTTATTTTTGAGTAAAAAAAAAAACAGCTCAGTTCTGTTTTGTTAAAATACTTAACAAAGCATTTTAACAGTCATAAGAAAACATCTAACGGCACTGGGATATGTCGCCGCGACATGACGGGGCAGTGCAGCTCACGGGAAGCTAGGTTTGGCTAGGGAGCCTTCACGTGCGCTTTGTTAGGGTGATGCCACCCTTTGTAATACCACTTGCCGACAAACCAGCAGCCATTTTGGTTCTCGGCGATAATACGTGGGGCTTATAACCCTCCCGGAAACAAGCACCTTACCTCACAAGTTCGGAGCAGCGTTGTGGAACCCACGGAGGGAGGATTAGCATTTTCCCCATTGGATGGGAGGACCGATGGACACAAAGGCCACTTTCTGGCGCACGGGGAAACAATGAGAGGAACAAAATGGCGGTGGAAGAGGGTGTGTGAAAGGGAAACAGGCAGTTGGCATCACTCTATGCGAAGCGCAAATGAAGGCACCCTAGGTTTCGCTGGCTCCGTTTCCCCGGTTTGGTTTTTTGACCGCGTCTTCCCGCGTGTGCTGCGTATGATGGTTTATGCCGAGCGAAACATTTTGTGGCTTAGACTCTACTTTAAACTTGATTTACTTATTTACTTAGTTTGGAGTAATGTTTTTATCCTATGAATTGCCCCATTGTTAGAAACGCGCCGACCTCTTGTGAGTAAATAACACTTCGATAAGCCATGAAAATGCCCAGACCACATTTTTTCACAATGAAAAGGGATTTCAGATGGCAAAACTATTTAGCGCTAGCGATTTACAATATTTTCGTAGCGTTTGTTTTACACACGCTATATGGAAAGGATTTTTTTTTAAAGTTAGTTGTATAGCCCTAGCAGATTACTGTTCTCCGGAAGTGCTTGTTAATTTACGGCAGTATATGGGTAGTTTCATTTTAAATCGAAAAGGTTTTGTCAAAGCGAGGTGTAGTGGTTACATGAATGCCGTCTCTTCCGGTGTTTTGAGGCTCAGAGAACGTTTGATTGGAGAATAATCGTCGTTGCGGTTGGATAATGAACTAAAATTTGATAATTTAATGACCCTAATGAGAATCGGCGTCAGTACTACATTTGTAACATAATTATTGAAATCAATATTAAAAATGCAATTAAAAATGTAGTTAAAATATTTACTGCGGCTTTTCTGAAGGCGCTGAATTATGTTATATAGGCAAGGCCACGGGGAAATAAAGTTTGGTTAGACAGGTGGCGCAATTTCATGGGAAATGTTTGAAAATTTGTTTCAAAATGACCGACAAGCTATACGAACTGTACACAAATCGTGCCGCCTTTCGTTGGATACACTCCAGTTTATCTTTCGCTGTTACAGTGTAAGGGTCCCAGAGTATTGCCGCGTACTCAAGGGTAGGCCTTACGCACGTTTTAAAGGCGAGTAGTGTTACTTCTGAAGATAAACAGTCTCTAAGAAATCGCCTTAAGTATCCCAGCTTCTTAAAGTCTCTCTTTGTAATATAGTCTATGTGCTGGTTCCACCTCATGTCGCTTGTAAGCATAACTCTCAAGTATTTAAATGAATCTACCTTATTCAGTCCGGTGTCCCGCTTAAGGTATAAGGTATCTAGGTGTTTTTTTGTTTTTTTTTTTTTGTTTTTAGGTGGACGTCATAGTTGCCGTCCTTTTAAGGTTCAGTGATATTTGCCAATTCTCACACTATTTAGCAATTCCTAGCCAGGGCTGTGGTAAATAGCGCTTGGTCTTCGGTACTACGGATTTCGTGAAATTGTACGCAATCTACCGCAAATAGCTTAATTTGTACGGGTATTTTCAGAAAAATGTTGTTAATAAAATCTAAAAAGAAAAGTGGCCTGAGGACGGACACCTGGGTCACCCCTGAGTCGACCAAGACCGGGTTGGACTGGGTCCCACCGAGGCACACTGACTGCTTTCTTAAGGAAAGATAATCTTGGATCCAATCGCGTGACATGTCGTTTTTTTAGAAGCATCCACAGGTTTAAAAGTAGTTTGGAGTGGGACGTCCTGTCAAGCGCCTTTGCGAGGCCCAAGATTATTGCGTCGACTTGTCGTCACCGATTGAGTCTTCTCTAACGTAATGGACTCTTTCTAGTAACTGCGTACTTGCCGAGAAACCCTCTCTGAACCCGTGCTGTCTATTGTCCAATAGTTTGTTGCTTTCAAGAATATATGCGATGTGCTTGAATGCGACGTGTTCCAGGATTTTTCCAGACACACACAAGATCGATTTTGGTCTGTAGTTTGTTACAAGTTGACTACCTCCCGATTTTACTACTGGGGTAACTTTGGCACGCTTCCACTACCTTGGTACGTTACACGTCGATATAGACCTCTTAAATATTATACAAAGGTACTTAGCACACGGTTGTGCGTACCTCTGAAAGAAAGCCTTTGGAATGTCGTCAATGCCTGGTGTCTCTTTCGTATCCGAATTGAGTAACAGAGACAGAATACCTGATTCTGTTATGGGTAAGTTGGTTAGGAATGGTGTAGAAGTTGTTTATTCTTCCATGCAATAAAGAAAAAAGGATCGGTGGCCGAGTGGGCTAGAGCACACCACCTCGGAGCACGTGGAGCGAGAGCTCACGCTGCAGAACCCAGGGATTCTGGGTTCAATCCCCACCCCTGCCCGTTTCGATCTGGATGAGCATCGTACCGGCGTGCGGTCGTGTACCACTACTGCTTGGTGCACGTTAAAAACCTTAGGCTAGCAGGTTTACTGCACTGGCTAAATTTCTCATATACATCGAGTGACTCGAGGCAACTTTGAAATGGCTGACCAACTACACGCTGCATAAATATCCACACTATCCTAATTATTATGAAGGACTGGAGTTTTCCTTCTTATTTGAAACCTTACTGGGAGTAGAACCTTCATTTTTCTTGTTTGGCAGATCAAATGTTCCTGTCTTTCCTTTTCTGTTTACACAAATATAAAAGCCGAGATGCGTGCCAAAACGCTACCAAAACTGAAAGTGCTAGCAAATGTGTTTGTAGTCATGTAGAACCTTTACCAACCTAGCGATGTGAAAATCTTACAAAATTGCATTGATAATGTAATTTATATTATCTCTACAAGGTCATCAAGGTCTCGGCGCATGCACTAAGATACTGATTTGAACCGGACAACCACAAGCACCGCAATGTTCCCCGAGAATATTTTATATGGCAGCCATAAAATATCAATAAGCAGTACTGCTATTGAACTTCTGGATGTGTATAGTTTTTATTCCACGGTGCTCTATTTTTTCGCATTGAATCTTATGCGGAGCACAAGTTTGTTTACTTCTTGCTCAGGGGTTGCGGTGATATCAAAAGGCCGAGCTCTTATTGGCAGATTGAAAAAATAGTGTGCAGACCTCAAGAAATCTAGCATTAAGTGAGGTGTACCAATCATTTTCTTTCAATCAAAGCCAAACAGAGATCGGCTTCTTTCTGGTGTCACCAAAAATCCTAAGCAAGGAGAAGACGACTTGCTCTTCACAAAGATAACATTTAGAAAATTATAAATTTCAGCTTTTCTTGACAAAATAATCTAATCCCCAATGACTGCATTGCCTGAATATTATAGGACGTACATCAGTTACAATATTGACTATTTCCTTGAAAACTATTTCAAAGAATGTCCCAGAAATTTGGCCACGTACGGACTCTAAGCCGTGCACTTGACTCCATCACACCATGATGGTAGTCGTTTCTACTTCTTGACGAGAAAAAGAAAAGCAAGTGCATACCGAATTTCGGTTTTCAACTAACCATTGTTTGTGGTATGACGACACCGAAACCACAAGGCTCCCTTGAACTCAGCTGGCAATTTTATTTCAGAGTTAAAGCGTGGCCTCATTATCCTTGCTTGAAAAGCACGAGTCTGCTTAAAGCAAAGTAAAACAACTCCAGAATTTGAAAAAAAAAAAAAAAACACCTGGACATGCAAGTGGAATCAGTAATCAGGAGTCCCAATCGTGCAGCGATAAGAGCATCTAATTTGCTCGTATCTAAAATACTAACAAACGTGAAACTACCCTCATTGCTTTTCCTAACACCCACTAAACTCTCTAAGCGACAAAATACAAAGTAGTGAAGTTGCTTCTGGGTAATAACATAAGATTTAATAACGACGTCCGCAGCCCTAACGTCAACATGGTCAATGCAGGAGACTACTGGCCGGCCATTTAAACGCTCCCCTCGAGTAGGCAAGTTGACAGTGCTTTAACCGCATATTCTGAAATAAGAGTTAAATGTTCAGGGACTACAGATTTGTCAAGTTTGCTTGTACCAATGTTTAAGTCACCTATCAGGAAAAATTGCCTCTGAAAACTTACTTCTTCCAAAACTGATTTCAGTTCTGCCAGAAATTCTTGATATTGCGAAATTTCTGCAGAGGTCTCTTACACGAATACAGTCAATGGACATGGGGCGCTTTTAAATTATCCCACCAGAAATGTTCGAGTACAACGGTCTGAATGTATGGAGAATTGAACAATGGCAAACCCAAGGATCCTAACATATCTTCTTCAGTTTGCAACACCCTAAAATATATACAGAAAACTTCAAATCACATATAATGGTGTTTGGAAGGTGTTTCATACCGAACACACCTTTTCGAAGCACTTATATATATATATATAGAGTCTCGCAAACAAAAATTTACAGGTTTTTTTTATTTTTTTCCAGAAACAAACTACGCCTCGCCGAGCGCTCATTCTCCGCCCAAAGGTAGCGCTAGAGGTCACAACCAGATGCCAAGGTTGCAGCCCGGTCCGATAACTTAATCAAAAGTTATAACTGATTTTCTGAAAAGTTCAATGGGATATATGTCTATATATATATATATATATAAAACTGAGAAGAAAAAACCCTTAGTGAAAACAGCAACAACGTACGATTTAATCTTCGACGTTTCGGCCGGAGTCCGGCCGGAGTCAGGTCTTCCTGACGAAGGCCGGACTCCGGCCGAAACGTCGAAGTTTAAATCGTCCGTTGTTGCTGTTTTCACTAAGGGTATTTTTCTTCTCAGTTTTATACCCACGCCTTCGGCCTCCCACCACCATGCCCGTTATATATATATATATATATATATATATATATAGAGAGAGAGAGAGAGAGAGAGAGAGAGATTTGTATTAGGTGCCATGTTTTTCATAGACTTACAGAGCGTGTAAGAGAGGTGTTGTTGCTATTTTTGGCGGCTTTGGAATTGTGTTCAAGAAATATTACAGCTTAGAGGAAAAGGAAAAGTGGCTTTACCATTTTTCATAGTTTCGGTTTGGAACTCTAAACCGAGGAGGCAGAGAGACCTCGTTACTATCGCGGTCACCAAGAAGACATGGCGACGTTAGAACGGGCCGATAGAAGTAAAGAAGTGAGTTGTTTGTCCGTCAAGATGAGTTGTTGATTGTTTTTTCTTGTTTTTTCAGGCCTTGGGGAAAAGTATGCGACTTGAAAATGTTAATAGGTGCAATATCGGAAGTTCGGTTCTATGTGTGTCAGTTTTGTAATCGGAGCCGTACGTACTGCAGTGTTGACTACAAATTTATATATATATATATATATATATTTAGGTGGGTGAAAATTGGAACTAGGAATTAAAAATTATTATTGACTTTATGAAATTATGGAAACTTTTTCGTTTAGGAAATGCTGACATGCCATGTCTTATATATGTTTTATCGTTTGATAACATTCTTCACTGATTGATCGAATATGCCTTTAATTCTTGAATAGTTAAAACGATAGCTACTGGCTCGCAAACTCTAACAAAATTGCTTTGCCAACCTTGCAGCGCGGAACAAAGCTAGTATCAAAGAACAAAAACTTTCCAACTTGGCACTCTCGCTCTTGTAGATGGGCGAGCTAGCCTCCGCTTCTGGCCAAACTGCGTACTGCTAGATTGCGTTTGCTAGCAAATCGGTCAGCGAGAGCACGCGCTGACTGCTGAACGTGGACGGGCGAGCAGCAAAAAGGAGGAAATTAAGATCAGAGGAGGAACATCAGTGCCACGAGCCTGTTTCCTGGCCACACGAATGAGTGTCGCCATCTAGTGGTTGAACTAATGGCTTGTTCAAGATGGCCGTCGTGGGACCGTTGCCTAAAGAAATCGAAACGAAAGCTGGTTAGGACTGCCCAGTTCCTACGATTCATATGTGGAACTACGTGCGGTGCACCGTGGCTCCACTTATCCAACTATATAACGCCCTTTTCGCCGTCTTTATTCGATACAGTCCGCCTATATCTCATGTGATGTTTTGTAAAAATATAAGGGTGCTTAAGAATATGCAGGTCCGATTCCTACGTTGTCTTTCT
This sequence comes from Ixodes scapularis, assembly GCF_016920785.2. NCBI lineage: Eukaryota > Metazoa > Arthropoda > Arachnida > Ixodida > Ixodidae > Ixodes > Ixodes scapularis. Next base: position 63,215 of record NW_024610076.1, on the reverse strand, counting down.
AGGGCTCCCAAAATGCACTTTCAATGTTCGAATTATAGCTGAAGCGGACGCTATTCCCATCGGTGTCCTTAGACTACAAGAAACCCTTCGAACATAGACCTCCATCATCTTACCGGGCATAAAGAAAAATATACCTTGCGGATATATCAGAAAGCAGAAGTGTGTCTGGATTTGCTCAAATAATTAATTGTGGCAGCTTAGACACTGCGCAAAGTTTCGAACCAGCAGAGTTCTGTTCCTCACCCGCCATGGAACTATCCAATAATTAAAATAAGAACAAATATTCCAGGGCTACATTAGAAAAGACACATTCCGTTGACCGTATTGATTCAAATTTCTTTGGAAATAATTAGTGTTCATCACCTTTCGAGAGTCTAAAAGTACCGATAATATCTCCAGTTAAAGTTTCGTAATGCCAGGAATCAATGAAAGACTTCATGGAAAACTAGGTCACACGGCATCATCACCGGCAGAAGAATTTGTAGCGATTCCGTAAGCACTTCGCTTTATTTCTGCAGGTGATCCATATAATTGGTCAATTTTTTCCAATTTAGACAAAATATCATTCTGAATAAACCTACCCAGAACAATCAAAGCCCGCGCATTTCAATTGTGTTGTCATCATAATTAGATCGAGCGCGGACACAATTTGGACACGAGCGCAGCGACAACGTTCGACTGGACGTCGTGTCCAGCCTACGCGTCGAAAGACGCTCCCGTGTCGGGCTCGGACAAAGTTCATGAGTTGGCGACTTTTGAGTTTGATGACGTACCTTTGAAGATGTACAGTAGAAGACTTTGATTATTTTAGGTGCTTATATAAGAATTTTTAGTACAGTTGTCTCTCAAACCGTGAATACATAAACTTCCTCCATGCCCCAAGTGAAATCTTAGTTTACGTGGCGGGCGAGTTGGCTGACCAGCTAGGCTTCGAAAACTTTTAGCCAAGGTACATGCGGGCGGTGCATCGATTCCCATCTCGGAGCGACGGCCCTTCAGTTGTCCTGGTTTGACTGTCATCAGTGTCACTAAGAGAGCAGTGGCTCGCCACACGAGGTAAGCCGAGGACTCTAGGACGAAGGATTCGTTGCCCAAACTTTTCCTAAATGAAAAGCTAAAACAAAAAGAGAAGTTTTGGATCGTATATGAGAGAGCAGGACGCAAGCAGTATACATTTCCTTGGATCAAAAATGGGAAGCTGTTTGCAAAAAAGATAGGAACCTCGTCTGTGGTACGGATCCATTGGTTGGCGGAGCTGGAATTAATTGCCGAACTCTTTTCGTTGTTAAACGCCTTAAGAATAAAAGCTGACAACAAGCGTGTCGAATACTAAAAGTAGTTTCCCCGTCGACGTTCAGATTTTTGTTCATTTCAACGTTTCTCGGAAGCAGTCACTGATAGTACTCTTGACTTTTTACATGCAATTATTAGGAGTATTCATAAATAGGGGCACCACTTTGGTATTACTGTAAAGAATATGTGATCACTATTTGACGTTTTCGTGCTAACGGAGATCAATGTTAAAAACAATTTTTCGATGATTTCTAGATACCGTCATATAAATCATTTTCTGACACAGCCGATCGGTCGACGAGGAGTAATTACGATATTTGTTAAACACTGATAGTGCACTGAAAACTTGATGTAGAGTTTTTCTATTACGACTCTTTTTCTATGATGCTATGCGATTCAAACTGGTCCTTGATTTAAATAGCTTTTTACAAGCCTCCTACAGTTATTCTTTTAAAAATGATAAAACTCAGGGAAACGCAGCACTTTTCAGTCTGTCCCCTATTGTTCAGTAGGTGATTTCAACATTGATACGCTTCAGAGCGCCGGCTATTAATTATGAGTATCTCAACCTTTTAGCGGGCAGTTCGGTCTGGAAGAACTGATTTTAGCCCCAACTTAAGAGGAACGTTTCGGTGATCGTCTTGTGACTTCATGTCTTGATCATATAAGCATACGCGCTCCGAATGTTGTTGCGAAATTGGCCGTTATATAGCAAAAATTAGCCGACCATTACTTCGTGGCGTGTGAACTTGCATTCCAACTTACGATGTAATTAACAAAGCGATAACAAAGATAGTAGGAATAACTGATTGAATCATGCTTTGATAAGTTGGTTACAGAACAAATGAATGGAATAATATACTCTCTATTCGAGACTTTGATGAGTTCTACTGTAGGTTTAGATATCAATGTGGCCACTTAAAGGGTAATCTATAAATATTATCACACTGAGGCGGCGTCAGAAAGAACAGGAATGGTTATGGGTGATATTTTGTTAGCTATCCGGTATAAACATATTCTTTGGGCAAAGTGCCGGCGTTATTTAACCAAAACCATCTTTTAAAAAAAAATTCCGTAGTTTTTTTTAGTTTTTTTTTTTTAATTCTGCACTTATTCGATTAACAAGAAGTAAATACATTTGAGGTACACTTTTGAAATCAAGAAAACAAATTTCAGTGTCTTGGAGTGTTATGAATCAATCGCTTGATGCCTTTTTTTTTTTAGAAAGCGCACGCCCCTCGCTTTTGGATTTGCTCTTGAATTTACTTGGCTGCGGAAGTGAACGACGCACGCACTGTCGTTCAAGCTACAGAAGGCTGCGTACCACAGCCCTTTGCATTTTCTGTGTTCTGTGCGAACTGTTCGCGAAACGGACCCTGAATTGAAGCGTCAGCCTCTTAGCCGCTGCGAGGAACTTAGCCTTCGGCCATGCGAAGATACGTCGTGGAAGACGGCTGCCAGTACAAAAACGGCGCACCGCCTGAGCCTCCAAAGCCTTCGCCGCGCTCGGTGGGACAAGCGTCGGGACCGCCGTGCGTCTCAGCCACGTACGTTTGGTGCGCCCGCTGCGAATCTCGGAGATCTCCGGAGAGAAATTACAAGAACCTGGGCACGGTTGTCGCCTCAGGACACGTTTGTGGCACAAAATCCTACGTCAAAAACAAAAAGAAAAGAAAAGAAAGAGAAGTTTAGCGTCTTCTGCGCGCGGTAACTGCTTCGGTAAGTACTTATCACACCTATCGTTCCAGACGGAGGCCTTGCGCAGTCTAGTTCGAAACGACACTATTTTCGATTGAAACAGTGCGCATGAAAGTGAGTGGGAGCAAAAAAAGAAAGATGTTTACAATCCCGTGTAACGCCGAATTAGAGCGCAGCTCTCGAGGGGGAGGAGCAGAAGGGTACGAAGAGGAGGGTATGCCCCTCCTCCTCATTCGTATCCACCCCTCCTCCTCTCCTGCTCGCCTCCGATTTAGGTGAAAATTTCTCGCTAAGTTTAGCAGGTGATATTTTCGGCTAAATTCAGCGGGGAAAGTTTTCCGCTAAATTTAGCGGGCAAATTTTTCCGCTACATTTAGCGGGAAAAATTTACCCGTAATGCAACGTGCGGTGACGTCATGAGTGACGTGACTGGTGACCTTTGTGACGTCACACGTGACATTACTCATGACGTCATCTATGACCACTGGTGACCCTCGTGACGTCATGTGTGCTGTCACTGGTGGCCCTCGTGACGTCACACGCGACGTCATGTGTGACGTCATCTATGAAGTCACTAGTGACCCTCATGACGTCACACGTGACGTCATGTGCGATATCATCATGGGAAATGTCCCATGATTAACCGCGCGGTTACGCCGACGCCGACGCCGCTCCAGCCGGAAACAGGCGCCGAAGAGCTGCGCTCTAATACAAAAGCTCACTCAAACCCCTGTACAAGCAATTTATGACCCCGATTTACCGATCAAATCGTCAACGGATATGTCCGCAGTCGCTCTTGGGCTTGAGCAGTATGGAAAGGATTGGCGCGCGGTAGGCTACGCGTCCCGGGTGCTCAGTGGAGCCGAACGTCGCTATGCCCAGATTGAAAAAGAGGCGTTGGGTCTAGCTTACGGTTGCGAAAAGTTTAGTGATTATGTTTTAGCAAAACATGTCGCAATTTAAACAAACCACATATTAATGTTGACTCCAGAAAATTCAAAAATTGAGAAATTTTTTTTGCGCCTGCAATGCCTATTTCCACGACTACTCAAACACGATTTCGTATTCCAGCTTGTTTCCGATACGAAGTTTATGGTAGTCAACACCTTATCGGTGATCTAACCTCTTCTAGCCGGTTGTCGCAAATTCGCAACATACCGGTTGCATGCCTCAAAACCGAAACTCAAACCTCGGAGGCGCAATCGTGACGCATGGATATCCTCGTCGAAAAGTTTGCGGGCAAGGAAGAAAGTGGCGCCATCTGTGATTCAGTCAACGAAGCACTACGAGCAGCTCTTCCAGCAAGGTGCAACGCCGAATGAGGTACAGCCGCAGCAATCCGTCTGCATCGTTCTACAGTTGCAAAAGGCAAGTATTTCAACTTCATAAAATATCAGATGACGAACAAAGCTATGAAGAATAGATGCCATTTCTTGAAAGGGATCGTTTCTGAAATATAAAATTGGCATTTGAAGCAACTCATGCTTTTTCGCGTTTTCGCATCATTCGGTCATAAGGTCCCCTGAAATGCGCCACCTTTCTGTATTTTCGTTTCACGTTGTAAGCCGCTAAATATCTTCCTCTTTTAAGTTTTAGTAATGAGTGACTGTTTCTACTTCAAGATGGACCCGAAGGGGTTCTATGGAGTCCGGGTGCCTCCTGCTGAGGAAAGTGAGGACAGCTGCCTTAGAGACAGCGAAACTGATGAATACAGCCCAAGCACGTATTCCGCCCTTCCAACGGAGGAGTCCGACAGCGGAACAGGTGAGCAATGGTGATGACTAGACAGTGTTTTTATTGCAAAAAATTGCATTCAAAATCGATAGAAGCGCCTGTTAACGGAAAGTATTTCTTTCCTCGCGCTCCTGTGCAGACGTTGATGAAGATGAAAGCAACGAGCCTTCCGAGCCTTCATCATCAATGCCAAGAAGTGTGCTCTGGAAGCGAGTCAGCGAGCCACGATCTTGCGATCCGTCCTGGGGAGATTCGCTGCCAGATCCCCCCGCTGAAACCAAAACGCCGATTGGATATTTTCGCTACTTTTTTGACGACAGTGTTTTGAGCCGCATTACTGAGCAGTCAAATCTCTATGCAGTTCAGAAGAATGCAAACAAGCCGCTGTACTTGTCGTGTCTCGAGCTTGAGCAGTTTTTGGGGATAACAATGTATATGTCGATCTACAGCCTGCCAAGGTCCCGGATGTAGTGGAGCCATTGTACAAGAGTGGAGAAAGTCGCACAGGTCATGCCCCGTGACATTTGGCTGAACATAAAAAATAACCTCCACCTGAATGACAATGACCTCTTGCCTCAAAACAATGGAAAAGACAAGCCTTTCAAGATCCGGCCGTTCATTGACATACTTCTGCCCAAGTTCCAAGGACTACCGAAAACCCAGAAGCTGGTAATCGACGAACAAATGTTCCCATTCAAAGGCAGATCATCGCTGAAACAGTACCTCTCCAGCAAGCCCCATAAGTACGGCTACAAAATTTTCGTCCTTTGTGATATCCATGGGATGGTCCATGATTTCTCCATCTATACTAGGCGAATCGCCGGATCTTGGCGCAAGTTCAAACATAGTGCTTCAGCTCTCTCAGACCATTCCACTTGACAAGACTTACTTGCTGTTTTTCGACAACTGGTTTACGTCCGTGAAGCTTCTTGTCGAGCTGCACCACCGAGGCATTTCTGCTATGGGCACTATCCGTGCCAATAGGACTCTTGGTTGTAGACTGCCAAGCAACAGCGAGATGAAGAAGAACGGGACAGGGAGTCACGAGGAAAGGCAGGCTACCTTTCAAGATGTAGACGTCAGAGTTGTCAAGTGGTATGACAGTCGCGGAGTCACAATCGTGAGCATGTTTGGAAGCGCAGAGCCACTGGGATATTGCAAGCGTTACGACCGCAAGCGAAAGGAGACATGCGATGTGCCGCAACCAGCTGCTGTGAAGACGTACAACTCATTTATGGGTGGTGTGGACCTGCTGGATGGTCTGATGGCATACTACAGTATTTTTCTAAAATTGAAAAAATTCTACCTCCAATTTTTTTTCCACTTCGTGGACATGGCTCTAGTCAGCAGCTGGCCGATGTACCGGAGAGTCGGCGACGCCCTGGCTGTTCCAAAGAAGGAGCAGCTAGACCTGCTAATGTTCAAGGCATCTGTAGCAAGCTGCCTGTGCGAGCAAAACAAAGACCTGTCAAGAAAAAGAGGGCGACCATCTCGCTCTGTGGATGCTGAGATTGAGAAAAAAAAAGAAAAGAGGGCTAGTAGCCACAACACCGCACCGAGAAGTTCGTCAAGATAGTGTGGGACACTTGCCTAAGGTGGCACGGAAAAGGCAGCGCTGCAAAATGCCAGGTTGCACAGGTCAGCCGGTCTCCTTCTGCACAAAGTGCAAAACGCACCTTTGCATGAGCAAGAAGTCAAACTGCTTCATCTCTTTCCACAAGAATTGAAGTAGTGAGTGCTGCTGCTCGAAAACACGGGCAATAAAAATGTCTGAAAAAAAAAAAAACATTTTTTTGCCATTTGTGATTTGTTGTCGCTTTTTCGCGACGTAGCTACAAATCCATTTCTATTGCAGCAATCCCCCCCCCCCCCCCCCCCTCTGTTGCATTCACGATGGTGTACACGGCGTGACAGAGTTAGTACAACGGAGTCAGTTCCGAATTTTTTCATCATAAGTATACTGACAAATTACACCATTTCCGCAATTACTTATATGGTAACACGGGCTCATCTTAGGCTCAAAACCTAGGTGTTAAAATTTTTCGTCCTTCGACACGCTGTTTGAGAAAAATGAAAAAAAAAAAAAAAACTGCCGGTGTCGCGGAGTGCACATTCGTATATTTTATTTTCTTTGAATTTCTCTACTTACTGTAGGAGATCTAAAATCATTATTAATCCTATGTTCAGACATGTTTCTTATTGAAGGCAATAAACTCCCCCAAAAGACAAAGCGGGATGTTTGGCTCCAGCAGTTAACCGCTGCGTCGTTTTTAAATCGCGTTCTGTCCCCAACTGTTAGAGAAAACGCCTCAACACTTCAGGTTAATTTAACGCTTTCTCATTTTTTGTGTAGCGCGGGTAGTCTGGAATGGTGTATAAAAAAAGCTCAGATATGGCGTTACGCACAAACTTTCAGATGTGTTTCCAAAAAAGTTTTTTCAAAAAAATTCCATATGAATTGATCGCATGGACTGCATGCGCCATCACATTTTAAACCATCTAGGATCGAATTATACATTTACTGAGCATTTTTAAAGAAATGTTCTCGAATGTGATAAGTTCAGTTCAGCACGCTTCGCGCGTATGACTTTTGCCAACTTAAGGCCTCTCCAAACAGGATACTACCGAACTCACGACTCCGGCAAATCGTGCCGCGCTCCGCTTCCGGCTGTCGGGGGGAAACTTCCCTCCGACAAATGTCCCCCTCGCTTCCTCCACGGCGGCCTTGCTGTGTTCATCACGTGGGTCCGGAGCGCCACTCACACGCTCTGTTGGCTGTCGGTCAATCGCTCAAGGCCTCCGCTCACAATACGGAACCGCGCCCGACGCCATCACGACGAAAGTGATCTCGACAAAGAAAGCTGATCCGAGGAGGGCGAAACGCACCCTTCGACGCAGGAATGTCCCAAATCCACCCGAAGCCGGACCCCCTTGGCCTTCGAGCCGAGGCGACGGCGGTACGCGAGGGCGTTGGCGAGGTGAGCCAGATGCAGGTGGCGTGTGACGTCAGAGAAAAGTGGAGGAGGCGAGGAGAGAAGCCGTGATCGTGAAAATTTTCACGACTCCTGCAAAAAGTTTCACGACTCTGAGAAATCGTAAAAATAGAAGCGTCCGCTTCAATTTTCACGATTTGTCGGAGTCGTGCGTTTTGTAGTGTCCTGTTTGGACACCCCTTTACGCGCCTCTCGTGGGGGTGATGTCTTTTCTAAGGTGGGCCTGCTTTGTGAGGGGTTTGAAGGATTCGGATTTCGGAGATAGCTGGTCCCCGGCGCCTCCTCTCCCAACCTATTGTGACTTTGCCGAGGGGCCTCGGCTGGGCGCCGTCGAGACGGCAGACTGGAGCGCTAGCGAAAATCACTCTCGGGTTGAAGTCGTCGGGTAGGGCGTCGAAGAACGAGTGCTCCGACATAAGAGTGTCTCCTGTTTATGAGCAGGCGTCAACCGCGACATTCTTGCTTGCTCCTCTACGATGTTTAAAGATGGCGCGTAGTGCACATCCTGCATCCCGTATTATATTGAAACAACGTTTGGTCTAGTTAACAACGTCCTAAAACTGGACACAAAAAAGCGGTTGGTTTCATCAGCGTACATTGGGTTTATCTTACTTTCCGGAAATTGTACTTGTATTAGAACAGTTGGGATGGTCACCGACAGATTGGTTTGGTTGCCGTCGCTTCACAAGACGCAGAAACTGCTCCTCGTTTTCTAGTAAACCCTACACCGGTTTCTGCACGCAGGGACGCCTCAGGGAATGCGTAGCTACTACCGCTCGCCGGTGCCTGGCTCTGCCCTAGTCAAAAAGCCAATTGTGTGAGAAATGTCTTGTGTCTAACAACCACATATGAATCATACAAGATATATAAGAACATATAAGAACCATACAAGAACTATATACGATATATAAAAACATATAAGAACCATATAAGAAACTTGTTTTGTAAATGTTCTTATATATCTTATATAGTTCCTATATAGTTCTTATATGGTTCTTATTTCCGGACGTCACTCAAACGGGTGACAGGCGTCAATTGCGCGTTGACGTAGATGCGCCAGAAAGCAGAGACGCGGTGCGTGCGTTGCTACGGTACATTCCTCCCTTCTTTTACGTCACTTCCGTGACCTTTTTTATACGAATGTCCAATCTAGCGATCCAAGACTCCCAGCAAGCTCTGTTGCGCGGGCGTGAGCTTTATATGGTGAGCGCTGCATTACGCTACAAGCGTACCTTTCATACGCAGTGTTCAGATGTGTTGGGACTCCTGAATTTGCTCATTGTGTCTTTTTAGTTTCCACACCATGGCCGCTTGCTTTGCAAACGGTATTCTTGTGATAGATATCCTGTGTTGTTGTACCTAGTTTACTTGTACCGGTAGTGGCTCAATGCCACGGGGTCACCTTCACTGAGTTTTAACGTGGGTTCGCAAGAGAGTAATAGTGTTTCATCAATGAGAGCTGTCATTTTATCATAGAATTTGTTTCTGGCAGGGCGACTTTGTGAAAATCTTAGACGCTAAAAGCAATACGCGAGAGCGATACCCCGATACCCGAAAGCGATAGGTTGAGACGGTTTGCGATTGTGTTACAACCAAGAGAACGATATACAGTATGCTGTAGGTAGCACATAATTCCAATTGGTTTACTTGTAAGCGATCATCTGAATATAGCTACCAATAGCGTTCTAGTCTGATGTCGCGGTTTGTGTTTCGGTACGTAAACAAGTGCGCTCATATCATTCGACTTATGAACATTCTACGTATGATGATTTGTTAATATAGCGTCTGAATCGGGCGATTGGGCATGCATCACGCTCGGATCGTGCACAAAATATTGATGCGACATTTGACGTAAGTTATCACCATGTTGTCAGTTTGAAATGCGGTTTGTGTAGAGATGTTTCATGGAGACTGAACTCCTAGAGATGGGTCAAATATGTGGAATTAAGACAAACCACCTAGATATCACTCAATAAAAGCGCCGTTCTTGGCACTAGCTTGGCAATCTTAGATGTCCATCTCGGCCCTAATATTGTTATGCTCCAAGGCGTTATTTACTGACAGATTATTTTTCCTTGACGTTTCTTCGGTTTCTCTCTGGCTCCCCACATAATTGCCAGACTGTCAGACCTAAACCAAATATGACACGTAGGAAACGAAGAACCGGCAGCGAAGCCGAACTTTAACTATTTAACGAAGGAGGTTTAAGGAACCCAGACTCTGGCTGACCAAACAAAATCAAATGTTGCTCTGCTTTAACCTCTTTAGACTCTTCAAAGCCATATATTCTCACACAATATATATATATATATATATATATATATATATATATATAGAGGGTATTTTTTTTTATTCTTACACATTTGTTTAAAAAAACAAGTGAAACCCACTTACAACTCCATGTAACGCCGAATTAGAGCGCAGCTCTTGAGGAGGAGGAGGGAAGGGTACTGGGGGGGGGGGGGGTTCAACTAACCAGGGGGGGTCACGTGACTCCCCCAATGCCGAAGATGTCAGCACTGACGTCACTGATGACGTCATCAGTGACGATGACGATGCGGATACCGATGACGTTATTAGTGACGTCACTGATGACTTCACCAGTGATGATGACGATGACGATGCGAATGTCGGTGACGTCATCAGTGATGATGACGATGACGATGCGGATGCCGGTGACGACATCAGTGACGTCACTGATGACGTCATCAGTGATGATGACGATGACGATGCGGATGCCGGTGACGTCATCAGTGATGATGACGATGACGATGTGGATGCCGGTGACGTCATCAGTGACGTCACTAATGACGTCATCAGTGATGATGACGATGACGATGTGGATGCCGGTGACGTCATCAGACGATGACGTCATCGGGGGTCACGTGACCTCGGGGGGTCACGTGACCCCACTCGAGGTCACGTGACCTCAGGAGAGTCACGTGACTTCGGGGGGTCACGTGACCTCGGGGGGGGGATCACATGCCCCCCACGAGGTCACGTGACCCCGGTGGGGAGCTCGCGCGGTGCATTATGGGACATTTCTCATATTGCACCGCGCGGTTACGACGACGGCGACGGCGACGCCGCTCAAGCCGGAAACGGGCCCCTAAGAGCTGCGCTCTAAAAGTGAAAGCCGTTTACAACTCCCTGTAACGCCGAATTAGAGCGCAGCTCTTGAGGAGGAGGAGGGAAGGGTACTAGGGGGGGGGGGGTCAAGTGACATTGGGTGGGGGTCACGTGACCTAGGGGGGTCACGTGACGATGACGATGCTGATGACGTCATCAGTAACGATGACGATGCGGATACCGATGACGTCATCAGTGATAATGACAATGACGATGCGGATGCCGGTGACGTCATCAGCGATGATGACGATGACGATGCGGATGCCGGTGACGTCATCAGTGACGTCACTGATGTCGTCATCAGCGATGATGACGATGACGATGCGGATGCCGGTGACGTCATCAGTGATGATGACGATAACGATGCGGATGCCGGTGACGTCATCAGTGATAATGACGATGCGGATGCCGGTGACGTCATCAGTGATGATGACGATGACGATGCGGATGCCGGTGACGTTATCAGTGACGTCACTGATGACGTCATCGGGGGCCACGTGACCCCGGGGGGTCATGTGACTCGGGGAGCCACGTGACTTTGGGTGTCACGTGACCTTGGGTGTCACGTGACCCTGGGGAAGGGGTGACGAGACCTTGGGGTGACCTTGGGGAGTCACGTGACCCCCGATGACCCTTGGGGAGGGGTCATGTGACCTTTGGGTGACCTTGGGGTTGCGTGACCTTGTGATGACCTTGGGGGTCAAGTGACCTTGGGATGACCTTGGTTACGCCGACGCCGCTCAAGCCGGGAACGGGCCCCTAAGAGCTGCGCTCTAAAAACCATGAAAGCTACACTAATGCGGTTTGTGCAGGTGGGTTATACGGCCGGGCGGACATTATGTGGGTGGTTAATCTTTGCGATAAGTCGGCTAATTAATTAAAATTTCTTAATTAACTTCTTAATTAGTGGAAATAGACATACGGTTTCAATTAGAAACTTGTAGAGCATCATCGAAAACCACTAAACCAACCAATTTCGGAAGGATATAACGCAAAGGAAGCATTTTACAGCATTATGTAAAAACGCTCCATTTGGACGCGTTTCTAGATTTCGGTTTCTTATCGGAGCGCATCGCCGCGCCCGCGGTCCTGCTCCCCAGTGGCTGAGACGCGCAACAGACGTGCGCCGTACGTCGTTCCATTCTACGATGGAGGCGAGCAGGTGGCTTCACGCCGCGACCACCCAGGAGCAGGACCGCGGGCGCGTAGATGCGCTCCGATAAGAAACCGAAATCTAGAAACGCGTCCAAATAGAGCGTTTTTACAGAACGCCGTAAAATGCTGCCCCGGCCTTATATCCTTCTAAAAATAGTTGATTTACGGGTTTTCAATGATACTCAGCAAGTATCTAATTGAAACCAGATGTCTATTTCCTCTAATTAAAAAGTTAATTAACAAATTTAAATTAATTAGCCGACTTATCGCAAAGATTAGCTACCCACATAATCTCCGCTCGGCCTGTAAAACCCACCTGCACAAACCGCATTAGTGTAGCTTTCACGTTTTTTTTTTAACAAATGTGTAAGAATAAAAAAAAGAACACCCTGTATATATATATATATATATATATATATATATATATATATATATATATATATATATACGCGGATCTTTGCCACTTGGGCGAGCAGGTTTCAAACTTTCATAGTGATGAGTATTTCCGGTTCTAAAAATATTCGTCTGGGTGGCATTTTTTTGTCCAAAACCGTCAGCTGCCGTTTAGGGTTCTAACATAAGATACACGCTAAAAAATGTAAAGATAATCTCTAGTGTGATTTAAACGCAGGTATGCCAACTTCGAAAAACCTCCGAAGACGTATTCGCCGTCCTGAAATCTGTGATGTCCATGAGGAATCCCCTCATCGACGCATCGCAGAGTTGGGATGACGTCACCTGGTTGAAGAGCATCACCCATTTACCCGTGGTTGCCAAAGAAAACACCACAGGTGCGCACTTGTCTGTTGCCTTTACATGAAGCTCACCTCTGTATCGTAGCAACCATCTGGGCTCGGTTGTAATACGCTGGTCATAGTGTTGTTATATTAAAAAAAATTGGAAGATTATTTTTAGCAAAACTAATTTATATTTGTTTCATTTTATTGTGTTCCCATATATGTCTCCTCAATATGGGCCCTGTCATTATGAACACCCGCTCTACAGAAGAAATTTTCTATAACCTACGTATGAAATAGTTTTCGTGTCATTATCATGCTCGACCTACGTTACCGACAATTGCTCTTTGAAGCGAAGGTGTCCGTATAAACAAAACATGGCTGTTTTTTAATTGAAAAAAAAAATCGGCAGGAAGCATAAGAAATTACATTTGAATACAAAGATTCCGCTATGTCATTGCAAAATGACATAATGACCATTTTTTGGCAAAATGACCATTTTTTGTTCATCCCTCGTGCAGTGGTTTTAATTTAGTAATCTGGTGAAAGGCATACCTGGGTAGATTATAGCTAACTAGCAAATTCTATAATAATCGGTTAAGTGTTAAACCTTTTTATTGGGGTAATATACAGGGTGTTATTTTTTATTCGAAACAGATTTTTAAAAAAGGCGTCTTTACTGCTACGTGAATGCCGTCTTCACCATGTGTTTCTTGAGCTCGGCGGACATTCGAGAGGAAAACAACCGTCACAGTCTGGTGAGTCATTAACTAAAATCTGTTATTTAACTTTTTAATTATTGGTTTTATGGACCATGTTGCAATTGTAATTTTGAAGCCAGCCGTCCTGGAAGGCTATACCAACTTACACATTTAAAAAAAACGCAACTGGTTTGGAGATATTCGTCGACAATTTCTCCCCTTTCTATCATCCAATTCCGAGACTGAAAGTTCCAAGTGTGCCGGAAGCGCTGATCACGTGACGCTTGTAGAAGTGACGGTTTCGTGACGTACACATCGTCATGATCTCATATCTGCACTGCGGCTGTCACGGTGCGGCTCGAGGTATGCAAACTGGCGGGAACGGTCTTTAGCGGTCTCGCTTTTAATGCGTCATTGCCCTCGGAGCTTCACTCACGATTGTTTGTCGGCGGGGAAGGCGCTTCGCCAAATAGAGTAGGCGCACGAACGCTGACTCTGCCAGTCGACTTAACAAAAGAAAACGAAATGCTACAAGAAAGAAGTCTTTGCTATTTATTATCTTCAGCGAAATAACTTCAGAGATCAGAATTGCTGATAATTTAAGTTTCTGGTGTGCTTAGACCCTAAGGTAATGTCTTACTACAAGTAATGTTCGAAATGGCGACCCTCCACTGATATGCATGTCATGAATCGTTTCTTCATAGATTGAACCACCCGCTTCAGGACGTGTGGTTCAATGTTGGCGCATGCTGAGACAATTCGGTTTTTCAGGTCGTTGACATCTTGGGGCTCAGTTGAATAGACTTCGTTTTTGATGTGACCCCAAAGGAAAACGTCTAGCGGGGTCAGGTCAGGCGATCTTGGCGGCCAGAACATAGGTCCACCGCGCCCAATCCACTGCTGGGAAAAACAGGCGTTAAGGTAGCTCCGCGCACGCGACGAGAAGTGAGCTGGCGCTCCGTCATGCTAGAACCACGTGCTCCTAAGCTCGCTTAACGGGAGATCGCAGATGAAGTCACTGACAGCACCATCAAGTATGTTGGCTGTGCATGACTGAGCTGTCAGTGTGCCTTCGAAAAAAATGGTCCCACTATTCTGTCACGAAACATGCCGCACCACTCATTCACTGACCACCGAACCTGATGGTTATGCTGGCGGAGCCAGTGAGGGTTGGAATCAGACCAGTAGTGCGCGTTGTGACCGTTCACGTTGCCATTTCGGCAAAACTGTGCTTCGTTAGTCCAGAGTACATTAGTGAGAAAATCGGGGTCTTCATTCGTTTTAATAAGGGCCCAATTGCTAAACTCCAAGCGCTTCTCAAAGTCACACTCGCTGAGGTCCTGATGCAAAGATATGTGATACGGATGGAGCGTGTGCTTTCTCAGGACTTTCCATACCGAAAAGATGCTGCCTTCGGAATCTTTGACGACATTTCGGATGCTGATTTCGGGGTACGCTCGCACGTAGGCTAACACAGCGATTTCAAAATCTTCGTCCAAGACAGCTGCTTTCCTTCTTCTTTGACGATGCACAGACCCAGTCGACAGAAACTTCTTGGCAACCTGGAAGACGGTGGATGGGGCAGGAACAGTGCGACCAGGGTGTTGGGCGGCATACAGCCTCGTGGCAAGACGAACGTTGCCATTCATTTTAGCATACGCCATAACCATTTGAACCTTCTCGGCGACTGAATACCTCGACTGAATTTGCGCAGCCATTTTAACGCTACAACTGGCAGAGCCGGCGTTCGTGCGCCCACGCTATCTGGCGAAGCGAATCCCCCGCCGACAAACAATCGCGAATGGAGCTTCGAGGGCAATGACGCATTAAAAGCGAGAACGCTCAAGACTGTTCCTGCGAGTTTGCATACCTCGAGCCGCACCGTGACAGCCGCAGTGCAGATATGAGATCATGACAAATTGTACGTCACGAAACCGTCACTTCTACAAGCGTCACGTGATCAGCGCTTCCGGCGCACTTGGAACTTTCAGTTTCGGAATCGGATGATAGAAAGGGGAGAAATTGTCGACGGATATCTCCAAACCAGTTGCATTTTTTTTTTAATGTGTAAGTTGGTATAGTTTTCCAGGACGGCTGGCTTCAAAATTACATTTGCAACATGGTCCATAAAACCAATAATTAAAAAGTTAATTAACAGATTTTAGTTAATGACTCACCAGACTGTGACGGTTGTTCGCCTCTCCAATGTCCGCCGAGCTCAAGAAACACATAGTGAAGACGGCATTCACGTAGCAGAAAAGACGCCTTTTTAAAAAAATCTGCTTCGAATAAAAAATAACACCCTGTAATATTAGAGCAAACAGGACAAACGTCTTCAGCGACACTTTTCTCGTAGTGTCAATCATCAAAATACTTTTCTTTTTTCTTTCACAGCAGAAGACACGGATGAAGCCGTCAAGCGCGGTGTTTCAGCAACTCTTGTGTCCAGGGGTGGTCAGTATTTAAAATACAAGTATTGGAAATACGTATTTCATATACTTTGTGTATTTTGCATTTGTATTTAATTACAAATTGGGTAATGTATTTGACGTGTGTATTTAAATACTTAAACGTGGGTATTTCGAATACAATTGTAATTAAATACAATTTTGTGGGCGAAAATACATCTTGTTTTTATGCATCTGGTTCTAGGATATAGTCTCCATCCTTCTTTCGGTCATGGGGCTTTTTTCTTTTTCCCTCCAGCTTTATTTCAAAGGCACTGTCCAGAGCAGGAAGAAAACTACGTTCTGCACCGAATGCAGTGTCTCTCAATCAAGCACAAGCGTTTAGTGACTTTGTGATTACGGTGCTAGTCCAGGGCAGGAATGGTGACGAAATCGACGTTCACAGGCAGACTGGCTAAATAAGTGCCTGTGACAACTTGTGACGCTTTCCAGCCTGATTTCTACCCATATTTTTGCTTTGAATATTCTAAATGCGCGGGTCGTCCAGATTTTCGTAACTGGTGCGAATTGCAACAATAAAAAATTCCCTAGCTAGTGCTGCGCGTCTTGGTCTTCTCGGTTATTTGTTGGTCTATACCTAAATGTGATCGACAACAAAAGCTGCTTGAAGCTCTGTACTTTTTTCACCTATTACATCCAAGCTGATTACATTTTTTTTATTATACTTCTATTACGTTACTAGAGCCTCGCACACTAACTCCCGAGTGTGCGATGCAAAATTAAAATGAGATACCCAGAAACCCGTTGCGGGTGCCCTGAAGCCGCAGACGCAAATTTTGAGGAATGTATTTGGAAAAGTATTTGGAGGAGACCAAATACATTTGTTTGTATTTGGTCTCCTTGTACTTAAATACTTTTTTTTGGAAATGTAATTAGATTTGTAATTAAATAAATTCTTGACGAAGTATTTTGTATTTGTATTTCGTTACATATTTGCATGTATTTTGCCCACCCCTGCTTGTGTCGAACCACGGTGGTCGCCAGCTAGATGGACGTCCTGCAACCGTATGCTACATATAACCAACTCTTGCTACTTATCAACAGCTCGGTTTGACTCTCTATTAAGCTAGATTGTGTCCAAAAGTAATATCGCTATTTCTCCCGTTTGTTCACAAAATAATATGAAGTTTTCGTAGGTTGTTTCCGCTCTCTTGGAACTCTTCCCGCAACTCATGCTCGGCACGATCATCTTCGTTACGGAAAGCGTTGCAGGACGACGGAAATGATCTTCGAAAACTCTCTAATGTGTCTTCGATCCTGATCGCGCATCGGGATCGGAGACACATCTGATTGGTCTCACAGATCCAATATAACAGTTTCAGCGCTTGAGTTCGCAACATTCTTCCGAAGAAGGTTTGATATAAAGAAAAAACCATGGGAACTCTATTTAGTTATATCGATCGAACGAGCATATGCAGCGTTGTGTTTTATGGAAAAAGCCGAGGACGCTGACGTCTGGTCTAAGTTTTCCAGCCACCCGCCGGCCTGCCTTTTTAAAGAGTCGCGTCGCATTTTTATCACTACCGCTTCTTTTTGCAGCGGAGCTGTTAAGGGCTTGTTTCCCCAGGATCGTGTCCGCCGCAAAGAAATGAAGACACCGGACTCTGGACACTTACAGCCATCTATGGGCGGCGACGGCAAGCTACGTATCTGGTTGCCGCCGTCGCTCATAGATGGCGGCAACCTTTCAACTCTGGCTTGCCAACTTGCGGCCGGCCATTACTTTCCATTGTACAGCTCCGCTGGTCTTCATTCTTCGCTAGAGTGGAAAGGCTGAAAGTTTTTTTCTTTTTTTTCCCAATGCTTTATTTGAGCTGGCTATAGCTTTAGTTTTTCTTTTTAAGCGTTGTGGCGTCATCTCGTTCTCCACTCCTCTTTTCATTTTTCTTGAAACACGTGGAAGCTGGCCAACTCTAGTGCCTATACCACTCTGCCTCGCGACGTGCACTCGCAGACGTTCGCTAAGTCTGACTTGAGTGCCATAAGAGCCAAATTTTGCATAAAAAAGTCTACTCCAACGATATGATTTTTAAAACTACCGGCATATACGGTGTCAAATACTTCTCATTCTGAATCTGCGGACACAACCCCGCTCACACTGCTCAAACATAACACAAAATAATACGGTGTTCATTACAGGTATGACGCCATCATTGTCTACGGACACCGTCTCAAGCATGTTGAAGCTTGTTTGCGTCAAACATTTGCTTTCTATGAGTACCTCTAAAGAGAGTTTTAATATATAACCAACCTGACACGACCGTCATAAATGGGACAACCGCTACTCGCAACTCGCCAACTCTCTCCCTTTTTCATTATGTATTAGCTCTACGTCAAAGCTGCCTAACAGGTAAAGCGATAGCAGGTCACCGCCGTTAACGTAAGCTCTAGCTAATTAGATCTGCAATCAAATTGTCATTCTTATTTATATATTTGCAAAACAAAGCTATGGTTGCGCTCTGCCGGCAGATCGAAGTCCTCCCCGAGATTGTGAGTGCAGTCCGTGGCCGCGTCGAGGTGTACCTGGACGGCGGAGTTCGTCGTGGCACTGACGTGGTCAAGGCGCTGGCACCCGGCGCCAAGGCCACCCACCCTCTGGGCGCTGGCGTACAGTGTACGCTGTACGCCAAGGCCCAGAGGGTGGGAAGCCCTCTGGGTGCTGGCGTACACTGACTGCGTCTTCATCCCCGTTGTGAGGTAGAGCCAGCTGCGAACAAAAAAGGTATACGCGATCTAAGAATTTTGCGGCGTTGGAGTTGTACTTCACGAGGGAAAGACGGGTCCTTAAAATAATGCATTTTAGTCACTACCTTGAAAGTTAAAAGAGACATTAAAAGAAATTGGGATGATACAAAACGAATGAAGTAAAGAATAAATTAAAAAAAAATTAATATTTATTCGTGTACCCCGAATGAAGCCAAGAGGGCTCGCTGTTACTTTTTGTGAATAACATCTGTCTATTCATCCGCACAATAAGGTCAATATAAGAAACATGAAAGATAGGAGAATTAACGAATTTTAATTAATCAGCTGACTTAACGCAAAGATTAGCCATCCACACAATATCCCCCTGGGCATATAACTCACTCGCACAAACCGCATAAGTGTAGCATTCATGTCTTATTTTTTTCTTTTTTTTGTTGTTAAGCAGACCTGTAGGAATAAAAATTAAAAAAAAAAACACCCGCTATATACACGCGACCGGAGGTGGGGCTAGGCTAGCCGATAGATGCGCCAGCGTGTTATTTCTGCGTAATCAGCGATAGGTGGCCGCGACGCTGTCGGTCGCAGTGAAACGTAAATGCGTCATCATGCTCTAGAACAGAGACGATTGCTCGACGAATACTCCGTCACGGAGAAGCGTGACTCACTTCTCAATTAGGCGTCGGACGCCGTCACGTTTGCTCGCTCGTACACGTAACAACCCTATACTACCATGGGCGCATAGACGGTCCTATAATATGTGAGTGCTAATCGAATTTCGAAAAGCCACGAATAATGGTAACGGTTTTCTCTAAGTGTTCCCCGGTTGGCCCGCCGCCCACCTTTCGATTGCTTTCCTTTGTATTTTTTATATAAAATCGTTGTTAAACATACAAAAGGAAACAAAGACACTTTGACTAATTTACATTTATTTTTTAGTAAGGCGAACACACCCTCGGGCGCAAGTTTTCTTATGGGTTGATCGAACAGTCTAATGATTGACGTCACGCAAAAACCACCTTGCAACCACAATGGAACTAACACACTTAGGTGATGTCTCCGGCCGCTTTTCCCGCGGGGAGCGAGCGATCAGATCGTGCTCGGAGCTAGCCTCGAACCAGGAGTAGTTAGTTTCGTGCCGCCGGGAAGGGCGCTGCTGTATGGAGTCCTTCCTCGGCGGCCACGGTGTCGGCGGCGTAGGGTGCTCGCCGCTTTCGCGGTGTGGTGGTCTGTTGATGTTGTGCGGCCAGTGGCTGGCCTCGTGTTTCGCTTTGGTGCCGTGTGGATCACTAGGTGCCACCATCGCGCGCGAGGGTGAGCCTTAACCCGAAGAAGTAGTAGAAGGAGAAGGAAGAGAGCACTGATTTACGGACTCTGGCGACTTGGTGGCGGAGGCTGGGTATAACAAGAAGCGGTGAGCGAGGGAATGCAGGACAATCTCTGGGGGAAACAAACGGAGCGTTCGGTTTGGGAGGGATCACATAATTGGGCGCCATTCATCCCTGTGCGCGTGAAGCGCTCAGTGCGCCGAACATAATGTGGCCGCCGCATCGGACAGAGTCATTACCTAAATGTGTTCATTCCACCGTGGTGGCAACTTCTTCAAACATTGACATCAGACGAAGCTCAAACCCCGCCGCCGCCAAGACCAATTTATTGGTGATATTTACTTTCCCGTGACTACTTCGGTGATGTGCGTATTGTATATCATGCCGCGTGCGTTTAGAAACCTCTCCGTCTGTGTTTAGAAGGTGTCAAGGCATACACAAGATATGAAGAGTTAGAAATGAAGTCTCTAATGTCATCTGAATCAGACTTGACTGGTGTGCGTGTGATGTTTTTTCTTTTTTACGTTTTTTAGGGTGAAGCCGACGTGAGGCAAATGCTCACGATACTCAGGGAAGAGCTGGAGCGATCGCTAGCACTAATGGGTGAATTCTCTCTTTGGCCTTTTTTTTTCAACAAAACAAGAGCAAGTACCACAATGCGTGACTCGTGGTCGCATCAGGACTGCCTTCAGAAATCCCCAAAAAACCTGAGAGACTCCTAGGTCAACTAAAGTTTAACTTGACGAGCGCTATAGCCGCTGCGGCCCCAAACGAGCCGATCACAACGCCCGAGCGAAGCCAGCAAAAACATATATTGTCGGAGCAAATTCCTGCCGAGTTCATCTGAACACCTGCCTCGCTCTCGCGCTGTGATTGGCAAACACTAGATTAGCTTTCGGCGTTCGCCAGGTTAATAGCCACTGCTCCACATTTCGCATTAATGTCGCCCGTTACATAGGATGGCGGGAGCTATTGGGACAGCTGTTCGCTGTATCGGGCAATGTACTCTAACCGTCTCAACTGATATACAGTCGCTCGCATGAGAAGAATGGCAGAGAGGCCCTTCAGTCGTACCTCCTCTTATTGTGTTCCCTACCTTGGATAATAGAGAGTTTT
Source organism: Ixodes scapularis (assembly GCF_016920785.2). Taxonomy (NCBI): domain Eukaryota; kingdom Metazoa; phylum Arthropoda; class Arachnida; order Ixodida; family Ixodidae; genus Ixodes; species Ixodes scapularis. The sequence continues at coordinate 42,160 of NW_024610076.1, read as the reverse complement.
GAGGAACCGTTTTTGCACCTCCAATACGGTAGGATGGGCCCTCCGGTACGAACTGCGCATGCGCTGTTCGTACCGGACGGCTCATCGTACCGTATCGGGTGCGCAAAAATGGTTCTCTAAAACTCTCAAACGCTTCGTGAGCCTTGAACGTGGACGTGCAGACAAAGTACGAAGGAAGGCGGCGAGCGTGTACTGGAAGCTGGGCGTCGAAGGGAGGCACGCTGCCGTTCTAACTCGGTTGTTGACTGTCTGCTATTACTTCTATTTTCTTAAATAACGGGAACGTTATTCGAAGAAGCCATCATGGGTGTTTGACGAATCGTCGAAGCCCAAAAAAAGCGTTTCTTTTTGGTCGCGCCCGTTTCCATTTTGCGCGGCTTTGTATCTTCGTGGTTTATCTATTTATTTTTATTATTTTATCCTAAGGGTGGTCAGCTGCACGAGGCAAAGGGGTTCGTTGCCATTTCCCGTCACGAGTGACCTCCTTCAAAGGCTTACAGTAGTCTCTGCAGCGGTGAAAGGACACTCGCACGGAGTCGAAGAGGCCGGGACACGTAACCTTCTGCACTTCTCTAGAGTTAGAAATCTTACCCCTACACTTTACTTTAGGTTAAAAATTCACCTTAAGTTTGCACTTCATACAGGTGTACCCGACCAGGTCTTCGTGGTGCAAACGTTTCATTTTTCTTGTTTTGGTTTGTAAACATTTTACCGAATAAGCGGTGGTTAAAACAATATTAATCACGATTAAAGCGTTAGTCGATTAACCGGAACGTTAATCTATCAATTGCCCAGCACCATACCAAAAAATTAATTGCGCAAACGAGAGCTTGAGTAGGCGTATAAGTTGCCCGTGGTAACGTGTCTCTGTGGGAGTGCCCGCATCTGCGTCGTTTCCTCTGTTTGGGGATATTTTCTCGGCGCATTGTACGTCCAGTAAAGACACCAGCTGGTCCGGATGTTGCCTCGAAAGCCAGTTTCTAGCACTCATGAAAAGTAGAGCAAAACTTTTAGTAACGTAATTTTCGCGCATGCGCAATGTAAAGAGAAAAGAAACAAAAAATTGTACACTTGGATTCGAGATTGATTTAGGAAAATGCAAAATTTCGCCTTCTGACATAATATGGAAAACAACTGCAAGCTGCGCAAGCCGCCTTTAAGGCATGAAATGCTTTCTAAGGGACCTCCGTCATCTCAAAAGTTTAGTCCCCCCGTCCATGTTTTTTCGCGCTAAATTTAGCGGGGAAGTTTGTGTCACGCGACATTTTCCCGCGAGATCTGGTGGAAATGTTTGAAGTTTACTCACATCACTTGATGTCACGTTACACCACGACTTAACCCCGCAATATCAGGTCACATGTCGGCAATTTCGCCTCTAAATTGAGCAGCGAAATGTATTTCAACGCCGCCACCTGGTTTATTTTCTGGCTAATTTTGGCGGTGAAATTTAACCTAACGTCCGATCTCTGGATATGAATATCCACGTTAAATTTTGCGGGGAAATTATTAGGCAATGCACTGCACTCTCCAAAACGATCGTTTAATGTCTTCCATGAAAAGCTTAACCATCGAGTGGGGAATTTTTGTTATTTATTCATTTATTCAGCTTAACTCGCAGTGTCAAAAGTCATTCTTGCGATAAGGGGTACTTATGCATTTTCATAAAGTTACAAATACAGGGTAATTTGGCGTGAGCATGTACAAGATTCAGTTATCATGCTAACATATAAAATATTTAAAAAAAACGTAAAACTTGAAGAATCATTATTTTAAGACATCAACACTTAACAGATGATTGAAAACCAGTGCTGTAAGGGTCACGCTGCATTCCAAACTTGACGAAATCTGGAATGCCTACTTTCGCGCAAAGGTGACTGGAACAGCCAATCGCTCAAACCTATGAAGGGAGGCCAGCGAATGCCGCAGCTGATGATAGGTTTAGACCGAAAGAATGATCTGCGCTGTGGCAGGGGGCATGACTTTTCACCATGCACAGTACCCTCTTACATTTTAACGCAGACTCTCTTTTCGAATTCTATGAGAAAATCCGTCAGCAAGAACCGTCAGATCAATGCTTCTGCTAAGTTTAGAAGGAAACTTGAAGTCACGTCACCACGTGACGTGACCACGTCCTGCTACCTCAAGTCACGTGATGTCAAAGTTTGCGAGGTGGTAGTTTGCGCTAAACACGTCCTGTGTGTCCTCGGTCTTTGTGGGTATGAACAAGCCCGCGAAATTCTTCTTTTCTCTGAACGTATTCGCTTCGTCGGTCATCGATCAATTCGGGTGTTGCAGCGATTTGCTCTCTCCGGAGGTTTGCGGAAATGTTGACTCTTCAAATTCTTCAGGGGGCCTGCATTATATAACTTTGACGACGAAGGCTTTTTTTAAATATTTCTTTTCTATTTTAACGTGCAGGCTGTTCCTCCATCGACCAACTGGTTCCCGAGATGGTGGTCCATCAGGCACACTTCTCTAGGCCGAGAACTGATCGAAGCACCAGCAATAACTTGAAATTATGAAATTCCCTGCCGTGACGCAGGTCGTTTTCCGCACCGTCATAAATAAATAAATTGAGCACAAACAAAAAATACATGGGCATAAACGAGCACGCACGTAAAAAGCACGAACGAACAAAACCCATGTAGCATATATAAAAAAGTGTCATTTACATTGTAAAAGTTTATTTATTTATTATATTTATACATTTCTTATTGCTTTTTTAAGTTATTTCAACATATTTATATTATGTATTAGTTGTTTATTGAATTATTTTAATCTGTTTCATACTTTTTAATTTGTTTTTGTTTATTTATTTAGTTGCAGTACTGCTGGCCTTTTCAAACGGTATCTAAAATGTTTATGGTAAAAAAAAAAAAAAAATCCCCGCAAGAAATATATACCACGAAATTCCAATTACCGTTTAAACGACTTCTTGTTTAAATAGGAACAAAAAATCATCCAGCCAACAAGTAAGAGAACTAGCACGTCTTTGAATATCAATCGAATTCCTTATTTTTAAACTTCTCTACATTATCATTTCCCCCAACCCGTAAAAAATATCAGGATTTGAATTATCTTGTTCTACTCGAAATTGATTGTTTCGAATTGATGTTTTAAGACCGATTATATAGCACGTAAGAAAAAAGCACTTCTTATTACAACCATTTTCATTGTGCAGACCGAAACTTAAAACTAATGGTACAAAAAAAGAAAAAAAAAACACACACAGAAAGTCTGTTACAGACTTTGTGTGACATTACTAAGAATAAGCGGACGCTACTTCAGGGCTTGTTAAGTAAACTCAAACTGATTTCTTTGAAAATACACACATGAAGGCAATATTACATATGCATTTATTTAAAAAAAAGCCACTAAAAAGCTAGTTCCTGCAGCAGTAACTACCTTTTTCCGACCGTTACTACCTTTCACCAACTATTTACTACCTAAAGCATGCGATAGGTAGTAAAACTATAGTAAATTCAGCAGTTACTATTTTCCCCTGACCGTTACCTCCTTTTTACTTGCTATTTACTACCCCAAACGCGTGGACAAGATGGCGCCGTCCGCTGCATCGCCGATCACCACCGTCAGCGATCCACTGACTGTTTCGGAACACACGGCGAAGTATCCACGCCCAGTCGCAGCATAAAATATTGTAGCAGGGTGCATTTTTAAGGGTTGGAGCTGACTTGGCAACGGTCACAGCCTATGTTCCAGCACTTCATGGAAGTAAAAGCGGACGCCAGCGCTGCAGCGAGCGCAGCTATCGTTGATGCAATGGCCATGCGGCTCCTGACCCTCCTTCCCGTTTGCATTCTTCGGACATGTTCATACTTTCAGGAGGTCGGTCGCCGACTGGGCTAGCGCACACCAGTTCGGAGCATGTGGAGCGAAAGGTCGCGCCGCAGAACCCAGCGATCCTGGGCCCCCGCCCCACTCCTGCTCTTTTCGATCTAAATGAGCTTCGTGCCGGCGTTCGGTCGTGTTTCACTACCAGCCGGGTGCAGTTGTATCTTCCACTGTGATAGGGAAAAACTATCGACACTTGTCGTTGCGGCACAATGGGGAACTAGTTCTGGGTAGAAATTAAAATCTGCGCAAAGCTACCGACTGATGGCGCTGACGGCACCAAAGCTTAAGAAGAAGTTTATGAGAGACCCTGTCAAACGCCTTGGAGAAGTCCAGAAAAACATTGTCAAACCGTGAACCACGATCTAGAACCCGATCATGATGTAGAATACCCGATACTGTGGTAAAAGCTGGGAGACTTTGTCGATGAAAAAACCTGATGGAAATCATTTAGTTAGTCTAACAAGTTGTGTCGCATGAAAACGATTTCCTAAAACCGTGTTGATTAATGTTGAAGAATGAATTATATTCAAGAAACTTAACCAAATTAGAATAAATCACATGTTCCATTGTTTTGCAACAAATACTTGTGAGTGAAATGGGTCTAAAGTTAGAAGAGAATGTTTGTCTCCAGTCTTGTGTAGTGGAATCACCCTTCCAGTTTTTCAGTCGTCTGGAAACTGACCTAAGGAAAGAGATTGCTCAAATAGTTTAAACAAAATAAATGTTTTATATTATTTCGTATTCTTTACAAACTTTGAATTAATATTGTCAAATCAAGACGACGATAATTGTTTAGTCGGCTCTCTAATGTTTTAAATGCCATTCACATAAATGACAATTGAATTAATGGGAAAAAATTCATACGACAGATATGATGGAGAGAATGCTCCAGTAACATTGTTAGATACACTAGAAAGCATGTCATCGAGAATAGTCGAACACAATAAATCGAGACTCATTTCACTCGATTCATTTTTAAGTGAAAGGGAACGCTGAACACTGGGATTCATTACACTCCAAAATCGTTTACAATTATTGAGTAGCATAGGTGGGAGGCACTCATTAAAAAGTAATATTCAGTCTCCCCGACTGCTTTTTGTAGTAATTGGCTGCGAGATGATAACGTTGCGAGAATTCCTCCGAGTCAATGCGCTCTGCTTTTCTGAACAAACGTTTATTTTTATTTGAAAGCCCTCGCAGTTGAGGAGTGAACCATGGAGACTGAGTGTTTGTAATAATTGAGTGTAATGAAATGGGTTGATTCAATTAAGAAATGGCATTGTTCTTATATAAATCCCAACTTGCTTGAACGGAACGCTCGCAAAACGCTGGCAAAAAGTCATCCAACAAAACAGCACAGGCTCTATTCATCGCTGCATAGTTGGCCCTTTTGTAATCCCGAATTTGTTCGATCTTTTTTTTTTATACGGCACACGGGAGTTATAAAAGAAAAATGAAGCAACGAGTGATCACTAAGACGCGGAAGGTATAAAATATAAGAAATTAAATCAGGTGTGTTAGTCAGTATCAGGTCGAGCAAGTTCGCCGAAGAGTGTGTTCTCCTTGCTAGAAATCTTAAAATTTCTGAAAGGTTAAAGTCATAATCTAGATCTAAAAGCTAGTTGCACTCGGTTGAGAGATTTTTCGATGAAGAGCTTAAATTAGACCAGATGATGCCGGGATAATTAAAGTCGCCCATAAGAAAAATGGGTAAGTTTTGAAAGCGAACACGGACACGATTAATTGCATCATAAAGTTGCTCAACAAAATGAATTGATCTTGTAGTACGATAGACAAAAACCTAATACTAGCTTTTTGTGTCCAAAGGAAAGACCTAGCCATATTATTTCGAGATCAGATTTTATGTTTGTCAAAAAAGAATTAAGTTCAGGCACAGCTTCTATCAAAACTCCCCCGCCAGAAAGTTCCTTGCTGTCATTGCGCTAAGTATTAAAACTTTTACTACAATGAAATATTTCGGAATCCTTAACTTGAAAGGAAAGCCAAGTTTCAGTTACCACAACTGAACCAGCATCACATGAGTCAATCATTGGGCACAAGCCATCGCGTTTTTTAAGCAGACTTCGGATGTTCGAAAAAACAAATGGCACATTCGCTGGTCCCTCGCCCCTCTCGTACCGCTAGGCGGAGCCAGACGGCTGAAAAATTTGTGGAAGCACGCTAACATTTCTTTCGGAGCGCTGGAATAAGTTTGACACACATATTCGGTCTTCTTTGGTGGTGTACGTATAGCAGTTGTTATTTTGATAAAGCTTGTTGAAACGCAGTTTGAAAGTACTTCCTTGGTATTTGCCAAATTCTATTAGTTTTCTCCCAGCCTGGCAAGTAGCAATAGAATAATATGCACTGACAGTCACGCCTACCGTTTTTAGTTTAATTTTGCAAGATAAAATAAAATCCCTTGTTTTAAAGAAAAAGACTGTGCGATGATGGGGCGACATTTGTTTGCAGCAAATGCCCCTGGCCTATGTGAGCGCTTTATACCCAATGTTCCGTTTTTGGAAGGCAAGGAGCATTCGGAAAGCAGGCTTGTTATCTTCCGTTCAGCGTCACCCCAAGTTTCTAAAGCAAGATCAGCAATACCGGAAAAGATAACGTTTCGACGAGACCGGTCCTTCATATCATCGAGACCCCCCCCCCCCCCGCAAAGAAATGTTTTCATTCCGTAAGCTGCTATACTTCGTCTCATCCTACGATGGACTAAAGGCCAAAGCTACGGGCCGCCAGGCCCAATCACGTTCCACGCTAAACTATGATGTGCTTAACATTGATTAAGGATGGACGAATAATGCTCCTGATCAGAATGCGCTGCATTTATGGCTTCGACACTGCAAAAAGCCTGTATGTCGTGGCTTTCTTTGCGATATAAAATTGATGAGTCACTCAGTAACGTTCCTCAAAGGGAAATACCAGGCAATTTCTAAGTGGCTTGTGATTGGATCTGGTGGTTCGTAGCTTCTGCCTTTAGTCCATCGTAGGGTGAGACGAAGTTTAGACCGGCGTTACCGCGTGTTCTTGCTGTTTTGTTTCAAGAAGGGTTGTTTTAGTTTCAACGACATGCAACCTTTTGTTAATGTCAGTCACCTGTTCTTGCATAACTTTCTGTTTTTTGTTTATCTCATTTACACTGGTAAACAGCTTCAACTGTCCCTGTTCAAACTGGAGCGAGCGAGCCTTCAAGCTCTGTAAAAGATTATACATTTCGCTAAACTGCTTAGCCTGAACATATCTCATGGGACCAGGATTGGCCTCAACGTCGCCACGGCGAAGACTGCATAGGGTTTCTGACACACTAAAACAAATTTAAATATTGGTGTGGGCAAGACAAGAGCAGTAAAAAAAATATTATCGGATTGGTAACAATGATCATCCTTTCTTCCACACACCTGGAGTTGTGCGCACCCGGGGTGGTCATTTGGTTCACCCACCAAGACGTTTGAACTAGTAGAAAGCTTGCCAGGAACGTATGTGACTCTGCAGATCTGTTACCATTTATCTATTGGTTGCCAAGGTGGCACCACCGAAGGACCGAGTTTATGGCTCTCCGAGAGACTAGATAAGGGCACGCCAAAGGATGGAAAAAGGCTTTTCTACGGGTAAGTGCTGGCTGGCTGTCAGGACTCTGTCCGTAGTCTTTTTCGAAGAATGCATGATTAATATAAATGGTTTGCTTTTAGACGAAGGGAACTGCCTTTCAACCAGGGAATGTGACCCTGGGGTTGGCATGCTTTTTAGGCAAGTAAATTAGCATGGTTATGTTGTGGCAGGAAATTGTATGGGCTTGCTGTCCACAGCGAGTCAGCCGTCTGCTCCTGCAGCCAGTGGTTGACCGGTAAAAAGGGTGACTATCTGATGAGCAGGAGGAAGACGAAGCGACGAGAACTCGAGCATTTGTCTTCTCGAACATCAACCGGAATTCTTATATTGCGCATTCCATGCGTGTGCTCAAGTTACTGGTGCGCACAGTATTTAAAGGTGTGTATGAAGGATGCGAATTTGGACGCGTTTTCATCACGCGAGAAAAGTGATAAGTGTCGGCATTCCTTGAACGATCGCCACGTCCAATTTATCACGAAATCATATTTCTACGTTTCTAAATCTCTGCAAAGATTGCATCGTCCTTTTCAATCATCGAAAAGGCTTGTGGCAAGATGTGTACTATCAGTAAAGTCGTGCTCTAAAGTCGTCATCATCTAAGATGGCGTACTGCATCTTTTTCTTTTATTTTTTCATCCACTCCCACAAAATCCTCAGAAAATAAAAGTTAATGAAGCTTGAGCCCTTAAAAAAAACTTCGCGCATTTTCTGCTGCACCAGTGAGTGACAGCGCGTCCCCTTCTTTTTAGAGATACCGCGGAAACGGCTGACGGCGGCGAAGAAGCGGCAGTCGTGCTAACGAACTGCTACGCTTCGTACCGGCGCATGGGACCAGTCCCATGCTGTCGCTGTAGCGCAGCATGGGAAATTCAATGTCGTTCAGGTGCGATGTCTCCATGGCAATCGCGGAGATGAGAGGCGCCGATTTGGAAAATATGTGGGTGGCATCGGCGCCATCAGCGCAGTAAAACCCTGTGGTAAAACCTACCGGCAGACCGCCAGATCGCCGCTAACGCTCCCATTCTTCTACTACCCGGTGCCATTGTACGTCACGTACCGTCAAAATTACGCCACGGCTTTTTTTTTTTTTGCGGTGAGTTGGAGAGGAATAAAACTCGATCTTTCAATAATTTCTCTTGTAGAAGTTAATAAACATAAATGAAAAGGAATGCCTGTTCCGCGTTCAGTAAACTATGAAGGTTTAATGCAAAAGTTATTTGGCAAAAGTAAAAAGTCTATTTGACAATCCCTTTAAGAAAATTGTTTTTGATGTGCACCCTTACATAGATACTGTAAAAAATGTAAATAAAAACAATTAAAAGGCACATCCGGGGATAACCGGAAATAGCCAACTGATCACGCATGATAAAATGATTAAGTGATTGCCGGGTTCATGCGGTGTCTACGTTGCTCCGACCGTATAAAATGACAAGGGCTTCATAGCGCGAAAAGTGACATGAACAATAGTCCCGAAAGTGTCAAGCAGCAGTGTCACTCCTTCGCCCTGCTGCCACACTTCTTGGTGTACCAGTGGATGCGCTTCAAAGGGAAGCCAAACGACTCGGGCTTTGTAAAAAGCAGCGGCTTTAGAAAAAAAAAAAAAAAAAAAACCGGCTGGCCTGCAGGAGGCGCGTTTTTTCCGACGTTTCATGTTTCGAAAACATTTCTTCCGCACCTAACGTAGGAGAGAAAAAAAGAACAGGTAGGTCGGAGGGTAGCACTGTCCTAGCGTTAACTCCCCACAAGGCAAAGCTGATGTTGGCAAAAAAAAAAATATTAAGGATCGGCGTTACACTGCCCCCCATACCCCTCCCCCCCCCCCCTTTCCCAAACAAAAAGAAAAAGTGAAACTGGAGAGAAAGATTATTAGTGTCCGAGCGTTCTCCAGGCCGTGCGGTGGCCACCACAAGAGACTGGCGGTGCCAGGTAAGCAAATAACTTTGGAGCCAAGCAGCCCCGCACTCAGTATGGATCGAGTGCAAGGAATGCAAGGAGTAGGCTCATGAAGAGTGCGTTAGAGCTGACACAGTGTGTTTTAGGTGTTCTCTTTATTCCAAAAACTAAACTCATGCGTTTTTTTTCTTGTTTTTTTTTTTTTTAAGTGTGTCTAACTGTACCCCACTATGTTGTCTCATTTTGCCCCGCAGAGCGGGCTAAAGTGAGATATTGCATGACTTCCAGGTATTCTAGTTTTGCTTAATGTTTCCCTTGCTCCATATATATTGTCACGAACGACGGATGATGAGGCGACGAATGAAGAGAAAATAAAAGCTTAATTTGGCAAACTTGTGCCGAAAACAAAAATACATAGAGGTAGCGTCGCAGGCGTCGAAGGTCGCCGGAGTAGCACGACCGAGCTCGATAGCGAGACTGACCCCGGACCGTCTCGCGGAGAGTCTTTTGTACCATGCGTAGGTCTCCGGAACATTCGGCGTAGAGTGTTCGGCGCGTAGAACATTCGTAACTCGATCAGGCGACAAGTTTCTCAAACGTCTGAGGACGTCAAGTTGAAAAAAAATAAATGAAAGGTGAGTCCACTCCCTGGAATCAAACCTGGAGCATCCGCGCCAATTCCAAGCACGGTTTCCACGCGCAGGCCCGGCGACGCGCGTCGCAATATTTACTGAGGATAGAGTCAAGACTTCTAAGAATATCCCCACGCTGTGTATTTTTCAATATTAAGCAAAAATAAAAAGTACCATTGAAATGAAATTATTTTTGTCTCATTTTTCCCCACCTTACCCTAACACCTGCATCCGCCCCTGGTTACAAATATCCTGTTCTATACCAACCGTCGTCATGCTTCCTTCCGGTTACAGCGCCAGACGGTTCTAGAAAAGTTCCACGTGTCAAAAGTGCTCCAACGTATTCGGAATTGTAATCTTTTGTAGAGGCTTTTCCATCTAAAGATCGTGTAAGAGCTGCACACCGAGAATTGTCACAATGGATTCCGCTGCTGCTGGGGAAATTATGGCCACGCTGGATGACATTGAACGCATTGGGTGTTCCAACATGAACGAGAATGCTTGGATTATCAACAACACTGGAGCGGACGGGGAGCAGACGCTCAAGGAGAACCTGGCTGCCTTCCAGAGGTACGCTTCGCAGTAGCAGGAGTAAAGGTCAAATGTAAAGCAACGAGCTCAAGGTTTCGCCTTAAAAAAAAAAAAATATTGCAATTAAAACATGTTTTTTCTCAAAATGTTGCTATACAAATTGTCAGAGAAGCGGGAACTCTTGAAGGAAGAGATATTATTTAGACACGTTTACCTTGATTAATACAAGAGTGAAGTAAGCAAACGGGAAACACAGTGTTTGCTCTCTTGTTCTGTTAAAAAAATGGCAGCATGTTGACGAGGCTGTGCAATTTGGTTATTGTTATACCATAAGGGAAGGGCTCAAAGTAGTCTTATAAACAAATCAAAGTTAAAGATGTCACTTGCAAAACTGCAAGTTTACAAAAATCAGAAAACCCAAAGTGTCATCCTTATGAAATCTCTTGACCCCGGCATTACGTTGACTCCCAACATTTTGAACTATCTGGCCCCTACACTCAAACGAGTTCGAGACCCCTGTGTACATGTTTCTAAATTAGTCTGCAACATTTTTCTAAACTAGACTGCAACATGTTTCTAAATTTGGCTGCGACGTGAAGCTTAAATATACGGGACTATTGAAACGCACTCAACTCGTATGTCCAGTTTCTGAGAAACCCCGAATTACCAGGATATACAGGTTGTTTCTACAAAAAGAGCTGTCTGGCCGCCGCCATTCTGCGAATCGAGCGACCCCTATCAGCCAGAAATTTCTGGCACCCGCCTGAGTTGTGGTAGCCCGGTCAACGTGACTTCCCACCTGCATTGAGCATTCGGAGTTCGCCGGCATTTCTTGGAAGTTTTTCCTTGATTTGTCTGTTTAGGATGTTTACCCTTTGTGTGTTATCTTACACTGTCAGAAGGAGGGAATCCCAGGGCTCGTAGCCTGCTTGGCCTTCGCAGAAAACGAACGAAAAGAGCGAACTTCAAGCAGCCCGCAACGCAGGCAGTTAGAAGCTCTTGTAGGATTATTTCTGTCGAGATAATCTCCAAAAAGCCTTCCCGACTATGTTCCGGGTCTTCGCGAAAAATAGCTGATGGGGTCGGGTCCAAGGTTCATTTGCTTTGAAGCTCTGCAAAAAAAGCAGCTCTCTTCTACATTTGCAACAAAACACGCCGGATTCCGTCTGATCGTCGTTAAGTGACTACCGTCGACACTGTATATTGAATATGCTGTGTTAATTGAGACTTTTCTGAAATCTTGTTCGGATAACTCGGCACCCTGGGGTACGTACAATATATGTTGTTCGATTGATGAGACTCGTTGAATTTCATGTTGCGGGTGGGGAATGTCCATGCAGTTCGGATATCCTGTGTGGTGAATTATTTTCGACTGTTAAGATCGCTGTAGACTAACACGGCTGAGTGCACAGTGCCATAGAAAGATCAACATAAAATGAAACAAACATTCCAGTTGCATTTGTTTTGTTGCGCACGGTCTCCCCAAACAGCTTTCATTTCTTTGTTTTTGTTCCCAATAATCGTACAATGCATTCTTAAAAACCCCGAGAAATTCGATTTGCCAAGAAATCTGATCTCCGATCATGCCTGCCACTGTATCGGCACGGCTGACATATTCTTCACTGCCGCTTCGCACGCTGTGTTTATTTGTGTGCCTGTAACGCCTACATATGTTAGCGCCGATGGGGCGGAGTGAAAAACCGTCCCACACTCGCGGGTGTACAGTGCCTATTCCGTTGGAAGGATGCCCTCCAAAGATGTTTCGACAACATCGTTCGTGTCCATGATATTTCCCGACCAGTATGGAATGCTCTCTATGTCCTGAAGAAGGATTTGGACGGTGTACAAAGTGAAAGATATGAATCTAAGGATAGGTACTATGAGACTAAAAATCACTAGAAAATCGACGTTACCGTATGGCAGTTTAGGTGTGCCAATTGCTTTTCGATCAGCCTGCTTTCGGACGTGGAAATTGCCTTTCTATACATATGGGGTTGCAGGTAGGCATTAGGTAACTAAAAAACAAAACGCGGGTATAATTTTTTTATCAAATTAACGTAAAAGTACTGACACGCCTCAATAAAAAAATATATTGTTTTAAAAACTCTTATTAAATATAATTCAGATACATATATCCTTTAAACCACTATACAAAATAATTAATTTGTTTTTCACAAGCTTTTATAAACAAGGGAAATTGACTCTTCAATTGGCCCAATACCTGAAAACAGTGGAAAAGAGTTCACTGTAAATTTATTGAGATCGTTAGAGTGGTTTAATTCAAAACTTTTTCTACATAAAACCGACGTCATACTAGAGTAATTACCGCTTCATTTGTTTGGTCATTGAGAAAGTTTTATTTGCTGTTATACCACAGCAGAGAACATAAAGATTAACTTCGAAGTTCATGTAAAAATCCCGAGAAAACAGCTCCTTTCCGCCAAATTGTTTTCTCTCGCATTCGTGCACACGGTGACACTGCTGCCAGTGCCTGAGCTGAGTGCCGAACTGGAACCGAACCAAACCGAAACTCGGAACCTAACCGTAATTTTTAGCCGAGCCGGAATTGCAGCGAACCAAAACTTTCGCCGACATCTTGGAACTGAACCGGAACAAAACCGATAGCGTGAGGTACCACTGGTTTCTGTGCAAGGAGTGGAGTTTGACCGGTGCTCGCCTATCTTGCCACACAGACTGCGTCTTCGGCCAAGGGTTCTCCGAGGCGTTGCACACCGGCAATTGGAGGTAACCCTTTTGGGTGACCAGAAGCTGTCGCTACCGGTCGGGATCTCGCCGACGGCCCTCCATAAATTATCGCACCCGGACGGAGAAATTGCCACCGCTAGAGGTGAGGGCATCGCAGCATCCCAATCTAAAGGCCGGTTCACACGGCACCGACCGCTTACGTTTTGTTATGTTTCCTGAACCCTTCGTCCGCCCATGACGGGGGTCACTGGAACAGCTGTGCTTCGTGCGAAGCGTGGCAACCAGTTGAAGAAGTAACCTTGCGGCGACATTTTGAGGGACAAAGAAGTTCCGGCGACCTATGACGTAACGAAAGAAAATGGAAAAAAATGCTTCTGTGCGAATGAGCCTTTAGTCGCACATGTAGCCAACGTCACCTATACTCGGTGACATCTTAAAAGAACCCACAAGATATTCAGCCTCAATCACGAGCTTGTTGCCATCCACCGAGATTTGGCTGAGCGTGCGAATAAGTGCTATCAAAGGTGGCAAGCTCGCACTCGAGGCAAAGGATCCACAGGGTCCATAGCCTGTCACCACTATGTTTTATTAACAAAGCCTGTGGCCAGTATCCTCTAGCTCCGCGTAGTGTCACCACACTTGGATGGCGCTAACTTGGCAATACTGTAGAGACCGGTTATTACAAAGTCGGGTATAACGAAATAGCGGAGATTGCGAAGGGATTTCCGACCCCCGGTGAGTTCGTGTTAAGCGGTCTCGACAGTATACCCTTTTCCTGAAAGCGCGCCATCTGGTAGCAGCTGCACCAATTATCCGAGCCAGCCATTGCTTGAGCACGTTCCATGAGCACGCACCGGACACGAGTACGGTGTTGGCGTTCGGCGTGAACTCTGCTCGGCTATAGTAATGACTAGAACCACTAAACGAGCTAGTAGTGGCAACGAGCGCTGCATCCGCATTGGGCGCGGACTCGGATCCAACCACACGCTTTTTGCTCCAGCAATGGCGGCCGCCACTATTGCTCGATGGTGATTTCGAAAAGAATCTAAGTGCCCAATCTCCTTCGGCCAAGGGCCCTAAACGCATTGACCACGTAAGTTATGACGTCACAACATGGCGCTGTGCCCAAAACAAACCGTTGCTAGGGCCATTGCTATTGACGAATGCATTGGGGCGCGACCTGAGGTTAGAATATGACCGATAAGTAAGTAAATAATTTTTTTTAGGGCCCCATATCTTCTCAATATCTAATGATTGATATTTTTTATCGTCTCAGTGTCATAAAATGATAATAAAAGCCCGTAATAAAGTTCTACCAGTTTGCCTTGCTAGCAGATGGCACGATGGCTACAGGGCTCAGTGGATGTTTCCGAGGGAGTACGCGACTGCGTTAATTTAAGTTGGTGACGAGCGACGAAATTTCTCTTCTCCGGGTCAACTTTCTGTGTGACTTTGGAAGCGAGGAGTGCCCGTGCACAGCTTTGATCGACGATTGAGGTGCGCGAGAGTGCGAGCACCTACCCGTGGAGGCTTCCGCAATATTGGGAAGGGGTGAAAACACTACGAAGCCGAATAACGTTTGACGACGATGTGAAGGATATCAAGGTTGTAGTGTAGGCCGGGTCTTTTTTTATGGAGTTCTCACGCCACAGAAGTTGGTTCAGTACACAATTATGTGATAAAATGAACTGTCCATCACAAAAATATAGCTGACCTGATGTTTTTGTTCATGGAGATCTTTCGCTTTCATGTCTTACTGAAAACGAAAGAATTCGCAGTATTTTTTCTCAGTGTGTTGATTACTAGGAGGAACAAAACAAACATCCATATTGCGAGCCTAAAAGGCGAGGATTGGTGCCTCGAACCAATCGTGTTAGAGTCACAGCAATCGCTCCTTTAATGCAATGCATATCCAATGCAAAATCTAGGAGGGCCTGACGCTCCTTTGCTGTCAGGTTCTAAACAGGTGCTTCTCTCGCTGTATTTTTAGCAGATCTCCATAAGTGTGATGATTTTCCTCCCACAGTATCCCGTTGTACGCGAATACAATTGGATATTATAAGCCTGATGAGGTTTGTTAGACCTTCTTTGTTCCCCAATAAATGCAGGATAAAATTCGTACCATTACGAAAACGAGTCAAGCTACATGTAGACGGAATACTTCAGTCATTCCGTACTCGTTCGTCTGTAGCAGGCTTCTCGATACATCTCGAGGACCGAAAGTTGCCGTCGTAAATATCATCACAAATAGCCGATTCTCGCCGAACTTCTGTCTTGGTAAGTTTGACATCTAGGGTTTTTATACCTATGGTTTTTAGACGTTTAAATGCCATGTCCGATTTTTGAACGATGGTTCTTTTGGTGCGAAATCCAGTCCCATATATTCATCTATAGCAACGTTAGCGACGGATCGACGGTTCGTTTGAAGCAGTGACGACAAGCTTACGGGATCAAATGACTGGACATGGGGCGGCCTAGTCCAAGGCGGACGCGGCAACGCTATCATATTCTGTGCCTGCGCTCGTTTGCACTGTGATCCTATCGTAATGTGTGTGCATAGAATTTGTGTATTCCATGCGGTGTTATTGTAGATCGCTGGATTGTGTTGGCTTATATTAAGTGTTCTTTTTTTTTCTTTTCTTTAATGGTGAAGCTCACATTTTGTTAAAAACGTTCAAATCTTTGTATCAAGGATTAGCAGGAAATAGTTTAGTATGCCTAAAGTTTTGCGTGACATCGACTTCCTAAACAACTATTTTAACGACGCAGCTACGAAAGCTCTAGTCGAATTCTGTTTCCGGTAGTATGATGGCGACAGGATTTTAGCACTGCACTTCTTGTTTGTCTAGATGGCGTTGTTACTTTACGACAATAAGATTTAGGTTATAGGTCTCGAACTCGGTATTTAGACCCCCCCCCCCCCCACACACACACTTATATATATATATATATATAATTGCATCTCAAGCCTCACGTTGCAACCTAATTGTTGCAACAAAACGAACGAGGTGTACGATACTAATATATAAATTAACATAAAACTAGTTCATAATTTAGATCAACATAACAGCACCTGGAGCTACAGCATAAAGTGTTTTTTTTTAAATATTATTCACAAACAATTCAGTTGGCAAATAAAAAAAAAGAAAAGGAAAAGGGGCAGAAAGTTTTAGAATATTAGAATTTCTGACAGAAAATATAATTGCAAGCTATATTTATGTTTAAAAAATGAAAGTTGATCCTTTCTCTCCCGAATTGTCAAGTTTCGCGAGAAACACATATAACTTCCAGAAAGACAAGAAAACACAAAACGATCCTTATTCTTTGTGTTATCCCCTTCTACCGTGCAAGTCACAGGTCTTGTCGTTCCGAACTGGAAAAGGAGACATGCATTTAGTTTTTTTAGACGTAAACCCTCATTTACAGAAATCTTGTATATCGCATACCTGCATTAGCTTAGAAGTTAGCACACGTCACATATTGTAAATACAACCAACTATAGTTTTCTGCTCATATTGTTAAAACAGTTAATTAACATTTATGGGCTGGTTTCTAAGTCCTGATTGTCACAAAGATATGTAATAAGAACATAATAATATGGCGTGCGACAATCACGTGGGACATCTCATCACGTGGTCATGGTCATGGTCACATGGTCATGTGATTGACTTCGCGGTGGACGTGACTGTGTCACTCTACGTCACTGACACGTGATACCGTGACCTCACAGTGTCACGTGGCCACGCAACTTGACGTCGCGGTGCCCAACCGCGCACCTTGATGTCACAGGGTCGCGTGACCTAGTGATCATAGATTGCCTCGAGATCACGTAAGTGAATGTCACAGTGTCACATGACACCGTTAAGTAACTGTCGTCTTGTGACGTAATCGCTGGGTTGAAGTCACATGACTACTAATAACTAAATTGCAATAAAAAATACCATGCGTCGAGCTAACAGCATCTCAGGTCTCCCTTCTTCATGATTCGGACTTTTATACGTAGGATCAAGGTGATAATGTCTTATTTTACTGCTTTAGGGAGCCAGGCTGAGAGATCCTTGATGATACTGAGCACCCACAGCAGCACCAGCATCGAAGATGTGAAGCAGGCAGCACCAGAGGGAATTTGCTGGTTCCAGGTGCAGATCTTCAGAGACCGAGACCTTACAAGGAACCTCGTTAGCCGCGCCGAAAGGGCCGGCTGCCGAGCGATCGTGCTCACCGCGGACATGACAGTGACTGGAAATCATGTCGCCAGACGGAAGAAGGGTTGCAGCATGCCGAAAGAAATCAGGTGCGTTCATTCAGGTTTTCCAAAATCGGGATATGCCCAAATGAAGGGCTCACATCAAGGAAAGCGTTCAAAGCAGAAAGGCGTCTTGATCACGGCCAGTTTATATTTAAGGACAAACAGGTATTGTATTATGTTCTTGTTTAGACAGGGCAAAAGTAGTGAGCCCTCCCTAATGTGCGTCTGGTGTCTATGCTGAAGAAGAAATAAAGTTTTGCCGGTAGGGTACTGCTGCTTGTTTGGTGTCTTTTACCTACACTGCGCAGAGAGTGGTACACGACCGCGTGCCGGAACGATGCTCATCAAATCGAAACGGGCAGCAGTGGGTATTGAGGCTATGGAGTTCTCGGTTCTGCTACGCGAGATTACATAAAAATCAGCTCTTCGAAATTCGGTACATGTACCGATCAATGGGTGGCACCGAATCAAGCCTTGCGTGCAAAAAAGGTGTCTTGACGTCGGTCTGTTTGTGTCTCAAGCCAAGCACTACGGGAGCTGTAATAACCTATAGACCGTTCCATTAGGGTCATAGCAGAAAGGGTAATAAAGAAAAAAAATGTCCTCCCCCTCTCACCCACATGTCTTCCGCTCCGCCGAGTGGGCTGTGCCTAGCACCCGGCTAGCGTACAAACTCTGTTTAAAATCGCGTCATTTTGGAAATTTGAAGCGCAGATGCGCAAACTTTGGTATGACAGTTATCGTGTAATACTGTGCTAGATAGAAAAGACTAACAGGGTCCAATTGCGCTGTTACCTGCGTGCAAATAAAAAACATTGGGAAAACTGTGTCAGAATGGCCGGCCTACCCGGCGAAATGTAAATCCGGTTGCTGCACTTATATACAAAGTTCGTACTGGTGTAGGCCTTTAGCGACCATGAGTGAAAGTCTGAAATATTAAATAAAAACGTGCTCTCCTGCCGCAGTACACGCAATAGTTGAGGGTAGTACTGCCGGCTGACTCAACTGCTATTTAAGTAACGGAAAAAGGAAATGCTAGTTGATCATTTGCCGGAATAGAACAACAGAGAGCTATAGGCTGATTTTGGACTATACTCTCAGAAAAAAGGGTGTATTCTTACACCCTTCTTCCCATATAATACACCCCAAAACTTCAATTCGACGTACAGCGCCTGCAGTCGTGCA
This sequence comes from Ixodes scapularis, assembly GCF_016920785.2. Lineage (NCBI taxonomy): Eukaryota > Metazoa > Arthropoda > Arachnida > Ixodida > Ixodidae > Ixodes > Ixodes scapularis. The sequence goes on along the minus strand of NW_024610076.1, from coordinate 23,491 downwards.
GACGGCCTTAAATGTTACGAGAAGCTTGATAGCCGTGTAGTACAACTTATTAAAATAGGTAATGTACGTGTTTCTGACTACAAAAAAAAAAAATAATCGAAGTTTTCTTGGCTTTACCGCAACAGCAGCCACGAGTGAGAGTTCGACGTTCCGTACAGCCTGCCGGTACAGCCCAAAGATGGAGAATGGCAACCTCCCGGTTTGTCGTCTGCTAGCGGAGTCGGGCGCGTGCCCTCTCTCTCGTTTTTGCCCCGCCGAACCCGCTGAATTTCCCGGATGTATCGAGGGGGCGCTGCTGCCGAACAAAATCGTGCCGCCCAGAGAGCGCTAAATGGAATGGTCTATAGACCTTTTTCGCAAGGGCGCCGCGATCTTGACTTGTCGTCACTTCCAGTATGGGCGAAAACATTGTTTTGCCGTCGCCACGCCGATAGAAGGTATTTAGGACATAAACGTAACCGTCACACATTCTCGTTTTGCCTTCCCTCCTATTTTTTTTACTATTTGCAGGTTGAAAAGTTTTGATACTTTTTCGTCGCCCATACGGGATATGCCTACGTGACAATCGGGGGCGAGAGTAAGCGGAAAAGGTCTATACACCAACGCGCTACAATGACGTAACGCTGCTGCGGTTGCGCTACTGTTGGCATGGCGCAGGCGCGTTCACTTCACATCAGTCGAACTTGATTTCTGCAAACGTGCAGTGCCCACACATGATATGGAAAAACGCTGATTTGTTTGGAAACAGCGTTTTGGATTACAAGAAAGAAGGTGTACGATCTTTAGTACGGCGCTGTGCTCACTAAAACAGATTTGTGTGCTTACAACTTACACCTTTTGTGATGCTGTATAAAAATACGACCGCTGTAACACAACTGTACCTAATTTACTTTTTGCAAAAGATGCGGGAAAGTAGTAAAAGAAGGGGGGGGGGGGGGGGAGGGCGATAGAAACTTTATTGGTGTCTCTTTCACCGCAAAATATAAATTCGCGTCGCCTATAACGCTCAGTCTCCGCCAGAAATGTAGCGCTACAAGTTGAGTCCAGCTGTCAAAGGTTTAGAACTTGAAATGAGAGTTAGAGGCAACCTGCAATGCTGTTTGGTTTGGCGCCATCTAGCGACTGAAGCAAGAAATATTGGGTACCCCTGGGAGTGGCGGCTGCATTGTTCAAACGTGAGCTATTACTCTGGTGGCGTCCCTGAGCCTAGTGTCTGAAGCAAGAAATACTGGGTATCCCAGTAAGCCGTGATCGCGTAACGTGCCAGTAGAGCGAAAGCTACGGCCCTGGCAGGCTAATCGGAACGTGACTGCGTATCACCGGAGCGCGCCTTAACTCCGAAAAAGTATCAGACTTTTCGCTGCGTCATGCTCCAAGATGTGTGCGTTGCGCTCGTATACGTCGCGCATTTCGAAGCATTCGGCACGCAATGTGGGGCTTATCGTTCGCCGTTTGCCAAGTTACAACGAGATAGTGTAAAACCGTGCGCTCTCACCCTGTTGGCGCCGCCTGGCAGTTGCCGGCTGCCTAGTGCAGAAGCAATCTGGTGCATGATAAAACAAAAAGATACTCAAAATTAAAAAAAAAGAAACAAGAAAAATGGAGACTTACAAAAGGGCGTTGTTGTGTTTTTTCTCTTTAATGTTTCTATAGTATGTTATTCTTCAGTGAGTCAGAAGGATCCCAATGACTGACGAAGCACAGATTACGATTAGATCTAAAATTGCAATGAGCATAGGGACAACGGAAAAGAGAAATGTCACGCTAATTGTCCCTGTGCATATCGGACATTTTTTTTTTTTTTATTGCATTTCGAGCTTCGTTATTTGCTTGGATATTTCTATTCGCAACTTTCAGCGATGGTGGTACCGCGGTGTGAGAATCGCTTTCTCTACCTCCTTGCCTAGACCTTTCTGACGTGAAAAAATAAATTGAGGCTCTAATACTTCTCGTATTTAGCGAAACCAGAATTACTTAAGTGTCGCAGGCCCAGCCTCGTGCTGCAGTTCTAAGACGATCATCAAGATGACAGTCATTTTGATAAGCACTAGTGCGCCCCTATATAGGTCGTAAAAGTTGCGAATCGTTCGTCGGGATTTTTGTTTTCTGCAGGAAAATGAACTAAGAATATTCGGAACGTATGAGAGAGCAAGTAAATTAAAATATATCTGGAGAGGAATAATTCCAAATGTCCTTAACATGGCCGGATTAATCTTTTAGATATACCTACACCTACGCTTGCTGTTATTTAGAGCGTCTTTGGACTAAAAGTGTGTCACGAAGAACTCATCCGCAGTCGAGGAAAGTGTTTTGCGGGGTGATTCAAAATCCAGGTTTGCCAACTTTGAAGGAATCTTGGAAGACGGATACACCGTACCCAACTCGCCGCTCATCAGAAAGCAAGGACTGGTCGACCCTTCGCAGACCTGGGATGACGTCAGTTGGTTGAGGAGCATCACCAAGTTACCCGTGATCCTCAAGGGAATCACCACCGGTGCGCACAAGCTTGAAAATCTCGCTCCTACTGCGTTATTACTGAAAACTATTGTGTTCCTGAGCTACCGATTTAAGTGGCAATGCAACACATCTTGTGCCTTCAATGAATATAACTTTGTATTATTCCTCGACATTCATAACGTATGAAGCGCGGGTAGTCTCCTTTTTCCACGGAATAATAGTGTCATCCAAAAGTTGAGAAAAACGAGCAACGGCACCCCTTGGGTGGTGCCAGTTGAAGAATTACAGACACACAAATAAGCAGCCGCTGCACTATCAACTATATTAAAGCTGTGGCATCACGAAGGGGAGAGGGGGGGGGGGGGGGGCGGAAAGCCCGAGTGCAGCACGGAGGGGGGTGCAGCTGCGTAGTGAAACGGGGGAGGGGGTTTGTGCCTTGCGACAAGCTGGGGGGCTGGGGGGGGGGGGGGGGGGGGAGGGTGTCGCGGCGGGCCATGAAAGGTGGGGGCGGGGTGTGTTTCGGCGGGCAACGTGTGGGCTAGAAGATTGGAGGGGGGCTGTCGCGGCGGGTACTGGCTCGGGTGCCGCTGACCGTAGTGACGTCACTGTATTGAGGCCTTTTTATTCCTTCCCTACTGTCAGTATTTACAACCTGGTTTGAAGCGCTCTTATTCCTTATTTACGCACTGGATTGAAACTTTCTTTCTCCACTAAATACTGATAGTAGTGAAGGAAAAAGAAGACTTCAATATAAATGATAATCCAGCGGTTTTCTATTTGTGTGTTTATAAGTGTGCAGCTGGCACCACCCAAGGATGTGAACCAACTCGCTCAGCTCCCACCGGTAGGCACTTCACCAGTTCAACTCGAAGCCTGAACAAGAAGCCACGTGATCAGGCGCTGACTCGTATAGGCCGACAATGTTTATCATAGTCACATGATGGAGTGATGCGCAGGGAACGCACTACGTTCCACACAATAGAGAGTTTTAAAATAGGGGATCCCAAAAGCTGTTGGTCCCCCAGAGAACTTGAGGCGTCGTATTGCGCGTGCGCAGTGCAGTGCCCCAAGCTCTTTGGGTGAACCGAAGCGTGGGATCACTCTGTTATAAAGCTCCCTATTGATAAAGTTCCCCTATTTCCCGCCATTGCAACGATAGGGCACGAGCCATTACTGAAAAACGTGCATTCGGTAGTGGCTCGTGCCCATAGTGATTTTCATCATTGAATTTCAGGTGACAGAATCGCATTCTCACGTAGTGCTCGTGTACACTATATAAGCCGCATCAAAATATTGCCAACGTGGGGCTCACAAAGCTTCATGACGATATCCTGAGGCTCGCATTGTCTACAACGCCAACTATGTAATTCCCGGAACTTTGTCATCAAGTTATCCGAAGGAGAAACTGAAAGAAAACGTCCGCTTTAATCCCTGAAATTACTCATTGACAATGAAGCTTCTTGTTCATCGGCGTTGCGTTTGAGTGAATCTGAAAATCATTTGGGCCGGTAAGTTTGAGTAAAGTGAGGAATAATCCAACCCAACATTGTTTCACGACCCCTTCAAGGGAATCTCCGGCGGTTATCTGAGATACCCAAACTGAACACATTTTGGAATAAACCAGCATATACTCTTCCCTACTTTTTCTATATCATTAATAAATTTAAATAGCTATTAAAAAAAACTCCAAAAGAGGGTGATGCCAAACCCAACAATGAAATGCTCCCCCACCCCCTCCCTTTTCTATAGAGGTGTTGTATACGTATATTGTATAGCTAGCAAGTCGAGCAGTCAGCCTAAAAACCCAAGTTTTGGCGTGAGCTTTTTCTGCATTTACATTACATAAACAAACTTCTTGTAACTCGCGGGAACAAGCTGTAGTGTCTCTGTATTGCAAAATAAAACGTGACGTTTTAATGTTGCCAGTGGGGCCTCTCAGCCTCGGAGACGAAATTTGTAAATTCTACAGCTTCCCCACAAAAAGGAACTCTTGTTCCTTTACATTTAGGTTACCAGTAGTTCGAATTTGTATAATAATGTGTTGAATCAATTTTGAGGCATACCAGTGACGACCAAAAAAGTTTCCGGAGGTGCGAGAAGCACACTATAACGTACTACGGGATCATGTTGATGCTGATCTTGAGCCACTTTTTGTCGTTGGGTGAGAAGTACTTAGCAGACGTAATCTGAGTACCATAAGCCGGTGGTTAACTTTCGCTAGACTAATACTACGATTATTGGTGACACCTTTTTCCCTATTTGTTCTTAGCCCGAGACTGAGGCAGGAAAAGAGGAAAGTTTCAAAGTAGACTGTTCATTTTTCTTCTACTTTGAAACTTTCCTCTTTTCCTGCCTCAGTCTCGGGCTAAGAACAAAATGGTTAACATCCACCAGCTCGCCTGCGCAATCACTACATTACCTTTTTCCCCATCTTCTCCAGCCGATGATGCGGAGAAAGCCATCAGCCACGGAGTTTCAGCGATAATTGTCTCAAACCACGGTGGTTGGCTGCTGGACGGAGTTGCAGCAACGGTGCGTTATTTACGAAGCGTTTTTTTTTTAAACACTTTTTAAGAAAGCCGTGACAAACGTGCCGGTAAAATTTTGGATGACCTCAGCGCTCCAACTTGAGACCCAGGTTTTACACCATTTCTAGAGTGATTCCTCTTGTTCCCATCAGCAGAAGACTTGGTTCGAAACGGCCCTGAGTGATAGGTCGGTAGCGAAACAGAGTGCACGCGTAACTTGTAATACTATTGAGACGGCTTCTGTATGTTGCGCGTAGTCTATACCAGAGACCACGTAAGATTACGCCCTTTTAACATGAAGAGATTGGTTGATCTCTACACCTGGTTGGTCATCCAGGTACAATGTTAAGCGACCCGATGCTTCAGCGTCACAAGTTCTCGAGCCTGACTAATAGACCAACTAGTACTTATACGTTGAAAACGTAGCAGCTCGTCCTTAGTGGGCTAAGGGGAAGTTCATCCTCAGTTTATTGCCCGAGAGGTAGTGATGAGTCTTAGTCACACCGAAAGCTAATGCCTGACTTTCTTGTAGGACTGGCTGTGAATTTTGCAAGCGGAAGTTCTGGGATAATTCTATCCCTTTGAATTTTAATAAGAGCAGATATTTTCAAATTCATAAGGTGCACCATAACAAAGAATAATATCCCTCTTTAAGAAAATAAAGTGGTTAGCTGTTGTCAAACGCTTTTTGTCTCTTTAAGAAACGCTCTCCTTTTTTGATACCATATATATTTCAAAATACCAGTGATTCGGTAGCCCAACATGATAAGAAAGGTAATCAAAACCATACGCTTGTAAAAGATAATGGGACATGGGTGCTTTCGTACCCGCCTGAGGTTTTATGATGACTTTTACCTTTTCCGATATTCCAGGGCTACAGTCTTTCCGCTTCTAGTGCATGGCCGAAATATTTCACTTGAGCTTCATAAAAGTTTATTTGTCTTATTTGAATTCTAGGACTGCGTCCTCTAGACGCTCGATTGCTTATTTAACATATGTTATGACGAAACTCCGAGATAAAGAAAGCGATGGACAATACGTTTTTTCCCAGTCTCGGGGTTTTGTCTCAAGATATGTTCGACCATAACCAGCTAGTCTGCGATATACGTACTCTGCGATACATGCCGTGTACTGCCATCTGGTTTTTATATCTTTTTCTGGAGCCTTTCAGCAGTTAGGACATTCCAAATTCTAGCCTGGCTTGCTGAAACACACTCTTCAGTAAGTTTGGTGGTAAGGTTCTGGAACTCGGGCTTAAGCTCCACATGTTCCTCTTGATCAAATTCTTTTGACATCATACTGTTTTTTTATTGAATACGGATTTCAACAAAAAATGGTCGTGAAGGCTACACAAATGAGGTCTCTGTAAGTGAGTAATACGGTCAGGTTGACGCCATGTTTAAGTGAAAATGCAACTAATAAATGACTAATTAACGAACATTCAGTAATTACATTTCGATTATACGTTTCATGGCGCACTGTTATATTGAAGAAACTAGGTCAATCAATGTTGAAAGCAAGGCCAGTTTTTACATTTTCTGGATCGAGCACGCAGTTTGAGTTATTCATAGAGCTGGGATTTCCGGGACAAAATTAGTGGTGAAACCCGGACAAAATTGGGACAGGAAGCGCCATAACATGAGGACACTTTCCGGGACAACCTACGCTCCTGTGAGTGCGCTCGGAGTGTTTATTAGCGTTGAAAAGTTTATTCTGAGTTTTATCACCAGAACACCCATTCTAATCTTGTGCGTTAAAGAAATGGTCAGGAACATCTCAAGTGTTAGTTTGCTTATGCTTTGACTTTTCTTTGTTAGTCCCAAACCCCTACCCCTCCTCTTCCACAAAGACAAGCGGTAAAACCCTGAGGGCTCGTTTGGCATACAAGTCATAAACGCCATTCGGAGTTTTCGGTGAATGCACCCACTCTATGTCACGGTTCTTACCTAGCGACTTACAAGATTTGTTTTTCGCTGAGCAGTCCGACTTCTCGGCCACTAAATCCAAGTTCTTCAACTGAGCCTTGCGGTTTCCAGCTTTGCAATCACATTTGGAATAGATCTGTACTTCTCGATCTGACCAGGGCGTCACTTTTCACGATTACTCGAAGCGGCTTCACGGCAGCAGTTGTCACTTTAATTTCCTCACCAAGTTCGCCGCCTTGCTGGGGTTTTCTGCATATAGTCTATTGCTGCTCTCGGAAATGTTTATTATCAGATTACCCCGGGCTCCTTAGGTAAGGTAAAGTTAGTAGCGGAAGCGAAGAGCGAACGTTGCTTTACAGATTTTGAGAGCACCCTTTAATGCAAAAGCATTAACTATCCCATGGAGCGGAGCCTGCGGCGTCTGTAACCGCAAAAAAACACGAAACAAATTCCCCGTTCTCCCATTGGTTGAGCGAAGCGGCTCCTAGATTGCCATTGGCGGCCGGGTCACAACAATTGCGCGCGCTTGGCTGCCGCTCTCGTGTCAGGCGTTCTCGGCGCCGAGGAACATGGCGGCGCCTGAGGCACGTGTATCGTCGGCGGCCGCAGCCTCGGCAGTGCGAAACGTGGCCGTCCACGCCAGTATACCGTAGACGAACTAGAAGAGCGGAAGAACGACATTTATGTTTTCGCATTCACAACTCTAAAAAAGTGCATAGGTGTCCTCGAACTTTTTTCGTTGGATGTGGTGTCACGGTGGATGCAATGACTCAAAAGTGAATGCATTTCCTCGATGTATGTCTCGACCCCAAGCTCCAATGACTCTCCTAAGTAGCGAGTCGGTAAAGACGACCATTTATTGTTTTCGAACACGTACTGCTTCGACTTGCAATCGCCGTGTTAGGAGCACAATCACTTATACCATTTTACAGCGCATCTAGTTTGCGAACAAAACGTTTTCGTAAGTTCTGCCACTATTCCAGCGCTCTCCGTATCAGTCAGAAAAAAAGCAATGTCATCCACATACAACAAAATGCGAACCTTGCGTGTGTTTAAAGCAAAACCGTGAACATGATTAATATAAATTATACTGAAATAGAACGAATCAATGTACAATAAAAAGTAATGACGAAAGAGGACAGCCGCACCTAAAACGATTTAAAAAAAATGTCTTTACTGATTCTCATAATTACGATAAGGCTTGTTGTACAGTTACAATTGGCCAATGGAACGCCTTCTAACATTACCGTCCCAATATCAATGTACTTAAAACTAAAGAAAAAAATAAAACCGTAATGAGTACGTTACGTACGCGATGTATATAGCTTTTAAAAAGATCGTGCAACATTAAATTTTTTTTTTTTATAAGCGCTGTCTCGAGAGCCCAAACATCAAGCTTGGCTTCTCATGCAGTTGTTTTGCATTGTAGCGTCACTGATCCTTATACCTGCTTATCGCAAAACAGGCATTTCGAAAAGGTTTGCACTCAGAGTGTTCGGCAAGCCTTTCTATGGCCGTAACAGATCAAGTCGATGACAGGTAAAGTGTAACTTGGGAGCAGAATATTCAGCATCTTGCTGCACAACATGCACTCTCAGAAAAGAAGGTGTATTCTTACACCCTTTGTCCCATATAATACACCCCAAAACTTTACTTGGAAGTACAGCGGACTGACGTCGATCTGACGGTACTAACTTTCACGTAAGGCTTGATAGCCGTGTGGTACAACTTAGTAAAATAGTTAATGTAAATGTTACTGACGACAAAAAAAAATCGGGGTTTTCTTGGCCCTACTGGAAAACCTCAGTGTCTTCTTTCAGCGGCCTTTGATACGTATCTTAGCTATTTAATAAGTTAAATCAGACTGGGGTCGTCTGTTAGATTACAGTGCGCGGTACGCCGAATCGAAGTTTTGGGGTGCATTATATGGGACAAAAAGGTGTAAGGTGATGCCCCTTTTTTAGAGTCTGGGAAGGCGATGATATGATAAAAAAGATTTGATTACCATCATCCTTACATAAAAAAAGTATTCTGTGAACGTTTAGCATCAAAATATAATAACTATTGATATATTTGATATATTGTTTTTTGGTAAAAGGGTAAACAATACTATTATTGCATGCGGTGTGTTTCCAGATTGAAATCCTCCCCGAGATCGTAAGTGCAGTCCGTGGCCGTGTCGAAGTCTACATGGACGGCGGAGTCCGTCGAGGCACCGACGTGGTCAAGGCGCTGGCACTCGGCGCCAAGGCGGTGTTCGTTGGACGTCCCACCGTCTGGGGGCTGGCGTACAACGTGAGGCAACCACCAACAGATTGAGTGACGCCCTTAAATAAAGTTCAATATGAGACTTTAAACAAGTTATACAACATAAGAAAGAAAAGACAACTAAAATTTTATAATTAAGCGTTGTACGAGCAAAACTCTGCAATTAACTGTGACTGGTTAGATATTTTTCTGCTTTGAAAGATGCGAAACACAGAAGCATTTAATGCGCTACGATCTCAAACAAAATGACCTGACTTCTTTTTTAATTGGACATTTTAATGCAATATATTTGTATCATAGACGCATGTTTAAATGATGTCAAACTTCAAAACAAAAACAAACAAAAAAAGTAAAATGAACAGAGTCCAATTAACAGCCAAAAATTCTCTGGAGGTCATGTGCAATCGGCAAAATAGTACGAATGTCTTTTAGAAAAGGTAACCTATCCAACGAACGGAGGAGTGCATATTGCCTAAATCTTGAAACTGGACGTCAAACTAAGTCGGTGTTTCCAATTGTGACAGTTCGAAGGTTTGGATAGGCTGATATTCTTGAGCAAGCGCGACTGTATTTCCTATTTCCCGATGTTTGCTTACAAATAAGTTTGGACACGCCAGCTATTCGCGGTGAAAAGCTCACAAGGGGTGCTGCTGTTTTCCTTACTATGGGTAGTGCACGTGCCGCACACGCTGTTATGTTGTAAAAAGGACCATGAAATGAATTTTGGCATGAAATAGACTGGAAATTTACTAACCGCATTATAGTCTAGCGCTCCAAAAGAAACAAAATAGTACACGAAGGTATAAAGCTAAAAGCCTGCCTTTCAGTACGAAAAATGTAAAAACATAGCGAACTATTTCTTATTTATTTATTTATTTATTTATTTCAAATACCCTCAAGGTAAGTACATTGAAGAGGGGAGAGAGTTGTAAAATATTGACTATAAAGTGCACATATTAGTAATAGCATTTTTAAACATAACAATATCAGTGATGTTCGCAATTGACGCGGGAAGGTGGTTCCAGTCTATAGATGTTTGTGGCATAAAAGAAATATTGAAATAATGAAGTTTTAAAATTTGGAATACCAACCTTATGGCTATGATCAATGCGAGCAGATATGTAGAATGTTGGAGTAATTAGTTTATGAGGAAGGGTAACATTTTGATGAAATATTTTATGAAAAAGACACAAACGAAAGATTTTTCGGCGGTGAGTTAGTAACGGTAGACCTAAAGTATTGTTCATGGCAGTAACACTGGCAGTGCGATGATAGTTTCTCAATATAAAACGAGCTGAGCGGTTTTGGATGGATTCAACATGAGCAATTAGTGACGAGTGAGCGGGGTCCCGCACAACAGCAGCGGATTGTAATTTTGGACGGATTAGGGTTTTGTGCATGGTTAGTTTTAATGAAGACGGAGCGAGGAAAAAAATTTCTTTTTAAGTATCCTAACATACGGTTAGCTCTGTTAATTACGTATTCAACATGAATCTTCCAAGAACGGTTACAAGTTATATGAACACCAAGATATTTGTAAACAGGCACTGAAGCGAGGGGATTATTGTTTAGATGATAAGTATGACACACGGATTGAGCACGTGACACTCTCAAAAATTGGACGTTTGAGTGATTTATACAGCGTAAGGTTGGTCTGCCAGTAGGGGCGACACTGGTTTACAGTGTAGATGAGCAATTTAGCCAGTGCAGTACGACCGCTAGCCTGGGGTCTTTAACGTGCACCACGCAGTAGTGGTACACGACCGCACGCCGGTACGATGCTCATCCAGATCGAAACGGGCAGGGGTGGGGCTCGAACCCAGGATCCCTTTGTTCTGCAGCGCGAGCTTTCGCTCCACGCGCGCCGAGCTGGGTGTGCGCTTCAGCCCACTCGGCCACCGTGGCACTCTCATCGATTTGCATTTGTTAGTGTTAAGTTCCATTAGCCACTGGTGACACCACAGTGATATACGATTAAGGTCAGATTGTAGAATAGAGTCAGATATGTCAGTTATTTTCCGGTAGATTACGCAATCGTCAGCAAAGAGGCAAATAGAAGACGACAAGTTCTGCACCAAATCATTGATGTAAATAAGAAAGAGGACCGGACCAAGCACTGATCCCTGTGGGACGCCCGAGGTCACTGGAACAGTACACGAATTTGTATTATTAGCAGTAACGAATTGTAGGCGGTTAGTTAAAAAGGCATGAATCCAATTTAAAATACAGGAGTCAATGTTAAGTGATTGTAGTTTATGAAAAAGGAGTTTGTGGGAAACTTTGTCAAAGGCTTTTGAGAAATCTAAAAAAACACACTCGGTTTCAATATCATTATCAAGAGAATTATGGAGATCATGCGTGAAGGATAGTAGTTGCGTCTCACATGAAAAATGTTTTTTAAAGCCATGTTCTGAACTTGTGAAGAAGTAATTAGTTTCAAGATAATTTATCAACTGTGAGTAAATGACGTGTTCAAATATTTTACATGGCACACTTGTGAAAGAAATTGGTCAATAATTGAATGGGTTTTGTTTTTCGCCAGATTTATGTAAAGGAACCACCTTACCAACCACCCAATCGCTAGGGACTACGCCATGGTTAAGAGACTGCATATAAAGTTTTGAAAGAATTATTGAACAATACATATTACAATTTTTTAAGAACCTGCTGTTAATCCCATCTATTCCGGCGCAGGATGAAAGCTTCATATTATTAATAATGCTTTCCATTTGAAAGCACCTCGCCTTTCCACTGTGATGCGTCAATAGTGCCCAAGCACGTCAGCCGAGTTCTACTCACGCTTTGGACAGAAGCATTCTACCGTGCGAAGGCATGCGCTTGTCAACAATCAATTTGTCGACGAATATTTGGATTCGCTTTCGTGGACCAACCAGTTCAGCGACGGCACTTTTCTCTGGCGAATGACAAGTTCCACGGTGTTCTTAAAACGCACGGTTGGAAGGTTGTTCACCTCGCATTGGGTGCCCTAGCACGTCACGAGTAAGTGATTTTTAATTTCGGTTTTGAGTTGAAGATTAAAGCTAAGAAGGCAGAAGTTGTAAGTTCATTTCATGGTCCCTTTAATTTTTATTGTGCATAGAAAGGTATTTCACGTGCTTGCACCAGCAGAGAATGTTAAAGTATCCTTCCTCTAGGTTGTGAAACGATTCCGCCAGGCGGCGACACCTACACTTCTCGCCGCGAATCAGCGTAATTCATTGTTGTGGAAATGCTCGAAACCCCTGCCGCGCGCCAATTCTGAAAAGAATACGGCGTCTGAAATCTAGCTGAAATCACTGCTGCGCTGTGCCGCCGCGATCCTCCCAAGGGCTGCACGTTGCGCGTGCCTCGCGCATCGACGCACCTTGTGCTACTTTTAAAACATGGAGAGTCTTTAAATCGGCATACGCATGGGCTACATCTGGGCGCTTCCAGTTTTACTCTTGTTTGCTTCTTTTTGTTTTGCATCCTTATGTTAGCTCTACTACTTTCTACAATGAGCACAGGTCCTTACAGACGTATTAGGAATAACTCCTCGAAGGAACATCTTGTTACCCAATCACAGTGCGTTGCTTAAAACAAATAAAAACATTACCGGAAGTCTACTGGGGCACAAAATACAGTGGTGCCCTCGTGGTATCAACTGGCCCCGTAAATGATGACGTCATAGCTTGGCGCTGCTCTCCACACATAGTTTCCAGGACCGGTGTTATGGATAAACATATGGGGGCTCGACGGGAGGTTACAAATTGCCTGATAAAAAAGTAAATATTTTTTTGTAAGCCTTGAGTCTTCTCCACATCTTGTCTTGGAAACGTTTCCTAGTCTCGGAACTATAAAGCGATGATAAAAACACGTCATAAAGTTTAACGACCGGTTTTGCCTTGCTAGCAAACGACAGAATGGCTTCGCGGGTTTGATGGTTCTTCTGAGTGAATACGCGACGGCATAAAGTTAATTTGGAAACGAGCGACGAAACTTCAGCAGACCGATCTCACTAAGCATTCGGCGCCTGCGTGACGCCGCCATTAAAATTTTACAATTTCACCGTCCTCTACAAATCAGGAAAAAAAACACCTGTATGCCGACGGCTTGTCCCGGTACCCCCCTTCCAGCAGGCTCTCCACTCCAAGACTCGCGCATTTTCCTCGCAACGGCTCCTCTGACCCATGTTGATATTGCTACAGCCCAGCTGGATGATCCTTTCCTTAAGCCGATAATTGAATATATTCGTGGCACAAACCCACATCCCCCTCAACGCACAGCACGCATAGCGCGTCTATTTGCGCTTCACAACGGGACGACGCTATTCGGGCAAAACTATGAATCGCAAGGACGCCCGTGGCTTGTTGCCATTTCCCGTTGCCTTCAAAACGACATTATTCGCCCTAATCAAGACGACCCAACTTCCGGGCATCTCGGCTTTTCCAAGACCTATTTCCGAGTTCGAGCCAGTTACTTCTGGAACGGAATGTATCGCGCTATTAACAAATACGTCCGATCTTGTCACGACTGTCGAGCAAGAAAACACCCAACGACAAAGTCACCCGGAACACTTCACTCGCTTTCACTACCTAGCCACCCCTTCCGAAGAATTGGAATTGACTTCTTGGGCCCATTTCCCAAGTCTACAAACAACAATCGATGGGTCATTGTAGCCATTGACTACAATACCCGCTATGCTGAAACGAAGCCAGTTCCTGATGCTAGCGCAAGAAAAGTTGCGAACTTTTTTCTGAACTCCATCCTGCTACGCCATGGCGCTCCACAGTCAGCCACAAGTGACCGAAGCACGCCCTTTATTGCCAAAATTCTCAATGAAGTCCAGCAACTCGCAAGTACAATCCATCATGTAACAACTGCTTACCCCCGCAGGCGACTAAACTATATACTAGCAAGCATGACGTCAATGTATATTGAAGAAAACCACACCAACTAGGACTCAATCCTTCCTTTTGTCACTTACGCGTACAATACCGCCCGACAAACAACTACAGGAGTTTCGCCGTATTATCTTTTATACGCTCGTGATCCACTCACCACTCCTGACACTGTTTTGCCATACGTGGAAAATTGTTTGGATCCCTACACATCTGACGTCGTGTCCCGAGCCGAAGATGCCCGCCAACTTCCCCGACTGCAAACTCTGCAGTCCCAACAACAACACCTTCGTCATGCGGACACTCACATGCCAGTCTTCTATAATGTTGGTGATCTCGTCTTGCTCAAGACACTATTTCGCTAAACCGGCATGTGCGAAAAGCTCCTAAAAAATTCGTTGGGCCGTACCGCATTGTTCGTTGCCTTTCCGACATCAATTACGAGGTAGTGCCCGTGACCCAGCCCCGCGACCATTGCTCGAGGTGCCAGGACATGGTTCAAGTGGATCGTATGAAACCGCACTTCTGCTCAACCTAACCAACACGCCAGTGCCGGATGACCGGCCCTATTGGCGACGTGCGCGATCGAAAGCGTCACTGTGGTCGGCCTTCCACGATTGGCCAAATGCTGACTGTGACGTCAGCAAAGGATTTCTCATCGACGGAAATAAGAGGAAAGTAAGAACTTCGATTTTGACGGTGTTGGCAGTGTTGTTTTAAGAGCGCAATGATTTCCAGGTTCCACCATGCTCATTAGAAACACCATCGAACTTGCTTTTCGCAAGGTAATGACGTCACGAAAGGTAACCATATGAGGGCGCCACTAAAACTTCTCGCCGCTAATACTCAGTTTCACCTTATGATGTACCGCAGAAAATGCTACAAGCGCGAGCTCCTTGCTCTAAGGCAGATCTCGGCGGCACAAGCTCTCGTGCGTCAAGAGCAGCTCCCAACGCTGTGAGCTCGCGCTTCTTGCTTTCTCTGCGGTACAACAAAAGGTGAAACGGAGTATAGATACCACCACCGGGGTGAAATGTTACGAAGACGACGACGACGGACGCTGTCGCAAAAGACGAAAAGGAGCCCGCGCAGTTGTGTTGCACGAGCTGGTGGTTTCTTCATGCATATTTCTAGCAGCCATCACTGTTGTTCTTCAACAGATCACCCTCAAATATATATATCATATTCACCCTCACAATATATATATATATATATATATATATATACAACTTACCCGATCTTATTATCAAGCTGACTCGTTATTTAGGATCATAATAAAGACTTATGAATCAGCAGGATATATTTTTTGCGTGATGATTAAAGGCTTCTCTTCGCTGCATTTTCAGCATATTTCCATACGTGCGATGATTTTCGCCAGACAGTATCGCGTATCGCACGCAAATACAATTAGTTCTTATAGAGGAGCTTTCTTAGAGCTGCCATGTTTTCAATAAATGCGAGACGAAAACCGTTGCAGACGGCATGCATGCTTCAGTCATTCCGTGCGCGTTCGCATGCGTTTTTTGTCTGCAGGAGGCACCTCGAGACGTCTCGAGACGCGGTAGTTGCAGTAGCAAATGTTTCAGAAACAGTCGATTTTCCGTAAATTTCTCTCGTGGTAAGTGTGAAGTCTAGGCTTCGTATATAAGTTCTTTTCTGGCGTTCAGATTCCAAGTTCAATTTTTGACCGTTCACTGATTAGGAACGAAATATAGTCTCATGTATTCGTCCATAACAACTCACCAAGCGATGGTTTGTTTTGAGCAGTCGCGTCACGCTCGCGGGGCCAACTCACGCCGATGCGGTGAATAGCGACAGAACAATTATTTTTTGGTTTCACGTATTGCGAACATTAAAGCGAAACTTTTGCTACTGTATTAATAGGTCTCGCGGACCAAGAATAAACTTTAGGGCCCTTAACTATAAGCTGCTGGTACGAAAAATCCTCTAAAGTGAGCCATTTTTTAGTAAAATTGTCTCGAAGTGGACATGGTACGACTGTTTTCAGGCATTCATTCATTATTTCAAATTCAGGCGCCCGCGCCTCATCCAGGAAGGTTCTGAGATCAGCCGAGTTTTTAAGTGGTGACTAATTACACAATTTTGGGCTTTTAATTACAAGCTACTGCTGTGGAAAGTCCTCTAAATGATCCATCTTTCAGAAAGCTTGTCTCGAAGTGGTCATGTTTCGACGGTTTTTAGCAGACATGTACAAGTTACTCAAAAAAAGTAATTAAGTTACTAAGTATTGACGTCAAAAGTAATTTGAGTAGAGTAGAAGTTACTCAGATAGAAAGTAATTTAGTAAAGTACTAACTCCCGTGACAAAGTAGTTAATTACTTTTGAAGTTACTTTTACATTTTTTATGGTAAAAAGAAAGTAGACAGGTTTTGATTCGTTAGCGAAATTGTGCTCGCCAAACATGAATCGGCTCGCTTTTTAACAGAAATAGTTTAATAGCTGGTTCTGCTTCTGCGTGCGTTTTGTACTTTCTAGCTTGTTTGGTCAATGATGTACTGTGAATGTGTCATTTCTACTTTGAAGTTTAGCACTGTCTGAGCTTGATCTTTTTTTACAGTGTTTGCTTGTTTACAGTGCTGCGTAAAGTACATCTAAAAAGTTCTTGAAGAAAAGTACAAAGTAAATGGGAGGTTATGTCCAATGCGCCTCAAACTTAACGCCGCCACGGCATTTGCCGTTCCTGACAGTCCCTGCGGCGGCCGATTGAACTATCTGAAGAATGTTTGGGTTCCCGATTTCTATCCCAACCTGAGAAGGCGTCGTGAACGTTTTGGTGACAAATTTAACAGTAAGTAGCCGACACGAGCTCAATGTTTGGGAACCCAGTGGCGGCGTTTAGTTCGGGGTCCACTGTACTTCAAGTAAAGTAGTAAGTACACCGAGTGCAATGTACTTGAAGTAACTTATATAAATACAATATATTTCGAGGTAAAGTAGACGCACTTTTAACGCAACCTTTCATGACGCCCTTTCATTCCCTATACAGTGTTTTTAACAGGTATGCATTGCTGCAGGTGTAATCGGAGGTGCATCCGTTTTTTTACGGAAATGGCAGCAAATATTGTATAAAATCAAGTCGCTGCAAAGTAGTTGTTTCACTCTCGCTGACGAGCTATTTGATACAATCAACTTATAAGGCACTTATTTCCATTGGTTTTACAGCCGCTATTACTTCACTCAGAGAAATAACCCGATGACGTCTCGAAAGAGCGCGTTTTCACACGACAATACCGCCATTTGCTGTTTCCAAATTAGGCGAGCGTAAATTGAAGTCGAGATTTCTACTTTCCTCAGAAAATACAAGTACACGTTCAGAGAATTTACTTCAAGTAAAGTACAATTTTTCTAAACAGTAGTACTTTAAGTACCATGTACATAGAGTACTTCCCAAAACTGCTTGTTTATTCTTTTTTATATAAAAACGTTGGGGGAATTACTACAGATTTCTCGAACGATCTTTGAATCTTTGAAGATCTGTATATTCTGAGTTTTAGAAGAAAAGGCGTTGCAAAAAGGTATTATTTGCGTATCCCTTTATCACACGATTCTTCGAGTACAGCACGAACTACGGGAGCACCAGATGAGTTCCAGAGCAGGTGCAGCATTTTGTTGCCTCCTTTGAGTGAGGATTTAGTGTGTACACCTCCTGTAGTGGGCGAGAGCTTCTGCGTTGGGGAGAAGCGGGGACCAGCCCTTTTTTCAAATGAGTCAAGTCTCCTTGAGCTTCGGGACACTAAGAAACGCCAGCCATCGGCGCTAATTCCGCAGTTACTCGGCCTCTCTTGTGTCGTGTCTGTTCGCTCCCCGCGCCTCGTAGCAGTGTTGTTGCAGGGGGGTGGGGGGGGGGGGGGGGGGGGGGGGGGCTTGTGAACATTTTAGGGGGTTTCGGACTCTCCAACCCATTTTCTTCCCCCTTTCCTACGCCATATGCTTTCCCCTCTTTGCAAATATCAGCTGATCTTTCAACATTTTATCTCCTTTGTGCAGGAATGTTTGTTGATAGGCAAAACAACCACTAAAATTCGAAGGTAATTTGCAACTTGAGTAGAAGTTACTCAAAAAAGTAATTAAAGTAAGCTACTAATTGCCGAAATAAAAATGTAATTAAAAGTTACTAAATTTCTCAGAAAAGTGGTTAAACTACAGTAACTTGAGTAGAGCAGTTGAACTACGTCCAAGTCTGGTTTTTAGGCATTCGTTCGTCATTTCAAATTTGGGCCCGCGCGCCATGTCCGGGTATGTTTCGAGATCGAGCGTGTTCTCAACTGGCGACGAAATATACCATTTAAGGCCACCGATTTCAAGCCCGTGATATTGCGAAACCTTGGGTTTCAGCCCTCTTTGAAAATTGAGATATGAAGTCGGATATTACAAAACGCTCTACTTCATATATATTTCTTTTGCTCGTTGTGTGCCCGATTAGTGTGATATTTAATTTAATGTAAACATTTAGGCGCGCCTACATATTAATTCGCACATGCGAATGCTAAATTTACAAGAACAATCATCCTCACTTAAATTGTTTATTCATCGCAATGCACACATTTTTTACAATAAAAGTCGGTGTGTTTTAATCACATAAATAATATATAGCTAGCATATCTTGAAAACTGTTTCATATAATTTTAAATTATCATAATATGAAACAGCTGTTTGTGTTTTTTTTATTTTATTGATGTCAGTAGCAGAACACTGTAAGGGAACGTAAACATCTAAACGAAAGCGAATCCACTGTATTTTAAAAATTTGGCTCAGGAACAAATTAAAATAATTTTGAGAAAAAACAAAATGTATGCAGCACATCATAAATTCATCTAATTCATCGAAGGGCAAATCTTGTATTTTTGTGTGTGTTTTTAGACTCTGCTCGTTTCAGCTTGGCTGTATCTCTAAGTCTTGGGTGAGGTGCCTCCGAGATATGTTTTTCCACAGATGCAAAACACATTTTATACACTACATATCATTTGCCGTAACATTGAACATGGATCCCATTAATTTATACAATAATAACTAACTTATTTTTATTACCAAGAACAAACCGTACCCTCCGACTACAATGGATAATATGCGTAGTGGCAAGACATCAAAAAGTTTATTCGACTGAGGAACCTGTGGTTAACAAGTCATTTAAAATGTTGGTACAAAAATAGTGGTATATCATAAAATGGAGTAGAAACTTGGCAAATTGTTACAATGGTGACGTTTCGTTGTTATGGCTATACTTGTATGCTAAATATGTGAGCTTCTATGGAGCGCTGCTGTAACCCACTAAAAGATGGCGAAAACATAAGATGGCAAAAATGTCTGAATATGCAGCAGATCAAATGCGTCACGTATATGCACATTCCATAAAAATTTAAAATTGATATGTGCAGGGGTCGATTTTTTCGGCTCTTTTTACAGCGCCAGATTTTTTGTAGTCACCCTATATATAACTGCAAAAACATCTGTCCCGGCCAGGTCTCTGCTATAATAGACAAGCCCATATGGTTAAAAGTTAGCAAAAGTTGCACATGCGTTCAGGCTGCACGCGCATGCGCGCACCGGATAGGGCGAGGAATCGCTTGTGACTCCCTGTTCCCAGTTGATTAGGCGGAGCGGAAGGTCGTCTGCTTCTTGCACAATGGTTGCATCGACGTGCATAACTCCGAGCTCTGATTGACTCTGACTGAAAGGATAGCGCGTAGACTTCAACGCTAGCTGCCTTGAGGTCTATTCACTATCCTTCCAATCGGAGGCAATCGGAGGACGGCGTTCTGAGGCAACACCAACCTTTGCACAAGAAGCAGGCGAACTTGCATTCCGTAGAGAAACAAATCAAAATGCAAGCGTAATCGAAATTTGTTTTCGTGCTCAGGGTGAAGCCGGTGTGAGGAAGATGCTCGCGATACTGAGAGAGGAGGTGGATCGATCGCTGGCACTCATGGGTAAGATATTTCTTCTGCCTTCTGTTTTTTTTTTTTTTTTTCTCATTCATAACATAAAAAGGATCTTAACTGCATAATGTCCAGTCTAAAATCATTCACAGCTAAAAAAAAATGCCTAGCGTGGCTTATTATGTTAACTAGGTCGCCTTCGTGCATCGTTCGTACTACGGCACTCTTGCCGGGAAATGTCGCAATCTCATTGGCAATGGAGTGATAATAAGATGTCCAAGACTCGCGAAACACTGTCTCTTAATCTAGCAGGGATTATAGAGTTCCAGTTGCAGAGGGAGGCAACACAGAAAAAAAAGGGGGGACATGACGAGCGCACGTCAATAAGCCTCGGGGACTATCGTGTTTTTGCAAGGATTTGGTGATAGGGAGTCGTCGCTTCTCTCCTCGTATTGACTGCGGTACTCTTTTGTGTTACACAACAAAATCCCATCTAGTCGATCCGTATTTTTCTTTCATTTCACTCGTGCACTTCAAAATGGCGCACAAGCTACTACAACCTAGGTACTGGACATACACAGATAAACCACAGTAATAGTTTCAGCTAAAACTTTAGAAGTGTTTTACAAAAAAAAATTTAATAGAATGCACTTGCTTGTTAAGACTGGCTATAAGTAGTCTTCAGCTACGTAAGAATCGTATAGATGACTTATGTTTAGAAAGCATCCAGTGAGTAATAAAGAGAGTGAATGAAGCGTTAATTTTACGTTCCCCATTCGTCTACCATTTTTAATCCGTAACATTCTGGTGAAGAAGGTGCTGGGTTTATCTACGCTCAAAACTTATATAAAGACGGCGACCAACGCACACTGCGATGACTACCAATGCAAATGGATTGAGACGACAAGTATGACCGACGATTACCAACGACCACGATGAGTCAGGTTAAAGGATGGCGAGCTGTGACAAGCGAAATCAAACAACGACGACGCCTGCGACGGTGCGACGATGACGCCTGCAACACCCGTCGTCGTAGGCCATTGGCGGCCTACGACGACGGTGACGAACTACGAAGACGGCCCGACGGCTGTGAACAACACCAACAACGGAGGCGAGTATGACAGCGACTTACGACAATCACCAACTTCTCAAGACAATGATGACCACAATCGAGCACTCGACGGTACTGTTATCGTGACAAGTTTGAGAATGTCGAGCCATTTTGTTATGCGGAGTATAACTTTTCATTTTCGCCTCTCCTCAGATAAGCAGCGGGCCGGTGTTTCTTAGGGGGGGGGGAGGTGTAATGCCGCGTGCGTGACGGAGTTGGCAATGCACGTAGCTCCGATAGAGACGCAGGGTCTGAACCCTGCGCATCACTGTTTTGTTGAATATAATCTGGTACTCTTCTGGACATTTCCTACTTCTTGGGCTATCATCGTTAATTCTGGCCCGGAACATTCCGGAACTTACCGGGTGTATGAAAGCAACGGTAACGGGTTACTTCACGAAATCACCCACTCGTCTCCGATGCGTTTTTTTTTAAGTGTGTAGGCAAAACTTTACCTCATTAAACGGTTATTTTTAGTCTTACTTTTTTTTTCTCATTTTTATTCGCGACAATATAACGCTCAGTCACATATTCGACTTGAGCAGAACTGAGTACGACGACAAACAAGAGAAAACAAGAACCCCATGCTGACAGGCTTACAGGCCAATGATTTGTAGTCGGGTATACGATAATCATTCACGTCTGTAGGGTTATACTAGCTAAACCTTCCTACTTTGTTCCAGAACAAACTTTCAAGGTAAGTTTTGAGTTGTGGCTGCCTTTCCGTAAGAGTAGCACTAGAAATCCGGCTTTTAAACCAAAAATTAGTTTCAAATTACCAAACAGGCGCATACCACGGGCGCCGTTAAAGGCTAGGGATGAAATGCATGGTCCGACTCAACTCACTGACGTCACGCCACTGAGGTGGCGCTGCTGTCGGTACCTGCGCATGCGCAGACGCTTCACTCCTCCCAAATTCGGTTTTCTGCGCACGCGCGTTGCCCACACCTTCTGTGGGATTGTTTGCAAACAGCGCTTTGGCTTATAAAAAAAAAAAATTAGGTAGGGCTCAAAATATTCGCGTTTCATCTAGATGGAAATGCTAAGGTACCAAGTTACGCTTTCGCGTAAGTGTGGGAAGCAATGATCATAACCAAGGGCGTGTTTATATGTACGTATAGTATTTTTTTTTTTCAAGTTTCTTCAGTTTACACTACACTTTTCACTCCTGCATGTTTTTGTTCAACCTTCAGGGTTTTGAACATTCAGACATCTTTTTTTTCTTCCAGAGGAGTTTGAGATTTTTTTAATAAGAACAACGTGATATTTTGTCACGCAGGTTGCTCGTCCGTCGACCAACTGTGTCCTGAGATGGTGGTGCACCAGGACCACTTTATACAGGCCGACTAGCTTTGAGAGGTACTGCCAGTGAATGTGTGAGCAACACGTGTCTCCGTGTTCTTCCAAAATAAACGTGATGCATATCGTTCACTAAATTCGTCAATAGACGTTTCACGTGCAAGGCCGGATGGCCGATGCCTGGCCCAGTAACCACTTTTATGTCGTTCATTTCATATGTTGTTAAGAATATCGACATAAACGCTGGAGTATTATCAGTTATATAGATATCAGTATTAACATTCTAGAAAAGCTTTAAACAAAATAATTACCCACGAAAAATTCACTGGGGGACGTGGCTTACACCGCAGGAGAACGCGCTCGTATTACCGTGTGGAGTACAGTAAGACACATGTGGAATCAATTCCGTTATAGTCACATTATCTTCTCTTGTAATCGAATTGCATCTTCGGGTCGCGGGTCTCTTAAATCGAGAACATTCTACGCAATAGTTTTAGACGTAAAAGAAGACTGGTCTTGGATATAGTGAAGTATTTGGTTTTCTTTTTCTTTTGCTGGAAATAAGTCCTTTAATCAGGATGTTTAATTATATTAAGAACATTGAACGGCGGCCATAAGGTAAATACTTAAGATATATGTGTTTAGAATAGCGATGGGCATTGATTTAAACTTTTAGCCTGACTAATTGTCACCCTTTAATTGATTAATTAATCGCTGAATCGGTCTTGTTCGTTTCTATGGTTAAAACCATGGAAACGAACAAAAACAAAAACAAATATTGGCCGAACGTCCTCAGGGGGTAGGTTACTTCCGGTTGGATTTTTTCTGGAGGTTCTTAGGACCCTCAGGGAGTAGCCTACACTTTTACAGTTTCCCAGCCGAGGACTAACTGCGGCACCTCCTGAAATTTACTCATAGGGGATAGACATCCCTTTCTGTGACCTTGGGTGAAAAGAAAGAGCACTTTTTCCTCAAGGAAATGGCAAATCTGCCAAGGGTATTCCGGGATCATCTGTAGGACCACGTATTCAAATAGCCTGGTTCCTATACCTCAGAGCGACTTAAAAGCTCCAAATTCCTAGACGCGTTCAACTACTTCGTGAACGGCAAGGCATCGGCGGTGGG